>NC_051178.1:51482805-52682805 GCF_013339695.2 Rhipicephalus sanguineus | reverse complement strand
GAGCGTTGCTTACATTATTTGTGGCCGAAGACCTAATACAGCAAAAGCGATAATAAGAAACGCTTGTGGCAATGTCTCACTTTAAAGAAGCATCGTCCCGATGCGCAAAACAGAACACGGGGGAAGTAGCCAATACATGCAAAAATAAATAACAAATATAAAGCAAGAAAGTACAATAAACAATAAGCACAACCAAGATAGTACAATAATAAAGCAAAAGAAAAGTCATCAGATTCACTAACGCGCGTAACATGGCTTGAGGCGTACGACATGGACGGCTTCAGGTCGCGCACGGCGCCGCTGAGAGTTCGCAATGCCGCCAGGGACACCCTCGTAGTCGAGTGCGCTGAGGCGTCGAAGTACCCTGTACGGTCCGAAGTATCGTCGAATAAGCTTCTCACTAAGTCCCCATCGGCGTATTGGCGTCCATAACCATACACGGTCACCGGGTTGGTATTACATGTGGCGTCGTCAAAGGTCCTAGCGGCGGCTTTCAGTCGTCTGCTGGTTCTTGTTCCGTAGGCGGGCGAGTTGACGTGCTTCTTCGGCGCGCTGTAGGTAGGTAGTCACGTCGATGTTTTCCTCGTCGGTCACGTTTGGTGACATCTCGTCGAGCGTCGTTGCCGGGCTCCGTCCGTAGACCAACTTGTATGGCGTCATGTACGTCGTTTCTTGTACGGCCGCCTTGCCACGGTGGTCTAGTGGTTATGGCGCTCGACTGCTGATCCGAAGGTCGCGGGACCAAATCCCGGCCGCGGCGGTTGCATTTTCGATGGTGGCGAAAATGTCTGAGGCCTGTGTACTTAGGTCTAGGTGCACGTTAAAGAACCCCCGGTGTTCGAAATTTCCGGAGCCCTCCACTACGGCGTCTCTTAATCCACTCCACTACGTCTCCACTACGGCGTCTACGGCGTCTCATAATGATATCGCGGTTTTGGTACATTAAACCCGAGATACTATTAATCCTAGTACAGCCGTGATGTACGCGAATGCCACGTACGGAAGGATGGCGTCCCAGGTCTTGTGTTCGACGTCGACGTACATGGCCAGCATGTCGGCGATGGTCTTATTTAGACGCTCGGTCAGACCATTGGTCTGTGTGTGGTAAGCGGTGGCCCGGCGGTGGCGTGTGGCTGTATTCCAAGATCCCCAGCGTTAGGTCAGCCGTAAACGCCGTACCTAGTCGGTGATGAGAACCTCTGGGGCGCCGTGTCGAAGGACGATGCTCTCAACAAAGAACTTGGCTACCTCAGCGGCACTGTCTCTAGGCAAGGCTTTTGTTTTGGCGTAGCGGGTGAGGTAGTCGGTAGCCATGACGATCCCTTTATTTCCGGAAGTCGACGCTGGGAACGGCCTAAGGGAGGTCCATCCCGATCTGCTGGAATGGTCGCCGAGGATGTTTGATCAGCTGAAGGAAGCCTGCTGGTCTTGTGGGCGGTGTCTTCCGTCACTGACAGTCTAGGCACGTCCTTATGTAGCGAGTGACGTCGGCGGCAAGGCGTGACCAGTAGTACTTTTCGTGTATTCGTGCTAGCATGCGGGAAAGTCCCAGGCGTCCAGCCGTCGGGTCGTCATGCAGGGCATGCAGAATTTCTGGTCGCAGTCCCGAAGGTACAACGATAAGGTTGTTGGCTTGGGCCGGAGAGAAGTTCTTGTTTACGAGGACGTTGTTTTTCAAGGAGAATGATGCCAATCCTCGCCTGAATAGTTTTGGGTCAACGATGGCCCTATCCTCCAGCTGTTCCACTAGACCTTTCAGTTCCTTTCAGTGTCAGTTCCGCTGTCGTTCGGCGAAGTCGTCGGCACTTATGGCTCCGAAGAAGTTGTCATCATCTTGGTCGTCGGGCGGTGGTGGGTCGACGGGGGCACGAGACAAGCAGTCGCCGTCGGAGTGTTTCCTTCCGGACTTGTAGACGACGGTAATGTCGAATTCTTGAAGTCTTAGGCTCCACCGTGCGTGGCGACCTGAAGGGTCCCTCAAGTTAGCTAGCCAACACAAGGCGTGATGGTCGCACAAAACTTTGATGGTAGGGGCGAAACTTTGACGTAGCCCAGATGATGGCGAGGCACTCATTTTGTGTTGTGCAATAGTTGGCCTCTGCCTTAGACAGCGACCGGCTAGTATAACTGATAACCCTTTCTAGTCCCGCCGTCCGCTGCACAAGGACGGCGCAGAGTCCTACGCTGCTTGCATCGGTGTGAATCTCCGTATCGGCGTATTCGTCGAAATGCACAAGTATCGGAAACGTCTGCAGGCGTCGTTTCAGTTCATGAAATGCTTCGGCTTGCGCAGTTTGCCACCTGAATTCGACGTCGGTCTTCGTGAGCTGATTTCAGTGCCTCGGCGATCCGTAAAAAGTATCTGACAAAGCGTCTGTAATAGGCGCACAAGCCGAGAAATCGGCGCATGGCCTTCTTGTCGATGTGTGGCGGGAAAGCGGCGATGGCAGCTGTTTTCTGCGGGTCTGGGCGCACACCAGTTTTACTGATCACGTGAGCCAAAGAAAGAGGTCCTCGTAAGCGAAGCGGCACTTTCTCGCTTCAGGGTGAGCCCGGAGTTCTTTGTTGCTTGAAGTACGGATTCATGGCGCTGGAGGTGTTCGTCGAAGCTCGAAGAAAGCACAATGATGTTCTCCAAATAAACAAGGCAAGTTTGCCACTTCAAGCCAGCTAATACTGTATCCATGACTCGTTGGAAAGTTGCAGGTGCCGAGCAAAGACCGATGAGCATGACCTTGAACTCGAACAGGCCGTCCGGTGTTATGAAGGTAGTCTTTTCTCGGTCTCTCTTGTCGACTTCGATTCGCCAGTACCCGGTGTTGAGGTCCATCGAACAAAAGTACTTGGCGTTGTGGAGTCGATCTAGTGCGTCGTCTATACGTGGAAGAGGGTACACGTCCTTTTTCGTGATTTTGTTCAGGCGACGATAATCGACGCAGAAACGTAGCGTTCCATCCTTGTTTTTCACTAACACCACGGGTGACGCCCACGGACCCATGGACGGCTGGTGATGTCGTCGCGCAGCATTTCGTCGACCTGTTTCTTGATGGTCTCGCGTTCAGGCGTCGAAACTGGGTACGGGCTCTGACGGATTGGTCAGCCACTTTCTTCTGCTTTGATAGATGCTTCGCGGCTGGGAACTGTCGAATTCTTGACGACGACGAGAATCAGTCCTTGTATTGCAGGGGCAGGGTTTGAGCTGGTCTTGCTTCAACTTCGGAAGGCTCGGGTTGACGTCAAAATTTTGGTTCGGGACCTCGTTTCGTCGAAGCAGGTTCAGCAGCATCGAAGAGGGCGAAAGCATTGCTGCCAGCCACTCAGTCGTCGATGTAGGCGACCGTAGTACCAATGTTGAGGTGCCTATATTCGCGGCTGAAGTTTGTCGGCGCTACCTTTGCTTTACCGTCACGCAGCTCGGCTATACCTCTTGCGACACAAATTTGATGGTTCCCGAGTAGGTGCTGATCGCCCTCGAGGACGCCTTCAAGGTTCGCAGGTTTTTCGGTGCCGATGGAATTAATGACGCTGGAGCGCGGCGGAACGGTCACCTGCTCTTTTATCACATTCAATGCATGGTTCTTTGGCGTCGCGTGAGGCGGGAGCGCTTTGTCTGAGGTTAATGTTATCGACTGAGACCTCAGGTCGATGACGGCGCAGTGGTCACTTAGAAAGTCCTTTCGAAGTATCACATCCCTGGAGCAGGTTTGTAGGATTACAAAGCTCGCAGAATAAGTCCGGTTATTGATGGTGACTCTCGCCGTGCAGACACCAATCGGCGTTATCAGGTGGTCTCCAGCTGTCCGGATTTCGGGTCCACTCCAAGCGGTCTTTACTTTATTCAGCTTGGTGGCGAATGGCCCACTGACGGCGGAATAGTCAGCCCCAGTGCTCACGAGAGCGGTGACGTTGTGGCCGTTGATGAGAACGTCAAAGTCGCTAGTCCGTCGCCTTGCGTTGGGGTGAGGTCGCGGCGTCGGATCACGGCTGCGTCGATTTGTTGCGGTGCTTCCGTGATGCGTCGTCAGGTCTTATTCGGTCCGCGAGGTTTCGTCGGCTGGTCTTCGTCTGCCCCGCGTCGTGTTGTGCAGGTCTCGTCGTGTTGTCGTCGTCTGCGGCAGCGGAGAATCTTCGGCATTTCATCGTGCAGCAACCGCACCTCCATGGGTCGCTGGCCTTAGTTTCCCGGATACGGGCTAGGCGACCTACCCCGGTGTGGGCCAGTGTACTGCCGGCGGTGCGGTGATAAGTAGTGGCCGGGCGACGGCGAGCGGTAATACCCTCGGGGGGTGCACTGCGCTCCTGACAGATAGTCGGCAATGTCACATTGCCGTTCACCTTGTTCTGGACGTGGCGCGTTGATGGCGAAACCATACAGTCCCATCTGTCGGTACTGGCAGCGCTGGTAGGTGTGGCCATCTTCTCTACAATGGTAGCAGAGTGGTCGGTGGTCGGGGGCACGCCACACATCGGTCTTCCTCGGGGTGTAGCGCTGGCCGACAGGCGGCCAATAGGGCGTCTGTGGCGGCGGCGGCGTCTGGCTCCAGTACGTTGCCGGTGTGGCGTCTTGGCGTCGGGGTGGAGAAAGAACATGACGGCGGGCTGCAGCAGCATAGCTCATAGCTTGCGGCTGCGGCTCTGCTAGCTGAGGCGCGCCCAGTGACTGCTGGATCTCCTGGCGCACGACGGATCTCCGGCGATGGAATCTGCTTGAAAGTGCGATGAAGGTAGAATTTTTCGCAGCTCCCCTTGCACGATTGCTCGGATCGTCCCGTGCAGGTCGGTGGATCCTAGCGCTTGAACGTTGGCGTAACTTGGGGTCAAGGAGCCGCGGTTGTATTGCCGCGTTCGCATCTCAAGCGTCTTCTCGATCGCCGAAGCCTCCGAAGCAAACTCAGCGACCGTCGTCGGCGGGTTTGCTATCAATCCAGCGAAAAGTTCTTGTTTCACACCCCGCATGAGGAACCTGACTTTCTTCTCTTCAGGCTCACTTGGGCCGGCGCGTCGAAACAGGCGATTCATATCTTCCGTGTAGATGGCAATGTTTTCATTGGGGAGCTGCACACGGGTCTCCAGCATAGCTGCGGCCCGTTCCTTGCGGACCACGCTCGTGAACGTACTCCGAAAGAGACGCCATGTGTGTAGGGCGGATTCTCGATGCTCGAACCACGTCATCGCGGAGTCTTCTATGTAAAAGTAGACGTGACGCAGTTTTTCCTCGGAGTCCCAGTTGTTGAAGCTGGCGACTCGATCGTACGTCTCCAGCCAGCTTTCTAGGTCTTTAATCGATGATCCACGGAAAGTCGGTGGCTCCCTCGGTTGCTGAAACACAACTGTCGCGGGCGACATTGCTGTGGTCACCGTCGCTGTTGTGTTCGTCGCCGTGGTTTCTCGCTTATCGTGCAAGAGTCCGTATTCGGGCTGCAAGCCTCGTAGCCTGCGGCTAGCTCAATGTTTTGCGAGGTCTTCGATGTCTTCTTCACGCTGTGGGCTTGGTTCCCAGCTTTTCCTAGGTGTCCGGAACATCAAGGAAGCAGCACCTACACAGATGTCACGTGGTCGTGACGTCGACGAACACCGCAGGCGACGTGGCCAAGACGAAACTCTTTATTTGGCCGAACTTGTGGCCGAGAAATGGAAAGTTAATTTACAGCAATACATCTGTATGCACTGATAGCGGCGAACAGAGCGTCGGCCGTCCATCAACTGACAAGCGCTGAAGCGCGTCGGCATTCATAGATGTGCCGTCGAATATTCCAGCGTTATTGCTGGTTGTCGCACAAGCTCTAGAATAAGTTCGAGTGTTCGCGTCTTGCGCGCAATCTTAACAAAGCGATCTAGAATAATAGCGAAGCTTCTCGAACAATGAGGCGCGGTTTGCGCTGAGCGTTGCTGACACTCTTTGTGGACGAAAACCGAATACAGCAAAAGTGATAATAAGAAACGCTCGTGGCAATAACAACAATAACAAGAGCACCGATGTCAACCGCGCTTGAGCGGCCGGAATCTACGGAGTGTCACGTGGTCGTGACGTCGAAGAAGGCAGCAGTCAGCACGTCGAGATGAAACTCTTTATTAGGTCGAACTTGTGGCCGAGAAACTGAAAGCTACAGCAATACACTGATACCGGTGAACAGAGCGTCGACCATCGATCAACTGACAAGCGGTCAAGCGCGTCGGCTTTTATACAGGCGCTATGGAACTTTTCAACAATATCGCTGGTGGCGGCGTTATCTGACAGAGCGTCGTTGCCGGGCTCCTTCCGTAGACCAGCTTGTACGGCGTCATTTGCGTCGTTTCTTGCATGGCCGTGTTATATGCGAAGGTGACATACGGAAGGATGGCATCCGACGTCTTGTGTTCGACGTCGACATACATGACCAGCATGTCGGCGATGGTCTTGTTTAGCCGCTCTGTGAGGCCATTGGTCTGTGGGTGGTAGGCTGTGGTCCGGCGGTGGCTTGTTTGGCTGTATCTCAGTATTGCCTGAGTTAGGTCAGCAGTAAACGCCGTTCCTCTGTCGGTGATGAGGACCTCTGTGGCGCCATGAAGCAGGAGGATGTTCTCAACGAAGAACTTCGCTACCTCGGCGGCACTGCCTCTGGGTAGGGCCCTTGTCTCGGCGTAGTGGGCGAGGTAGTCGGTAGCTTGACGATCCATTTGTTTCCGGTATTGGACGTCGGGAACGGCCCCAGTAAGTCCATCCCAATTTGCTGGAACGGCCGTCGAGGTGGCTCGATAGGCTGCAGAGGTCCGGCTGGCCTAGTCGGCGGTGTCTTGCGTCGCTGATAGTCCCGGCAGGTCTTGACGTAGCGAGTTACGTCGGCGACAAGGCACGGCCAGTGGTACTTTTCCTGTATTCTTGCGAGCGTGCGAGAAACACCCAGGTGTCCTGACGTCGGGTCGTCATGCAGAGCCTGGAGGAGCTCTGGTCGCAATGTCGAGGGCACTACGAGAAGGGAATCGGCTCAAAGCGGCGAGAAGTTCTTCATAAGGAGAACACCGTTGCGCAAGAAAAACGACGTCAGTCCTCGCGTGAATACCTTGGGAACAATGGTGGTCCTGCCCTCGAGGTATTGCACAAGGCCCCTGACTTCTGGGTCCACTCGCTGTCGGTCGGCGAAGTCTTCGGCACTTATGGTTCCCAAGAAGCAGTCATCCTCCATGTCGTCCTGCGGCGGTGGGTCGACGGGGGCGCGGGACAGCGAGTCAGCGTCGGAGTGTTTCCTTCCGGACTTGTAAACGACGGTTATGTCAAATTCTTGAAGTCGTAGACTCCACCGTGCGAGGCGATCTGAAGGGTCCTTCAAGTTAGCTATCCAACACAAGGCGTGGTGGTCGCTCAAAACTTTGAAGGGCCAGCCGTAGAGGTAGGGGAGAAACTTCGATGTAGCCCAGATGATGACCAGGCACTCCTTTTCTGTTGTGGAGTAGTTGATTTCTGCCTTTGATAGCGACCGGCTAGCATAACTGATGACCCTTTCGAATCCGTCGGTCTTTTGCACAAGGACGGTGCCGAGTCCTACGCTGCTTGCGTCGGTGTGGATTTCCGTATCGGCGTATTCGTCGAAATGCGCAAGTATCGGAGGATTCTGAAGGCGTCGTTTCAATTCTTTAAATGCTTGAACTTGCGACGTTTCCCACCTGAATTCGACGTCGGCCTTCGTGAGTTGCATCAGTGGCTCGGCGATCCGTGAAAATTCCTTGACGAAACGTCTGTAATAGCCGCACAAGCTGAGAACACGGCGTACGGCCTTCTTGTCGGTGGGCGTCGGGAAGTCAGCGATGGAAGCTGTTTTCCGCGGGTCCGTACGAACACCATCCTTGCTGATCACGTGACCCAAGAACAAGAGCTCCTCGTACGCGAAGCGGCAATTTTCAGGCTTCAAGGTGAGTCCGGAGGTCTTGATTGCTTGAATTACAACTTCAAGGCGCCGAAGGTGTTCGTCGAAGTTTGAGGAAAACACAACGACGTCGTCCAAGTACACGAGGCACGTCTGCCACTTCAAGCCGGCCAGTAGTGTATCCATAACCCGTTTAAAAGTCGCAGGTGCCGAGCAAAGACCAAAGGGCATGACCTTGAACTCGAACAGGCCGTCTGGTGTTATAAAAGAAGTCTTTTCTCGGTCTCTCTCGTCGACTTCTATTTGCCAGTAACCGGTCTTGAGGTCCATCGACGAAAAGTACTTTGCGTTGTGTAATCGATCCAGTGTCGTCTATCCGGGGAAGGGGATACACGTCCTTTTTCGTGACTTTGTTTAGGCGACGATAATCGACGCAAAAACGTAGAGTCCCATCCTTCTTCTTCACTAGCACCATCGGGGATGCCAACGGACTCTTCGACGGCTGGATGATGTCGTCGCGTAGCATTTCGTCCACCTGTTTCTTCAAGGCCTCGCGTTCTCGCGTCGAAACTCTGTACGGGCTCTGACGGAGTGGTCTGGCGCTTTCCTCTGTTATGGTGCGATGTTTTGCCACGGGAGTCTGCCGAATTCTTGACGACGACGAAAAGCAGTGCTTGTATTGCAAGAGCAGGGTTTTGGGCTGCTCTTGTTTGTGCTTCTGAAGGCTGGGATTGATGTCGAAGGCTGGATATGGCGCTTTATTCGTCGGAGTAGGCTCGGGAGAATCGGTGAGGCCGAAAGCATTGCTGGCTTCTACGATTTCTTCGATGTAGGCGACCGTCGTGCCTTTGCTCACGTGCTTGTACTCGTTGCTGAAATTCGTGAGCATAACTGTTGCTTTCCCTGCCCGGAGCTCTGCTACTCCTCTTGCGACGCAAATCTTGCGGCTAATCAAGTGGTGCTGGTCGCCTTCAACAACGCCTTCCAGGTCTGCTGATATCTGAGTGCCGACGGAAATCATGACGCTGGAGCGAGGGGGAATGGTGACCTGGTCTTCCAGCACATTCAAGGCGTGCTTTCTGGGCGGAGTGTGCGGCTGTAGTGCCTTTTCCGTAGACAGTGTTATTGACTTAGACCTCAGGTCGATGATTGCACCATGAAGGCCTAAGAAGTCCATACCAAGAATGACATCTCTCGAGCAACGCGGCAGGATTAGGAAGTTGGCGGGATAAATCCGGTTGTTAATGGTGAGTATCGCTGTGAAGATTCCCTCCGGCGTTACGAGGTTACCTCCAGCTGTCCGTATTTCGGGGCCTTCCCAGGCTGTCCTAACTTTCTTCAGCTTCGTGGCGAACGGTCCACTGATGAGAGAATAGTCGGCTCCGGTGTCGACGAGGGCTGTGATGCTGTGGCTGTCGATAAGAACGTCGAGGTCGCTAGTTCGTCGTCTTGTGTTGCAGTTAGGTCGTGGCGTCCGGTCACGGCTACGTCGGTTTGTTCCGCTGCTTCCACGTTGCGTCGTCAGGTCTACTTCGGTCTGCCAGGTTTCGTCGTCAGGGGTTCGCGTCGTGTCCTGAACCCTTCGTCGTGGCGGCGGCGTCGGCGGCGGAGGGTCTTCGGCATTTCGTCGTACAGCAACCGCACCTCCATCGGTTGCTGCCCTTAGTTTTCCGCATGCGGGCTAAGTGACCGGCCCCGGGTTGGGCCAGTGTATGGGCGGTGTTGGGGAGAGGCGTAGCGGCCTGGCGACGGCGATCGGGAAGGTCCACGGGGGCTCCACTGCGCTCCTGCCAGATAGTCGGCGATGTCACGTGGTCGTTCACCCTGCTCTGGACGCGGCGCGTCGACGGTGGACCCACGCAGTCCCATCTGTCGACAATGGCAGCGGCCGTAGGTGTGGCCGGCTTCTCCGCAGTGGTAGCAGAGTGGACGATGATCGAGAGCGCGCCAAACTTCGGTCTTCCTCGGCGTGTATCGCTGGCCGGCTGGCGGGCGGTATGACGTCGGTGGTGGCGGCGGTGGTTCCTGGCGGCGGAACTGCTGGTGCGGCGCGGGGTCTTGACGTGGGCGAGGAGGGGGGCGTTGCGTCGGGCTGCAGCAGCATAGCTCATTGCTTGCAGCTGCGGCGGTGCCGGCTGAGGAACGCCCAGTGACTGTTGGACTTCCTCGCGTACAACGTCCGAAATCGACGTCACTTCGGGCTGTGCAAAAGGCGCGAGCTTTCGCAGCTCCTCTCATCTTCAAAGGTGCACTTAGTGACCACAAACTACACAAACGAAAAAGTACAAGGGCGTGAACTGCTGCGCTGTCGTGGAATGCGCGGCGATTGTACTGCCGGGTTCGCATTTCCAGCGTCTTCTCGTGGTTGTGGCTTCAGAAACAAATTCCTGGACTGTCTTGGGTGGGTTCCGCATGAACCCAGCGAAGAGCTCCTGCTTAACTTCTCGCATGAGAAGGCGAACTTTTTTTTTCTTCGGGCATGGTGGGGTCTGCGTGGCGAAACAGCCTGGTCATCTCTTCCGTGAAGAGCGCCACGTTTTCGTTCGGCATCTGCACGCGGGTCTCGAGCAGAGCCTCAGCCCTCTCTTTGTGGACGACGCTCGTGAATGTGGCGAGAAACCTGGCGCGAAAAATGTCCCACGTTGTCAGGCTTCGCTCTTGGTTCTCGAACCAGGTCTGAGCGGCGTCTTCCAAAGCGAAATACACATGCCGTAGCTTCTCTTCGCTGGTCCAGGCATTGAAAAGGGCGACTCGGTCGTAGGCTTCAAGCAAGCTATCCGGGTCTTCGAGTGATGATCCGCGGAAGGTTGGCGGCTCCTTGGGCTGCCGGAGAAAGATCGGCCCAGGCTGCACGGGATCGGTCATCGTCGTTGCGGTCGATGTTGGGATCTGGGGCTGCCTGGTTTTTTCGGGAAGGAGCCCGTACTCTGGCTGTAGTCCCTTCTGCCGGCGGCTTGTTCGACGATCCGGGTTTTCTTTGTCGTAGTCCTCGTCTCGGCTTGGGCTCGGGCCAGCGCTTCGCGGGGGCGTCCGGATCATGGAAGAAGCAGCACCTCCACCAGATGTCACGTGGTCGTGACGTCGACGAAGGCAGCTGTCAGCACGTCGAGATGAAACTCTTTATTAGGCCTCGAACTCTTTATTAAGCTTCTCGAACACTTTTCGCGGCCAGCGTCGAGCGTTGATAACCGTCCTTGCTGGTCAAATTCGAACACATCAAAATAAAAGAAGAAGCAGGCGTGGCAGGATGGTCGGCGTCGCCTGCGAAGTGTTGGCTTCTCCGCAGCGCAAAGGAGCCACCTGTGACCACGTGACGGCGCAGGGCGAATAGCGTAGCTGGAATCACCGAAGGCAATGCGAACGGCGTCCGGAAAACAGTGGCGCAACTCTGCTACCTAAAGGTAGCATATACAGTAAAACTAGTTTGCTTGGGCGACAGCCGGCGGCAACGGCACAGATAGGCCAGGGAGAAGTTCCATCGGCGGGAGAGAAACGTTGGCACTCCGCAGGAGAAAGAAAGAGAGAAGCGGCGTCTCGCGAGCAGCGAGGAGTGCGCGAGAAAGTGCCGTGCCGACAGTGAATTCGTGCCTTTAAACACCGCGGATACATTATTGTCGCCGCCGCAGTAGCCCAGTGGTTAATGCTTTCACAAAGAATGTACTATTCAATATGGTCATTCCACGCCAACTGTTCCAACAGTGGCGTTCGACGAAAATCAATTTCTCTAAAGAAATATCAGAAAATTACAGACATATAGATATTAGTTCTCAAGCATTTTCTCAAAATATTTAGATCGTCTAAAATTTTTAGGACACGTAAGCGCCATTTGAACTTCTGCAATGATGAAAAATCAAGTACGAGAAAAAATTCGCTGTAAATTGACCGTTTTACACATTCCTTCAACATTTGCTTTTTCATGTTTTTCGAGCACCATGCATTTATTATAGGGCAGTTCCTTATAGCAGGTTTAAAAATTTCACCCCTTAGCGCGAAGATGAAATTGAGTGAAGTGTAGCGTTTTCGGGAATTATTTTACAAAAGGAAATTCTAGATGAAATGCGTAAATAATTTTTGTAGAACTCTCCATTGATCCACTCCAGATGACAATTGTGGCGACTAAGCCAGTGACACTCTTATATATTTACCTCTGTTTATTATCACCTTGATATATAATGTATCAAATAATGTACAAACAACAGCAACTGAAAACCGTGTGCGACGAATACACTCCTTTTTTTTTACACAGCTAATTCAGTTGGTTTGTATTTCCTCCATAGCCCCGTTCTAGTGCCTCTAGCATCATACAAGTACGTTTTTTGGCACCGGGTCCCACTAGGAACACTGGTGTACGCTCGGATTCACTGGGACTTCAGTAAACAAATTGGGAAAGAGCTGGGTCGTACTGGTAGGGGCACTAGCTTTTCCCTTGTGATGCTGGCGCTCACTGGGAAGCGCTGGAGACCCTGGAATTTTCACTGGCGTGCGCTTGCACATACTGGAGCCTGTAGTGTTTCTGCCAGTGCCGGGCGCTGCTTTCAGTATTGTGCGCGGCGGAATGCTTTGGTATCGTTGAATATCGAATGTTAGAATCGATGCTGCCGATAGATGTTATCTTTATAGGTCCCAAACATGTGTCACAAATTGTGGCTTGGCAGAGAAAGACCGTGAGATGCGCACTATTTTCATGACATACGTGATATGTGAAATCACGGTCATTTTTATTGTTTCCCTGTAGAATGTGGAGAAAAATATATTAATAACCCAAAGCAACCAACACTGATCATTTTGATTTCTAACACGCTTTTATTATTCATGCAGTGCCAATAACGTCGTTAGTTCTTGCGGAGCACGTAGCAGCAAAGAATACGTATTTTGTGCATGTCGCGCATATGTATCAGTTTTGCGTCCGAGATGTGTTGCGGTATTGACTCCATATTGTAATGTTTATAAGTCTGGAGGCGTCGGTCTGAACATAAGGGAGCAAATCGTTACATCGCCGTGCAGTAGGCAAGAAGTCCATGAGCTCTGGCTTCGCGATCCCTCCCAATAAGGCCAGAAAAACAGCCGTCGTTCGATATCGCCACACAGGAAACGCATGTCGCGCAATTCTTGCACTTTTACTTACTTCAGCTATACGTTAGGTACCAGTTAAAAAGGTTCCGAGGCCAAAATGAAGAAACTTCAACCATCGCAACTCATATCCGCCGAGATCGGTCCTACCCAGTGTGACTCCCAGCGAGCGTGAGGCCTAGCGTACCTGCTGAGTCTGTCAACATTCCACCGGCGCTTCTTGGTTCAATTACACGCAATTCCAATATGTAAGAATGACAGTAAAGTACAGTCTGCACATCCGTTAACCTAAATTAACCATTTTTTCTTGTGTACGGTCTCTGCACAAGGACCGATGACCATCGAGGCGACGCGCTTTCAGCAACAGACGCACGCTCACCGAAAGCAGCCGGCCGCACTCGCTGGTACTTCTCTGACTCATAAGTCACAACACATACCTGTCAAATGGTACGAGTTAGTGAACTAACACACCAGCATAAATCTTCAGCGAATTGTATTTGTTTTTGCTGAGCGGTTTTATAGTTAGAGATATCGTTAGAACTGCACATCAGTATAGGCACGACCCCAGTACTGGCATAGTCGCTTGCGCGAGAAAACTGCCCAATATGAAATCATGCACGCGAGTATTTATCGAATGAGCCATCATTAAGCTTCTGTACATGATGACCAGTAGCAAGAGCGAGAAACGGCTCTCAAAAATTGCAGTAACAGCAGGGAAACTGCACCTTGCTCATCGATCTGCTTGACATTTTTCGGAGGTAATATGGAAATTCAAAGAAACTTAGCGCTCGTCCCATTTTGAGCATTTCATTCGTTGCCGGCAACCCTTTGTTTGTCTCTAATAAAGAATCAAGCTTGATTTGGAACGGAAGATCGCGTCTTCCTGGAGAATGCGAGATCAAAATATAAAAGGAAACGCTGTGTTACTTTATTGACTAGCCATTTTACAGCGAGGTCAACATGTTTTAGCGGGGCGGAGTGGTAGAATACTCGGTTGGGGATCGAGGGGTGGCGAGTTCGAATGCTCGTGGTGGAGCTTCTTTTTTTCATAGGGTTTTATTGCACTAATCCTTTATATATTACTTTTATTGCTAATATATTTATGTATGACATGTAGGCACCACCTTTTTAACGCTTGAGAGCCGTTTTGCGCTATATTGCCCAGCGCCTCTCAGTGAAACGACGCTCCAGCATCCCAGTATCCAGCGCGACACTGGGCCCATAATCCGCCATGACACTGAACGCTGGTATCCAGTGGCTCTGGGTTTTGCAATAGGGTGGGCTAGTTGATTCCGTTATAAACTGCTCAGCGCAAAAATTTAGACAAAGTACACATAGAAAAGACGATGACGAGCGCAGGCAACTCAAACAAAAATTACTTCGATTAATCTTTCTGTGGACACATTTTCTAAGGTTCTAAAATGTATGCGCTTTTCTGCTCATTTTTCCTTGGACCACAAATGCGTGCTAGAGACGTCTAAACATAGGCCAAACTAGCGTTTTTTGTAAAGTTAACGATTTTATTTTAGAGTCTATGCGCGGCACACAGGCAAAAGAAAACTTTTAGGGGGTAGTACGTTTTATTGAAACTTTTATAAAAAATAATCTATGCGTTTGACCTATAATCATCATTTGTGGAAAATTCCACAAAACGCTACGCTTTACTCAAATTTACCTACGCGCTAAGGAGTGAAAAATATTAAGCTACTATAAGGCAATATCCTATAATAAAAGAACGATGCTCGAAAACCTCGAAAACGCAAATGTTCAAAAAATGCGTGAAGCGGTCAATTTATGGCGCATTTTTTCCGTATTGGTTTACTACCATTTCGTGAAGTTCAAACGGCGCTCACATCCCCCAAAAATTTCACGATCAGAATATTTTGGGAAATACTCTAGAACTAATTTCTATACGCGTGTAATTTTCTGAGTTTTTTTATAGAAGTTCATTTTTGTCGAGCGCCACGGTTGGGACAGCTGGCGTGGAATAACCCAATATACCTTCGTCGAATTCCACGTCGTGTTAAAGCTGTCATGGACGATTCATATTTATTTTGCTGTTGTATGTGACGAGTAGCTCAGATGGAATAAAGTTTACTCAGCAGGAAGAGTGCTTAGGCGCGAAATACGGGCCAAGCGTAGAGTGCTTAGGCACGGAATACGGGCCAAGCAATAGCAAGCAGTTTAGCAAGGCGACATGGTAATTAACCTCGCTTAAACATGCACAAATGAAATCTGTGTTACTCCTGCATCAAAATAAAAGAGGTTTAGTGATTTGTTCCTGCTCCCTTCTTACCAAGATAAGAGGGTAGCATTGATTGAAACAATAAATCAGCATAAAAAAACATCTGCCGAGAGTATGCGAATGCTCTATTTTCTAAGGCAACGCCATCCTGTCTGCTACGAGACACCTCTGAGTCACAAATGTTCTGGTATAAGGACTTCAAAAATTAGGCTTCAAGCTAGGAAAGAAACACCTTGATTTTCTACAGTTTTACAGTACGAAAATACAAATCTCTTCGCAGATTAACAGACTGCCGCGTGGCAAAGCCTTGGGTGGCTCGAGTTCAATCAATCATGTTATCTACGCTCGAGGAAACCGCAAAGACTACGATAACTGGGCATCTCTGTATGGCGCCGTGGGCTGGTCTTACAACGACGTGCTGCCAGACTTCATCAGTATTGAAACATCTTACCTAGGCATCGACAATGGTAAGCGACGCCTACCCGAGCTAATGTGTAGGGAATCGTTGGGTGCTCTGGTTCTCTATTCGACAAGTGCATAAACATAAAATGAAACTGCTGTTAGTTCACTGATTTTCTTAAATTCGCACAAATAAAAAGAAGGAACTGCAGTTATGATCGTATTGTATTGTTGCTTGGCGAAACCAAAAAAAATTGTTGGCGTTGATGCTAAGGGTCTCGAAAAGAGCTATACGGTAGATTTGTCGTTTTCAATTCTCTCATCAGAGTATCCCACACTTCATCCCACACTTCCCACAACGTGTCCCACACTTCCCAAAACGGACACAAATGAAACACTGACAGTTCCAGAGAAATTATAATCGCAGTGATATTACCGATGACTTCTGATTTGGAGCAGCAAATTTTTCATTTTCTAGCACTTTGGAGCAGCAAAAATTTCCATTATAGAACACTTTGCAGCAGGAAATTCTGTATCTGGAAGCACCTGGAGCACGTAATTTCACATTCTGGAGTATACTGGAGAAGCAAGCTGCATTTACATTACGGCATCAGAATAATTATTGTAGGGTTGTTGTGAAGGGTTACGTACATATCTCGATTTGTTGCAAATCTCACGGGGAGAAAATTAAGGCAGCTACGCACTAGAGGTGCGAAGGCTGAGGAAACAGCGTGGCTTTGGCGTTCCCCTCCTCCTCACCCTAACTTTTCTCTGCCACCTCTTGTTATACTATACAAGACTATGCTATGCCTCAACATGTCGCCTCCTCGTCACCCTCACATCCCTGCTCACCCGCACTGCCCTTTCCCATGCCTTACTATACTATACCATACAATGTTATGCTATGCTCCACGCTCTTCCCTCCTCCTAACATACACAGGCTTATCTTTGTGTTTGTTTATCTTTCTTTCTCTATTTCTTTGTTTCTCTCTCTGTCTATGTGTGTCTCTCTGTTTTTGTTTTCTCTCTCATTCTGTTTTCTCTTTCTATCTTTATCTCGTTCTCTCGCCCATAGCAACGCAATCATATGGCTCCCAAGAATGCTTGTTCTGTTAGCGTGCCTGGATAGCCGAGTGGTTACAACGCTGAACTTCGGACCGTGGGTGCCCGGGTTCAAATCCCGCCTCACCAATAAATTTTTATTTTCTTTTATTTGCTTATACCCCTCCTCATCCTCCTCCTCTCCCCTTCTGTTCTTATATTTTCCTTCCTACAACGCGCTGCTAGGCGACGCACGATGACGTCATCACTCGGCGATGAAAGGCGCAGTTTCTGCGAACACCGCAGGAGCTAGCTCAAGCTGGGCCTTGCACAATGGGCCTTTTGATGCCAGGGCCGTCAGCAAGTGGCCCGCTACTGACAGCTGCGCATGTTAAGGCGAAATAGCTGCTGCACCGCTGGGCGCCTTTTGATGCTTGTTCTTTTTTTTTCGTTGCGCGCCCCCGTTGAGGGCAACTGTTGGCGCGGTGACGATGTTGTCGTCAAGTTTCGACGGCACGCGCCTCTTTTAGCGCTCGTTTGTGACAAAAAGAAGTGATCTATTAAACTAATACGGCGATCTGGGCGAGTTGGTGTACTAACATCTTCGGGAAAATGTGCAGCGCGGCACGGACGAAGGACAAGAAACGCAGCGCTCGTGTTGTGCGTTTCTTGTCCTTCGTCCGTGCCTCGCTGCACATTTTCCCGAAGATGTGATCTATTACGAATATTACGCTTCCCGATACTGTAGATCGCACGGGAAAACGTGGTACTTCGCAGTAGCGTCTTTTCACGCGTTCGAGTTGCACAACGGCACACAAATGCTTCACGGCATCACACCACTGGAAAAAAACCGTCTTCCGCACACGCGTGCACCAAAGAACCGTACGCAAGCACAGGAAACATGACGCAGGCTGCCCACGCACGCGATGACACTGAAGAAAAACACGAGAAAGCACACGAAAAAGCACACGGACGAGCATAAATCCTGAGCCGACCACATTGTGGCTAACTGTATTCTTCCTGTGTCTGGCTTGTTTAATTTTCACTTAATCATAATGTTATTTAAACAACTTAAAAACAGCTTGTGTTTAATTTGATCGATCCTAGTTTACTCACTAACACCAATAGCACTAGATTCGCCCACAGTCACTACTTCCTTTTACCTAAATGTAACACCAACTGTGGCAAAATGACGTCCGCCTTCGCGGTCATTAAATTGTGGAATAACCTGCCCTATACACTAAAATCATCATCATCTTTTCATGCATTCAAACATGAACTTAAAAACTTCATCTTGCATAACTAGGTTCACAACGATAATTATTTATGTCAACGTGCATGGAATTGGAATGTTTTTGCAAATTTAGGTTTTTCTCTTATGGTGTGACTATGTTTACTTGTATATCTTATTACTATGTTCTTGTGTCGCATTCAGGATGCTTTTTTTGCTTATTTCTTGTTCTTTTTTTGTAAGTTCACTGTTTATTTTTACTTGTGTTGCGCATTTTACATGCTGTTATAATAAATCCTTTTAATGTTATTGTTAACCGAGGGTCCCAATGCAGTCGCTTGACTTTGGGACCCTCGTCTGCATACTACTATCTACGAATTCTGTATTTTGAATGAATAAACTGAAACTAGTGGCGCCCTCACCCAAAACAGCGGCCGTAACTGTCTACTCAGCCGAGCCGCGCTCGCCCATTGACAGCGACGCGACGCAACAGGCTGCACCTTCTTTTTTATGTAGCGGCCGTGCGACTGCTATCGCAATAAAAAGGATGTAACAAGATAACACTTTCAATGAATGCACTCCTGAAATATTTATTGATGATGCGATAAAGCCACTTCTAGGACAACACTCAAAGCCGATCAAAGAAAAGTCACAGGTGTGGCTACTTTACGCAAATAAATGAGGAATAAACCCTCCCCTCTATATTGCTTTGCGCAAAACAGCCATACTTTCTGTGGCTTTTTTCGTTGAACATGAACGGACTACAGCCCAGGAACGTTACTTCCACATGTACAGCTGGCATGGAGCGTTGTACAAATAGCCTTAGTACCCACTCCGCGAAAATGTAATGTCATACACGGCGCATACGTAATGCTCTCCGGGGGTCAGGGGCCGCGCTTGCTTGGGCCTTTAGAAGCATTCACTGGCGCTAGAAAGAATATGAAAGACGCCGAGGTGATGGGGCCCAAGAACACCGATACACGGGAAGATTTGGGTTTACGTCGAAGGGTGGCTCAGCTGTTGGGGTAGTCGTCGTAGCTTCGTCGTAATCCGAAAAGGCAGATGCATCGCTGACGGCCAAGATTTCTTCGATGTATGCAATCGTCGTGCCCCTGCTCAGGTGTCTGTATTAACGTATATAAACCGCGGGATATGCAAATGCAAAATGCTGTACGTCGTCTGTAACAAGGAGCAGCGCTACTTGCCCCAAGACATCATCATACAAAGAAGAAACAGCAGGTGAATAGCAGAGAACGCATACGCGTCACTTTGACAACCTTCACAGGAGAATCTGTGTAAAGTTTTTTTTTTCTTTTTTTTTTTCCTGAGCGCATTCGCGTTGCTGCTTAGCGAATGAATGATCCATTCACCGGCCTGGTATATTCATCCTCCCATCTACTGTCCTGGATAAAATGATACCCATACCGCACAATTTCCAAACTCAAGAACAAAAATGTCAGTGTCACCCACAAGGTGAAGAATCTCCAGCGACGCAAACATAACCATAAAAACATAATATTTTACCGGCATTACATATTACATTCCTCATTTACCCGCTAGTAAATAGCGTGTTTGCTATCCATGCGCCCATGTAAAAATGAACACATCTCACGCGCTAACCGCAAACACTCGCTTTCACAACTCTGCAATAATGCACCGAGCAAACAAACTTAAGCAACTACGTCACATTTTCTCGTTTTTCGCGCGCATTCTTGACACAATATGATGTTCAGCGTTTGGTTAAGGCAGACATCGTGCACGATTTGGTGAGCCATCGCGGCTGATTTATATTTCCACTAACCACTCCATTTTAGCACATACACCATTGGTTATAGAACCTATATAGCGTCATGCTCACTAGAGTAGAGGAGGAGGCCTCCACCTCACCTGTAACCCGCCCTCCAGTGTGCCAAGCGAGCTGGTCTCCCTTCACCACACCTGTGGTGCACGTAACTCAACTGCATCCCCTTCCTGTCCGGGGACTGAACACGGCACGATCAGTTTCATCTCAAAGCTTACTTTGCGCGAGGAAGTGAAACACATTACAGCAGTGGAATTTTGCATAGAACATGATTGTGACGGCCGTAGGCGCGTGCACGGGGAGGTCAGGGGGGTGGCCGCCCCCTATTCACCTAATAGGGGGGGGGGGGCGCAAAGTTAGCCCCACACACTGACATCATAGGGGGTGGGCGCTGCGACGAACCTTCGCCCCCCCCCCCCCCCCCTGAAGAGGAACCCTGCGCACGCCTATGGTGACGACAACGGATTATTTCGCTTAGAGTGCTAATATATCAACGCGATATTGGTATTACGTAGTTTGACTCCGCGAAACACGGCTCGGAAGTTCCGAAGTGTGTTTTCCATTAAAGGGGCCCTGCACCACTTTTCGAAGTAACCATCGAATGGCTTCACTAAAGGAATTTATTGCCTCACGAATCAACCGCCGTAAACATTTTTGGAATACGTGAAGTATGAGCGGAGTTACAGAGGTTTGTCGCACGCTGTAATTAGCTGTGATTACTTTTCTCTTCTCTCGTCCCGGCGAACGCGCTGTAAGCTAAGCAGAGAGGGATGGCACGGTGGAAAGAAGGGACGTCAAGCGCGCGTCATGACCTCAAGCACTTTTTATGTATTTTTTTCTTTTAACGCGCGGCTAACCTTCAGTAAGATCGCGAGCATGCGCGCCCTTACGTGGCGGCCTCCCGCGGCGGGCGCAGTAACTATGCTGCCAACGACGCTCAAATCAGCCAATCGCCGTGAATTTCGGTATAATGCGCGTTCATTTTAGTATATAGCATCATCTGTAGAGAGAAGAGGTAGCGCTTTTTAGCTGATTTTGATAATTAATTGTAAAGTCCAGGCGACGTGCTGCGCTATAATATTTGGCTCTCGTGTTCTCAGGAGTATCGACTACCAATCGGCAGCGTTTTCTGACCATGCTGAAAAACTTTTGTAAGGCCCCTTTAAGTATGTATGACATAAAAGCAAGATATGAAGTTAGGGCGTGGCCTTATTTACAGGCTACCATGGCGACAGTGGAGAAGTGCCGGTCAGTTTCCCCAGCTCACACACAAAGGCTAGCGACTTGTTTTTGGAGGCTGGCCGGGAACTTGGTTACAGCGACCACGACTATAATGGGCCGAACCAGACAAGTAAGATACTTAGAAGTCACTGGAGGATTGGCTCAGAACGCACCATTCAGAATTAATTCCCAACTGAAAAACGTATATGACAAGAGAGATGTGTCGACAGATTTGGCGGTACGTAAGCAATTCACGAAATGAAACAGCAGTCGGAGCGCATTGCTGCCAGCCAGTGGGATTACAAGGATCACATCACTACTCGGATCATCACTACTCGGATCCCTACTAGCATGGTCTACACGATGCAAGTAACGATGCAAAATTTTGGCCAAATGGCTTGTATCAGCGTGCACTTTGTTCGGTGCTAAACGACAAAATCTTTTCTTAATGTCCAAAGTGACGAAAGGAGCACACAACTGAGACTTTAGCGCAGACAAAAACACAAATATTACAGTCGGGCTCTTTACACGTTTATTTGTCGATAAGAGACAGCAAAAAATGAGTGCGCAATCTGTTTTGTCGGAGACGACGATAATGTGAGCTTTCGTCAGATGGGTGTCGGAAATAACATTAGTAGCACCAGCAGCCTGCTAGAACAAGTTTTCGTGAATAGATCATGTCATAAATGCACCTGAATCTAACATTGCGGATATATTCGGATAACTTTTGCAACTAGTATTTAAGAGTGACTGTTTCATTTGGCACTTGCATATATTTTATTGTAGTGAGTCATTCCGACTGGAACACCTCATTTTGCATTTTCTGCGCACAAAATTCTCTACTTGCAGTACGTCAGCAACGCTGTGCGAGAAACTGAGCCATGTAAACGTCATTACTTCGGTAGCGTCCATTGCTCGATGAGGAGAGTCGATGACTGGCCCTCTAGCCTTCATGTTATATTTCATGGTGGGATCACCCGTTTTCTATACAGGTTCATTGCTTCGCAGGGGAACAAATACGAAACATCAAAATGAAAGCGCCGCTCTGCCCTCTAGGACAGACAGACACGAACATTATTGGATCTTGAGGAGTTACTGACACACTCTTTGTTTATTATGTAATTGTAAGAGCAAATTAAATTGTTGAACCGATGAATCCTGGTAAATATTCATCGTTCGTTTTTGATTCGGTGCCGCCACTTCATACATTATATATATATATATATATATATATATATATATATATATATATATATGCGAGGATGAAGTTCACTGGATCCGGTGGGAAATGCAGTTCAGAAAGGAACACAGAACGTGCGAAACAAGTCACTAACGTTTCGGCAGGAGGACCTGCCTTCGTCAGAGTTCATGTGAGTGAGTTCGCCGCCTGGGAATTCTTTGCTGTTTGAGTTTGGTCGGTAAGCATTTTTAGCACCGGCCTTGCACATACTCTGTGACATCTGAGCTTTTCAGTTACAATCGGGCAAATTGTAGTGTGGCTGACAAGACTACGTATATATCTATATAAATATATATATATATATATATATATATATATATATACGTAGAATATGAAGAGCCTCTCTACAGTTGCCGTAAAATAAAGATGAAAAATGTATACGCTTCTAAAAACTGTTTATTTGTCGACGTTTCGATCGGAGACCAATCTTCACGAATACGAAATTTACAAGTCTTAGATGCGCTTTTATATCACCGTCCTCCTAGCCCAGAGAGAGAAAAAGGTGTGTGTGTACACATGATTTTGCCAGTAACAAGAACAGTAACAGTGCGCATGCCGGAGATGAACCGCAAATCGAAACATTATGCGCGCTGAGCAGGTCCAGCCCTACTTTCGAAGGCAAACATCACGTGACAGACATGCGCTGGTGCTACCACCGTATTTTTGCGGATAAAAGCAAACTTTGGATACTGTAACAAGACAAATAATTGTAATGAATAGTGACCAACGTTCGTCTATGCCTGAACGTACGTAGCTAGGGACCGAGTGATTACTACTTCAAGAGGGGAACATTGAAGAGAAGAGCTAAATGACATGGGTTACTATTTTTCTTGCCAATGCTTGCTTCTTTGCAAGCAATGACGCTCATTGGTAAGGTATTGCAGCGTCTTCCGTATCACATTTACAGAGTACACGCTAAAGTAAAACTTGTACTTCAAATCAAATCATTTCGTCTCACCATACAATTGATGTTGAGGACCATGGACAAATAGTCAGCACGATTGACGTGGTGTTAATAAAATGCTTTCTTAGGCGGTTTTTAATTCCAAAAACAAGAAACGGGATTTCTGCTGACCTGTTCCCTTAACCGCAGTAACATTCACTCCAGCGTTACTTAACTCTATTAACCATATTTATGGCATTGTTGAATATATGTTACTATTCAATTAGTGGGTGATTCCACGTAAGATCGAACAAACGATGGCTGGTCGACCTCTCAAATTTATTTCAAAATTTTATATATTATTGCCTGATGAGTGGAAAGAAGAGATCCGCAATTTGTTTTGTCGCCAAAAATTTTTTCGAACCACAGGAAATCAATAATGACGAAGAGGTGGAGTGGAGCGCTCATCCGCTCTGCTGTTTTGGCCAACTTTCGTTATGAATTGCACAAAATATATTAAAGTTAGGTAGCTGAAATTTATTTACCTAAATATATGCATGTTTTTGCTTCTGCTCAGGTATTTTTAGTTTTTATGTGTAGTGTAGATGTTTTTATAAAAAACCTCAAAAATGGCCCAATCGGGAAAATTTTCTTTACTTTGAAGGTCTTTATCTCAAAAAAGCCTTGTAGCAGAGGTACGAAAATTCCGCATTACGTTCTTCGCATGCGTATCTAGCAAACTGCCAAATCTTGTATTTATATAACTTTTCAGTAAAGAGATATGATCGGGCTAAGTTCAAGAAAACACCAAACAATGAAAACTTCTGACGACAATTAAAAAAAAAAACATTTTTTAAATTTCTTAAACTTTGTCCACTTATTCTCCTCCACATCAGCTTTCACAATCATTAAAAACATGTTGCATAATGTTGTTGCACTAATAGTTACGGCCCGTCCAATGAGACCCTTAGGCAAGGATGGGCAATTCCTACTTCTTGCCCAGCAAGTGTATAAAATGCAGGCAGGATTGAATTTCTTTTTATTAAAAGGTCAGCAGGTACCCAAAAAGGTGTCGCCGGCACTGAAGACGTTAATTTTGAAATTATTTGGTCACTGCAGCGGCCACGAGCGCGGAGCTACCGAGTAGGCGCGCGCGCACCCGAGATGCTCGTTGTAAGAGACGGCGCAGTGAGAGCTCGTTCTCGCGTCCTCAGACCGATTGAGTTCGAAACAGCAACACCTCTTGGGTGACTTGAACGCACGTGCGCCGGTAGTCGCAGTGATCTGGTTAATTGCGTCGTTTTCATTTTCAGGGGACATAAGAATGTCATCGTTAAACTGTGCGTTCCGTGAAGATCTTTCATTGTAGTGGTAGCAAAAGCACGCGTAGCACAAGTAGTCCGTCTCACTGACAGTCACTGATCTTTCGGGCTTTAAACGTTCCTTCAAAGCATTTATGTCTAGGTCGGTAACTCTGCGAAATTTTGGCTTCTCTGCAATAATTAAAGGAGTAGTGACACAGTTTTGAGACATCGCAAAAGGGACATTTTTTGCTTCGTTGGTATGCAGTGTCCACGCTGTCCACACACTGGAGTCGGAGAACACGTATAAAATATTTTAATTTGACTTTGAAGTTTTCGTCGCTGAGCATTTGCAAGCCAGGCACACTGCAAGGACATTATCCCGACAAGTCAAGACAGTTCCTCCGAGTTCGCGAGTTCTGCGTCCTGCATGCAGCCTAAATCGTAGAAATCACTGTCAGGGTCACTGGACGACAATTCACTCATCGTTGTCTATTGCACCACGATCAGATGACGGATTTCCCGCTAGTACGTCGCGAATTTCTGTATCTCCGTGACGTCACACTGCTATGAAACGACACTGAGAAGCCACCCCCTCGATATCGAAACCGAAAGTGTCTTTTTAAGGTGGCGCTAATTAAAATATATAGGATGCATTCCCAGGCACCACAATAGTCGTTTTACGTTTCTCGACACCAGTATTTTTATTTAGGGCAACAATCCGAAATTTTTTAAAATTCGTGTCAGTACTCCTTTAAGCTTCTTGTGCTTCGAAAGGAAGTCTCCACAATAGACTCATTCAGAGCTATACTTTCTCGTCATGAGACGCACAGGAGGAGTAGAGTAAGAGCAAAGCACAAGAACTATCCGCGCCGAATGAAGTGTGAACAGCGCACCGAACGCGCGGCCAGTTCACGCCGTCTGCTGCCGACATCTAATACAGACAAGCGCATCCGGTTACCGATAGTTTTGCTTTTCTTTCCTTTGACAATCCATATTTTGCTTTGCCACTGGAGCCCCACGTTCATCCTTTCCACTGATCGCAACTGGCGCAGCGCAGTTTCTCTGGCAGCAGCGTGCGTGAAACGAGCGCTTATAGCTCCCTTATAGAGTTTTCATCTTGCTTCCATCTCCGCCGTGTTATCAGCGCCTAGCTGAGATGCGAACAGAGGGCGGATAGAATAGCGAAGCTCCAGTGCACGTGCGTTCATGTCACCCGAGAGGTGTTGCTGTTTCGAACTCAATCGGTCTGAGGACGCGAGAACGAGCTCTCACTGCGCCGTCTCTTACAACGAGCATCTCGGGTGCGCGCGCGCCTACTCGGTAGCTCCGCGCTCGTGGCCGCTGCAGTGACCAAATAATTTCAAAATTAACGTCTTCAGTGCCGGCGACACCTTTTTAGGTACCTGCTGACCTTTTAATAAAAAGAAATTCAATCCTGCCTGCATTTTATACACTTGCTGGGCAAGAAGTAGGAATTGCCCATCCTTGCCTAAGGGTCTTATTGGAGGGGCCGTAACTATTAGTGCAACGACATTATTCAACATGTTTTTAATGATTGTGAAAGCTGATGTGGAGGAGAATAAGTGGACAAAGTTTAAGAAATTTAAAAAATGGTTTTTTTTTAATTGTCGTCAGAAGTTTTCATTGTTCGGTGTTTTCTTGAACTTAGCCCGATCATATCTCTTTACTGAAAAGTTATATAAATACAAGATTTGGCAGTTTGGTAGATAGGCATGCGAAGAACGTAATGCGGAATTTTCGTACCTCTGCTACAAGGCTTTTTTGAGATAAAGACCTTCAAAGTAAAGAAAATTTTCCCGATTGGGCCATTTTTGAGGTTTTCTATAAAAACATCTACACTACACATAAAAAATAAAAATACCTGAGCAGAAGCGAAAACATGCATATATTTAGGTAAATAAATTTCAGCGACCTAACTTTAATATATTTTGTGCAATTCATAACGAAAGTTGGCCAAAACAGCAGAGCGGATGAGCGCTCCACTCCACCTCTTCGTCATTATTGATTTCCTGTGGTTCGAAAAAATTTTTGGCGGCAAAACAAATTGCGGATCTCTTCTTTCCACTCATCAGGCAATAATATATAAAATACTGAAATAAATTTGAGAGGTCGACCAGCCATCGTTTGTTCGATCTTACGTGGAATCACCCTAGTATATCTTTTTAGGTTTTACTAATTATGCATCACTGTAACCGACAGCTCCGTCGTAGGGTGTCAGTTTTGCAAATGTAATTGACAGAAATATCACCTTGTTTTTCATATCGTTCACAGAAATAAGTGCGGTATGTTCCTAGACCAAATCCGCTAGGAAAGTAGTATTGGCAATTTATTTCAGGTTTTTCCCGCGTACAAAACAACATAAAGAATGGAGAGCGCTGGAGCTCGAGTAAATCTTTCATCACCAATGACGTTCGCAGAAGGAAGAACTTTGACGTCGCTCTTTACGCGCACGTGACGAAGGTGAGAGGCTCTTTATGACTGATGTTTCCTGCGTGCAAAATGACCATTATTCTCGCCATAGATAAAGCTTTGTGTGCAGCGCATAAACCTATCAAATTCGCCGCCGTATGATGTTTCTAAACAGTTTGTGTCTGCTAGTCCTCAGTTCAACAAATAAATTCAGTCATCATAAGTAATGGACTTTCGCAGGTGATTTTCGAAGGAATGACCGCTGTAGGTGTGAAATATAAGCGATACCTCAGAACACATAGTGTTCGGGCAAAAAAAGAAGTAATACTTTGCGCCGGAGCCATAGCGTCTGCACAACTACTGATGCTATCGGGCATAGGACCTCGGGAACATCTGGAATCATTTGGGGTAAGACGACGGTTTGTGTTTCTTCTCTGGTGTCCTTACAGTGCTGCTGTCATTGTTCCGTGCGGTGGGACAGTGGCTATAGAAAGTGCTGCTAGTAATTCTTCAGATACTTTTATGGAGGCGACAGCCTTGTATGTATCATGACTCATGAGCAAAGAAATCTCGTGGCAGGCATCGGCGGCCGGCGGCGGTGTGAAAAGGGTTGGTACCACATCTCACACGACATCAGAGACACATCAAATGATGCAGAGAGCAACTTGTAGCGAGACGTCACCAATTACGTCATCTGTTGATGCCATCCCATGACATCGTCGCTAGGCCAAAGGCGGGCCCAGCTCGGAGATAGTGCAAAACCAAGAGAGGTGCAGAGAGTTTATAAAGAACAACACAATCGAGTGGGGACGTCATAGCAATTTAACGAGTGCGAAGGCACATGCTTGGACTCTCCTCAACGTTACCTAGAAGGGCTGTCACTTCCCAATTATTTATTTTTTTGCTGGAATGTTTATCTATTTGACTACCCTTACGGTTAAATGCGTTTCCGAGGGGTGTGGAAGATACTGAAAATCTCGCGATAGAAGCTGTTTTCTACACCCTAAGCAAAACATTCAGCCAGCTCCACTTCGCAAGCACTGTCGAAACAGCGATGCTTATGCGCGTCATTCATCAGGTTATCCGTACTTCTATGTTTCTCAAGTTTTCCTTTCGCTTACCTTCGGCCTCCCTTGCGCGAACATCGCGGTTGGTTCGGCGACGACACGCCCGTTCTCGCGTCAGGTCTCGCTGGCGATAACGTCGGGTGGCTTCTTCATCGAGAGAACGAGAAATCTTCGCCATTCTGAAAGTGCAAACTCCTGAACACTGACACTGATACTCCAATGCGCCTCACCGTCACCGCATCTTGGCGCGTTTCTCGAAGGTTCACCCCTCGACATGCTCCATTCGCGGCCTCGCATATCGCAGCACGGCGCAGCCCTCCCCTTCCAAGCGAGCCTGACTCTCGCCACACTGCAAGGCCAAAGGCGACGTCATCAGTTCTACGCCGACCCCGGACCTGAAAGTCTCAACTAATAACAGCTTCGCTGTTAAAAAGGAGTGTGTGTGTGACTCCTTTGGGGGAGTCTTGACTTGCCACGCATGACTCTCTTTAGACATGCATGTCAACTCTTTTGTAGGTCACACGACTCTTCGAACAGAGTGTAATGATCTCCAGAGCTGACGTGCCTCTTTTAAGAGAATAATATACGTGGAAAGTCAAAACTCCTCAAAAGGAGTCACACACACTCTTTTTTTTCTTAGAGTGTACTAAAGCATTGTTAAGTGCAAAATTATCTCTACAAGGCGGAACAACAAAAACTTGTTGCGACAGCCAATGACTCAGGATGTAAAGGCTATTTCATGGAGGTGATACTGGAAGTACAACTACTTAGCGCAGATAAAGCGCGGAGAGTTTGTCGTACTAGCTTGTAGGCAGAGCTAAAATGCATAAGTGCGTCAGGTTAATATATTATTTTCTGCAGAATATGCGCATTCCAAACAATATTCCTAAATCATTTAATGGTTTCTGCCTTTTAGAAAATATGCATTTGAACGTGTATTTTAGAATCTTTCAGAAGTGAAGCTCACGCGAGGCGGTTAAATAAATGGAATGAAAGCGTACACTCTACACATCGTTCTGTGATGCAGTAATATTGCGCTTTGCTGGCAACCCGTAAGCACCACATAACCCACGCGAGTTACGCTGTCTTCCGAATCGACACTAGTTTCAATGGGTTGTCTACCGGATCAGCGCATTCATCTGGCACGTTCTCTAGATGAGGCGCATTCTCCACGGCAAAAATGCCCTTAGCAGACGAGAAGGCATGTAGGACACGGCACGTGATATTACATGGTCCGCAACTGAGAATTGCATTGGGCGCGTAAGGAGTTGCTCCAGTTGCGTTCAGTGGCACGACGCATAGCCTCCACTATTATCCGGAACACGCAGCTAATTGTTGCAGCGTGTCCAGCCCTTAGCGATTCATATCTTAAAGGACGCAAGACGCCAGCGTCTAACATAGCATTACACATGTGTCTATGCAATCTAGCCAAATGTGCCGATACATCAAGGAAAAAGGAGAAATATTGCGGAAATAACGTTGCAGCTTCGAAAGAATGTCTGCCGGGTTTTTTCGTGCTTGCTCAAATATCACAATTATTTCTAAATTGCATGTGACAATGAGCCCCGAGTATAGCAAATGAATGCGTATTTGCAATAATGCGCTGTGTGATAGCTCTTAATTTAGCAGTAATTGCATTTCCTCCGAATCTCAATAAAGTTAATTCCCTCTCTCTATCTCTTTCTCATGTTAGCGTATATTATAAAGCGTGGCGGGAGAGCGAAATAACAACCGGGCGTCACACAATGCGAATAACATAACTAGTGGGTCTTTTAAAGCTTCCAAGCAATTACAAAATGCTCAGTCAAAATTCTTCATCGTCATCAGCCGTCGCGCATAAAGAAACTGCACATAATGCCTTACAGATGGTACCTCACTTCTCCGCAGAATGACGAGTAATGCGGTGGGTGCTTCCCAACTTCACAAAAAGTATGATTTGTAGCGTAGTGGGTATGTTGCTAGTGTACTTGTATTAGTAGCCACAAGAGAATTTATAACGGGCTCTACAAATGCCGCTATTCGAGCTTTCGCTGTGACTGTGCTGCGTTTTCCGCGCAGGCCTGGTGTTTTTTTTCTGGAAAGTCAAGATACACCAATATTGGCTGACAAGTAAAATACCTTTTACGCCCTTAGCAATTCATTGATTTGTAATTAGCAACGTCATGTATATTGAGTTTGACTTGTTTAATCCAGTGCGAGTATCCCAATTGGAATGAATGTACTGACGTTGACATATGCATAAGAATGCATATGAGTTTCCGTAAATACGATACCACGCGCCATTGAAGCGTTTCTTTTCTATAACATCAATGACACTTGTTTCGAAGAGCAGCTGTAGGTACAGTCTCCAGTACAGTGTTGCGCCGAAAGACGACAATACGTTGCCACGCTATATGGAGTGGACATATATTGGATTGTCGTTTGGAATTAGGAACTACTAAAACAGAAGCTTCGCCGTCATGGGCTTAATGAACATTTTGCAGCGCACTGTGCAGAACAATTCGCCTTCACCTGGCAAATTCACGGGGCGTAAGGCGTCGGGTACTTCGGTGAATATTTTACGTAGTGGAAGTGCTTGTGGCAGCAACAAGAATTTCTGAAATAAGAGAAACACCATCATATTATGACTGAGGGTATGTGCTTTAGAGTGAGTCCAAACATTTGAATTAGGCATCGTATATGGTCAGTAGAGAACGAACTAAACTATTCTTGTTCTCAGGTATATATTGCACAAGACTTATTGAGATCCCAGTATCGGCGGCCGCGTTTTGGACGAAGGGGAAGCTTCTTTAGGTCCGTGTATTTATATTTAGGTGCTCCTTAAAGAACCCCAGGTGGTCCAAATTTCCCGAGCCTTCCAGCACGGCGTGTCTCATAATCATATTGTGGCAATCAATCAATCAATCGTTTTATTTTCCACTTCAGGAAGTAGAGGGCATAGGAAGAAAAAGCTCTTGTGAGCTTGACTAGGCTTCCCAACCGATTACTGTTCAGCATACAGTGACGGTATACAAAAAACTGGCCTACAGAAGTATAAACACGCAGAGAGCATACATAATTAATGCACATATTCACAAAAAAAGAACGCAACAGGTGCACGCAATAAAAACATACATCAAAGATAAGTTCAAAGCTGACATTTTAGGTATCAGCTCACGAAAAGAGCATGAAGCGCAGGCCTGCAACAAGAAATTAGTCAGACATATTAAGATAAAAATTGTGAAGGCACACATCCATTTCATGTTTGACATAAGTGAATGAAAGGAGCCCTAGAAAAGGTACTTCGGTTCCTTCATTAGCTGTTTCTATGCTAGTAAAAGTGGTGTGCACATTATTTAGTTAAACTGCTAAATGGCTTCGTCAGTTTGCGGAAAGGTGCGTAGCGCATATTTGCAGTCAACGAATCATGTTGCTGCAGCGAGTAGCAACGCTATTGTAATTCTTGATGTCTTAACTTGGCGATCCGAACAAACTAAAAATGTTATTTTTTTCAAATTTACAGCTTTGAAGCGTTTACTCTTGCACAACAGGGATATTCCCATCTTTCAGATTAAAGTCGTTGCTGACCTTCCCGTAGGAGAAAAGCTATACGATCACGTCTCTGTGAACGGAATCGCTGCGTCATCGGCAGAGAACATCGAAATTAACTATTATTTACTATCTACAGTGCCGAAGTATGCCCTCTTTAGAACAGGTAAGCAGAGTCCAACAAAAGCTGTATAGATCTTGTCTGTGTGAATATTAACAGCGGAGCAGCTTAAGCTTCAGCTCCAGCCAGGGGCATAGGCAGACATTTTTCTCGGGAGGGAGGCGGTGGTTACGGTCACGCTGTGCCAGCCCCTGGCTACGCCACTGGCTCCAGCAGTTCCGAACGTTGCGCAACACACTGCACAGCTGTTAAAGGGACACTGAAGAGCAAAACGATCTTTCTCATATCAGTAAACTATTCTTTCACGATATCAAAAACACCACGTTTGCTGTGAGAAGACGCTTAGTAAGCGAGAAAACGCGCAAAGACAAAATGAGGGTAGCGACGCCACCTTGATGTTTCCGGACCATTCACCGTGACGTCACATGTTTTGACGGCGCCTACTAGGGACTACGTAGCTCCTAATCGGTAAAAATGAAGTACATTCTCCTGTGAGGGGGCCATATACCTAATATGCCAAGTTTAGAATAAAATTTGTTGAGCCAATGGCGCCAAAACACAATAAATACACTTTGAAATCCGTGACGTCACACGAACAAATTTCAGCGCAAAATTTAAAAATGAAACTTTGAACTTGATTTTCTCACCTATAAAAAACCTCTGATGGCGGAACTAAAGACATTAGAATTCTCTGAGCACATTTTATTGATCGAAACCGATTCATTGTTTCTTTTAGTGTCCCTTTAAGGGTGCTTCCGGTAAATTGTAAGGCAGTAGATAGATATAGTCATTTATAGCGTAGTAAGGGATACTAAAGGGAAGGGAGTGTGAGGAAGAGTATTGAGGGTGAGGGTATGTGTATGGAGACGGTGAGGAAAAATGGTGATGGTAAAGAATAGTAAAGAAATGGAATGTCAAGGCAAGAAATGCTTGAGGCGAGGAAGTGGAGGAAGATTGCTTAGCCTTGAACGTTCTTTGCTAAACCGCGCTCTTTATTGCCTAGCCTTGCAAAACTTTGATGAGGCTTACCCTCAGCTCCACTGGTCATTGGTGTTCCCAATAGCAAAGCTACGCCTAATTTTTTTCTTGGGAACATATGGCTAGACGTAAAGTCTGGCTATCAGACTTTACGTCTGATATACGAATTCCATATGGTATATGGATCTGCGCTTCATATTCGTAAAAAACCTAGGCGAGAAAAGCGTAGGAGGGGCCAAGATCTTGTTTCATAAACATACTTTAAATGTCAAGCTTTTGTATACACAATGTATATTTCAGAGAGTTTTCGCAACTAATGAGATACCATCGATATATGCATAGGCATACGCACGAGGGGGGCACGGGGGGCTGCCGCACCCCTGGTCACCTAAAAGGGGGGGGGGACTGCCTTAAACAATGACCCCCCTAGTAACCTAAGAGGAGGGGGACGCAAAGTCTGCCTCGTACATTGACATATATGAGGGGGGGGGCGCTGCGATGAGCCTACGCCCTCCCCCCCTGATAGGGAACCCTGTGCACGCCTATGGATATATGTGTGCGACGTCCGGCAAGAATAATTTTGGAAAAAATAGTTATAGTAGACAAGAATTTTAATTCATCCCCCATGGCACATTGTAGACCTCAAAGCATGCAATATGTTTATGTAAAATGTAAATCACGGTGGAAAGAAGAGACAACATTTGGTGGCGATCCTGGCTCTCAAGAAGAACAACTAAGTTTTCATAATATAAAGAAAATGCAGCTCAATAAAAAGATCACCAGAAGGAAACGCTTACAGCAGACAAGCGCGACATAATTGTCCTTGTCTGTTGTGCTTCCTTCTGGTACTCGCGTTGTCAGCTCTGCCTTTTTTTACTATGTTATACCAACTCGCTCACATCAAGCTCTTCCTACAGTCTGTTTCAAAAAAAAGGAAAGAGACGTTTACCAATAATTGGACGGGAAGACTTATACTCAGGTGTCGTAAGAGTCCTTGGGATTGCAGTTTGGTGTCCGAAGCACACAGGTAACAAGACTATGTTTGTAATATGTATGCATACAATTCAGTCCACATGGTAACAGATAAGTTTACGAGCATCTTTTATAGCGAACGCTGTTATGAAATCACAACAGCCGATTTTGGTGGCGTAGTTTTCAGACACCGCCGCCACCACCGATGTCCATCATAGCTATGGCGCATAATGAGAGAAACAAAAGGGGTTTCGACGAAGACTTGAGCCCAGGCAGCTCGTACGGCAGACGAGTACTCTACCAGCGAGCCACGCCGGCCCTTGAAAGCCCTGCGCAAGAAGACCCCATACAGGCGTCATGTCATGAAATGAATCGGGTTAACAGATGTAACGTAGCGTGGCAGAAGACTAATGTAACACGATGCTTCACACAATGCGAATTACATAACGAGTTGGTGCTTCAAGGCTTTCCATCCATCCCAAAGGGCTCAGCCATAATTCTTCATCGTCATGAGCCACAGCATTACTTACGTGCACATAATGCCTTACAGATGCGTAGTGGGTACCTCGCTTCTCTGCAGTATGATGAATAATGGCATAGTGGGCGCTTCCCTACTTCGCAAAAAAACTATGATTTATGACGTAGTAGATAACTTGTAACTGTACTTGCACTTTTCACTCCAAGTGAGTTACTGAGTCACCCCAGTAGCGGGCACTAGAAAGACCGCTACTGTAGCTTTCGCTGTGACTGTGCGGTGCGTTCCGTGCAGGCCTAGCGTTCTTTTTTTTTGACAGTGAGGACGTTGTGCCTTCTCCAACGTGTGTATTACTCAATTAAAATAAACAATTATTATGACAGAGTTCTATTTGACTCTGCATATTCGTGCATCGTCTCGCAGACACACAACGAATCAAACTATCCTACCAACGACATGCAGTGGTCTGAATAATACACGTTGTGTGCGCGCATCATTCTTTGAAGAAAAAATGCTGTGCTCATAGTTACGTTCGGAAGATGGGGGAATTATCAGAAAGAAAAAAAAATTAGATATCGCAGAATACAGGTATTGTGGTCAATCAATTATTGAGCAATTATTATACTCAATCGAAAATTCGAATCGAAATTCCCAAAAATATTGTGCAAATAAACCGGGTGCTCCCTAGCGCTTTCAAAAATCGACTCTAGAACGTTTATTATCTAGCAACAGCTGTAATATAAAGATAATCTTCTCTTAATACGGCTGTGTTTACCGCAGTCTGCAAGTTTGCTGCTGTCGAGGGGTGGGGAGGTTTATTGTAAGTCTAGTCCGTGTAAAATAGCTTTTAAAATGAGTGGCGCAGTATTGGGCAAACGCAGGTGAAGAACGAGGGACGACCGATGAAAAAGCCCGTATTGGTGCTCGTCTCACACTTGTCTCATGTTCTTGGTACGTGTTTTTCCTTGTTTGCGTCATTTGCGCCCGTGAAAGGAGGTCAGAATTTGACTTACTTAATATAAACGGTTGCTTGTCAGAAATGAAGTGACTGATCGTAAAGGGAAGACAGTAAATTGCAGCTAGAGAATTTCAATACTTGCTTCTACTAAACATTCATCGCGATATTCGCTACCATGTTACTTCCGTACTAACAAAAATGTGACGTACTGTTAGCCAACAATACGGTTACGCCCACTTGGTTTATATACGCTGTTCGCATTGCCGCATGAGGTCAGTTCTTTTATAAACGCACTGAAGAAAGCAGAACGGTATCACGTTCTTCATTTACACTAAATAATAATTGCTAATCAGTTCATGTAATTACAGTGGTAAATGCATAGTACATTGAAATGTTAATGTAGCAATGTATCTATAGGGCATCAACGAACTATGAACGGCAACACATATACGCACGTGCACGCACAATATCAAGGCTTCTATGAGGCGTGTTCCCTAACTGAAAGGTTATAGCTATTAATGGCCCTACTTCTGGGTACCACACGTTGTACCAGACAGGAGCCATGTTTCAAATTCTGTGTTTTGGGCCTAGGTGCTTATACCTTAATGTTTACGTATGTGCGTCATGACGTAGCAAAAATCTGTACCTAATTCCAGTGTAATCACGAACATTAGATGTTGTATAAATTTTGCACAAGGCTGTTACAATTGCACCATTTGGTACTCCAGTCACCAAAGGTGATGTTCTTTAACATAGTCTCCGTGCACCTCTTCATTAGTAAATAGGGTTTAAATGTGTGTTGCAACACCTTAATTTTTTTTGCTGAGCAGTATACGATAACGGTTGCATAAAAATAAATAAGAATAAGAGAAATAGTGCGTTTTGCCAGCAATTTCGGCCACGTATTGCTAAAATGTAGTGCTAGTCCCGTAATTTTGAGTGAATTTGAGCTTCTATAAATACACAAATTCAAATTTTCCTATCACGGTGCGTCCTCAGTTGCTGTAATATAATTAACGACATTGACTTGTAAGCTTATATATTTATTTTCGTATATATCGTGAAGCCACTGGCGTTGTGATTTCTTCGGTAAAGTACCGCCAGGTTATCTTTACTGCGCTTATACAGCAATTAGGAACAGTGATTTCAGAACTATCTCTAGCGGAGCAAACGTTGTGGGCTCATGGTTTCTCCGCTGGGCACAAGGTTGTTCTAATTAGTTTTCATTGCGAACCTTCACGTGTGGACCACAGAAATATTACGTCACATTCATGACGCATTGTTGAAAGTTGTGACAGGCGCTACACTGATAGATTTGGTCTTGTGAAGCATATGACTTCGTTAGTTTCATTAAAGGGCCCCTAAACCACCAAGACGTCGAAATTTGGTTGTGGCGTGGGAGTTGTGCACGAGTCTACAACGAACACGTAGCCGTGAGAATTTTCCCTAAGGGTGCCGTAATAGCGGAGTTACACGCGTTTGATGATCGAAACGCTGCGATCGCTCGTCTCGCTCTTTCCTTCCCTACCCTCTGTTCTTCGGCTGGTCTCTTATCCTAAAGCCGCTATGCCCTCCTCGACGAGTGCCCGTCGGAATCTTGCGTGACATACGTCATCGCCGACGCGCTATTCGAAACAGCATCCATTTATGGTTGCCGCGGCTCCGTGTTTCTCGGCCAACCGCTGTTGTCGCCGCGCCGGCCCGTGCTCCTAGGAACCGTGCCGGTATGGACCCTGTGTTGCGTGCACGCCTGCAAAGAATCGCCAACCCGATGGACCCGTGCGGTGGCACGACGTTCCACAGCACCTCCGCTCTAGCACAGGCAGCTGCTTGCAGACTAACCGAACGTCGTAGGTTCTTGTTCGACCAGTCGCAGCATCGATTGTCGATAACATCCCAGATGCAACATGTCGACGTCGCGCATGTCACCGGAGAAGCCGGAAAGGCGCTGAGAGGAGAAGGGATTGCTTCTTGGAATTTGTGGCACGCCCGCGGCTTGTTGCGCTGCCGCGTGTGGCATCATTGATCGAGGCGGCATTATGGACACTATGCGTGTGTTCACTTGAAATGTATAAAAAAATATCGCAGGTGGTTTAGGGGCCCTTGAAGGCCCCTAGAGCAAGACTGTTATTCGAAATGCGCGGCTGTTATTTAGGAAAACAATTCTACGCACAAGCTTTACAACAATGTTTTGGCGATGCATGCGGAAATTTTAATATCCTTCACTACTCTCAGTCAAGAGCAGAAAAATTACACCATCTCCCCCTAAAGGGGACCATGAGGCGATGCGAAGCCGGAGCACTTGCACAATCGCGTTCCGTTGGCGTTCATTGGGCCTCGCGTCGTGGAACGCGAAGAGGGACGCTACGCGCGTCGTATCTTCCATCTAGCCTGGCCGTTAATTCTCACAAGGCGAGCGGGGAACGCGGTCGACAGGCGGGCGAGAGGGGGGCAGCTTAGGAGAGGAGAGAGAAGGGGAGGGGGCGCGCATGCGCTCGAGCTCATCGCGGCGTTACGCAGGAGAGAATTTTGGCATGTCTAGCCCGCGTTTCAGAAGAAGAGTGGAAAGGGGTAGGGGAGAGAGGAAGTGGAGAGGGTATGGGAGATGTAATGTGGAGAGAGGAAGGGGAGAGGGAATGTGGAGAGGGGAAGGGGAGAGGAGGAGTTCAGAGGAGGTGTGTGGAGAGGGTATGCGCATACGCAGTAAGGGCGGTCACGCCGCACACCACCGTCGGATTGAGCTCCGCCTTAAGATACTGCGCATCTAAAAAATTTCACCAGCTGAAAGTGGATGTACTGCGACGCTGTTAGCCATCCATTCTGACCACAATTGTCATTAGAGGAGAACCACCACAACATGTGATCTTAGACAACATCTACAAAACGTCTGATCTTTTTACTTATAATCTGTACCGCGCGAATTATCGCTGTGGGTCGCTAGAGCTAATTTTCCTGAGTTCTTTTTTTTTTTTGCTTGTGTAATGTCTTCATTATAAACGCCAACTATGCCAAGCGGTTTGCCTTTCTATTGTTTCGACGCATGTCTGTTAAAAACGGCAAGAAAATATTCGAGGTTGTCAATGGCACTCCTTGCTAGCTCTGCCAGCACCTACCTGAGGAAGTAATTAACTTACGTTCGAGGCTAACAAACACATGCGCTTATTAACCATTCGCTATCTTTCAAAGAACTTTTAGGTCATTGGGTAGCAGAGTGATATTTCAAGCTTACGAAAGTGCCCGGCCTTACGAATTTCCTGTTTCAGGGCCACTTACTCATGCTTACGGTGTCGAATGTGTCGCCTTCCTAAGCACGCCAGGCACTGATCCCACGCACCCGAACATTCAGTTCCTTTAGTTACGCTCAATCCCACTACTGTTGAAGCAGGATACCTAGCCGGTCTAATAGGAATATCGCAGGTGAGTTCCAGTTTTCACATCACTGCAGTATTATTTCAGCATTGATCTCTCATTACGTATATCACTGAAGAAGTGTGATCGACGAGGTTGAAGTTTTCAAATTAGTAACCACATACATTCAATGGGTGGTATTACTATTATCCTTCTCATTATTAGAGCGAGATCCCTATTACTGTGTATCCCAAGGTCATTAATCACGTCGCAATGACCTGGAGGAGTTGGAGCGCAAGTGCGGCAGGTGTGACGCCATGCCACGTGATCCGCTGCGGTGAAACGTCGCAGATGCGCGGCTCGGCGTCTCGCCGCACCGGCCTTAACCCCCCCCCCCCCCCCGGTGCGGCGAGGCCCTTAACACCTACATGCTGAAAACTCCTAGAGGTCGAACAGGCCCTTAACTGCCTAGAGACCGAAATTTAGTTCTGGAGTTGTAGTTGTAGAAGAGTCTACAGCGAACGCTAGCTGAGTTACGCGCTTTCGATATTTCAAACGCAGCCTTTGTTAATTTTGCTCTTTCCTTCGAGACGCTGTATTCGTCGGCTCGTCTCTCCACCTCCCCGAAGGCGCCTCCTCGCCGTGTGAGGATAAAGAGCTGGGAGGCCGCGCAGCTGCTAGCAGACAAGCAGGTTCTGAATCGCCCACTCAACAGCCCGTTGCTCGTGGCACCACCTATTCGCACAGGTGACGTCACGACGGCCGGTGGGCATAGAGGCGCGAAGGCGAGAACGCGAGCGTCTGTTGGTGGTTTCGGGGCCCTAAAACGGCTGCTTCGCTGGCATTTGACCAATGAATCTTTTTATGTATGGTGCGCCGGCTTGGCCGTCTGTGCGATTGATTTAGCACAAGCGACAGGCTGAATGCAGTCATTGTCCAATCTAATCAATAAGTATGTACAGCTTGACGGCAGGTTGCAAAATCTCAAGCAAACGCAATGTGGGCTGCAGAATCACCGAGCAAAGGGAGGCCGGATTAGCAGGTCATTACCAACCATGGAAGCGTGCCAAAATCGAAGCTGCTGCAGCAGCCGCCGTCGTTCCACAACACGAATAACAAGGAGAAGAAGCAGCCGAACTTTATGAATCACTATGTGCGTAATCTTGTAAAATCCAAGCCAAACATACATTTTCTTGCGATAACTATGTATACAAGAGCCTCAGCCATTTTTTGTCTAGTATTCTTTACATATTATAACTTATAAATATGATGCCTGTTTCCAAAGACTACTTGAAGACCTTTGAAAATCTCCTAAGTAAAACCAAACTTTACGGAATATGCTTAAAGCATTGAAAGAATATGAAAGCGAAAGCCTAGTTGAACCCTTGGCTTTGTGGAATGAACCTGTGAGCACAGGCGACGACGTAGAGGCTACGTGGACAGCTCGGGAGAGGCAGAGACATGGGGCCGACGAGGACTGGCGCTGACTTCCAACTAACCTTCATTGAGACGATACATGAAAAGAGAGAACAAATAAGCAGACGTGATCGCAGTTCATTCATTTGTGCATGAACAGAGGAAGTGAAACAGTAACCTACATGACAGCAAGAAGACAGTGAAATCACAACGAAAAACATCAAGAAAAGCAACCGTACATAAGAGGTCGGTTACTCTACGCATGTATCCTCGACTTAAGTCCCTTTGGCTTTCTTGGTGCTTGCGCTGTTATTTCGCTCTTTTTTTCTGCAATCTCAGTTTTTTTCACTTCCTGTCTTCATGCACAAGTGAACGAGCTGTGATCACATGTGCTATTTCATTTTCTGTCTCCATGTAGGGTGTTAATAAATGTTAGTTGGAAGTCTGCGCCAGTACTCGTCGGTCCCTTGTCATTTTGCCCCTCGCGCTCTGTTTACGCAGCTATGCAACAGCAGCTAGCCCGGTCACACACCTTGACGTATAGGCACAGTGCAATGTAGAAAACTATTGACGAAATCGGTGATGGGAAGAATGAAAACAACTGTTATTGTCAAGGAAGTTCATTATGTCAGAGCATATGAAATGTTCCATGATTTCGCAGGGGTGCTTCTTATTGAAGTGGAGCGGTAATTTAGAGGGGTTGTTTGTCACCTGATTTGTGGATTGGAAGGCCGTTCCCCTCTACCCAGTCTTCAAGCAAAATTCGTGTTTGAAGTGACAGTCCGAATGGCATTGAAAAATGCGCAACAATAATTTGTTTAATGCTTTTAACATTTTGGAGTTAATTGCCTCAACGCCAACCGTTAATTTCAGAGTTAATTCCCTCTACTCAACAAGAAATCCCTAGCAGACATCTGAAAACGAAATAACTGGCCCCAGAAATCACGGAAACTCCACCACTCACCACAGTTCCACGAAAGCGTGGTCATGACCCCTTCGGTGGCCATACTCGTCAAGAGGAGGTATCGGTGCGAACACTTCGCGTGAGCGCGGTTGTGACTCCTTCAATCTGCGCGAACGATGGGTACACCGAAAGAGCTTCGAGCTTCCCATTTTTTACAGCGAAAGCTGTTATGAGATCATTTCACCGGCCGTTTTTGGCGCCGTAGTTGTCCGCCGCCGCCGCCGCCGGTGTCCGTAACCAGTATCGCTCGAAATTCTCTTTCGAGAATAAGAAAATTTCGCTCGAAATTTTCTTTATTACTTACTTTTGCACCTCATACAATAATATTACAGTGCATAAACAGTACATACAGAGGTAAAGACCGGAATGGTTACATAGTGACTAGAATTCCTTTATACGGATAAGTGGCTCAAGATGTTCGAGCCACTCTGGAATTGGGTCTTTAGTTTTACACTCTTCAATAAACTTCGTGATCATTTGGCGGAAATATTCACGAATGGGCAGTGTATTGATGTCGGCATGGCGGACTGCCATGTACTTTTTCCAAATACTGTGGAGGCCGAGCAACATAACAGTATCATAAGGTGCTCCATCGTCTTCTTCATTAACTGGTAAAAACCTGATCCCGTAGGCATCAATCGGTAAATCTTTTTTTATAGTTCTCTGCCTGAGCCATGCCGGTGCTTGAAACTGCTTCGCAATAAGGTCCTATACAGGCTTCATGTAGGGAAGGAACCACATTAGCATATGCAATATAGCGTGGTAGAAGAGTAAAATAAGCACCAAGCGTCGCACAACGCGAATTCTGTAACCAGGCGTCACACAATGCGAATTGCGCAACGAGTAGGTTGTTGAATGCTTCCAACCTATTACAAAGGGCTCTGCCATAATTCTTCGTCGTCATCAGGCACAGCATCAACAAAGTGCGCATAATGCCTTACATGCGTTTAGCAGGTACCACGGCTCTCCGTAGAATCACGAAAAATGGCACAGTGCCTACTGCCCTACTTCTAAAAAATTACAATGATTTATAGCATAGTGGGTTCCTCGCAAGTCCACTTGTACTGGTTGCCAAGGAAGCCCATAAGCGCATGATCCATTTCCTCGGGATCTCAGTAAAGTTACAATGATTTAGAGCGTAGTGGATTCCTCGCAAGTGCACTTGAATTGGTTGCCAAGGAAGCTCATAAGCGCATGATCCATTTCCTCGGGGTCTCAGTGAAGTTCTTCGCCCCCCCCCCACCCCGTCTCTCTCCCACGTCAACGTATGTTATACAGCATGAAGGGAGAGGGAAATAGCGACCGGGCGTCACCCAATGTAAATTACATATCTGGTGGGCCGTTTAAAGCTTCCAACCCATTACAAAGGCTGAGCCATAATTCTTCATCGTCATCAGTCGTCGCGTCAACAAAGTGCACATAATGTCTTTCTAGTGTACCTTTCTAGTGTACTTGTATTGTAGGCCCAAAAAAACTTACAACGGGCTCTAGAAACGCCGCTCTTCCAGCTTTCGCTGTGACTGTGCTGCGATTTCAGCGCATGCCTGGCGTTTTTTTTCCTGCGCCAGTGTGGAAAGCAGCTATGTTCCACAGTAATAGGGCAAACCCCGCTACTAACTACTGGTCCTGTAACATGGTAGGGCGCAGACAAGAGCGCCAGCGAAAGAAGAAGACGAGGAAGGTTGTTTTGGTGCTCGCGCTTGCTCGGCTTGGACCGCTGATCGCTTCATCTGTGGCAGTCTTCAAATAAACGCGTCACTGCATGAACGTTAAACACATACCACCAAATGGTGGAGTTGCTGGGTAGGGAACGAGGTCTTGTAGAGTTGGTGTAGTAGAACTGCGATGGTCAGTTTTCCGTTTGGGCGGGTGGTGGTCGATGAACCATTGGCGAAAGCGAACGTCGCCGCAGGGAGGGCGATCGACGTGGGTTGAAGGCGCGGCGGTTCGATGAAGAGGTGTCTGAAGTAGCGTGTGGAGGCATTGACTGTGGTGGCTCTGGGCGGGCGTAGTTGTAGCTGTCGTCAACGGTACATGGACAAGGGACGCGTCGGCGACAGAACCGCTCAACATGGCCGGGTAGACAACAGTAGTAGCAGATTGCCGTTTATCCGATGTGCGCCAAGGGTTAACGGAAGGCGTTGCAGGACGGCGATAAAGAGGAACGTGCGCGCCTGCCGGCGCGCGCGTTGCGTAAAAGGCGTTTGTTTGGGGAGCAGAGCCCGCGATGGGTGGCAGCGCATGTGACGGCCTTCTCGCAACGTCGGCGTAGGTGAGGGGCGCAGATACAGGCGGTTGCTGGAAAGTGGGCGGAAGTGCCTCGGAGACTTGCTCTTCGATGGTTTGTCGCAGCGGCGAAGTGAGCCCATGAGTATTGCCTGGGAGAAAGGGCGCAAGAGACAATTGGCGCGCCACTTCCTCTCGGATGAATTGCTGAATCTGCTGCGACAAGACCGCCGTGTCCGAGCTAGGACGTCGCGTGGAAATGAGCTGCTTTCGTAACTCATCGTAGCTTTGACAGTGCTGCATGACGTCGGCAACTGTTTGAGGGTTTTTCGCCACAAGCATGTGGAACGCATCGTCCTCAATTCCCTTCAATATGTGCTGCACTTTGTCGGCTTCGGACATGACAGGGTTGAAGCGGCGGCAGAGGCCTGCGACGTCTTCAATATACGAAGTGAAGCACTCGCCAGCCAGTTGGGCGCGATCACGCAAGCGCTGTTCTGCGCGGAGCTTTCCCACGGTTGGTCGGCCGAATACGCCCGCGAAGGTCCTTTTGAAAGAGGCCCAGTTGGAAATCTGAGCCTCGTGGTTGTTCAACCAGAGTTTCGGTAATCCTCTCAGGTAGAAGTGGACTTGCCCAAGTTTGTCGTTGTCATCCGAGCGAGTGTTGTTGACACTCGTTCATAAGAAGACAGCCAGTCCTCGACGTCTTGCTCATCAGTACCGCTGAAAATGATGGGATCCCACTCTCTTGGAACACCAGGACAGCGGACAGCTTGGGGTGTGGTAGCATTCTGCGGTGTAACATCGTTCGGCATTGTTGAAGGGGAAGGTAGAGCCCGGTTACGGAGTTCCAGGATGGAGAACAGAACAAGCACTCTCCACCACTGAATAAACTGATGAAAGGATCACACGTGCGCCACATATGTGGCACACGAATCGGCCAAAGCACCCTGCTTACCACTGGCCAACTAAAATGTTGAGAAATAGAGAAATGTGGTAAAAGGACGCAGGCTGCTCAAGTGGCTTTTCAGTATCACGCACGAAATGCCAAGCGCATGCGGCAAGCCAGCATTCCAGCCATGCGACTGATGTCGCGGGAAAAAAGGCGCATGGTGGTCAAACACATTTAAAACAGCATACACAAAACTCAAAAGGAACTTTCTGCAGCTTTGTGCGTCCTTAACGAAAAAACTGCACTTTTCTGTACGTATCATAAAAAATGCCCCCACCTCCCCGAAGGGAATCGTGAGGAAGCGCGAAACTATCTCTCCGCTACTCCGCCCGCACCACCTGCTCCGGTTGCTAGGGGCGAGGATAAGCGCGCGCACCCGCAGCTGTTGCTATGGGAGAGGAAGTGAGAGCGGAGAGGCGCGCGGACAATGCCGGACGCCTGACATAGCCAGACTAAGAAATGCATTCGCATTTAAAAGTGTATTGGGCAGCTGCACTTATCGTTCAAAGCTGGGACCGAGCAGAGCTGATCGGCACTCGGCTGGTCCTGGCTTGACTAGGCATACGTGCATTCATACACCCAAGTACGGAGCGTTCACGTGATTCCATTGTAAATCATGAGTAGAGTGTGCTAGAACAGGGGAATTCTCGGAACTGCCGCAGCACCAATGTACAGAAAGTGAAGCCAAAACAGGTTCAATCCGCTTGTGGCGCTGCGATCGCTAGTCTGCACTGTGCCGTCGTAAGAGTTGCGCGCGGCTCCGCCAAAGTGGTGAAGGGTTAGAATGCCCGCTTCCGACTCAGAAGGCCCGGCTGGGTGGCTATTCTGGACATTGTCAAATTCCGCCATGTTGTCAAATTCCGCCATGTTGCTTATTTGATTGGTCACGCGAGATCGTTCGCGTTGTGGCGCTGCAATGGCATTACGACACAGGAATCCGCGATGACGTAACGTGACAAAAAATAGTTAATTTTTTCGGAAGTAACGCTTCGCCGTGCCCTGCCGTGTAGAAATAAAGGTTTGGGTTGAACAACGAAACTGAAATATGGTACTAAGCTGTGCCTACGGTCTACTTGCGGCTTATCGAAACTACTGCCCGCTTAACGAAGAGCCACCATGTCTGCAACACGATTGGACATTGCGCTTATGGCGCCCATTGCGTCACAGGACCTCACTCTTTGTAGCGTCAATATGACGTTGCGTGACGTTGCATCCTGCCAAATTTGCAGCTTAAAATGTGAGAACGATGAAGTGCCCGAAATTGGCCGCCATATTGTTGTAAATTGAGTTGCTTGTTCGATGTGCAGCCTCACATACGTATGTGCACATATCATTCCGTGAGTTACTTTACAAGCATGTTTTCGGTTAATAATATTATAAAGTGTTGTACATGAAGCTTGCTTGTAAAAATAAAAGGTTACTGTTTAATTTGGCCTGTTCGAAGTTGCGGTTCTCGCCGCAGGAGAACGCTAGATTAGCGAAGCAAAATGGCGCTGCCCTTTGTCGTGTAGTGACTGGAACTGCAGGAAGAAAGAGAATTCCGCTAGTACCGCGATGTTTTTGTGATGACCGATCAATTGTTTCAACTGTGGTGCCGGCTGACGAAGGACATCGTGCGATGGCTGTGCGGGGAGCTTCGCCAGGACCTGGAGAGGCGGCGTACGGACACGAGATCAGCCCCGACCGTTGTTGTTGTTTTTCTTGAGCTATAAGTGCTTTGCGCCCTTCGCTTGTTCGCCACCGGCAGTTACCACGACGCGATCGCGAACAACGAGGACGTGGCGACGAGCTAGTCCAGTGTGGGTCTCACGATTCAAGCTGTCATGGAAGCGATCGTCGAGCGCCTCGGCAATGAATGGATCGCCCTCCCTGCCAAATGGAAGGCTTTGTCCACATAGATGCAAGATTTGAAGGCTGCATCGAGGTGGTCGACGACACGTTTGTGTGCATAAGTGCGCCGCATGAAAAGGACGACGCCAACAAGGCTGCTTACTTTTGCCGCAAGAACTTTTACGCCCTCAGCGCCATGGTGGTGAGAACAAATTTCATCTTATTCAATCTCGCGCATGCCGTTAGTAGAATGCAAAGGATGAACGTGAAATACAGCTTTTCGGCACTCTCCAGTATTTTAACGACATTTGCCGTGGCTCCAACTGCAGTGATAGAAAAGAACGCAGTAGTCGCGGTAAACGGAGTTTCCATCACTATTTAGTTTTGGCAGGGGTGACTTGACACCATAAAAAGTTCATCGAGCTTCATATTTGATCGCGGCAGCTTTTAAGAAAAATAATGCATGAAAGGAAATCAAATGTGCTGATTGCGCTCTAATTTCATAAACAGTGATATACAGACATGCAGTAACTGCCACATATGAAATGAAAGATACAGCTGTCGAAGCTGCGCTCCGAAAGCAACTCGAGAGAAATAAGTGCGTTGGACCACACAGTTACAGTTGTTATGCATGTAGCTGGTTGTATTGATGTTGCCGACTTCCTTCCAATGCAAACAACACTCTGCAGGTATGTGACCCACCCTGCCGATGACTGCCCTCGCACTCGGGGCCCGTGCACGACGCCTTTATGTGGAAGACATCCACCGTGAGCCAGGACTGGGCAGTGGACGCCGTGGCCAGGTTGGTGAATAGCTCTTTGGTATGCAAGCGTGAGAATGCTTGTGTGGTGTCTTAGTGAAGCCAAAACATTACTCATGGTAATCTTATTACACGCTGCATGGTTCTTAACTACTCAAGTCTCTTTGTCCAAATTTCTGCCCCGTATGTTATTACTGGCAGCTACCTTGGTCGAACACTATCTACTTTAGTGGTACTCGTGTTCCCTTGAATGAACATTCTCTCATGCACACATTTGAGAAAAGTCATATTGAGACCCGAGGCGGCACACAATAATCCGACTTGCTCTCAGTCTATAATTGCAACTTGTCTTTCTATGGTCATGGGAAAGACTACTAGTACAATAGAAAGGTGAAGCATGAAATAAACTTTCATGAAGACATTGTATGATCCTTTATTATAAAGTGGTGAAATAATAAATAGTAAGCATGCGATGACACAGAAAATGCTACACTCTGAGGCTATGTTAAAAAAAAGAATACATCAAATACAACTGCCATAGATGTTGTACATTCATAAATACAATTATGTGTAGAAAGGACAACTTGTATAAAAATACAAATAAGCAAGCACAGCCATGTGCTATATAGCAATAAAATAAGTCAACTGACAACTCAAAGGTATTTCAGTCATGGTTCATAAAAAGCACAAAAAAAACTCAGGGAAACCAAGCCTTGAGTGTGCCGACCGTCTGCAGCCGCACATCAGTCCCATGCAATCAAAAGAAAGCACAACACGCTTACCACCAAAGAAGATGCGCCTTCTGTCGCTCGCCCCTTCATTTCTATGAAAGAAGTTAAAGGTTGCAGTTCAGTAGCTTCGTTGTCATTCCTCCTGACGAAGGAATTGAGTTGATTACAAACCACGTGGAAATAAAGCCATTTTTTCGTTGGAGCATTTGAAAAGCCGTAATTATGTAACCTAACCAGACAAGCAATTCTGCCAATATGTCTAGCTGTAAAAAAAGGAAAGCAGTGCATATCACTGACACGATGTCTTCGAATAAGTTAAATGAAGTGAGAAAGGAATAGTACATATTCATGTATACATTCATATTATGCTAATTGGAAAACTGTCCTCCACAGGTGATAGTGCATACTCGCTTCAACCTTGGCTGCTTAACCCCATCCCTGGAGCACATCCTGCAGGTTCCTCTGCTGCCCGATTCCACCGCACCCACTCTTCACTGCGGTGCGTCGTATAACTGTGCACTGGAGTCCTCAAGGCCCACTTTAGGTGCTTGCAGAGGTACAGAACACTGTACTATGGCCCACTCTTCACGTCGAAGATCATCGCAGTTTGTGTCGTGCTTCACAACCTCGGTGTTTGGCAGCAGCTGCCTGAGCCAGACGACATCCCTTGCACTGAATAACTCGAATGAGAAGATGCGCACCTACAACAATAGCGACTATACGGCTGCAGTAGACATGTACCAGGCGGGTAGGCAAAGGCAGGATCACGCTCTGTAGTGGTTCACAGCTGGGCACGACTCGATGTAATGGGGTTTACATTCCTGCGAGATGTGCACAGAAACGTGAAACACAAGAAGCTCTTGCTTTTTCTCATGACAAAGTAGCCACTTGCATTGTGTTCGACCCTATACCTATCCCCTGTACTTGTGTTCTTGCAGGCATTGTATTCTGACAAAAGCTTCATTGTGTTCATTCATTGAGAGCATGCTAATTGTACCAAACAGTCAGGCAAAAGCATGCTCAGCTTCTGCCGCAAATCATAGCAGGACTAGTTTGTTGAGACCATAGTGACTCTGTAAACAGCCTGTGTTATTTTGCAGCAGTGCACGTAACATGGAATGCCATTCCAGAGCATTGTTTTCAGCACTTTATTCACAATGCGGACCCCTGTGATGACTGTACGAGTCTGGCAGGTGTGTACAAAAGCTCTATTCATGTAGTAGCCACTCGCACATGCAAGAGCACGAGCTTGCTGTGGTTGGTAATCTATGTAAACGCTTATAGGCACAAAACGAACCAGCACCGAAAGGGGCAACGTGAGCACAGCACTGCGTAGCTACTTTCTGCCCTGGTTTCTCTGGTGGACTATAGAAGTTTACATGCAAGAGTAATATGTGATATTTCAGAATGTATTGTGAGTCAATTGATCTGTGAATTCATCATTGTGAGTCAATTCATCATCCTCGCAATAATAAAAAGCAGTCAAGTTGTCTCATTGCTTACATCTTTGTCTTATCATTCACTGCTGCCAACAACAACACAGGACGCCTCTAATATTGTGCCACCCAGTTTTGAAACAGGGACAATTAGAAAAAAGGCATCTCTTTGTATGCAGCTTGGGCACTCCTTAGTGCTGCCAGTACAATGTAACATCAACTGCGTGAAATACTACAATTCCTCTTCTTTATCTGTGGCTATTATGCACTTCTTATCCGTATGTTGTAAGCAACGTGGAAGTACCTTCCACAGTTAACACCTTCAGAGATGCATCACTTCTGTGGATTGAGATTGGCCTAGACTTTATCTTTCAGATCCAACTGATCGCGCGTAACGTGAGGTCCTGAAACTTAACTCTTATTGCTTCTGCTTAGGTATATTTACATGATTGTAACTTTTACTTGCAGCAGTCCTTACGCATCCTCAGCAAAACATATAGCACCATCTTAATGATCACGACAGTTCAGGAAGATACTTCGCGCATCGGAGACGTTATAAATAACTCAGCTGGCTGTTGGGATAGTTGGCACATTACTTAAGATAAACTAGACGCGGAACAGCCACCGCAACAAAAAATACAGAAGGAACAGAAGGGGCATTATTAATACTTGCAATACTGTGCAGTTCCTTATCTCTATACTATCGGCAGCGCTTTTGGACGCCGCGGGCCCTGGGAACGAAGGGCCACCGCAGCCCAAGACGGGGTCGAAGCGCTTACTTGTAACGATGCGGGCGTCGTCCACCGAAACGTGCGTCGCCAAATTGAACGGCCCTCCGCCTGTTCTCCTGCAATAAGCATGTGCATAGCTGAAACGTCAACACCACCCCAGTGAAACGCAAGCTTACCTGACTGCACTGTCATTCCGCGCCTCGAGCTCGAGCTGCCGCCACTTTACTTCGCCATAGCCACCGCCACTCCGGCGGCGGCCTGCTGCTGGGGCCCAGGCGGTAAAGGCGCTCTGTCATCGTCTGTCACGGCTCCCGTCGTACCTCCAGTAGTAAGTCGCAAACCACCCTCCCCATACGGGGACGATCGGTAAAAAAATGCAACATCGCGGCCCACTGTTCGGCGATCTGCCGACATAAGCACAGAACACCTATACCATAGAGACCTGCACAAAACAACCAGCGAAATAACGATGATGGCAATGTCGACGCTGGCTTGGCTGGCTCGCTCATTGGCTAAAAAAGTTACTATGGCTTTGTCGCTCATCTCCAAATATGGCGCTAAATTGCAGACGATATCGTCTGCTTCACAACTTTAAAACTAAACGCTTCACTTTTCTTTTATTTTTTTGTTGTTGCATTAACAATTTCAGATACAAAATACTATTTAATTGCACGTTTCTTTGCATCTTATGTCCCCTTCACGTCACGTTTCGCAAGCATTTCATCCGTTTGCGTCATCATTGTGTACACGTCACGCCTACGTCAAATTTGACAGAAAATGGCGGAAGTCCAGAATAGCACCCCGGGTTTGAATCGCCGCAGAAGATGGCGGGTCTTTATTCTTAGTGCCATCTTTTAAAGCAGCATTGGTTTTCCTTTGTTTCTTAAAAATAGCTTCTATTGCTACGCATTGCTACAAAAAGTAAAGTAAAATGTGATATCTCGTTTCGAGTCTCGTATTCGCAAAAATTTCGGAGGCCATACTTCACGTTTTTTGTTGAATCCTGGGCGGTGGCGCTGTAAATAACTATACGCTCACTGTGAAATTTCTTCTATTTTACTTCACATTTTACAGAGAGGGCAGTGAAGGTGGAGGGTTGAACAAAATGTGGTCGCCTGACGTTGCCATATATAATAAGAGCCATACGCGTGCGCACGCCGGCGGGGCACGGGGCGCGCACCCCCCTTAGTCACCCAAGAGGGAGGATCAAAGTCTGCCCCACATATTCACTTAAACGGAGGGGCGCTTCGACGAACCTTCGCAGCCCCTGAAGGAGAGCCCTGCGCAATCCTATGATAAGGCCTCTTACATATCCAAAATATGCGTCTTTTCTGAAGGGGGTTTGACTTGCAAAATAAACTAGTTCTTGTCCCAAACTTCGAGTAGTGTAAGTGTCTTCTTTTCGCTCCTCCGTGCGGCGAGTACGCTACTAAGTGGTGACCCGGGCGTTTGGAAAAAAATACACCATCTCCCGCTAAAGGGGACCATGAGGCGATGCGAAGCCGGAGCACTTGCACGATCGCGTTCCGTTGGCGTTCGTTGGGCATGCTACCGACCTCGCGTCGTGGAACGCGAAGAGGGACGCTACGCGCGTCGTATCTTCCATCTAGCCTGGCCGTTAATTCTCACAGGGCGAGCGGGGAACGCGGTCGATAGGCGGGCGAGAGTGGGGCAGCGTAGGAGAGGAGAGAGAAGGGGAGGGGACGCGCATGCGCTCGAGCTCATCGCGGCGTTGCGCAGGAAAGAATTGCGGCATGTCTAGCCCGCGTTTCAGAGGAAGAGTGGAAAGGGGTAGGGGAGAGGGGTATGGGAGAGGGGAGGGGAGAGTGAAAGTGGAAAGAGGGAAGGTGGAGATGGGAAAGGGGAGAGGGAAAGTGGAGAGAAGCAGAGGAGAGGCTGAGTGGAGAGGAGGTGTGTGGAGAGGGTATGCGCATGCGCAGTAAGGGTGGTCACGCCGCACACCACCACCACCGGATTGAACTCGGCCTTAAGATACTTCGCATCTAAAACAGCAGTCATATCAGACGAGGAAGGCACTTCAAGCTCATCTACAACCAACGCCTACGAGATAAAGCCTGCTCATTTCTGGTCCCAAAACACCATGGTGTGGTTCAGCAAAGTTGAGGCCCGCTTCCAGCTTCGACGTATCACATCGCAGGAGTCGAAATACCTCCACGTCGTTGCAACACTGCCACCTGACATCGCTGACGCCGTAGACGATGTGCTCGCCTCCACTCCATCGGAGAAGGCCTACGACGAACTAAAAAGCACCGTCGAGAAACGTCTTGATGTGTCCGACCAGAGCAGGATGCAACAAGTCCTGTCTCATGAAGAGATCTGTGACCAGCGTCCCTCACAACTACTCCACCGAATGCGTTAGCTGCTGGGCTAACAAGCGTCGGAGGAGCGTCACCAGCCATTGCTTCGCGAGTTGTTTTACAGCGAAAGCTGTTATGAGATCATTTGACCGGCCGTTTTTGGCGCCATAGTTGTCCGCCGCCGCCGCCGGTGTTCGTAACCAGTATCGCTCGAAATAAGAAAAAGAAACGAAATAAGAAAAAAATTACACCATCTCCCGCTAAAGTGAGGCGATGCGAAGCCGGAGCACTTGCACGATCGCGTTCCGTTGGCGATCGTTGGGCATGCTACCGACCTCGCGTCGTGGAACGCGAAGAGGGACGCTACGCGCGTCGTATCTTCCATCTAGCCTGGCCGTTAATTCTCACAGGGCGAGCGGGGAACGCTGTCGACAGGCGGGCGAGAGGGGGGCAGCTTAGGATAGGAGAGAGAAGGGGAGTGGACGCGCATGTGCTCGAGCTCACCGCGGCGTTGCGCAGGAGAGAATTTCGGCATGTCTAGCCCGCGTTTCAGAGGAACAATGGAAATGGGTATGGGAGAGGGGGACTGGAGAGGGAATGTGGAGAGGGAAAGTGGAGAGGGAAAGGGGAGAGGGTGAGTGGAGAGGAGGTGTGTGGAGAGGGTATGCGCATGCGCAGTAAGGGTGGTCACGCCGCACACCACCACCACCACCACCGGATTGAGCTCCGCCTTAAAATACTTCGCATCTAAAAATTCCAGGATGGAACGAGGTTCGAACCTGGGCCCTCTGCGTGGGAGCCCAGTATTCAACCTCTGAGCCATACCGGTGCTTGAAGCTGCTTTGCAAAAAGGTCCTATACAGGCTTCATGTCGGGAAGGAAGCACATTAGCAAATGCAATATAGCGTGGTAGAAGAGTAAAATAAGCACCAAGCGCCGCACAACGCGAATTCTGTAACCAGGCGTCACACAATGCGAATTGCGCAACGAGTAGGTTGTTGAATGCTTCCAACCCATTACAAAGGGCTCTGTCATAATTCTTCATCGTCATTAGGCACGGCATCAATAAAGTGCGCATAATGCCTTACATGCGTTTAGCAGGTACCAACGCTGTCCGTAGAATGACGAAAAATGGCAGAGTGCCTGCTGCCCTACTTCTCAAAAATTGCAATGATTTATAGCGTAGTGGGTTCCTCGCAAGTGCACTTGTATTGGTTGTCAAGGAAGCACATAAGCGCATGATCCATTTCCTCGGGGTCTCAGTAAAATTACAATGATTTATAGCGTAGTGGGTTCGTCGCAAGTGCACTTGTATTGGTTGCCAAGGAAGCCCATAAGCGCATGATCCATTTCCTCGGGGTCTCAGTAAAGTTCTTAACCCCCCCCCCCCCCCCCTCTGTCTCTCACACGTCAATGTATGTTATACAGCATGACGGGAGAGGGAAATAGCGCCTGCGCGTCACCCAATGCAAACGACATAACTGGTGGGCCGTTTAACGCTTCCAACCCATTACTAAGAGCTGAGCCATAATTCTTCATCGTCATTAGTCGTGGCGTCAACAAAGTTCCTATAATGCCTTACAGACGTGCAGCTGGTGCCTCGCTTCTCCGCAAAATGACAATGGCTTAGAAGGTTCTTCCCAACTTCACAAAAATTGTGATTTATGGCGTAGTGGGTACCTTTTTAGTGTACTTGTATTGTAGCCCCAAGAGAGCTTACAACGGACTCTAGAAACGCCGCTCTTCCAGCTTTCGCTGTGACTGTGCTGCGGTTTCAGCGCAGGCCTGGCGGTTTTTTTTTTCAGAGACTTGCACAGTCAACACGGATGATACTCACTGGATCGGACGACGTGACTCTCGAGCGTCTGGCTCAACTCACCGACGGCATCACCGACTGCAACGAGCCATCAAAAATGTCTATCGCAGCAGCACGAAAGTCCGAACATGCAGACCGGTTAGGTCGCTTAGAGGACAGAGTTGACCGACTGGCTGCAGCAGTTGAAAACCTCGCCCTGTCCAACAAACACCGGCATGCACGGCATCGTTCGCCATCCAGTGCTCGAAGCCTGAAGCACCGCAGCCAGTCAAGCGAGGCGCAGTAGAGCGTCTGCTGCTACCACCGCCGTTTCAGAGAGCAAGCCGCTCGCTGCACCCACGCATGCTCGTGGACGGGAAACGCGCCGACCAGTCGCTAATGGCGGAATGCGACACGGGCCATCGCTCAAGCCGCCTCTTCTTCGTTGTCGACAGCATCACCGGCACACGCCTCCTTGTCAGTATCGGAGCTGAGCTATCTATCCTAACAGCAACAGCTCAACATCGCCGAGGCGGCAAGTCCATTTCCAGCCTAATTGCAGTCAATAATACCGCTATTGCATCATATGGAGTTCACTCAATGACGATAGACATCGGACTCAGGCGCACATATCGATGGCTCTTCGTTGTGGCCGACGTCAGAATGGCCATCCGGGGAGCGGACTTTCTGAGCCACTTCAATCTTGACGTTAGCGTCCGCGATCGTCGTCTCAAGGATTGAAGTCTGACCTGTCCTCATGCGGCATTTGCTCTTTCAATACAGACTCAAACTTTCAGAAGATTCTGGCTGAATTCCCTGAAATCACCAAACCGCGGAGCACCAAACCGCCAATCAAACACAAGGTGACGCATCACATTCTCACCACCTGACCGCCCGTCACCGCTAGACCTAGGAGATTCGCTGGACAAAGACACGAAGTCGTCCGCCAGATCGCCAGACCATACTCCAGATCGGCATTATTCGACCTTCCAGCAACTGGTCTTCTGCGCCGCACATGGAGCCAAAGCAAGAGCCTGGTGACTGGCGGCCTTGTGGTGATTATCAGGCACTCAATGCTGTGACAACGGCAGACCAATATCCTCTCCCTCAGATCCATGATTTCAGCGCTGGCCTCGCGGGAACGACCATCTTCACTAAGCTGGATCTGATGGCCGCTTATCAGCAGATTCCAGTAGAACCAAGGGACATGCCAAAGACGGCATTGACAACGCCATTTGGCCTCTTTGAATTTGTTCGTATGCCGTACGGACTGATGAAGGCGGCACAAACATTCCAGTGTTTCATGAGTGAGGTCACTCGCGGACTGCTCTTTGTCTTCGTCTACTTAGATGACATTTTGGTAACCAGCAAAACGCCAGAAGAGTACGAAAATCACTTGCGGCTCCTCTTCAAGCGTCTTGACGAGCACGGTCTGGTCTTGAAGCCCCAAAAGTGCATGTTTGGGGTTGAAGCACTAGATTTCCTAGGTCATCGAATCCTCCCGCAAGGGATCTCGCCGCTCCAATCACGAGTACAAGCAGTTCGGGAATTTCCCATACCTACCTCTTTCCGCAAGTTGCGCGAGTTTCTCGGGCTGATCAACTTCCACAGGCGCTTCATCCCATCCTGTGCACACATTCTGCAGCCGCTAACTGACTTGCTGCGCCGGGACGCTAAGAAAACGCCTGAGTTTCTCTGGTCAGCGGAGCACGAAAAAGCCTTCCAGGACGCCAAACCTCAGCTTGCCTCCGCAACACTTCTGATGCACCCGCGTTCCGACTCGCCAACGCGACTCATGGTTGACGCTTCAACGACGGCAGTGGGGGCAGTGTTGCAACAATGCGACGGCAAGGACTGGAAACCGACAGGTTTCTTTTCGAAACATGTGAAACAGGCGGAAGTGAGCTAGAGCACCTTTGGAAGAGAGATGATGGCCGTTTATTGCTCCGTAAAGCATTTCCCTTTCTTCCTAGAAGGTCGCACTTTCCACATTTTAACGGACCACAAGCCGCTGACATATGCGTTCAAGAACAACAGTTCCTCATATTCGGAAAGAGAACTGTGCCAACTTCCTTTCATTTCCGAATTTTTCACGGACATCCGCTACATAGCGGAGATCGAAAATCAAGCAGCCGACGCACTCTCCCGTATCGGCCCCGTTTCAGCGTCCGTCGACTTTGAGACATTAGCCGCTGCCCAGCGGGAAGACCCAGAGCTAACCGAGATGCGGCAGAATCCACTGTCACTTGTGCTCGAAGAGATCCTGCTACCATACGCAACGAATATGGTCACATGCAACACATCGCGGAAATCTCCAAGACCCTTCGTCCCCGTCCAGTTTCGGCGTGCCGTGTTTTACTGCCTTCACGACCTCAGCCACCCAGAAATCCGCGCGACGCAGAGGCTCGTCACGGACCGCTTTGTGTGGCCAGGCATTAACGCTGACAGACGACGCTGGGCGAAGACGTGCCGAACATGTGAAGCAGTCAAGGTGACTCGGCACACGCGCACAGCACTCCAAGCATTTCTGGCACCAGAGTGTCGTTTCGACCACGTGCACTTGGACTTGGTAGGACCTCTTCCGCCTTCCTAGGGTTACAGATACGTGCTCACATGTGTCGACCGATACTCACGGTGGCCTGAGGCGACGCCGATTCTAGACATCGCAGCCGGGACCGTCGCAAGGCGTTTGTGGCCACATGGTTTTCACGCTATGACTACCCACTGCGCATAACAACCGACCGTGGACGAGAATTCCAGAGCAACCTATTCTCTGCACTGGCAAGGCTTCTGGGAACACGGCTCCAGTACACCACGGCTTACCAACCAGTGAGCAATGGAATGGTGGAGCGGCTACACCGTCAAGTGAAGGCATCTCTAACGGCCAAATTAGATAGAGAGCACTGGGTGGAGAAGCTCCCTCTCGTTCTTCTGGGCCTGCGTACAGCGATAAAAGAAGACTTCGGATTCAGTGCAGCAGAAATGCTGTACGGCTCTACAATCCGACTACCGGGATAATTCTTTGGTGAGAAGCCAAGCACTACGCCGACACCTTCAGAACATATGGAAAGGCTACATTCCTGGTTGGAGCACCTACAACCTAACGCGCCACGCTTCAGCCGCAGCCAAACAGTGTTTTCGTTCCCAGACATGAACGCGGCAACCCATGTGTTCGTGCGATGGGACACAATGAAAGCACCGTTGACTCCTGCGTACGACGGGCCCTTCCGTGTGCTGTCGCGGTCGCACAAAACTGTGACCATTCGTGTTCGCAACAGAGAGGACGTCGTTTCTCTCAACCGAGTGAAACCGGCTCACCACATGGACTAACTCGCACATTTGCTCGTTTTTTTCCCTGGCTCTGCGGTTTAGGGGGGTGGGGGGCTCTTGTAGCGGGCGTTGATGCCGGTGATCGCGATAATTTTTATTTGTCCGCGTATACCAATTTTATGCCCAACATGCCTCACGTTATCTCCGGCGTGCCGCGGGAGATACGCAGCCACGCTCCTTTGGGTTGTTGGTTTCGAAGCCTGTTTTCGTTGGAAAATAAACTAGTTCTTGTCCCAAACTTCGAAGTGTGTAGGTGTCGTCTTTTCGCTCCTCCGTGGGGCGAGTACGCTACAAAGTGGAGCGACCATTCGTCCGGCGAGGGGACTAACGGTTGCTCAGAAAGGTGTAAATGTGAGGACTAAGTGTTAGTTCATTGATGTGATCTGTGGGGACAAACAATTGACCGGTAAGGTGTAAATGTGAGGACTAAACGTTAGTCTATTGAGGTGATCTGTGGGGATTACACTAACAGAAAAAATCGAGGATATCGGGAGTATTTCTGCCACACAACAATATCGTCATCCGGCTTGCTCGCGTTTCCTTTCTTGAAAACCCGGCTGTGGACACTTTCCTGTCATGAATGATATGTCACACTGATAACGCGCGCGCCGTTGGCGACCGGGAAGCGCCGGGACCGCGGTGATAACGCGAGGAAAGCACGCGAGGTGGATGACGCTTATTGTTGTGTGGCATAAATACTCCCCAAATCCTCTATTTTATCTTAGAGTGTAACAGTTAGCTGCATGGGGACTAACTGTTACACCCGCTGCCATTAGTCTTTAAAGAGATTATTGCGATAGCAATTATATGAACAGTCTCGACGGGTTCTTGCCGTCGCCGTCATGTCCTTTCGGTATGAAGTCCAAATTGATAAGATCCCCCCGCGCGTTGTATGTTCTGCGGCGGGTAAAAGCGCTCGAGCGGGGGATATGAACGCGGCCGAAGCAGAGTTCAAACAAGCTGGCCCATCGCTCGGAGGGTGCAAGCGATAACATCACCCCGCTCGGGGGAGGCCTGCCATCGAAGCAGACAGAAAACGCCAGGCCTTCTTTACCGAGCCTTAAAAGAAGCGAGGGGGGGAGTGTTGCGTCGCGCAAGGCGCAACTTTGAACTTTGAATCTAAGGGCGCGGTCACTATCGCTGGCGCACGCGCTATCTCGAAAGCCATTATAGCTGGCGGCTCGTATACCCTTATACGTGCTGCGCTCTCAACGCGAAGTGACTATGCGGAGAGCATCTCTCCCTGGAGCGGCCGTATTCTCTTAAACCAGCGTTTTGTAGTTACGTGAGATCGGATACAAAACAGTTAGCTGCCAGCCTCACTTCATGTAACACTACGATTTGTTGCTATCGCATTCATTGCTTCGCCCTTGCGGTGAAACTGCGACTTTCTTTGTTCTGGGAGCCAAATTGATCCCCAAAGGAACAACCCACACACCTTTCTAACACCCTTTGCCTTAGAGTGTACATGCCTGGTATCCTTTTTATGGAATATTACAGATTTATGAAAGTTACTACAAGCGAAAGCAAGGAGACGACGTATTAATGATTGTGCCAATACTTCTGCGTCCAAATTCTTCAGGCTTCATTCGGTTGAAAAGCACCAATCCTGAAGAATATCCTATTATTGACCCAAAGTTTCTCACAGCTACATCTGACCTCGACACATTAATTGAAGGTGAGTATCGGAAAAGATGGCTTTATCTTCGTTTTCTTCCAGGATAGGCATATGGATGGGCCATATGCCTCAAGAAACAAGAACACCCATAAGGTCTCTTATGAACCCGCCTAACACGGCTCGTAGGCGAAAGCAGTATTGTTCTGGTTCTTCCCAGTGGTAGTATTGAATTTATTGATACTCTACCGTCCCCACCGAAAGCCTTCTGCACCTAATGGGGTGTTGGATTCCCTCGAGGATCGCAGGCATAGCAAGTTTTCTGCACCTCACCTGGTTTTGCACTGCTTCCACGATCGGCCCAACTTTGACCAAGAGACGACGTGATGTGATGACTTCATAATACTGGCTTATTTGTGACGTCATGATGACGTCATATAGCGATGTCATCACGTGATGATTTTTTGCACACTCATGTTGGTGCGGACGTCGGCTACGGCAACGTCGACGGCCAATTTTCGCGTTTGGTGAGACATCAAGTATATTAACCTTAAAGAAAAAAATGTGCAAAGAAAAGAAATGAAACAGGCGCTTTCAAACGGACCTGAGAGAGAGAGAGAGAAAATACTTTTATTTTCGAAATAAACGTTTTTTATTTCGAAAAAAATATGAACTCTAGGGTGAGGCTTTACTTGATGTTTCTAAAACGAGCTGCACTAAATCAACTTAACGCAACTGATTTTATTGCGATAGCAATTATTTGGACACTCTGGGCTGGTTTTTGCCGTCGCCTTTATCTCCGGGATATATATATGTATGTTTATATAAATAAAAACAACAAAGAAAATTAATCACAAGAAAAACAATTCTGAAGACAAACATCGGGATTCGAACCTTTGACCCCTTGCTCTACAGCACGCTGCTGACAACTCGGCCACGCGCCACGGGCTGTTTAGCCTAACAACGGCGAGCTATTCATATACACCATTTAACGCTAACGGCACGCAGAGCTCGGAGGTGCTTCAGTATGTGTAGTATCACCCGCGAGAGTGCCCGAAGGGTGCGCTTTAGAACAACGCTCCTACATTTTCCTACGGACGCGCAGTGAAAAGTGGCTTATTTCTATACTCACCGACGATGTGGAACGCCGAGTAAACGATGCGTCGAACGCCACCACGCGGCAAGAGACGTGGAGGGGTCACTCCACGTGCCGCAGTTTTAACGAAAATGAAGTCTAAGAGCGTTGGGTTGTAACACGCTGCTCAAACACGAAGTAACAAGCGTTACAGGTAATTCGCGCTCGTGCTGTGTGTACCTGTGCGTTCTTTTCGAGTGTCCTTCCTTGAGTTTGAGCAGTGCACTGGAATTCTCGAGCTCTGACAATTGTTAGATCGCTGTCATCCTGCGTGTATTCTTTTCGCCAGTCCTTTGTGCTCGAGCGGCGTGTTGCAAGTATCGAGCTGGTTGCCGTTCTTCGTGTGACATTCTAATCTATTGATATCGCATTCATTGCTTCGTCGTCGCGACGAAACTGTGACTTGTTTAAGGCAACAAACATTTGGTATTTTTATGTACGCCGCAATATATATGAGGTTAAATTTGTTATTACAAAGTACATTGTATGTGCCGCTCAAAGAACGCAGTGGTAGGAAGCCGCCGTCAATATACGCATCTTTACTGCTGTGGTTATATTGTAGTATATAGTCGCAAATTTTCTATATAGAAATAATTCCATATTTCTTCATGCTTTGCATGCATAACTGAATTCCCTCAGAAGAACATCAAGACGCGGCGCGTTCTTGAGGGGCGCTCCCCCTTCGCCCGTACATCGCTTGCTCCCTCTCGTCCTCTCGTGACGTTTCGTTCCGTTCTATCACAGAACGTGTACAAGATAGCTATCCTGGGCTCGATGAAGTGAAGTAGCACATGGTTACCGCGGACTCCGAGATTGGCGTCGGAGAGTAGGAGGGAGGTAGACGTTTCGCGGAACCAATGTTGTCAGAAGCAAGCGCCAGCAATTTCACCGGAATAAGCGCGGTTAGAAATTCCTTGAAAAAGGGCTTAATTATCACTGGTTTTCGTTGTGTACGTACCATATCTAATGGATTCGACAACCCCCTTTCAAACGTTCATACCTATCGGCTGGAGTGTATTAAACTTGTGAATAAGGTGTGACTCAGTAAATGTTCTGTCTCTCGGGGACAGGAAGTTCAACTGAAGTATGTAAAGTTTGAGCCGCTCCGGGTGCGGGAGGTGGAGCGGGAGCGGGACGTCGAGTGGTGCGGGTCGTGATCTTGGGGCAGAGCGGCTTTTGGAGCCCCGTCGGCTCATGGAGACTTCGCGAGCGCGAGCGTCTTCTGCCACTAGGGCTGGGGCTGGATGAGGCTTGCGAATCGGAGGATCGACGGCGGGGGGAGGTCCTCTTGCTGTCTGGCACGCTCAAAGCGTTGTCGGCAAACGATGTACGGGTCTTGAATCTATGCGCACATTCTTTACCGGCGGTAAGGTGCAGGCAACCATAGAACTTGCATATTGGGGTGCATTCGGGCTGCTCATCGGGGTTTGGAATGCCGCATCCCCGACAGACGAAGAAGCTAGGTGTTGCACAGACATCGGCGCAATGCCCGAGACTTCCGCAGGCGTGCACATGCTTTAGATATAGGGGACATTTCATCAGGAGCGTTCCGTACCAAACAAAATTTCGGTACCCGGTGCCCATCAAAGGCGATAATCACAGTCTAGGTCTCAGCTATTCTCTTAGCTGCCAGAGCGAGAGGGGTTTTTTCTTAACAATCTTGCCATCCAGCGTCGCTGGATCGTCTTGCAACGGCATGCCACGTATGACTCCCTTGCACGTTGAGTGCGGGGCAATCTCATACGCGCGGAGTTCGTGGATCTTGCGAGAGATGCGGGTTTGCTTGAGGCGGGCGTATCGATGGACATTTTCCCGTCTAGGAGTGCTGGCCACCATGATGTTTTGCAGCAAGTTCGGGCACAGAGTGTCTTGTGAGAGCTCATCGTGGCTGATGCCGGTGGCTGCAAATATAGCGTGAGCCACCGCAGCCGCTCCAATTTTCGAGATATACAATCCACCTCTTGGTCTAATCACGATTTTGGTGTGTTCATTGAAAAAAACCGGCATTCAGATTGCCCTAATAATCTTCAGCGCTGGGCGCTAGGCTTGTCGCCACGGGACGCCGAAAGCGTTGCCGCCGGTTAGGGTCAGCTCCCCGCGATTTGTTGCTAACTCTTCTGGCACCCACTGTTTGCCATCCGTGCTGTTGAGTGACTTTCTCCGGGGAAATATTTTCTCCCTCTACTAGGATATTTCATCATGATAACGGACGAGTGGCGCCGACCCGCCCCTCAGGCCGGCTGGGTGGCGTAGATGAGCTAGGCCAAAGCCTGGTCTCCGAAGTTCTCGTTATGTGAGACGCCACCGACGCAGGCAGAAAAATGTCTGTAAAATGGTGAAAAATCACCCACTGTGGCAAAAGGAGCTATCCACGTGGGCATTAGAAGTTTACGGAAACATTTTCCAGAAACAAACATGGACACTCGACGACAAAATACTACAAAAGTTTACAAAATGTGGGAGCCGACACGAGCACGCCTTGACTCGCCGCCGCCAGCGTCCCTTCTAACCCATAATGCGTAGACAAAAGAAATGAATACAAAAGGGGACGAGTAAAATAAGATAACAAGGTAAATATTGAAGGAGAATGAAAAATAATATTGCATATATATATATATATATATATATATATATATATATATATATATATATATATATATATATATATAGATTGTAGAGAAGCCTTGGGACATGGTAATGGGTTACCCTCTCCAGCGCCTTCTAGTGGGTCATCCTCTTTGTCTGCTTGAAGAAAGAACGCCGCTCGCGCAGGGAGTTCGTGCCTTGCCGTGACTGTCGCCATTACTCATTGTCGTTGAGTGCTGCCTATTAAACACCTTAACAATTTGGTGAAGAGTGCTCTGCTCCCATTCAATGCCCCTGGAGCTCCGATTCCGTACCTTGCCATCTACCATGCCTCAAGACGCCGCCCAGCAAACGCCTCCTCTCGCAACGAGCACATGTCCCGGTGTCCCCCGTATACGCGACCCACCTATCTTCACTGGCGCCGATAGCACCGACGTGGAGGACTGGCTCGCAATTTACGAGCGCGTCAGCATCCCCAACAAATGGGACGAAGAAGGCAAGTTAAGCAACTTGGTGTTTTACCTCGCGGGCGTAGCAAGCTTGTGGTACAACAACCACGCGTCCGATTTTGCGACTTGGGCCGATTTCAAGACCGCCGTCATCAGCGTTTTTGGCCGCCCAGCAGTTCGTAAGCTGCAAGCCGAACAGCGCTTACGTGAGCGATCTCAGCAGGCCGGTGAATCTTTCACCAGTTATATCGAAGACGTTCTGGACTTGTGTAAGAAAGCCAACGGCACCTTGTCCGAGTCTGACAAGATCCGGAACATTATGAAGGGCATTGACGACGATGCCTTCACCATGTTGCTCGCTAAAAACCCTTCCACCGTGGCCGAGGTCATAACACTGTGCCAGAGCTACGAGGAGCTCCGCCGGCAACGTTCGATGACCCGTCGCTCCCCATCACGCGACGCAGAGCTTGCTGGCTTGGCGGTAATATCTGACCAGGCCGCGTTGCTCGCAGAAGTCGTCATGCGTGCGCGAGGAAATTGCACGCCAGATCTCCCTCCTCGCCTTTGCCCACCCGCCGCACGTTCAACAGTCGTCGACCACCCTTCTTCCTCCTCTCCGTCGAGCGATTGAGCAGGAAATTGCGGAGGTCATGCCTGAGTACCACCCGCAACCTCCGGCTCCTGCGCCTCAGAGTTACGCTCAAGTTGTCGCCAGGACGCCCCAAGTAATTCCTGCGGCTGCCCCAATGAGTTACGCCGAAGCCGCCGCTAGACCTCCGTTCTTTGAGGCGGGTGTGCCGGCTACATATGCTGACGCCATCCCTCGGCCCCGACTGCCGCCCACTATGCAGTCATTTCAGCAGCCGACTCGTCAATCACGTACCGCGACATGGGCGGGACCTACCCCTACCCCGGCGAACCGATGGCGCACCCCCGACAACCGGCCCATCTGCTTTGCTTGCGGTTACGCCGGTCACATGGCACGTTATTGTCAACGCGTGCAGCCGCCTCGAGTCGCGTCACCTGTCACCAGCCAGTCAAGCCGTGCGTTCTACGACCGACCTCCACTTATGTCGCCGACGTCACGCCCACCTCCAGCTACTCGCCGCTCTCCGTCTCCCCGACGTCGGTCACTGTCACCCATGCGGCCTCGTTCGGTCGCACGAGAGCAGGAAAACTAGTCGTCGCAGTCCAGGAGGCAAGGGCTGCGACGCTATCGAACTGTGAAAGCCCTCAGCGAAGTCCATCGAATGTAATCGACGTGCTTGTGGACGGTGTTCGCGCATCGGCCCTTATCGATACTGGAGCCGCTGTATCCGTTATGGACGCAAAACTTTGCCGCTTACTTCGAAAAGTGATGACGCCACTTTCTGGGATGTCCCTTTGTACCGCGAGCTCCCAGAGTATTCATCCTACAGCAGTATGCACTGCTCGCGTCGTCATTCAGGACGTTCTGTACGACGTCGAGTTCATCATAATTGCGGCATGCTCTCACGACGTCATCTTGGGATGGGATTTCCTCTCCCGCCACGACGCAGTTATTCGTTGCGCACCAGCCGAAATCGAACTCTCACCGTTCTCACATTTGACGCCGACAGACAGTCCATCGGCAATGAGCAAGATCCTCGTCCAAGAAGATACGAAAGTGCCTCCAAACTCGTCAACGGCTGTCGGCCTACTGCGCCGGTCTCTCCGACACCACTGCACTCCTTTCGCCATCTGCCCGCGTCTGCACTAGGAAAGGGTTGCTGGTACCTTTTGCGACCGTGCGAGTCACTCAGGGCAGCACCACTATTTTTGTTACCAACCCATCCCCGTGCATTGTTACGTTGGTTCGAGGGGAATGTCTCGGCACAGTGGAACCCGTTGAAGACGCACAAGTTCTGGACGCACCGATGACTCGCACTGTACCAGTTCCCGCATCATCAGTGCTGTTTCCACGTCTGATTCGTCACCTACTCATGTATTTGGTCCCTCCATTGCTGACAACCTTACGTCGGTCCAGCGTTCGCAGCTTCTGTGCTTGTTGGATGAATTTCGTCATTCTTTCGATGTCGGGCAAACTTCCCTCGGCCGCACGTCCGCTGTTACGCATCGCATCGACACTGGCGCCCAACCACCACTGCGGCAACGTCCATATCGCGTGTCTCCCACAGAACGCCGGGTAATTAACGAGCAAGTGGACGATATGCTTCGACGCGATGTAATTCGGCCCTCCGACAGCCCATGGGCGTCTCCTTTTGTTCTCGTTACGAAGAAGGACGGTTCTGTGCGGTTCTGTGTGGACTACCGACGGCTCAACAAGGTCACCCGCAAGGATGTTTATCCACTGCCGCGAATCGACGACGCGATTGACAGCCTCCAAGGAGCAGAATTCTTTTCATCTCTCGATTTGCGCTCGGGGTACTGGCAAGTACCCATGGCTGATGACGCTCGACCAAAGACAGCCTTTGTCACGCCCGACGACTTGTACGAGTTCAACGTCATGCCGTTCGGTCTGTGTAATGCGCCCGCGACCTTCGAGCGCATGATGGACACCGTTCTGCGTAACTTGAAATGGCACACGTGCCTGTGTTACGTGGACGACGTCGTCGTCTTCGCTCCGGACTTCTCCACGCATCTCCAACGTCTGCGGCATGTTTTACACGTTTGAGCAACGCCGGCCTCCTACTGAATCTGAAGAAGTGCCGATTTGCGGCACGGCAGCTGACAATCCTCGGCTACGTCGTGTCCAAAGACGGAATCCTTCCCGATCCGGCCAAGCTTCGGGCTGTGGCCGAATTTCCCAAACCTACGTCCGTCAAAGAACTGCGCAGTTTCGTCGGACTGTGTTCATACTTTCGACGCTTCATACGAAACTTTGCCACCATCATATCGCCGCTGACGAAGCTCCTTGCAAGTAACGGACCCCTAAATTCGTGGTCGTCCGAGTGTGACGACGCGTTCGCAAAGCTCCGTCGTTTGTTGACGTCTCCTCCCATACTACGTCACTACGACCCTACGGCCCCTACGGAGGTACACACGGACGCCAGCGGCGTAGGCCTCGGCGCTGTCCTTGCGCAACGCAAACCAGGGTTCCCCGAATATGTCGTGGCATACGCAAGCCGTACGCTTACCAGAGCCGAGACCAATTACTCAGTCACGGAAAAAGAGTGCCTGGCGATCATATGGGCCCTTACAAAGTTTCGACCTTATTTGTATGGTCGCCGATTTGATGTCGTCACCGACCATCATGCACTATGCTGGCTGTCGTCATTGAAGGATCCCTCAGGCCGTCTCGCCCGCTGGGCACTTCGCCTGCAGGACCACGACATCCGCGTGCTGTACCGCAACGGACGCTAGCATGCTTACGCCGACGCCCTCTCGCGCTCTCCCTTGCCTGACGACAATGCCCCCTGCTCAGTATCTCACATAGCTGTTGCTTCAATCAGCGTTCACGCCATCGCTACCGAACAGCGCAAGGATAAATGGATCACCTCGCTGATCGACTTGCTCACTGATCCGACGGCAACACCATCCACTCGCGCGTTACGTCGTCAAGCCCACCATTTCGCCGTTCGTGACGACCTCCTGCACCGACGCAATTACAACGCCGACGGCCGCCAGTGGCTACTAGTGATACCCCGCAGTCTGCGTTCTGATATATGCGAGGCCTTCTACTCCGACCCGCAATGCGCGCACTCTGGGGTATCCAAAACTTACCACCGCATTCGACAATGATACTTCTGGCGTGGGATGTCTCGTTACGTGCAGAAGTTCGTTCGCGCCTGCCTCGATTGCCAACGCCGAAAACCTGCAACGCACGTGTCGCCAGCAGGTCTACAACCATTACCTTGCCCTAACCGTCCGTTCGGGCGCGTGGGCATCGATTTGTATGGACCACTTCCTCTGAGTTCGGCTGGTAACCGCTGGGCCATCGTCGCTGTTGACCATCTAACGCGATACGCCGAAACCGCCGCCCTCCCAGCGGCTACAGCGCGCGATGTTGCCTCCTTCCTACTACACCGATTCATACTGCGTCACGGTCCACCCCAAGAGCTTCTCAGCGACCGAGGCCGTGTCTTCTTATCGGAAGTCGTGGAAGCCATTCTGAAAGAGTGCCACGCTGTTCACCACAAAACTACTGCTTACCACCCGCAGACGAATGGCCTAACCGAACGCTTTAACCGCACGCTCGGCGACATGCTGTCAATGTACGTCGCCGCCGATCACACCAATTGGGATGCCATTCTGCCCTTCGTCACCTACGCCTATTACACCGCCCCTCAGAGCACTACTGGTATTTCACCGTTCTTCTTACTGTACGGAAGGCACCCGTCGCACACCATCGACACGATACTTCCATACAAGCCGGATTCATCTGAGTGTGCGCCTATTTCTGACACAGCCAGGCTCGCTGAAGAGTGTCGCGAGCTTGCCAAGACATTTACGACGCAGGAACAAGAGCTGCAGAAGAGCATTCGCGATGGCACCACCACTTCTGAACCCACGTTCCTTCCTGGAGCGCTCGTATGGCTCTCGGTCCCTACCACTGCAAGTGGCCTTTCTTCAAAACTGCTGCCGAAATACGAAGGCCCATAACGGGTCGTCGAGCGCACATCCCCGGTCAACTACTTGTTCGAACCCATCGAACCAGCTTCGGACATGCGCCGTCGAGGGCGCGACATTGTCAACGTGGAGCGCCTCAAGGCCTACTATGACCCACTCATAGTGACGAGCTGTTACGTCGCCGGACGGCTCCCTTTTCGTACCCGGGGTAATTGTAGAGAAGCCTTGGGACATGGTGATGGGTTACCCTCTCCAGCGCCTTCTGGTGGGTCATCCTCTTTGGCTGCTTGAAGAAAGAACGCCGCTCGCGCAGGGAGTTCGTGCCTTGCCGTGACTGTCGCCATTACTCATTGTCGTTGAGTGCTGTCTATTAAACACCTTAACAATATATATATATATATAGAACTATGCGGAAAGACGGAGAAGGGCGGACTTTGTGCATTGTGCCATACTATGTCAAGACAGTGCAAAGCTCGGATAAAAACAATGACTGTGGACTACGAAAAACGTCAAGATCAAGAAAATTTCCCTTATAGAGATTTAGTATTATGTGAACGGTAAAGTGCTGCAGGGAGCAGGCGTGCACATGACACGCTCTATTCTCTCTAGTTAACTTACGCGGAGCTCGAAGATTAACACAATTGAGAAGTACAGGGAAGGATATGGTAGCGTGAACTAGCTTGTAAAGAAAAAACAAAAAGAAACGTTATCGTCGGCAGTGCAATGATGGTAATCCTGCAGTATTGGAACGAGATCCAGAGACATTTTGAGCGAGCGATGGTTATATATGCTGAGGATTTTTTTGTGAACACTTTCAATAGTGTTACCGCTGGATTTACCGCGCATTTCAATGGTGTTACCGTCATCTGGAAAGCCATTCACACACACACACACACACACACACACACACACACACACACACACACACACACACACACACACACACACACACACACACACACACACACACACACACACACACACACACACACACACACACTCACTCACTCACTCACTCACTCGACATACCTATAGTAAAGGTAAAGGTTTCCGCCCTCTTCAACAGCACTTTCATGACAACAGTGTAGCCACTACGTGTGTGTAAAAGAATGCACGCACTAATGTGTATGCTCTTTGTAATGGGTGGCATGCTTTAAACCAGCAACAATTACGTGCGTGATGCTTTTTCGAAGTCGCGATGCACCCACTGCATGTTCGTAAGAGAATACGCGCAGTAATATGTGTGCCTTTTATAGTGGGTGGCCGGCTTTAAACCCCCAACTCGTTATGTAGCTCACATGGTGTGACGCCCGATTGCATTATGAGCTTGTACTCCGTTTTACTGCATTATTACATGTGGTACTTTGACACCTGTACACAGTACGCGTATGTTTGTGATGTATAAAAGTTAATTTCAATGTAGTTCCAAGCAATGGAGTGGCTCTGTGGTCGAACACCTGCTTCCCACGCAGATGGGCCTGGGTTCGATTCTCACTCGAGCCTGAGAATATTTATTTATTTTTGCGGTCGCGGACAAGATGATGATTTTTCGCTCACAACCACCGACACCGACGCAGACACCGGAATTTCTGCGGACCGAGCTCTTTAACGGCTATCGCGTTAATATGCTGTGAAGATGCAGCTCAAAGATGTTTGATGTGGTACATAGTAAAGAAATCAGGCGATAATTAGAAGCATCTGTTTTAGAGCCCGAGTTATATACTGAAAAATTGGGGCAGTTTTCCATATGCTAGAAAATGTGGAAGTGCCCAGACATCTATCTGGGCACTTCCACATTAATATCGTATTCAGTACTGGGACAAATATACTAGCATAAGTTTTAAGTTTGGCAGGGGGGGGGGGTGCCATTGCGGACACATGATAAGTATGGTTTTAGGCGCTTACTGCATTCGCAGAGAAGATTTTCATCCAGCGACAAAGCACGGGAAGTGCTAGCTGCCTTGGGCTGTTATCCGATATCAGTGCCGTAGTCTGAGAGCTTATAAACGGATGAGAAATGCGTCGCAAAACACTCAGCGACGGCATGCACTTCTGCCCTATTTGAGTCCAGTAGTCTGAAGGACTTTCCCCTTTTGCTGGACTTTTACGTACTCACTTCCAAAACTCAGCCGGCCTGGCAGAGGCGCTGTTTTCTAAGAATACGATGTACGAACTATGGTCCCGTTTATATATGCGTTTAGAGAGTTCGAAACAAGCTGAACTCTTCCTTCTATTTTCCGTATGGAGAACATTTAGATGTCCTGTGTGCGCGATCTTTATGTTTCTGTGCACTGACAAGTTCTGATGAGAACCAGTGGGAATATTTACGTTGTTTAGTCTATATTGGGGAATAAAATTACGCATGCTGCTTAATGCAACCTCCATAAATCGATTAAACTGTTCATCGCCATTTCGGTTTCCCGTAACCTGTGACCAATCAACGGCGGACAAGAAATGACACGGGCCCGTGCAATCACCTCGCTTGAAAGCAAATCTTTGAGATTTGTTTATATACCTGCTGTCGCTCGTAGTTTCGGCTGATGCAAATAATATGAAGTTAAGTGGTGGGTTGTGACCTTGCCTTCCTGGTCCCTTAATGCATACATCTGATTTTTGCCTACGCACAGTTCTTTCTTCATAGCTTTGAGGCTTCTTCCGTTCTTTAGAGCATGCTCAATTCTCTCCATATTATGCTTTCTTATATCGGCTACTTTACGCCTATTGATTAACTTCGAAAGCTCCGCCAGCTCTATTTTGTCTGTTGCATTTGAGGTAGCGGAAGAGTTCTACAGAGATCTGTACAGCAGCCGAGACAATCAGGATGATAACGTAAGAAGCAGTAATAGCCCAGAAGAATCTGACATCCCACCAGTATTGACAGGAGAAGTAAAGAAAGCCCTAAAGGGAATGCAAAGAGGCAAAGCAGCTGGAGAGGATCAGGTAACATCGGACCTGTTGAAGGACGGTGGAGAGATTAGGTCAGAATAACTGGCCACCCTGTACACGAAGTGTCTCTCGAAGGGGAGGATACCAGAATCTTGGAAGAATGCCATCATCTCGATCCATAAGAAAGGGGACGTCAAGGACCTGAAAAATACAGGCCCATCAGCTTACTGTCCGTTGTCTACAAGCTATTTACAAAAGTAATTGCTAACAGAATTAATACGACATTAGAGTTCAATCAACCAAGGGACCAGGCAGGATTTCGAACAGGCTTCTCAACAATAGATCATATTCATACTATCAATCAGGTGATAGAGAAATGCGCGGAATACAACCAACTCCTATACATAGCCTTCATAGATTACGAGAAGGCATTTGATTCGGTGGATACATCAGCAGTCATGCAGGCACTGCGGAATCGGGGCATCGACGAAGCCTATATAAACATAATGGAAGAAATCTACAGCGGATCCACAGCCACTATAGTCCTCCATAAAGAAAGCGACAGAATCCCAATAAGGAAGGGCGTACGGCAGGGACACACGATCTCTCCAATGCTATTCACCGCATGTTTACAGGAGGTTTTCAGGGCCTTAGATTGGGAAGAATTAGGGATAAGAGGTAGTGGAGAGTATCTCAGTAACCTGCGATTCGCTGATGACGTTGCATTGATGAGTAACGAGGGAGACGAATTACAGCTTATGATTACTGAACTGGATACGGAAAGTAGAAGAGTAGGTCTGAAAATTAATACGCATAAACCTAAAGTAACGTGGAACAATCTTGGCAGAGAACAGCGCTTTGCGTTAGGTGGCGAGACACTGGAAGTTGTAAAGGAGTACGTCTATTTAGGACAGGTAATAACCTCGGAGCCGAACCATGAGAGTGAAATAACTAGAAGAATAAGGATGGGATGGAGCTCATTCGGCAAGCATTATCAAATCATGAATGGTAGTCTACCACTATCCCTCAAGAGGAAGGTATATAACAGCTGCATTCTACCGGTACTTACCTACGGATCAGAAACCTGGTTTCTTACAAAGAGGGCTCAACTTAAATTGAGGACGACGCAGCGAGCGATGGAAAGGAAAATGATAGGTGTAACCTTAAGAGACAGGAAGAGAGCAGAGTGGGTCAGGGAACAAACGGGGGTTAAGGACATCATAGTTGAAATCAAGAAGAAGAAATGGATATGGGCCGGGCACATAGCACGTCGGCAGGATAACCGGTGGTCATTGAGGGTAACTGAGGTCGCCACCAAGAGATGGCAAACGTGTGAGGGGGAGACAGAAAATTAGGTGGGTAGATGAGATTAAGAAGTTTGCCGGTATAACGTGGCAGCAGAAAGCACAGGACCGGGTTGATTGGCGGAACATGGGAGAGGCCTTTGCCCTGCAGTGGGCGTAGACAGGCTGATGATGATGATGATGATGAAGTGGTGGGTGGGATTTGTCAGGACGTACAAGAGAAATGTCAGAGTGGGAAACTTCAACGGGTTGATCGTTTGACACACGGAGGTCTAAGACGTTGCAAGTGGAATTGACGACTGAGTTATGTTGAAGTAGGGAATTTTACGCCAGAAGGTCCAAGAGCGGGCTTTACTTTTTCTCTACGAAATGATGATAATGAGAAAAAGTAAGCTTGCTCCAGCCAATTCCAGGTGTATTGAAATACCCAAGAAGAATAATTATGTGTCCACTATGAGAACATATCACAAGTTCAATAGACGACATGAAATCATCAAACGAGGCAGGGGAAATGCTGGGCGGTAAATAGAAACATCCAATCACCACTTTTTCATGGCGCTCAAGGTTGGCTTATAACCAGACCGATTATTCGATGGTTTCAAGGTCTTTCCGTCTAACGGATTTCAGTGAATTGTCAATGGCAAACAACACGCCAGCAGCTTTCTGTTTGGTTTCGCTGAAATCTCGGTCACTGCGGAAGATGGTGTAGGTCGGGGGAATAAAGTCAGGCGAGGGAATTTCAGTGCCTAGCCAGATTTTGCAAATAGCAATAATAGGAAAAGAAGGCGAAATAACATGAGAGAGAAACTCGAGTGTCTTGGTACGCAGACCACGAGCATTTTGTTAGAATATGACTACGTTATATGGCACTATCGATTGCAGTCCCTAGCTGAGAGGGATGAAGCATGTCATAGCGCACCTCCTCACGAAATGGCTTGAAGAAGCATCCGAGGGGCCACATCGAAGGGTCATTCAGGCGTTGTAGTGCTTCCTTGTCGACTTCGATGTAGAACGAACAATAGGACTGAAATTTGGTTTGAAGTCGCCGGCAGGAGATGGGAGACAGATCGAATGAAGCAATATGTTTTTTGATGTCAGCAACAGTGGTGTCCGGGCTCAGCTTCGCAACAAAAATGGCCTTTGGCCGTTGTGGCTGTTGTGGCCGTTGAGCTACAGATATATTCAATGTTGTCATAGCTCCAAAAGAGGCTGGTTTCTTCTTTCTTTCCCCCTCAGTCACCGCTGCATAAGAGGCTGTCGCAGGCATCACACTGCCACGCTCGGACGTGTCTACGTCAGCTGGCGGCGAATTCGAAGATGAAACAGTTTTGGAGAGAGGTGGTTCAGAGCAGGCAGGTTGCTCGCAAGTCCCTGATCGGCCAACGATCACATGCGCTGGGGCGATCACAGATGCCTTCACTGCCACTCCGGCCGTGCGGCGCGTCAGCTCCTCACGCAGGAAGCGGACCTCTGCACGAAGGGAAGCGACCACGCGGGCTTGTTGTTCAACACCGCGGGAATGATCCTTACGGAGGCGCTCGTTTTCTCGCGTAGTTGGGATACCTCGTCGCTGAGGAACGAGATTCCCTCCAACGCGTTGAAGAAGAGGCGGCGCAACCAGGCGAGGTCGCCACCAAGAGGGGTGCACGGGGAGAGGGAACCGGTTTGAGAGCTGCAGTGCTCATCGCTGCACGCCGTCGAGTTGTCTTCGCTAGACTTACCAGCAGCACAGCTCGGATCACATAAATTGCAGGTTAATGAGCTCGATCAAGACTTCAGAAGTTGCATCTCCTCATCAGGCCAGGTTACACGCTTCGCATGAACGCGTTTAGTGCAACTTTCACCGCGGAAAACTGCTGCTTAACGAAAAACGGGCAGGAGCATAGCAGGCATGCATCCCGACTGGGAGCCATGGTGCGCGATTATGACAATAACAACAACAATAATCATTAAACTAATTATTATGATTGATAATAAGAATAACAATAAAATTACTACTACTAATAATAATAGCAATAATAATAATATAATAACAATAATAATAATAATAATAATACGAAGAAGAAGAAGAAGAATCATAATAAGTAGCAGTACAACGATGGTACAACGCTGGGCGAGTTGCAATGAATGCATACTTGGCATCAGCACGGAAAACAATACCAAGCACTATGATAGACACATCGCACTGGCAGCGCTGTGTACGCAGCGCGACTATTTACCATTATTTACCTTACACATTCAAAGTACATTTGTTCAAATCCCGGCCGCGGCGGCTACATTTTCGATGGAGGCGAAAATGTTTGAGGCCCGTGTACTTAAATTTAGGTGCATGTTAAAGAACCCCAGGTGGTCGAAATTTCCGGAGCCCTCCACTACGGCGTCTCTCATAATCATATCGTGGTTTTGAGACGTTAAACCCCAGATATTATTTAAAGTATATTTGCGTGTATGCTTTGATTCGTATTTTTAAAGCTAACGTTATTGACATATGTCATGCAATGCCCCCCTGAAGCGATAAATTAAGTGTTGTAAAACTGCCGTGCGTACAAATGTATTACTGAAAATTATCTTTATCGTGTCAGTTCCATCTTATCTTTCCGTATTGTGTCAGCTGAATTCTGCGTGTGACGTTATGCGTATTAGGTCACCATGGCTAAGCGATTATCGGTCTGTTTGACGGGTAATAATTAAAACTTGTGTGCGGAAAAAAGCGAATTCCTTTGAGCTCGAAAGGACTTTTGATTATTTATACTGGAAACTATACCTTTGTTAGCAAACCACTAAGTGTGCTTCTTTTTGGGGGACATATTTAGTGAAATAAAACTTGTGCCGATCTCAATGAAGCGTGTGCTAGTGTATTTGACATTTGTTTCCCTCCGATATGAGGTCCGCATTTACTGTGTCTGCGCGCTACGAAACTCCTTCGTGCTCGGAAGTTAATATCAACGGACATTATTTAGTGTGCGACGCTGTTCAATTCCTCAGTTCGTTTTCTTTAGGCGCGCTTTCTGCCTTCTTTGCAAAACAAGCTATAGCTAGCGCATTGCCGAAAATATTCACGCTCTGCATCGATTTCTAGAGATAACTGATGACCGTGACAGAAAACATGGTCACGCTCAGCGGATTTTCAACGACGTGTTCGCATGCATCTCAGATGCAGCAGCGAATTTTCCTTCACTTTTTTATCTTTCTGGCATGTTATATTTTTCACGCTACCACATTTGAACGTTTTGACGTTCTGTTTCTGTTCTGTCAAGCATGCTTGAATATTTATTATTGTGGTAACGGGAGTAAATTGCCGTTCCTCTTCTATAACGAAGTCATGTTACCACAGGCGCACATATCATTCTAGAGTTATCTTGTGACCGAAGCCGTAAAACAACATAGAAAACGCCTCATATCGCAAAGCTGCTTGCGTAGGAAATGAACGCGAGAAATTACAGCGCGTACCCGACGCAGCCAGCTTTTCTCCCACTTTCCGAGCGCAGGGATCCCACGGATTTGGCGCAGCAGAGCCGCGGCGTGGGTGTTCACCGCAAAATATTCACGCGGAGGCTAGAACGTTGGCCATGTCCCTGTATTTTAGGTAACTCTAGAAGCTAATGCGATGCAAGCGGAATTTGTTCGTACAGTGACTTTCAGGTTGTACTTTTTGCGTCTTAATTCACTTGTGCTTTACACCTCCTATTCTTCAAATAAGTGAGGGAGGCTAAATTTGACAGGCCCGTGTGCAGTGCGATGTCAAAGGAACGTTAGGGGACCCCAGAGGGTAGAAAATACCCCGAGACCACTAGTACGGCGGCTCTCGTAGTCCCAGTGGCTTTGACACGATAAACCGCGTAAACCAAACAACCAAACAATCTTAATAATAATATCTGGGGTTTAACGTCCCAAAACCGCGATATGATTATGAGAGACGCCGTAGTGGAGGGCTTCGGAAATTTCGACCACCTGGGGTTCTTTAACGTGCACCCAAATGTAAGCACACGAGCCAACCAAGCAATCTTAATTTAGTTCCGTATTGTGTTTCCTGTTTCTAAATTAACTTCCGGTTTTTGCTTGGCGAATGAAGATTTCAGGGACGAGTTAGGTCAGCAATAATGGTTGGCGTCACAGAAAGCGGGTAGAGAAAGTGCAAGAAGGCAATTAGCCTTGTGTATAGCAGTATTGAATGAAGGAACTCGATGAGAAGGAGCCTCGTTGCTTGCAGATTCCCACAAATACAGGACGTCTCCTTCATTTTTTAGATGCGAAGCGTCTCTTGCTCGGGGGTATGTCCCGCGGTGGGCTAGTCCACACTCACACTACGCATGCGCAACTCTCCTCCTTCCTTCTCTCCAACAGCTGCACTTTACTCTCTCCACGGGAAAGGAGGGAGGAGGCGAACCGGCCAAGCGGGTTTCCTCTGGTTTGCTGTCTGCAGGAGAGTCGGCGGGGCAGCAGTAGGGCGGTGCGCTGTGCTTCCAAGGGGGGGGGGGACGTCTGAGGCGGGGGTGACCCGCGGCTGCTTTTCTGTCTCCTGCTGTGGAGGTGCGAACGGGTTTCAAAGACGATAGCCATTCTTGGGGAACTTAAACGCAGAAATTTTGGTCTGTCTGTCACGCGTTTCAGCCACCCGGCCAAAGTTGAAGCACTTTCCGAACACCCGGCCATCTTGAACTGGTGGCTAGGTTCATACTTGTGTACATTGTCAATCAAAAAGCAAACATTACGCATATCTGAGGCGCAACATCACTAGGGGTCGATTCCACGAAAGATCGAAAAAGATGTCAGTGGAATGAAACTTTAGAAATTCAAAATACCAATACAATTTGTACGTAACATGTCTAAAATTACCAAATTAAAGCAAACGACGCATAACACAGCCTTCGTGATTGCCAATTTTTATGCTTGTCTCGGAGGCTATAATTTACATCACTGGCTTACATTGCATATTGAGGGCGCAGCGGTTGCATCGCGGGCTCTTTAATCACGTGACAGTTTCGCCATGAGAAAACCTCTTCGCGCCCAAAAAACATTGCAAGGGCTGCTAGCCTCTCTAGGCTGGTGCCGCGGTCCCTTCATTAGTGTGAAACTTTAGGATGTTCAAGAAATCGTGCGGCTGAATTTATCGTTTTGTGTTCTGCTGTGCCCCTCCTGTCTGCGTACACTTCAGCAGGCTTTCGGCGGCGACGGCTTCTACGGTAGAAGTTACGTAGCGTGGTTCACCTGGCACTTCACACGCTGGTCGATTCCACGAAAGATCGAAAAAGGGTGTATATTTGATGTTTCCGATTTCCTGATAATTTTGTATGTTGTGCACATATGACTGCACAGCACGAAATCGCAGTTCGTTTTCGAATAAAAATTTTTTTCAACACAGGAAAATTTGACAAGTCTCGCCGGTTGACGACGACCATTTTACGAAGAGTGCGTTTTCGTAAATTCGCAATCATTCTGGCAGCCACTGAAGCTATATATTACAAATATCTTTCTTTTTGGCGGAAGTAGAAGTAAAGAGGAAATAGCTCTTATAATTTCATGGAATTCTGAGTAAATTATGTATTTTTAAAAATTCACGAAAAACGCTGCGTTTTTGAAAATCAGTCAAATTTGGGACTTCTGTGAACATCTTAGCTTGTTCATATTTGCAGTATGAATAGGCCTTTATGTGAATAATGAACCTCTGCATTTGTATTTCTCTAATAATTTTCAAAGTAGTAAATTTTCATGCTCCAAACACCAAAAAGAGAAAAGTGCTCCTCCATTCAAAAATCTATAATAAAAAAACCCAATCTCAATTTTGTTCAAAGTCCCCCAAAATGTTCTCAAAGGACTGCAGAATGATATTATGAAAACACATGTTGCATCATTTTTATTACAACAAAAGCAGAAAATGTCAAACATTGTGTTTCCAGAGCGTGGTGGCTACTGCGCAAAGGACATCTCTAGTAACAAGAAAATACAGTAACACGTCTTTTTCTTTTCTGAGCTTCGCTAAACAACAGTAATGATCTATGGTCGGAAATTGGGAACTGTTTTGTAAAGAAAAAGACCGTTCCAATTAAATGCATTCGCGTGGTTTGCGACTTCACGCCAGTGTTAGACATCCCTCAGTCCACAGTATGCACTTTCAGTTGTAGCCTCCTTTTCTTTCATCTATTTCAGTTGAGTATAATTCATATCTTGAGTGCTAAAGAACGCATTCCCTCCATGCGTCTCTTATGATGATGTGCTGTGCCAGAATTGAGAGATTGGTATAAAAGCCAAGGTCTCTTCATGAATGGAAATGAATATCTGGAGAGCGGTCGCCAAGAGGTGTGGTTTTTGTTGGCCCAAATGTGTACGTTGTCAAACCTTATGTGATCAATGCAGAGTTTAAAAAGAACCGATTACGTGAAGATTGGTGGCAGCAGTTCTGGCCACGGACAAAACACGTTTTGTTTGCATTGCATCTGCTTTGTTTTGCATATCCTTCTTTCTCTTGAAGGAGTGCTGGCAGATCTGGTTTCCCTCTTGAATTGAGCGCGCATCCTGCTTCATGACCCTCCGCAAAAGAGTCTCGATCCGATATCTTCTACGTAACGAAAATTCTGCTGCAGCGGAATTTTCTTTTTGTGCACCATGAGGCAGTCCGTACAAAATCTCGGCCATGGCTATAACGCCTACCCATAGCCACCTTTAGAGCGTAGGACAGTGATCGCATCAAAGTGAAGCACAATTTGGATGCTTAACTTCTATCTCAGGTGGTGTTTGGCTGACTGGCACAGCCGTACTCGTTGCTGTCGTCTGCTCAGGCGGGCGGTACTTGCCGTTCACCACTGCCGACATTTGCGATTTCTCACATTCTTACAATGCATGATCGACTCAGCTACACATATTTCGCGTTTAGCTTCGTTACTTTTATATAAACGCATTTACTAAAAAAAATTATCCAGAGGAATGAAAATGTCCGTGCTGCCCGTCGACGAGGAATGTAAGTGGTGTCGCAAATGCATTTAATTGGAACGATCTTTTTTTTCTTTACAAAACAGTTCCCACTTTCCAACAATAGATCATTACTGCTGTTTAGCGAAGCTCAGAGAAGAAAAAAGACGTGTTACTGTATTTTCTTGTAACTAGAGATGTCCTTTACGCAGTGGCCACCACGCTCTGGAAACACAATGTTTGACATTTTCTGCTTTTGTTCTAATAAAATGATGCAACATGTTTTTTCATAATATCATTCTGCAGTCCTTTGAGAACATTTTGGGGGACTTTGAACAAAATTGAGATTGGTTTTTTTTTATTATAAGTTTTTGAATGGAGGAACACTTATCTCTTTTTGGTGTTTCGAGCATGAAAATTTACTACTTTGAATATTATTAGTGAAATACAAATGTAGAGGTTCATTATTCACATAAAGGCCTATTCATACTGCAAATATGAACAAGCTAAGATGTTCACAGAAGTAGCCATAGCGTCCCAAATTTGACTGATTTTCAAAAACGCAGCGTTTTTCGTGAATTTTTAAAAATACATAGTTTACTCAGAATTACATGAAATGATAAGAGATATTTCCTCTTTACTTCTACTTCCGCCAAAAAGAAAGATATTTGTAATATATAGCTTGAGTAGCTGCCAGCATGGTTCCGAAGTTACGAAAACGCATTCTTCGTAAAATGGTCGTCGTCAACCGGCGACACTTGTCGAATTTTGCTGTGTTGAAAAAAAAATTTTTATTTGAAAACGAACTGCGATTTCGTGCTGTGCAATCATATGTGCACAACATACAAAATTATCAGGAAAATCGGAAACATCAAATATACACCCTTTTTCGATCTTTCGTGGAATCGACCTAGGTAAGTATTAGGTGGTGTGTTCCTTTAATAGAAAATACATAGATACGTAATTCTAAAGACCCGAGTTTCTTAACCTGCGCTGAAAATGCCACGCTATGCACGCCCACGAAACCCCTCTGCCACGGAGGAAGGAAAGAACATCCTCCGTGCCCTCTGCACAACATGGCCTCCGAGATGGCGGACGCGAAACCCGCCGCGCGCCCTCCATCTCGGAGGCTATGAGCACAAACTCATGTTTCCCGACGTATTGCCAGATGGCGGCGATATCTCACGCAACGCTAATCTATCGTCTTTCGGCGGCATTTGCAGCGAAGCACGCAGATACGCGGCCAATTTTCTGTTCTGCTGTGTACAGCATTCCGGCCGGCTGCCGCTGCTTGCCGGCTCCAGACGCGGGGTTTGAGGAGAGGGTTTTTCCCTCTCTCGGGGTGTCTTTGCGACGAAGCTGGCGGCGACATGGCCACGGTTGTCTGCTGGGCCGACTTTCCTGACAGGGATGAAGGAGGGGTAGTGCTGGTTGCCTGGTTGTGATGCATTCTTCGGCGCAGTCAGAGCCCTGGCGGCCTTTCGTGTGCGTGTGCGGTACGCATGCGCAACTCTCCTCCTTCCGTCTCTCCAACAGCTGCGCGTTTTTTTTATTGATATGATATATAAGGAGATGTTGGCGCACAATTATGGCGCCGGCTACTCCTTAGCCCTTGAGTGAAACTTGAACACATAACTTAAAGTAAAACATACAAGGCAGTTCATGGAAAATAGAACACTCGGGCACACATATGCAAAAACACACTTATAGGCACATATCACAACAAACTGATAAAGAAATGTTCCAAAGTCAGCGAATGAAGTCTCTGATAATGTCCGTCGTTAATATTTGGTCCGACCGGCACAAAAACAGCAGAGCATACGTCTGGTCTTTAAGAAGATGTATTCGCTCGTGTGTACATAACAGTCGATACGTCATCCACTTCTCTACCAGCCCCTGCTTGCGCTTCTCCTGCGTTCTCGCTTCTGCTCTCGTGGCGCTAGCGCTACTCTCCTCCTCTAAGCGGGGGTTTTTCTACTCTCCTCCTCTAAGCGCAGCGCGAATTTCAAGATCCACCCACTGCACCGCTGAAGTGAACCTCACGGTTCACTTCAGCGACCACAAAGCCATCCTCATCAAAACAAAGTGCACACCTCAGGTGCTACACGCTGCTCAATAAAGACCTTCGTTAACCGTTTCACCTTCGTCTACAACGTTAATAACACCCCTAATACAACGTTAATAACGATCCGAGGTCGGTAGCCTGCCCAACGAACGCCAATGGAACGCGATCGTGCAAGTGCTCCGGCTTCGCATCGCATGGTCCCCTTTAGTGGCAGTTGGTGTAATTTTTTTTTATTCCGTTGCTTATTGCGTGTTCGCAGTTTTCTGCATGAAAGCGTTATGTCGTAGCGACCGCGAGTGAGATATGAAAGGTCTGCTATGGAAGAACTCTGTCCGCGACAAAATCTAACAAAAAAAATCAGGTTGGATGTTGCTAGAGATAGTACAGCATTACGTTGCCCTAACTGCAGCACGGGTGAGAGCGCGATGCGTTATTAGTGTTAGTTTGCCAAAGGCACAATTTCATAGAACCGATGTATATAAACGAAGAGCCCTGATTTTTCATACGTTAGAATGTGGTTGTGAACTTCGCGAATGCTTTCAGGCTCCAGAATTGCCGTGCAGACACTCACTACGCAAGCCATGAGGAATGGCAACGTGACCATCTGGGACATTGCCCTACCGGCGTGCGAGTCGGCAGGGCCAGTATGGAGCGAAGCATACCTGCGTTGCTTCGTGCAGCACACTTCACTCAGCGGTTGGCACCCTTGTTGCACTGCCCCGATGGGGACACATGCTCAGGCTGTTCTGGATCCTAGGCTCAGGTACATATAAGTGGAAGATTGTTTGTGCGTCTGGTTCATGCACCCTGCGGACGCAAATTTGATGTAGCGTGCATAAAGTTATCCAAAACGTATTGGAAACAGGACACTGGTACGAATATTGTAGAAAGAGTCGTAAATGGTTATGCTGCCGGTCAACCTTTGAATTTAAACGTAAATATTAACGTTATTCTTTGCATGACCGCTATTTTCCTTTCTCATTTCCTATTCATAATTAGGCTTGTGCATCCATAGTTAGGCCGATTGATGCACACAGATTATATTCCAGATATGGGCCCCTAAGCCGCTACACATGCCGCTCATTCAGTCGTCTGATGCTTTACTATACGGCAATTTGTGCGCACGTGACAAGACAAGGAAAGAGCAGTTGTAAAGGGAACATTGATAACCACAGTATGCGCGGAATAAAACAATCTTGTCCCATGGTGCACCAAGGTGCTCGCGCAGCGCCTAGCCTAACGACAGCATAATAATAATAATAATAATATCTGGGGTTTAACGTCCCAAAACCACGATATGATTATGAGAGACGCCGTAGTGGAGGGCTCCGGAAATTTTGACCACCTGGGGTTCTTTAACGTGCACCTAAATCTAAGTACACGAGCCTCAAACATTTTCGCCTCCATCGAAAATGCAGGCGCCGCGGTCGGGATTCGATCCCGCGACCCTTAACGACAGCATAGTTGTCGCATATAGAGAACTGTTTGAAATTTATTTGCCTCTAGCGCCAAGGACGAAACAAATATGGCACACTTCACCAATAGTAATAAAACAACGCCAGAGCGTCTTCTCAGCGTGTCAATCGCGAAAAGGTTTAGAAAGAAATTTATTTTATAGAATTGTACGCCACAGTTACAGAAATACTTCAACAGGGTATGCTGTGCAATGTACAAATTTCTGCCGAAACTACCAGCAAGAAAGCCATCATGAAGTCGTCGCGGGCAAGCGATGTCTCTTTTTCGGAAACTTGAATGACTTTTAATACTGTTAGCATGTTGGTGTATTTCAGCCTTTTTATTTCGGTAAGATAGGTTGGCTGAACTCTTCGACATGGAAATCCCTGTAGAGACATGCTTTGTTTTGTTCGTAAAAGAAACTACAAGCAAGTATGGTTGAATCGAAATTTCATTCTAGAACAGACAAGTTACGAGGAGGACAGGTAAATGCTGCAAGAAGAGCTTAAGAGGCCCGGGCCCGTTAATACACAAGGCAGAATAAGAGCGTAAAATGCTTGGCCGCACCTTTCATTGTAATCGTATACGATAACATGCTGTGTGTTCCAACTAATTACAACCATTGCAATATCCGCTGAAGTCGTTAACACTGTGCTGGAAATAAGAGTTATTCTACATTGCACCGCAAAAGAAATCATTCCCTTTATGCATATACAGTGAATGTGTCCAAATTCTTTTTGAACTGATATACGCGTTCGCCGTTTCTTTAAACGGTGAAGTATTCTAATGAAGGCGTCAAGTCAGTCGAAGCGTGTTTGCACTGGAAGGTAGAAACGCTTAGATACGAGAAAACTTCACGGTAAGACCACGTGCCACGACGGTATAAATCTTAGAAACCGTGCCGTGTCGACAAAGCACATTAGTGGCGTTCATGCATCAGTGACTGAGGGCGTACATCCAAAAGAAGACGTTGCTGGTCTGGTAGGTTCCTTCGACAAAATTGACCATAAAAATTAACGACCACAAAAATAACTAAAGAAGGGGTCAGGGGCAGCACTCGTTATTTGCTCGCGCTTAGCCAACATACTGTTCAGAGCGTAAATATATGCTAACAAGGCTTCGCCAACAGGCATTATCGAGGGCGGTTTCTTCAAGTTTGCATTACGCAACTTCGTGCACCAAACTATTAGGAGTTTGAGTTTTAATCCTCTTCAATTTAACATATTTTGCAGAGTCCTTGGCGGCGTAAAAAGGCTTCGTGTTGTGGACGCTTCTTCAATGCCCTACCTAACAACAGGAAATCTTAATTCACCACTAATGATGATGGGTCACCGAGCTGCCGCCATGATAATGGAAGACAACTTCCAGTAGGCGCAAACAACAAGTCAGTGTCACAATTGAAAATTCAGGTTATGCTGTGGGAATTAGGTCAGCCACCCAGATATTGAGCAGCATCGCACAATTACGTAGCATTGATTTATAGCCGCAATTCGACGGAGGCGCATTGCTAGAGGCCCGTTTTCTGTGCGGCGTAAGCTCCCGTAAGCGCATGCTTCATAATCCTATCATTGTTTGGGCATAAGCGCATGCTTCATAATCCTATCATAAAACCCCAAAATTTATTAATTAGCATTGACTTACTTATTCCTTGACGCATTCCATCACTCAAAGTTCATCGTGTTGCAAGAACTGAATCACTTTGCAAGACTGCAAAATGCAAGTGGTCGTTACTTGCGCGTCAACTCCTTGCAAGAGAGCCTGTACCACCGCGACTTCCAAGTCAATGGACGCAGACGCCTGACGCTTCATGTCACGCTACATGAATGAAGTACGTTGCTGGCGCCTTTGATCTAGGCCCTTTGACTGGGCTTGAAACGCAAGACTAGAAACCCAACACATACAAGAACAGTTTATGTGGGCTTTTCACGCGGTTGTCATGTCCTTGTTCTATTAGTACACCTTCTCTATTTCTGTATACCTCTTTCCAACTACCCCATTCGTTTCCCAGTGTAGGTCACCATAGCAGTTACTACTCTAGACTGGTAAACATCCCTGCTTTCACTCTCCATCCTGCTGCTTCCTTCAACATGTCTCCTGAAAATATTACGTCCCATTGAGCTAAAGGTATGCTCACGTTATGGCTGCCGCCAGTTTAATGGCGACGCGCTCGAGGATATGTGATTCTTGCCGATGAGCAGCCTCGCTAATAACCAGTTTCGCCACCTCATATTAAGGGTATTACGTAAGGCGCTAAATGTGACTGACGAATTCATGTATACGGCAATTCAAAGCACTAATATTTAGTCATTTTGGCTTACAATATCGGGCTCTACAAGGCTTGTAATATCCCTGTTTATATAATTTGTAGTAATTCATTCTCTGTTACACATGATGAAAATTTGTTTAAGCAGAACATTTAGTTGGAAGTCACTTTCGTATTGACGAGGTTAAACGTATTCCCCACACATCTAGTGATACTCTTCGAAACAGATCAAGAATGCACCAGGAATGATCTTCCTTATTTTTATTCACAGGTAATAAAAATGGAAGAGAAGAAAATGCCCTATGGAAGAGAAGAAAAGATAACATAGAACAATAATGTAATTGATTGAAAAAGTTTTCATCATCCAGCAGATGGAAGTGTTTCGATATCTTAGACGTCCTGCATTTTCACTGTGTTTTCCAGACACGCAACCTCAATCTACATCCAAAATGACGTGCAAGCAAAATCCCGCCTGTTACAGATAAGAAAAAGTGACGCCAATGTTCTGATTGACAAATCCAAGATCAGTTTTACCGCAAGGCTGAAGGAATGAATGCGACAGCAACAAATTGAAATGTCATGCGAAGAACGGCAAGCGGCTCGAAAGTTTCAGCGCGCTGTACAAGCACATAAGACGAACGAAAAAAACACACACAGGAGTAGCACTTCTTTGTGTTAGAGCCAGTGGCGTGTATATATATATATATATATATATATATATATATATATATATATATATATATATATATATATATATATATATATATGTTATTTGATTTGAGGCGATTTTTTATATTCATAGAGCTGATCAGATGGCATGCTTTTCAAATCTGTTTGTTTCAAATCAAGGCAGAATCTGCGCAGACTGTGCAGGCTGGGTCGCCCTATACCGCAACAACAGAGCAGTGTTTAATAATATTTGGAAATATTAACGTGAAGTTTAAAAATGAATGCGATAGCAAGAAAAATAATGCTATACGAAGTGAGGCTCGCCAGTCGATACTGTCAGTCTGAACAGCAGCGAAGGAAACTGCCGTGCTTCAAGTGTCGAGCTGTGACACTTGATAGTTCGCGCTCATCTTCTGTTTGTTCGTTTAGTGGCGTCCCTTGAGCTCGAGTTTCTTTCGTACGCTGCGTAACATGTGCGCGGACATCACGGTGAAAGCTTGAAACATTCCTCTTCCCCTCACCACGAGAAAACCGCGCGAACAGACAGCGGAAGGGCAAGGTTCTCCCTGCGCAAATATAAGAAGAAGCGAGCAAGCTCGCCGACGACTTTTAAATGCGCCCGTCGCGCTCCTAGCGCCATCTCGCTGGTAATGAAGAAACGCTTATTATCGCCTGCCGCCTCTGAGTCCGTCCAGCGGTAAAGGGTGTGTATATAACGCTCGCCGTTAGCTGCGTGGAGGACCTGCGTTTCGTGGCGTAGTGGGTATCGCCACTCGCTGCGGAGCAAGAGGTCCCTGGTTCGATTCCGCGCTTCGGAAGCATTTGTCTTAATTGTTTTTTGGGGGCTATTATATATATATATATATATATATATATATATATATATATATATACTTATACATATACGGTGCATGACGGCGGCGACGGCGACGGCAAAATCCAGCCGAGACTGTCCATATAATTGCCATCGCAATAAAAGTACACCCAAATTTAACCTGATCATCTGAGCATTCCTTCAGCAAATTTCCCAGCCTTAGTTTGGCGTTGTAGATACGATGAGTATGAAGAACGTGTTATGACTCTAGTAGCTTAAATTCTCACTTATTAAAAAAAAACATGTGGCTGACAAAGCAGGGTACTTCGCAGAAAACCTCAGGATAACTCGAGTGCCAATTTCTTTACTGTTAGAGCCCTCTAATATAAAGTCTTTCTTAAGAAGACCAAGTTTAGTCGAATAATACTTAAGCCAACCACAGGTATAGGTATAACATTATAAATGACTACAAATTTATATACCAGCTGTCGTTCCTTGCCCTGCTACTTTTCCCAGCTTGGGTGGGGGGTGGACGGAAAACGATGAAGTGGCCCTTTACTCCTCCCCTCCGGTTGCTCCAAGTACATAGCCTACGTACACTGTGTAAGCTCAAATTTTCTTTGAAAAAATGTGGGCTATTATACCGTTAAACTACCCCGCATCGTTTCCTTCTGTATAGGTCGGTAGCTGTTAATGATTGCTTGAAATTTTTAGGGTCATGCTCACAGCGCCTGCTCGTAAAACGACACAACAAATGACGCGTGAGTGATCCACCGCGCAATTATCACGTACGCATGACTGCGTAAAAAATAATAATAATGAACCATTTTTATTACGGTGTATTGTTTTTCATTGGTTCTTCGGTATTCGTCAAAAATTTTCAATGTGCTGTAAAATCGCCTCCAACTGTTGCGTGACGTCACAAGTCTGCGAAAACTCGCGGCGTTAAAATGAAGTTTGCATAATAAGCAGCACATTACTGTGCTGAACAATAACACATTTTTTCGGAATAGCCCGACAGTGTCTCTTTCTCAACGTAATTTAAGAAGGCTGCCCGCCAGTCACATTGGCAGCGGCTGCTTATAGCAGCGTGCGAGATGGATTCATATGTGTATAATAGATACTTTCAGTTGTATAACGATGTTGAGCTGTTTTTGCGCGTGTACAACTCTCTGTGAACTCGTCGTTGCTGACAAAGAGGTAGAGAGAGAAATAAGCATTATTAGGAACAGACACAATCCTTTATAGGTAGGCAGCCTTCTTAGTCCAGAATACCGTGGACGCTGATCATCCCCCTGGTGAGGTAGATCAAGTAACGGGGAAATTTGAAAGCTGGACCTCTCAATGTAATCGAGTCCACTGCCTTGTTACAATCCGCAACGATCACTGCAGGCTACCATGTGATAATCCAAGGGAAGCAGGCTAATCGGAGACTAAAGTGGGAATCTATTTTAGCTGTTCTGTCTAGGCACAACTAAAATACTGGACACTTCTGCACACTCATCAATTTACAGCAGCTTGAATATGAAGCAGTGGGGATGCTATTCGTTTTTAAAGAAACTGAATTTCCTGAAAAAGGAGAGTGGTTGATCGGGCTATAAAACGTTTACTGGTTCCCGCCCATATTTGCGTCGCGAATTACGTAAATTTCAGGCCAGGCAGGACAAAATAAAACCATGACAGATTGCTGTAACGTTATAGAGCCCCTTCTGAGCGATAGCCTCCTATGCAATGCTAGAGCGCAAGACGCACAAGCGTGGGATAGGCAGCCCGCACCGCAGGTAGCCTACAGTGCCTAGTCATGACACACGGAGGACAGTCGTCACAGCAGTATCGTAGGACAAATTTTATTGAAAAATTACGTTATTGCTGCGTTAAAGTAAAACTTTGCCTGACTTGTTAGCTTCCCAGTCTGTAGCCGACAATAACCACCATCGAAAGTGGAGGGGGCCGCCCCCCAACATTTCTCAGTGGGGTGGCTGGCGCCCCCCTTGCCCCCCGGTAGATACGCTTATGGTTAGAGCAGCGCGTTACTTTCGCAAAGGCGGCCACTGCGGCAAGTGAAGTGACGTTCGTGCACTCTGTAACTTCAACGCAAGCTTTCAGCTGAAAGCACAAGACGAACAAACCACCCCCATCACGAGATAAGCGCGATGACGTGTTATGTCGTTTTTATCACACCCGCGCGCTTTGCGTGCAGTTGGGTCACAGAACACGTCACGTGCCATGCAAAAAAGGCGTTGTGTACCAGCTCCCCCTTGCTTGTGGAAAATACTACTTAGGGCAAACGTGGCGGTGCCTCAATGCCAGGCTTAGAGAGCACAAAAACAATGTAAACAAGGGTGGCGGTGGCTTGCTCTCCGCGCATTGCAGCGCGTGTGGATGTTTGTCTGTTTTATTGTGATAGCAATTATATGAACAGTCTAGACGGGTTTTTGCCGTCGCCGTCATGTCCTTCTGGTATGAAGTCCAAATTGATAAGATCCACCCGCGCATCATATGTTCTGCCGCGGGTAAAAGCGCGCGAGCGGGGGCGACGAACGCGGCCGGAGCAGAGATCAAACGAGCCGGCCTATTTCCATCGCTCGGAGAGTGCATGCAGGGTGTCGGAACGGAACGAAATCCGAAAACTAAAAACGACAAAAAACGATATTTCGGACCGGAACGAAAACGTTACCGAAACTTTATCTATTATTTCGTTCCGGAGTGAAAACGAAATTTTTTCAATCGTTTTTCGGTTCACGAGAAAACTTCGCCATCCGCAGCAAGTGAGCTCGTGCAATGTGAGCATATATCAGGGTTCGGTATTAGCGCGTACCTCAGGCAGGAATTTCAAAGCAAAGATATGTTGAAATTGTCCGAAAAACGAAAACAGTGGCAACCAGAGAAGTTTTATGTTAACGCAAGTGGATTTTTGCGCGCCTGTCACGCAGGCCAGCGTAGAGATGGCATTGTCGGCGCTGAAGTTTGCTACAGCGAAAGCTGTTATTAGATCACAACAGCTGATTTTGGCGCCATAGTTGTCCACCGCCGCCGGTGTCCGTGACCGCTATCGCGTGATATAAACAAAATAAATAAGAAACACATTTCTGGGATCGGATGGCATTTCAACCCGCGCCCTCTGCGTGGCAGTCGGGTCTTCCACCACACTGCTACGCTAGTGCTTCTATGCTTGCGATGAGCGCTTGACAAACGTGAGTGCTGACGAGCAGTGCGGCCCAGTGTTGCGTATTCGATACAAAGGCACAAGATGCCCATTGGTGCACTGTTCCAACTAATACCAGCAGATCTAGAGGGTCTTATTCCTCACTAACCAAATCTTATTTTTCTCCATATAAACTGCTTTGTCTTCTTGAATACTACTTTTTTCAGCATAAAAATAGGCTACGTGGTCATTTTAGCATTAACACATTTAAGCATAAACAATATTAAAACACCACCATTCGTTCAAACATGCTGACCATGCAAATACTATAGGTAGCGGGAGAACTGCCCTTATGGGAATTAGTAGGGTGGTTGTACTGCACGAGATATGTAACCAAGCTAGTATCCCTCGACCTTTGTAACATGTTTTGCGTACTCTTTCAGTTCTTAATGCATCTGGTGACATCAGCTTTATGGGGCGTTCATTCATAACTCAATAAAACTATCAAGATGCCTTTCTTACGTGGAGGAATTGCATTGATGGAATTGAACTGCCCGGCCATTGCCGGAGTGCGAATGGGCTAAGTTTTTTCATTCCAAGGAATTGAAAGGAATGGAATTGCGGCAAGTTCTAATTCCCCGCTCTAGAATTGAAACGGAATGGAGGCGCGCATTTCGCCAAACTGCTTCCCACCCACTGCAAAGTGCTCAGCCACAATTCTTTATCGTCATCAGTCACAGCGCAAAGTGCACATAATGCCTTACAGATGTGTAGCGTGTACCACAAGACTCCGAAGAATGACGAAAAATGGCATAGTGGGAACTTCTCTACTTCAGAAGAATTGGGATGATTTATGGCGCAGTGGGTACCTTGCATGTGTGCTTGTATTATTGCCTCAAGAGACTCTCCAACGGGCTCTACAAAGTCCGTTCTTCCAGCTTTCGTTGTGACTGTGCTGCGTGTGTCGCGCAGGCCTGGCGATCTCTTTATCAGAACAGCGGTCTCGCACATCAGAGAGTACACTCAATGACGTGCTGCTTCTGAGATCGTGCTCACTCCCTTGACACAAAGCATTGAGCCCACTAAAAAGTTCGTATTTTTCTTTTGAGAAAATAAATACTATGACTTTGAAATAATACCGGTTTGTGCCAGTTGGTAGAAATTCGTGGTACAATTAATTTTGCTCCTCTGAAGAACGTGTTTTACCCTTGTCCCACTTTCCTAAGAGCAGGGCAAGTAACTACATCACAAATCCAATGTTCGTTATGACTACGTTAACTTCAAATTTTTCCATCAAAAAACCGTTACGAACCGTTACGGAACATTTTTTTTTCGTTCCGGAACAGAAACGGAAGGGAACATTTTGCGGCGGAACGAAAGTAGAACCGAAACGAAAAACATTTCGTTTCGACACCCTGAGTGCATGCGATAACATCACCCCGCTCGGGGGGCCTGCCGTCGAAGCAGACAGGAAACGCCCCGCCTGGCTTTAACAACCATTAAAAAAGACGCGAGGTGGGGGCGGGGAGGTTTGTCGTGCGAGCAGCCACTTTGAACTTTGAATGCAAGATCGCGGTCGCGAACGCTGACGCGTGCGCTATGTCGAAAGCCATCACAGCGGGCGGCTCGTATGCACTTCTACGTGCTGCGCTCTCAACGCAAAGTGACTATGCGGAGAGCATCTCTTCCTGGAGCGGCCGTATTCTCTTACACCAGCGTTTTGCAGTTACGCGAGATCGGATACAAAACTGTTAGCTGCCAGGCTCACTTCTTGTAACACTACAATTCGTTGCTATCGCATTCACTGCTTCGCTCTTGCGGTGGAACTGGGACCTTTTTGATGAGTGCTCGGTTGTACGCATACACCAAGATGAAACTACGCTGTTGATTCTTCAATCGGCTACCATACGTAAGTTAGGCCAAGATTGTGCCAGCGCATCACCATTGTTATTATCCAGAAAACATTTATGACTCCTTGATGACTCCACATTCGCGCATGCCTGAGTGATCACAAGTATTCATGTTATGTTTGATCCGGCTTCCAATAAATCAATATTGAAAATTAGCGCTCGTGTGTGTGTTACTCCCTGTCCCGTCCTGGTCATTTCAGTTCCGCGCTTTACAATATGAATACCTCGTACCAACAGGGCCACATATCGACCTTTGCCAGGGTAATGAGACTGGTGGTCGCGCTACCTGAAGGTCTATGGGATGGCAATCATTACACTACAGTTATTAACAAATGATGTCTCATATACTTTCCTTTGTTTAATTTTCTTTTGGGTTGACTTAATAAATGAAGCAGACATTCATGCCTTGCCTGCATTTTGAGAGCAACAAGCCCTCTATATATTACTGAAGGACACACCTCATATGAGGTACGTTATGTAATTTCGTTCATCGACAAATCAAAGATCATCACATTGTCACAATGTGACAAACAAATAAACTGCAGGAATAATTCAATTGTCACAAGACCACTCATATTTAAGTTTCAAAAATATGTACAAAGTGAAAGTTCAAACTGCGCGAAGAAGACAGGACGGTAAGTTGAAGACGCGCAGTTTGAACTTTTACGATACCATGGACCGACTACTCCAACCACATCTATTGCTTAAGTAGAAAGTGACATATCCGTAATCAAGGCCACTCTATGAAGCATCGAGCGACAAAGATTGGGCTGACCATAAGCATTGCAGCGACTAAACTAGCGGCCTCAAACCAGGGCTGGGCAGTGATACTCGGAAAAGTATTCCGGAATACAGATATCGAAATACGCGGACTGGAAGCCTGAAATACAGATATTGAGATAGATTCGCCTTTAACGTAACGGGGTATTTCGGAGATACTCTCGCAATAACACGAAAAAAGTATTCCGGAATACAGATACAGCAATACAGGTACTGGAATACTTCTTTTTTATTTCAAGGATGCTCATACTTTACAGCATAATGTTGTAATTATAGTTGCGGCGCATTCAAACGTTCAGGTCATTTATTTATTTATTACAGTACCCTCAGCGCCATTAAGACATCACAGAGGGCAGGGGGATACAAAGTACATAATTGATAACAATGACATATTTACACATATCAATGACAATAAAAAGTACACTATTTCACACCAACAGTAAGAAGCATTGCAGACCGAAATCGACATATCTGGTGACAACAAAATGAGCTATGCTAGAAACAGCATAGTTTAATCCAATCACTCGAATCGCCAATGAACACCAGTGCATTGAGAAAAGGTATATATTTATTTTGCACATAATATCTGCTTCGCTGAGAAAGTGGCTGTATGAGCTTCTCAAACAGGCTGCCTTCTAGACAGCGTCGGTTCAGCCTCAGCACAAGACTCCCGAAAGAAAAAAGTATCTCTACCGCTGAAGACGAGCGCAAATTCGTGTTAGAGTGAATAAATACCGCCTTCATAGCTGGATAGCCCTACAGCGTGGCGACATCTCTTCTCGGGCCATCTAGATAACGAAACACTTCCTCCCTCACGTGGGTTTTTCTGACCGCTCAGAAGCCCAAGTCGGTCCCCATCTTCGGAATCCTCAGCCGTCTGGCCTGGTCGGCGCCGGGTCAGACGACTTAGGATTCCGCTGTCCATATAGGCCGGCCATAATTACCTATGCGCAATGGAGCCCAATATGTCAAAACTGCACAATTCACACACTGGCTTCCTAAAATCACGTTCTTTGTGTGTGAGAGGGTTTAAGCCCTCCCAAGTCGCTCCTGCGTGCTCTCTAAACAGGCGTGGAAACGGACAGCTGCTCAGAGCGCCCCATCAGAAACTACAACAAGCACTCGTTGCCTGGGTCGAAAGGGTCACTCTTCAATAAAGGTGTTACCACCACCGACGCTACCAGCACCCATTTCAGCAAGCCGCAACAGGCGAAGTCGGCTCCGGCGGTGGGGGAGCCTGGTACCACAAAAGACCGTTTCATGCCTGTAATGAATTATGAACGCACCGTGACACGCTGGAGAAGTGGCTGAAAGTGCGACAAAAATAGCCAACTTCTAGTCACTTCCGCAGCGACTACGGGAACTGCTTTCGGAAGTGCCGCCGCTTTGAGAACCGAATGCACGCGAAGCATGGCAATGTCTCTGTTCCAAGGCGGTATCCGCACGGAGGTCGCGAAATAATGGCTTGCCACCCGAAAAAAATTAGGCATGCTGCACTGGCCTTGAGACAGCGACTTTCGTCGGTAGAGGCCGACAACACTGCCCCCGCGATTCTGCCGTCTGCGGCGTCGCGCGCTTAACCACATGGGCCATTCTGTGCTTGAGGGGAAACCATCGCCGCCCTTTCTGTCGGCGACCGGCGGCGCGCCGTTGCTTGTCTTGGCACAAAAAAAAAACGCCATTCCCCCGCTGGAAACACGCCTCAACTCATTTCCGATAAAAAACAATGTAACGAGGTACCCGTGTCCTGCATAATATCACGATACAAACGATACATCGTAAAAGTATTTCACTACAAAGATACAAATACATTTTGTAAATGTATCTCGATACAGAAATACAGATACTCAACAGTATCTTTAAAATACTATCGCGATACTCTTGTATCGCACTGCAAGCCAAAGGCCTCTCTCTTCCTCGTTTCAGTAATGAACCCGGTACTGCACTTTCTGCGGTCACGTAATCCCCGCAAACTTAATCTCATCTACACACCTAACTTTCGGCCTCCCCATCACCCGCTTGCCTTCTGTAAGAATCCAGTCTGTTTCTCTTAATGACCTGCGGTTTCTTGCCTTCGCGCTACATGCCATGCCTTCTTGATTTCGGCTTAAGATATCCTTAACACACGTTTGTACCCTCACCCGCACCCACGCTGCATTTTCCTTGTCCCCAAAGATTACAACTATAACTATTATGTTCCATGGCTAGTTGTGTCGCCCTCAATTTAACCTGAACCCTCTTCGGAAGCCTCCGTGTTTCTGCTCCGGTACCGGTAAGATGCGGTTGCTATATTCCTTCTCTTGACAGACAGTGGTAAACTGTCACGTTAGAATGGCCGCGAAATTCACTCCACCCCATTCCTAATCTTGTAGTCACTCCAGTCTCATGGTTCTGCTCGACGCTCTCTTCCTCTCCTAAGTAGACGTATTCCTTTGCCGCTTGCAGTGCCTCGCTACCTCTTACAATGCGCTTTGGTCTTTCGACACTGTTGAACATTAGTTTTCTGCGCAATTATTTTCAGACCTGCCATTCTGCTTTCCTTGTCCAAGTCAGTAACCAGGATTACTCATGAGTTACTCAGCATGAGTTAATCACGATTTACCCAGCAAGTCAATGTCATCAGCGAGTCGCGCCTTACTTAGGTACTCTCTAACAACTCATGTCCCTAACTGTCCTGAATATAGGTTCCCGAAAGCCTCCTTTATGCCCACAGTGAATAACATTCGGGAAATCGTGTTTCCCTGCCTTATAACCTTCTTTATTGAAATTTTACTGCTTTTGAATGAGTGCTATGAAGGTTGTGGAGCCGCTGCATATTTGTTCCAGTATTTTTTAAATATGGTTTGTCGAAATCCTGATTCATTTAGCCGAAATGACTGCTGAGTTTGCAAACAATGTCCGCTGATTTTGCCATTCAAATGCCAGCCTTTCCCCTACATCAGAGCTGGAGCCTTTCTTACCTAAATCACGACGCCGATTCTGAAATATAGAATTTTTGGGCCGCGGTTACATTTTTAACACATGGCGACTGCACGGGATGCCTTACAAAAAATTGCACCAATCATGTCAGTGGCGCCATGTAAGCTCAGTAATAAATAAAAAATGTATAGGGGGCGAAGACAGTCATGAGCGGGTCCGGGCCCCTACGAAAGCCCTGCGGCTTGCATGCGGCCCGCGTGGCGCGTGTTTGGGTTCTCTGCACTGAACATCGAGTGGGAATCGAACCCGGCCTGGGTTCGATTCCCACTCGAAGTGAAGTTATTTTATTATTTCTTTTATTTGCATCTTACTCGTCTTTTCGGTCACGGACAAGGTTATTTTCGCTCACAACGAACGACACCACGCCAACACCGAAATTTCTGTGAAACGAGCTCTTTAACGCTGTCGCGTTAATATGCCACATGGAAAGAGCAACTCTCAAGGACGGGAGCATGTGGAACAGAGAAACGCAGAAGCACTCTCTCCGGAGAACCTCCGGCTGCGGTGACTGACCGCGCTGCAGAGCTGGTGTGCGCAGGACCAAATGCGACTCAACCAGCGAGCCCGGGAGGTGGCAAGGTGAGAAAGTCTCCAGGCTTCCTCCTAGGTGGTCCTCGCCCATACCAGCAAGTCGACGGTTCAGTTTTAATAAAGCTGTACTGACACCACCAGCATCTTCGGATAATCGAACAGACAAGCCGTGTTCATTCTTATGCTTTGCACAATTAGTCTTTATGATATGTGTATTTCGTCGTCATGAATGACGCTCAAGGTCTTACTTGGCGGCTCACGCCTGCATAGAGCTCTAAACTTGCCGTTGCGCAGCAATGCACCGTCATGAATTTGCCCGAGTATACTAAGTTTCAATGGTGCTTCAGTTGAATGCAGCGAGCCTTACGCGCTTCAACGTCGGGGCGTATACGTCAGTTTACTCTTCATTACGACGCCAGCAAACTTCCAGCGTACCTGCAGGAAAAAATACCCGAGTTTGTTGTTAAGAACTTAAAACGCTTCGAATTCTGCGCAGAAAAGTCTGTTTTGCTCATGCCGTGAAGTGATTATAGCGCCATACGCTCGCAGAGCTTCTGCAGCTGCACAGCGAACGCAATCATTCCGGAAATCCGAACCAAGCGTGAATACACACACTGCGGAGGGCACTGCATTCGGCGACACCCACGCACGTTTGTACACAGGGTCAAATGCCAAACGGTTGTTCCCTCCACCGCATCACCACCCTCCTTCTATTGAAGTCCTTGCCCGAATATCCCCGCTTCGACTCCACAGTAGAGTGGAACACAGCTGAGGCCGAAAAATAAAGAAGTAAAGAAAATTCCTGCTCTCTTGCTGTCGTGTTCTGCTACGCCGAACACTGAGCACACGCACAACATCCACATAATTGCTCTCGCAGTAAAAAAAAACATTGTTTCACCGGAAATGCCGTATACTCGCTTGATGAAACATCAACAAGTCGGTGCTTATAACGATGGCAAAAATAGAGTACACAAAAGACGAACGCCCTATTTGAACTGGGCTTCAGCACAAAAGTTATTGAAAGGCAGCAAGAGCTGCGTTGATAACAAAGCACTACCACTGCGCACTTTGTCTAGCACAAGATCAAATGCGAATAACTCACGTGAGCTATTTGGTACTGATCAGCCTGGGCTGACCAAGAAGTACAAGAGATATTATTGTGAAAACCATAACAATAATTCGTACATTAGGCACGTTCTAGCCAGACAACTTCTCTGCGGTGGAGAAAAGAATGTGAAAGCCTCACTTTTCAGCCACATTATTGAAACAGCGAGAAAGTGGCATGCAGTCAATAGTGCGCGCGCCTCAAAGATGTGCACAAAAAAGCAAGCTACACGCTTTCTACGTCGCCAGATAGGAGCCTTGTACCGCATGCCATTGGTTTGTGCAAATGATGCGCAGGCCAAACCCGTAGATGCGTTAATGACCGTTTGTGGGAACGCCATGCAATGTCTTGTAGCGAGGGGCCACCTAGCCGACAAGCAAAAGTAAGTTTTCCGAAGCTTCCTGCATTGATAAGTAGTCTGCATAGGCGTACGCAGGGTTCCCCTTCATAGGGGGCGAATGTTAGTCCCAGCGCTCCCTTCCAATTATGTCAATGTATGGAGCTGACATTGCGCCCCCCCCCCGATTCGCAGCCGCCGCCCCTCCTATTATGTAAATGTGTTGAGTTGACTTTGCCCCCCCCCCACGTGCGCACGCCTATCAGAGGTCTGTCATTTCTCGCGCATGAAGATTGCGATTTATTGTTATCAAGAAGGGAACTATGGGCTAGTTGGTTAGAGTTCATTTTCGATCAGCTTACAGCGCAATAAAAAATTGGCCGCGTATCTGCGTGCTTCGCTGCACATGTCGTCTAAAGACGATAGAAGAGGCGCTGCGTGACATATGGACGCCATCTGGCAATTCGTCGGGAAACATGAGTGCTGTGTTGCGGGCTGGTAGTCCCGGCGCAGCAGCAGGCGAAGAGTGGCGGTCACCAACACTACCGGCGGGGACGCCAGCCAGCCCGAGCACGCGGTGTGGTGCGAAGCGCTGAAGCAGAGTTTTTTTATTATTTACAGTGGGATACTATATCTTACGAGAGGGTCCCTAATTTAACCTGCTGAAGCTCGTCACTCATGCCAATTACAACCAAACTTGCCAGAATTCCCCAGGAAAGCTCTTTCGTTTGACCAACATCAGTGGCGCAGCTTTCCCTGTAACTTGTTTTGAAACTAGCGAGCTCAGCTTCAAATATACAGCATTTTAGGACAGCCTGTGGAGACGCCTTTAATAAAAACATTAAACTTTATGACAAGAATTTGAATAGGAGACATCCAACCCATCAGCCTAATTACGCTTAGAAACTTGAAACACATAAACTCTCTCGAACTCTGTTCCAGAAGTTCCGTGCAGCAGAATCAAGGCTATACGACCCTTCCACAGTGCTGCACGGAACTTGTGGAACAGAGTATAGAGTTACTGTATATGCTACCTTTAGGTAGCAGAGTTGCGCATAGCTGACCGAGCTAGCAACCCCAGCTATGTGGCGAAGACGCGCTCCGTTTTTGCAGGCGACATGCCTACCGGGTCACCGGTCGGCAAGTTTGGCGTGTCGAAGACCGGTGATTAACATTACTGTGAATGACTGGATTCCAAGAGATGGCAAACGCGTGAGGGGGAGACACAAATTAGGTGGGTAGATGAGATTAAGAAGTTTGCAGGTATAACGTGTCAGCAGAAAGCACAGGACCGGGTTGATTGGCGGAGCATGGGAGAGGCCTTTGCCCTGCAGTGGGCGTAGACAGGCTGATGATGATGATGATGAATGACTAGTACCAGTCCAGTTCGCTGCAGCGTCGCGATCAAGAAATACAAGAATTGGCCTGAGCGTCAGCTTCTCCGCAAAGCATGGTTGCTAGCGCCGTTTGGAAGATGAATGCGCAACTCTGCTACCTAAAGGTAGCATATGCAGTAACTCTATTCGTACAATGCAGTACAGAACCGAAACCGAAACACAACAATGAGCTCGTGCAGAGGGCACGGAGGAAGGCAAGTTTCAGCGCAGTCGCATTTTCAGCGCAGCTTAAGAAACTAGAGTCTTTAGAATTACGCATGTATGCATTTTCTATTAAAGGAACACACCACCTAATACTTACCTAGTGATGTTGCGCCTCAGATATGCGTAATGTTTGCTTTTTGATCGACAATGTACACAGGTATGAACCTAGCCCGCCGTTCAAGGTGGCTGGCCCTTGGGCAAGTGGTTCAACTTTGGCCGAGTGGCTGAATCAAGTGACGTGCCGACAAACAGAAAGACAGAACAAAATTTCTCCGTTTAAGTATCCCAAGAAAGGCTATCGTCTTTAAAGGACGAGGACGCAGACCAAGGATGTGGCGACACGAGCGTTGACCCTCATCTATCTATCTATCTATCTATCTATCTATCTATCTATCTATCTATCTATCTATCTATCTATCTATCTATCTATCTATCTATCTATCTATCTATCTATCTATCTATCTATCCAGCCGTCCACGTCTGGGTGCTCTCGTGATTGCCTCCTTAACTTGGTGTACACCAAAATTGGCATGGGAGGGTAAGATGGTTTGACAAAAATGACTGTCTGGTCATGACATGAATAACGTGAAAATCCTCTCGCGCACGTCGTAGACCACTTTCCCCCAGACACATGTGGCATGTAGCCGTTTACCACGCGCCGCGTTATACGGGTATGCGCCACAGGTGATCGACAGTTTATATCGACCCAGGAACGGCGAGAACAGACATTGGCAATTGTGTTAGGACATACTGACAGTATTAGGAAATACTGACATCGGCAACACTGACCCGACGAATGCAAAGAATAAAAATTCGGAACCCAGCAGGATTCGGAGGGAAGCATTCCGCGTGGCTGCGTAATATTCTACCCCAGATCCACGCCAGTTCAATAAACTGCTTCGGAAAGACATTTATGCTGGCGTAATGTTGGTGCAACGTCAACTGCTGGCTAACTAATTTTATAAAAAAGTAACAAACACTACTTATGTACCCCTACGATGCAGGCGTTATGTCAGGTTAATGTCGATTGTGGCTCCAGTCTTCGCCTTGGTTTTATAGCTGTCTAATAAACGTCACATTTTATTCCTTTGATCGAGCAAGCTGTATTGAAGGATTGTTCGGCCTCGGAGGAGTCCGCTAGCGAGAGTTACGTATGATATTCACATCATGACATTGTAAAGTGCACTTCGTTTCGATAAAAACTTGAAGGACACTTGAGCTTCGCCTTCAAGAGCAGAACCCGATAGCGTAATCAGGCATCGTACGCATCGCCTCCTTAAGTGCTAGTCTGGCTTCGGTTCTGTGAGCTTGTCTCAACCATACCGTAACAAGACGAACAACCGCGCGCGTCACATTGCCCGCTTGAGATTATCCTAGGATGCCTACTGGAAGTGCAGTTTTAGGGGCGAAGCTCGTTATGCCGTGGGTCTGTCCATCCTCTGTTTGTTTGTAGAGTTGTAGTAGCCACCTCTAGCAGTAGAAGAAGAAGACGACGTTGACGAGTGAGGCTCTCGTGCGTGTTCGCCTGTGTGGCATTCTTTCTTCTTTACTGCGCGCGTTCTGGTATGCAGTAGAAGAAGAAGACGACGTTGACGAATGACACTCTCGTTTGCGTGTTCGCCTGTATGGCGCTCTTTCTTCTTTACTACGTCTCGTGTTTTCAACGACACAAGAAGACAACACTTCAGAAGTAACGCGCCATGAGGCGCCCTCTTGGCACGCTTTCTCTATAGCTCGGAATCGCCAGATGGAAGACAAGGCTGCGGAACGGAGGGCACGGAAGGCGGCGGCAGCGCGCGCTCGCAGACAGAATCCTGAGGCGACAGCCGGCGAGGCCGGAGCTGCACGTCGACGCCGCGAAGCAGATTCCGCCGTTCGAACCCGCGAGGCCGAAGCTGCTCGACAAGCTGCACGGCTGCGGCGCGAAGACCCCGCCGTTCGAACCAGCGAGGCCGAGGCTGCTCGACAGGCTGCATGGCTGCGGCGCGAAGACCCCGCCGTTCGAGCCCGCGAGACCGAAGCTGCACGGCTACGGCGCGAATTGGATCTCCAAAATGTGAAGGACCGTGAAGCGGCGAGAAAATCACAGCATATCCACGGGGTGAATGATGATGAGTGGGGCGAAGCTACGGAGGGAATCATCTGTAAACCGTGAAACTCTTCCGTGAAATGCGCCCAGTACATAATATAAAGAGTGTGAAACATCGTGTATATATTAAACATCAAACTTTTATTGTACTGTTGGTTTACGTGGTCCCTTCATTATCACTTGTGATCGGTGAAATGCAAGGAAGAAGTCCGCTCCCGAGCGAAAGAGCGACCGCATTCCCCGCTCGCCCTGTGCGAATTAAAGACAAGGCTAGAGGGAAGACAGGACGCGCGTTCCACGACGCGAGGTCGGTAGCATGCCCAACGAAAGCCAACGGAACGCGATCGTGCAAGTGCTCCGGCTTCGCATCGCCTCATGGTTCCATTTAGCGTCCCAAAACCAAACATATTGCTCAAGGTGTGCCTTGCGTTTTTCGTAGAAATAATTTCTTTATCATGTACATTAAGACGAAAAGTTGAAAGCTCACTAGAGTGTATCGCCCGCAAAGTATGTCTTTTAGTGTGATTTAACTCTCGTACGGCAGGGTCCTCGCGCCGTTGCCGGTCCACCTCGCCCGTTGACGATCGGGCGAGGTGGCTACATGCAACTACTACTACTACACTTTAAGAAAAACATCTGGCGTTCTTTCGTTCTGCTTTTACAAAACATCTGGCGTCTTTCGTTGGTTTATTTCATCAATCAACGGCGTTTTGAACAAAATTTTTATTGTTTAATCACGCACAGGAGAAATCTCACCAGGCACTACCTTGGAGGTAAACAATGGCTGCTAATGGCAATGAGAGACAGAAGAAGTCGGCTTTTAGCTAACACTTACACTTCTACTTCTACTAACGTTTCCTACTGGAACATGCCAATAGCTGCTAATGGGGAATGAGAGACAGAAGAATTCGGCTTTTAGTTAACGCGCACGCTGCGAATTTTTTATTGTTCAACAACGCACAGGAGAAATCTCCCACCGGCACCACCTTGGAGGTCAAAGCGTAAGACTTGTTACTCACTACTACGACCACGACGACTACGAGGGACGAACGGGTGCCGCCTTAAGGAGCTTCGCCCCTAAAACGCGCGTACCGGCAGGCAGAGCCCGAGGCTGTGCCAGCACGTGAAGTGGCTGCAAAACGCATCAGGCGTGCTCTGCCCGAAGGCGCCAACGCGCGCTTCCAGCGGGACTTCCTTGATAACAGTTTCGGCCATAGTTACGGTGTGTGCAACAGATTGTGGTTCTCAAACAATCTAGTCAAAATATCTTCCATCAAGAAGGACCACGCTAGCGCCAATGCCATCGCCATGCTGCAGCGCGAGTTTGCTTCGCCCCACTCATCATCATTCACCACGTGGATATGCTGTGATTTTTTAAAGGGGCCCTCCAACACTTTTTTCGAAGCGCCTACATCGCGGCCGACCGCATCAGCGCGTAGTGGCGCTCGCCAGAACTATTGCGGGCGGAAATGACGAAGATGAGCGCTGGCCCATGACTGGATAAATGTAACGTTAGAAATAATAACGGCATTGCAACCCCAAATGGGTTATTATTGGGTTTAGTTTTTCTTTAGCATGCTTTTTTCACTGAACACCAGCTATATGAACGATCTCAGACCTTTGGCAAAGAATGCGCCGAACGCCCCGGCTGCGGGGGAAACGCGCTGGGGACGCTCCAGGCGTTGTTGTTTGAAGAAAAAAAATCACAGCATATCCACGGAGTGAATGACGATGAGTGGGCGAAGCTGCGGAGGTTCATCGGTAAACCGTGAATCTTCCGTGAATTCTGCCCAACCGACGTGAGAACGGGCGCGTTTATACTAAAGGTTCGATGAGTTATGACGACTTGCAGCTCACTTTAATTTTACATGTAGGCTGTGAATTTTGATTGTTTACAAAACCGTTGCTTTAGAAAACATCTGGCGTCTCTCGTTAAGCAGCTGGCGTCTTTTCGTTTTGCTTTAGAAACATCTGGCGTTCTTTCGTTTTGCTTTTACAAAACACCTGGCGTCTTTCGTTGGTTTATTTCATCAATCAACGGCGTTTTGAACAAAATTTTCATTGTTTAATCACGCACAGGAGAAATCTCACCAGGCACTATCTTGGAGGTAAACAATGGCTGCTAATGGGAATGAGAGACAGAAGAAGTCGGCGTTTAGCTAACACTTACACTTCTACTTCTACTAACGTTTCCTACTGGAACATGCCAATGGCTGCTAATAGGGAATGAGAGACAGAAGAATTCGGGTTTTAGTTAACGCGCACGCTGCGAATTTTTTATTGTTCAACAACGCACAGGAAAAATCTCCCACCGGCACCACCTTGGAGGTCAAAGCGTAAGACTGGTTACGCACTACGACTACGACTACTACGACTACGAGGGACGAACGGGTGCCGCCTTAAGGAGCTTCGCCCCTAATATATTTTGAATCTTTTGGGACCACATGTAGGGTCATGTACAAAGTGCTGGCTGCCAAATACCGCAATTTCAACTTTTGGACTGATTGATTTCACCTTTTGGACTTTTAGGCTTTCAACGTTTGGGTTGATTACCCGGATATCTCGTTGAGGTCTCGCCACGATGCCCGGATGGTCTCATACGAATGCCCACATGTTCTCGTGGAGCTCCCCGGAATTCTTGTTTTATATGCCCGAATAATAGTGCTGGCATTGAGCTCAAGGTCACATGAAGGCCGTCGATAACGAGAGCTAAAAGAATTTGTGCTTATTATTAATCTAACTGAATTTTAAAGAAATTGTTAGAAATATCAGCATCGAGGTAGTTCGTGGTAAGCAATACACATTGTGCGGCTGTTTTAGATACGCACGCAGCATTCTATCTTGTTAGATCAGTGCAGTTACAAACCGCAAGAAAGAGCACTGCGTTATCAACTAACGGCAACTTTGCAAGCAACAAAACGCTATGCAAGCAAAATACAAGAAACAGCGCCACGTGTATGGTATTCGCTGCTTAGCTGTTGAAATAGCACGTTTACCTAGCAGCTGTTGTCATGGTTGATCAGCGTTAGCTTGGGCAAAGTGAATGCGTCCAAAATGTATAACAATCCTGCAGCCTAACACTTCTTTGTTTTGCAAGTTTGTATATTTGCCTCATCGCCCGAAGATTGCTAGACTCCCTTGCCCGTTGAGGAGTGCACAATAGTTCAGCCGCTTTTTCAAACTTGTTCCCGTAAGTAAAAAGGACGCGTTTACGCAAATAAAGGGGCGATATGTTGAAGCATGTTCATTACAAATACAGTAAACCACTTATTCATGGCTGGAATGAACACACCAAATATAAGTGACGTCACAGTGCTCGAAAGACGGGGCGTAAAAGATGACATAAGTGCTCCAACTATCAAGTGAATTCTATTTCAGAGAGCCCGGTATTTATACTGACACCATGAATGTATAAAATGTGCGCAGGCGCTCCCACAATACTTCGCAACGCTGGACACGCAGCCGCTCACCGGCGGAGCGCGGCCACAGAAAAGTAGTACCTTGGTACTTCTAGCGTTGCTCCTTAGTGCGCCTACATTTGCGTTACGTTGCTACAAAACGCTAGCCCTAGGTGACCGTTAGCGTTTTGATAAGGAGGGCTTTGTGGGTGCTGTCTGTTACAAGCTGCATGTGCGCATGCACGCCTGTTGGAGCATAATCCTTCGTGCTTGGCTGTTCGTGTGCTTGCGTGGCTTTTTTTTGTTCTTTGTTACCTTGGGCTCTCTTTCTCGTTTTGTCAGAATAGTTAAGGGCGGTGGCAGTGACTAGCGCTAGAATAGAGCGGCGTTTTCGTCTGATGCAACCGTGAACATATCGGCAGCACAATTGACAAAGAACATATTTAACCATGGCAGTGAAACCAATTTCGTCCTTTTCCGATCGAGATAGCCTGTCGAAAAGAGTGCCGATGGATGAGCGGAGGAATATCATTAAGCTTTAGTCACAAGATATACCTCAACGCCAGTTCTGTCGCCTCACAGGGAAGTCCGTAAGCAAATGAAAATGAGGGTGTGCGCTAACAGACGAAGACACGTGATCGAAATGTAAGAACAACCGCGACCAAGCTGCTGGATTCCGTAACTGACTGGTGCACAAATATATGCGAACCACGTAATGCGGCGCGCAAATGAAAGATTGTGGAGTCGTGTAGAACTTGTTGAAGTGTGCATGAAGTACTTCCTCTACATGAAATTGGTCTCGACGAACGTGACGCTCATTTTGTAACTGTTCACTTGCCCCTGTCGCTGACCCACCTGCTAAAGGAGTGATCATGTAATAGTCCAAATTGTCCTTGTATTTCCAAGGTAGAGGTAACATAGATCGGAAGAAAATTAAGCAAGGACTAATACTTTGCACAACAGGCTAGCACGGTTGAAAAGATAGCAGCGATGCCATTGCAGCCTTACTGGCACGTAGTCTCCCCGAATGGATGCAGATAATGGCGAGGACACACCGCAAGGAGTCGATAAACCTTTACAATTATTGATCACGGGATGTCGAGTGCTACAGGCCCCGACCCCTCCAGCCCTCCTTGTCATAACGCTTAAAGGCACCTAGCGCAGCCCTTTTGAACCAAGACAACGCTAGTCTAGATGCAATTGGAAGCGAAACTTGCTTGCCAGGGAGACCGCGCATGCACCGACCTCGCCTGTATGTATCCTCCAGTGCGCTCATCGGGCGAGTGGCGGCGCGTCCGGCGTTCCGAATAATTGTTGGAGCGCCTGTGCCAAAAACATCGTCTTTAAACAGCAAAAGCTGCCCCACCCGCAAACCAGCACTTTCCTGATGGGCAGCCTCCCTTACGCTCAATAATATCGACGGGGCACTAACGCAGTCAGCACCTTCTTTTGCTTCTCTCACGTCCCGTATAATAGCAAAGCTTAACTCAGCGATATTATTCACATTTGTCAGCTACTCTGCTTCTATATTAAACACTGTTCTTTGCACAAACGTGTATTTCAATGCAGCTCTTGCGTAGTTGGCAATTGGAAGCACAAAGTGATTTCGAAAATCACTTCTGTGTAAGTTGACTAATAATCATAACAGAACTCCATTGGGCGATTTAACAGAAACGTGAGGTCTCTGGGTGCACTAGGCGTCTACTTCACTATATGCTCGTAATAAACCCACACAGTCGCAAAACTATGCTCTGTGGTCAACTAAAAGCTTATTCACTGGGAAATGGAAGTCAGAAATTCTCGCTAAGTTGCAGTATACTGCATCTCAATGCTTTCAGTTTACGGACGTGAGTCAGTGGCACTTTACGTGGCGGTGGTCGTGCGCTCAGGCCGTTTTTCTTCATGGAATCAGTACGGTAGGTGCAGCGGAGCTTTTCAATAGGTCATTTATGCCATACTCTTGCCGTACGCAGTGTCTAAACGTCTGTTCAGAAACAGACATAGCGTAGGTGACATTAGTGCGTAGGTGACATTAGTGTCCTAAATAATTTAACAAACAAATGAGCGCCACTGACAGCAGGGTGAAGGATTGGAAAGGCCATGGCCAATGGAATGATCTAGGCATCTTTTTTTTCTATTTCATCACGTGTTAAAGTAAAGAACGAAATTGGATCATATAACCAGTGCCAACAAGCTTGCCTTTACGTTTTGGATCAAACATTACAATTTAAGGAAAAATCTTAAGATGCATCATGAAATGCGAGAAGTGACCGTCGGCGTCGGCGTTAACACTAAGGATATGAAGAGTCACGTAATCCGAGATGACCTCAGGTTAGCATTACGTGCGACGTCATAGTCACATCACTCTGACGTGTTCACGTCACATCGTTCCTTGGTCGAACATCGGCCGGTTCTGGAGGCAGTGCAGCACTACATGAGGTGAAGCAAGCTTGAGGGCTTTATAGGTGGATTGCAGTACATCCAAGTTGAAAGGTGCGGTCCCTGTTTATCATATTTCCTAGCTGACTGTTCACGCTTCCACGTGCGTGCTGCCTAGAATATTTTTGCTCTGGATAGGGTTTAATAATAATAATAATAATAATAATAATAATAATAATAATAATAATAATAATAATAATAATAATAATAATAATAATAGCTCTTGTTTTATGCGCAAGAAACACTACATGCTTTTGACACGCCGTTGTGGAGGGAGGGATCCAGAAATGTCGACCATCTGGCGTTCTTTAACCTGTACTAACATCGCACAGTACATGCGCCTCCTCCATTTCGCCTCCATAAAAATGCGTCTACCCTGGCAGGGATCGAACGCGCGATCTTCGGGTGATCAATCAAGCACCATGAGGTCTATAAATTTTAGGGCGCTAATATTGCAGCGCCATAGCAACTAGTAACGTCTACGCTGCAACGTCGCGCACCATCCATACAGCCCCGATACACTTGAACATAACTTTGCTATGATGATGGGCTCAGTCTACTAGGTGATAATTTAAATGCTGAACGGTGATTCAATGAAAGATTAACGTGGGTCCCAAAATCGGCATAAAGTTAAAACTCGATCTAACCATGCCCACTTTTACAAAGTTCTCGATCTAACGAAGCAATTTACAATCCCGCACAATTGCTTAAAAGTTCCCACGTTGTCATTAATTGGAATTAACGATATAATCTCGCCATCAAACCCAAATTAACGAAGTTTTTTCTGTAATGACAGATGAAACAGGCTCCATTTTACTTCCAATTGTGACAGAGACAAAATTTCTTCGAGCGCTTGCTATAACGACACCTTATCAAAGCATGTCGGCACCCTAGTCGCACCCCCGTCTTTATTTTTACCACGCTTGACGCACTGCGCGTGCGAGGAAGAACGGGCTCGGCAGTCGGTAACGCTCTTACGTACAGGATGGTGATAGGGGCGCCTGTGGTTGGTTTCAATATCTCATGGTTTATACCACAGATGGCACCGATCGTCTCCTCGCCAGTTTGTCGCTTGGTCTACTGGTACAATCCATGCATTCGTTCTCATTTGTTCTCCGCGTCTTTGCATGGGAATAGCTTCCGATAGCTTCACGTGACCATCTACGTGTACCATATCGCCGGGAGGTGTGCCTCATATGTGCGGACGACATGGGAGGCTCAATGTCCAGGCTGCCCTCGGGTCGCCCTCGCTGACACATCACGTGCACAGGCGTGGCTTGGCCACGGAGCAAGAATTCTTGAGGACGCGAAACTGCGCTCGTTCGGGCGTCCTAATAAAGTCACGAAATCGGGCACAGCACTGACGCACCTTTTGTCGGGAGATTCCGCTAGCGGAGAACAAAAAACGCGCGCGTTGCGCTCGCCGACGAAGCTCGCCGTTTCAAGACCATTCCGCGCCGACTCACTGTTCGCGCTTTACGCCCAAGTGGCTGTGTTCCATGTGCGCCCGCGCCGGCTCCGAAGTGTTCGGTAAATTAAGGGGAAAAATGATGTCACATACAGGAAAGGTGAGTGACAGGAGTTGTGTGAAGCTGAGTGATATGTTTTGTTGAACGCGAAATCCATAATTTTTGATAACGTTGCCTCGACTGGTTAAGTATAATTTTTTAGGCGAAAGCCTTAGATGCCTCATGAAACACGAAAATTGACCGTTCGCGTCGGCGTCCTGCGTCGGTGGCGTCAATATGAGTGATGCGAAAAATGATCACGTGATGACATCACCACATGACCACATCATGACGTCACAGATCGCCAGAATTTCTGACGCCATCATGACGTCACTATGGCATCATCAGAAGTCATCCTCGCTTGACACTGGCTCCGTGATAGGTAGGCCGATAACGGAGGCAGTGAAAAGCCAGGTGAGGTCTAGAAAGCTTGCAATACCTTCAATTCTAGAGGCAGTGCAAAACCACGTTAGGTGCAGAAAGCTTTCGAAAAGTGGCGGCGCAGGACAGACACATCGACTGCAGAAAAAGATTACTTTTGCCTTCGAGTCGTCTTAGTCTAATGCATAATAGTGCCTGTGAGGGTTTTACGAATTATGAAACTTACTCTCCGAGAAGTGCTTCTCGCAAACGTAGTTACGAGACGTGAACTCTCCATCTTTCCCTGATATGGCATCAGCCTACGCTTCCGACCTCAGTGGTGAATAGGAACTTTGAAGGCAATTACGTTCTGCTTGCATTATATGTACCCACTGTTGCAGTTCGGCACGACACATTTCCGCCCCATCCTGAAGGAGCACTGGTGGAAATCTGCGAAGTGCTCTCATTTGCTGCGGCCTGAAGAGCGCGCGCAAAGATCGAGAAGTCAGGGTCACCGGCGCAACGTAGAAGCCACCGAGCGCGCTAAAGAGACAGAAAGCCTGGAAATCGCGAAGGAACGGGCGACAGCATGCTCGCCCCCATTGGGAACTTTCCCTCCCAGGGCCACCTACGCACGCGTGCGCACAACGTGCGAGCGAGGAGTGAGGGGCCCATGCATGCGGCAGACGTTGTCTCCTCAGGGGAATAACTAGCAGCAGGCATAATTCGGGCAGTATCTATTAGTAACTGCAGCTAAAATATCTGTCGCATCTACGAATTGATGTTACGGACAGAAATCTGAGAACTTTTACAATGTACGAGGCGGTATCACAATTTTTATGCGTCGCGTCCATAGACAATAATGTAAACGATGGCAACACGCCTGAAGCGTCATCTGTCGTGCTGCGGCGAAAACCGCATTTCCTCCGCGACGCTATCGTGCCACCTTCGCGCGCTGCCGCGGCCCAGCAGAATCGCCTGCTCACGTGCTTCTTTCACCATAGGCTTGGCGACAAAAAGAGTGATGCGGTAGCTTCTGAGTGTTGGGCGACCAAAATTTGGAGCTCACTCAGACTGCCTCATGAAATATAATTTGCTATTCGTGCTCACTCGTAGTCAGCTTCACCAATATTTTCCTCCGCTGGACTCACTCAGACTCGGACTGAATATAACTTTTTTAATCGGACTCACTCGGACTTGAACACATCAAAATATTACTCATTCGGACTCAGACACACACTCACGGTTCGATCTGACTCTGAGTGAATCTACTCGTGTCCGATAGCGTATATTTGGCTTTTTCGACCATGGTGCCAAAGCTCTTCAACACCAATATTTAGCATAATTGGTGCTCTATTGGTACCTCTTTATCTGGTGCCTTCATAGACGAGTTATCTGTGGTTCCAATCCAGTCAGGACATTTTTATTGAAAGAGATGACCCACACGAGATATTTTTATGAAGAAGTGCCTGTGAAAGAGTTTGTGGGCGGATTTCAAGGCACTTCCTCGCCCCTCCCTTCGTAACGCATGCCTCTGATGAACAAATATAGAGCTGGCGTGTGGACGCCAGTGCCTTGAAGTATGTGTGTGTAGACGTAAGTATAAACGTAAGCCGATATAAGGCTGATAGTAATGCTGAAGATGAGTAGATAGGATCATAGGTCGGCAATAAAAGGTTGAACTCAAGAAAGATATTTTGCGCTGAGGGCCCACTGGGACTCAGACTCACCAAAATACTCCTCAACCGGACTTACTCAGACTCACAGCTCTATCTGAGTCTGAGTGAATCTGAGTGAGTCGGATAATGAGCGACTTTGCCGAGATACGCTACCATTTCAGGCTTTGAAGGGTCGAAAAATCTATTTGTCGAATTTAAAATCATTCTTATGTGTTTTATACTTTATGAACGCGGTAGCCAGAAAATGAACTTTGTTTATTAGCTGCATAATTTAGGAGGAAACACTATCCAACTTATTCAATACAGAGGCACAATTTTCGCAACATCTTATTCTCGCAAATTTGAGACAACATACACTACCATATACCACCTCTAAAGAAATAACTTTTTGTGAAACACACCCCTAATGAAGTGAACAGTAGCATTTCTGAAACTTGTGGATAGAAGAAAACTATCTCTCAGGAGCGTGTAAGTACATTTGGGACACTTTCGCAAATCTTTATATTCACAAATTTCTTTGGTAAGTGATCACACCTATTCTTATAAATCTTGGTAGACCACGAGATGTTGATGTGTTCAATATTTCAACTAAATATGGTTGCTGTTCCTGCTGCTGCCGCAGGCGTGACTCTCGCTGCACCAGAGCACTCACTGCGCGACATTCGCCCGTCGTCGTCATTGCCTTTCGCTCCGCCTGTTAGAGCAGTATTATTAGTCGTTGCTATCGCACTCGAAGCTGTAGGCGTAGGAGAAACACAGCTGGTGCATATGGAAGCTGCAGTACTCCGGCTACGAGGCATCACACGTTAACACGACGCGAAAGGCGAAGCAAGCACTGCTTCGTCACCGAACTGGATCACCGTGTACGGTATTGCGCCGAACGTAGAGTTTCCTACATTAATGCACCGAAAGCGTACGTTGAGCTGAAACTGCCGAAGAGATCCCTGTCGGCGCTCGTAAGCGTCATGACGCCGTACTTCTCATAACCGCTCCCAGACGGCGACACCACCCCCGCCACCCAAGAAAGACCAGGTTGGCGGACTGATCTGCAGGAGTTGGGGCTCCTATGTTCCACTTTAGCGCCCCATACAGCCTGGCTGCCCCATTCCAACTCTCAATCTGTATCACTAAACTTTCTTGTTCTCCGCTGTGAGAGGGAGAAGGTGGAGATAATAAGACGCGCTTGTGAAGCCGTGTGCACGTGAGTCGGTAGCGTAGTGGGTAAGAGCTCGGCACGCATCGTCGTGGGCCGGGAATCAATGGGTTAGACTTTCAGGCCATCCAAATCAAGGAAACGTTTTCTTCTGGTTTTCTTTGTGATCATATGTTGTGTATTTTCTTTGCGTCTCTAACATGACAAATTTGGCGTCATTGGAATCTTGGTGGACTTCGGCATAAAACGGTTTCATGTTAAAATTTTGTTTCTGTTTCCAGTGGCAATATTTATGTTACTAGGAAGAGTTTTTGGAGTTCTGTTCTTGAAGTTCATGTTACAAGTGAGAGCTTGTAATGTTTCGATAAGCTCACAAAATTAGAAATTCAAATTGCTTTTCTTAGTTTCTCCAGCGCCTCCTCTATTTTTTCAGTGCCTGGGCGAACGCTCGCTGCTGCCGCGTGGTGGCGCTGTGCAAGTAGACTACAGGAAGCTGGCGCTGAACGGCCGCGGGTATTACGAAGCTCACGAATTCGTGTTTGCATCCGACGTTATTTGCATTTGTGCTTCTCGAAGGCTTTCACAAATACAGGGGGGATGGAAAGAAACGCAAACATGGCGGCGCTGATTTAATCACGCTCTAACCGTGGTGGCAATAAAAAAATGCTAGATGGTCTTTTATTGTGTCATGAATAACGTCGTCTTTTCATCAATCATCCAGGCTATAACCACTTGAAAATAAATGCGAAACCGCAAAGAATGCAGATGCCGCATGTTCGCGTGTCTTTCCATCCCCGCTGTACGTATTTCGCAGGCAGTCTGTCAGGCCGTGCCGCCGGTTCGATACTTGCACTCGAGTTTGATAGTATTCGTGTTTTATTTTCTATTTCAGGCTATTTCAACCACGCCAATGCCTTAGTATGTCATACTTTTGTGTTCCACTCTGCAAATGGAGCTGAAACAAATCACAATAGACGAGTTGCATAAATACTAGCAACGCTGTAAAATGCCCCAGTGTTCAGGCAACACTGGACTGAGCCGCCATTGTGCATGAAAACAAATAAAAAACACGCAAGAATGCGGCGTTCGTGCGAGTGAAAAGAAGTATGAACGTGAGATAAACGTTTCACTTGGATGTGAACGTTTTGTGTGATCCAGCTGGTATGCATGTCCGGCCAAACGCACGGGACTGCTCATGCACAATGGCGGCCGCTGGTTGCTTCCTGTACATATGTAGAGATGGCGCTGTTTTTTGCAACTCGTCTATTGCCTATTTTTAATTTTCCTTTATTGATAAAGCAACAAAATCTCACAGGATCCCTAATGCATTCACCTAGGACGACTGAAAGGCGGAAGCCATCTTCTTATTTTTCTTCCAGTCAATGCATTGAACATTCCCTGCCTCCCTCCGAGATATTTCTGCGCCTAACGTGGTTTTCTTACAGCCTCAAGGATTGGATGCAGTGCAAGCTTTTTTGCACATCCGTGGAGGCACAATAAAGTTGTTTCCATACAATAAAGTTGTTTCCATCCACCCACCCGTGGAGGCATGCACTGCCTCCGTGATCGGCCCATTTTGACCAAACGAAGATGTAATATGACGGCGTTACGTTATGCGACATCACGATGATGTAAAAAAATTTTGACGGCATATGATTTGTGACGGCATATGATGTCATCACGTAATTATTTTTTGCATCACTCGCGTCGACGCCGCCAATGGTCGATTTTCACGTTTGGTGAGGCATCTATAAGGCTTTTGCCTTAATACACTATTCGGCTGTCGTTCTATGAAATTCCAGCTTCCGCTGGTGTTCCGTAGAGGTGTCTTCCAGTAATTAGGCGAGAGAACTGGTCTCCAAATACATCTTCAAACTACACTAAAATATGCAGCCGTCGTTTACGACCCGAAGATTTCATAGAATATAAGAAGCGGCGGCTTAAGAAGGTTGCAGGGGCGTCACTCTTTGCAGACTATACCCTTCACGTTTGCAGCCCAAGGTAACAACTGAACCAAGCATGGCAAGTATTCCTAAACGTGACCGTGTTGTGTCCGAACAGTCAACGAATGCATGTAGTACCAGTAGCAACGCTGCCTCACGATCGCCGCCATGTGCATGCAGCGCTGACATTAGGTCCCGAAGCTGAAGAACTTGAGCCCATGGACAACACATGCGCTACCGGCGAAATAACCGCCAAGCATTATGTACAGTGTCACAATAAATGAGTGTGCAAGGCTTAGAAGGCTGCTCCATGCGACAAAAGCATCCAGGTCGACAGCCATTCGGCCTCTACTTTGCTCACTACCGAAAAGGCCAAATGGAAGAGAAAAGAAAGATACCTGAGGAGCCAGATACTGAGGCTACAACAATCCGTCGACGAGTACAAAGGCGAGCTCAAGCAACTGACAACAGGCCGCACCATTAATCACGGCTTTCATATTGGCTCAAGTTGAGAGTCGCCACTACGAATTTATACTTGAACGACAGCATCTGTTCACATACATCACTCTGTGTTGTAGGAAGCGCGCGGAATATGCAGCTGTTTTTGTTTGTTTTTCGTTTTTAAGCTCTGAAATAGTGGAACCACTTGGCATAGTTCCTCTTTTTCTGGCACCAGCTGTTGCTTTCTCCCGCTGGCAACAAATGTAATTCTCAAAAGCTTTACGAATACGAATGGAACGGGTGATCACGTATATCCCTGGAAGCAGTCTAGTGATATTTCGTGCTATTTAGCGCATGAACACCAAGCTTGCGTATAGTCTGCTACACTAGTAGACGGTAGCACGCATCGGGGAACTTTAAGCGCCCAAGCATTCAGTATCAGCTCTTGGCAAATGATGCTTTCGAAAATTGACTTTCAGACAGCCAAAAACCGACTCCCAGTCAAGCGAACGTAATGGTGACAAAACGATTTTCCGTATCGGGCTAGCAGAGGACGCGCGAGCGTCTCGATCACATAACCGCAAAAGACACATGCCTTTGAAATGGGCTGGGTGCCCAGAACGACAAGTGCTTCATGATTATAGTTTACAAGTTTTCATTATACTTTAAACAACACGAACACAGCCGAAAACGGCTTCGAATGCAGCCACGGCATTAGCTTCCCCGATCGACGGCGGGTCTACTACGGTGGCGGCGCCCGGCGGCTAAAAGCCGCGCTAACGCCGACGGTCGGTTCCCATTAAGCTCTGCTCCTTCGCCGAGGCACACAAAAATAGAGGGGGTGCTGGTTTCTCGCACTGCTATATCTGCGAAAGATGAAGCATTTTTTAGCGTATCTTGTGTTTTTTACGCGTCCGTCAGCCGAAGATAGTAGAGAAGGGCCGCGAGGAAAGCACTCCAAGGGTAGCGCCCCATCTTCCAAGGTCTTACCCTCAATGTAATATTAAGGTTATATGGGAGCTAGCTGGTATCGCAGTTCATTCTAACAGTCGACTAAAAAACGCACGCACAGAGCGCGCCCTTAACAGTACGCGAGCGCCTCTGTTGTGCGAGGGTCATTACTTCAACTACTGGCATTTGCTCGGTGAGTTTCCTATCTTCGTGTCCGAGCTCATGAATGCATGAAACAATCTGCGATTGTACACTCATGTGATGAGAGGGTGGCGCATGTGCTATTTCGTACTGCATTCTCCCTATTCGACCTCTGTGATCCACTCGCTCAAGTCACTTAATAGCAACGAAATTAGCAAAATTGGACCCATTACTGTAGGTATTTGTGAAATGACGTTGATTTGTCCACAGCAAACTTTCTTCCTATATTATGTTAAAGCCATACTCTAATCATCTATTGCATGAACTATGAAAAATTCATTTGAAAAATTGTTTTGTCGACATTTATCATAAAATACACAAGTAAGAACAGATGCAAAATCATATTTTTTGTGACTGTAATAATGGATATACTAGTTTGTGCCAAATACAGCACACCATGCAGATGGGCGATTCATATTGCTGCGACGGCTGGAAAAATAAACATTAATTATTACAGTATTTTAGCGCGATGTGTAAAGGAAAGAAAGTGCTTCCTGCGTTTCTGGCATAATTGAACATGCAACTGAGTGCATCTGACCACCGATATCTATGTACAAGATGGCCGCTTACACGTTAATCTCTTCGCATGTTGCCGGCTTGCTCTACTATACTGCCCGAATTACCAACCACTGACATGCTGTTGGAAGCATCAGTTGCAGAGGAAATCAAGAAAGCTAAATATCGACTTCAAGTCGTTGGAGCTCGCATGCGTTTTTGCGCTTGTGCGCAGACATTGCGTTTGTCGCACCGCCATAAATGCTTTCTGCAGATAAGCGGACGCGTCCGAGTCATATAAAACATGTGGATGTGAAGCCACCGCATCTCTTAAGCGAATAACCCGAAATGTACGCTATCTAAAAAGACTAGAAATAAGATGTTGTACGTGTCAAAACTGTCATGTGATTATGAGGCACACAGTAGATTAATTGTGACCACCTTGGGTTGCTTGATGGGCACCTATCTGCAAGCAGCTCGATGTTCTTGAATTTTGCCCCATTTGAGTGCGGCCGCTACGTCCATGAATCGAACGCGCATTCTCGAGCTCAGCAGAGCCACACAACACAACCTGCGTCACAGCTTTTCAAGTGCATACGACGGAACGCGGGAATAGTTGACAATTGTACACACGAGTATATACTTCTTTTTACCTGAAACATTATCCCTGCTCTTTTCGTGATTCATCTGAAGCTCTGGGCCTGCAAGAAGCGTACGAAGCAAACACAGACAGCATACCAAGAGTGCACGGCATAGATGCGCCACGGCGACCATCGAACAGTCAGCGCCGTGACGTTTCGCGGCCTCCCGCCAGAAGCCACCACCCGAGCCTCTAGTGGCTAATTGAAATATATGAACGATTTTCGGGTGACAAAGGGCTCTTCAGCAATGATGGCGAGAATCGCGACAATTACTGCAGAAATAAACAAGGAAAATATAAATTACGCCTATATGTGAGTATACTGAAGACAAAGCTAATGCTCAATAGCCAGGCGAAAAAGAAACATTTCTGTTTGGCAGCCAGCCTACGGAATCAGTACAAGGCTATGTATGCCAAGATTAATTACTAACCGTAGAGCGTCCTCATTGCAAGGAAATTCACAGAATAAGCAAGTGCTGGAGCACACACGGCAGGCATTCTAATATCATGACAGGAAATCTGCCTCTGTTCTTAAAGAAAGAAGTGTGCAACCATAAGCGTGCGCAAGGTTGCCCTTCAGGGGGGGCGAAGGTTCGTCGCAGCGCCCCCCCCTCCCTATTATGTCAATGTATGCGGCTGCCTTTGCGCCCCCCCTATCGCCCCCCCTACAATGTATAGGGCTGACTTTGCGCCCCCCCTTCTCGCCCCCTTTGCCCCCCCTGCGCACGCCTATGTGTGCAACCACTGCATACTGCCACTTCTGTCATATGAAGCTCAAACTCTGAGGATGACAGCGAAACCCGAGAAAAAGCTACGGACAACAGAACGCGAAATGAAGCGGAATATGATCGAAGAGTAGGTTAGAGAACCAACGAGTGAGTGCAGTGTACATTAAGCATGTAAGGGAATACGTAGTACAGACGATTAGTGGTCGGTTAGAGCAACGCAGTGGAAACCAAGGGATGAGAAATGCAACCGATGATGACAGCGAGTTAAATTGAGTGACAAAATTAGGAATCTTGCCGAGAAACAACTCAAACAGCTAGCAAAAGATCTGGCACGTTTGACATCATTGAAAGTCCGCCTTGGTGGTAAAGTCGGTGTGGTGCTCGGCTGCTGACCCTAAAGTCGTGGGTTGGGTCCCGGCCACGGTGGTCGCATTTCGATGGAGGCAAAATGCCAGAGGCTCATCTGGTGTCTGATGTCAGTGCACGTTAAAGAACACCAGATGGTCAAAATTTCCTGAGACCTACGCTATGACGTCCCTGTTATTATTGACGGCGTTGAGAGAGGCATTTGTCCGGCACTTGACATAAAGCAGGCTCATTATGATGATATGTTTGTTGTACTGTCATATCAAGGAAAATCTCAGTACGTGAACACAGAAAATGTTAGTGCATGGTTGTGGTTGCTGCATCACATATACACAAATAAAAAGAAAGATGTACCCATATTGATACGGCATGCTACATGCATCTTCCCAAAGCTACTCACTAGGCCCAATACGCAAATGAAAATCATGAAAACGAATGCGTGTGCCGACGTTAGACATCAGGACTCAACGTTTCTTTCAAGTACTCTTTTTAATATGTTGTCAGTAAATTCGTGTGTCGCCAAGAAATCTGTGTTCGCGAGCGTCGCGTCACGTCGGTATTGCAGCTGCTCATAGAAAGTGGGTCGTACGTTCTCTAATCTAAATACTGATTATATTATTTCACACAAGAAGAAATGTGATGCAGGCAATGCGCTGCAGACACAAGGTTATCTGCATTCATGCAGTATTCTGTCCGGATATAATGCAGCTGTTTCCTTTAACTAGATATTACGGCGCGCTGAATGACGTGGCCCGCTCAGTCATCCGCCTAAACGAGGCACCGAATCGTCTCGCGTACCTTGTCCACACGCCGGTAAATGCTGCTCAGGGGTAATACTGCTGCAAGCAAGTCAATTTACGAGCTGCTTATCTAAACGGGTGGAAACCAGTCTGACAGCACCGTCGCTATGACATTGCATGAAGAGACAAGCCGACAAGCAAGAAGATTAAGCAATTGACATGAACTTGTTCTTGTAGTGATTCGAAGCACAAAATCTATTGCGAGAAAATCCTGGAAATAGAGACAGTGTGAGTGAGGGAGTAAAGAAGAAAAATTGACGTAACAGCCGTGGCAGTATTCTCAAGCGAGTGCTTTCGAAATACTTCGCGAGAATCGACACTGCATGCGTTTTCTGCGCTTGAGCGCAGATATTGCGTTTGTCACACCGCCAAAAATGTTTTCTGCAGATAAGTGGACGCGTCCGGTTCATGTAAAACATGTGGATGTGAAGCCACCGTATCTCTTAAGGGAATAACCCGAAAGCAACGCTATCTAAAACACTAAAATATGATGTTGTACGTGTAAAACTGTCATGTGATTATGAGGCACACGGTAGATTAATTCTGGCCACCTGGGGTTGATTGATGGGCACCTATCTGCAAGCAGCCCTGTGTTCTTGCATTTTGCCCCATTTGAGTGCGGCCGCTGCGGCCATGAATGAAACCCGCATCCTCGAGCTCAGCAGCACCACACAACACAACCTGCACCACAGCTTTTCAAGTGCATACGACAGAACACGGGAACTGTTGCCGATTGTACACACTAGTATATACTTTTTTTTACCTGAAACATTATCCCTGCTCTTTTTGTGATTCATCTGAACCTCTGGGCCTGCAAAAAGCATACGAAGCAAAAAGACAGCATACCAAGAGTGCACGGCATAGATGCGCCATGGCGACCATCGAAACAGTCTGCGCCTTGGCGTCTCGCGGCCCCCCGTTAGGCGCCACCACCCGAACTTCTAGTGGCTAATCGAAATATATGAACTATTTACGGGTGACAAAGGGCTGTTCAGGAATGGTGGCGCGAATCGCGACAATTACTGCAGAAATAAACAGGGAAATATTAAAGTAGGCCGATATGTGTGTATACTGAAGACAAAGCTACTGCTCAATAGCTAGGCGAAAAAAATATTTCCGATTGGCAGCTAGCCTACGGAATCAGTACAAGGCTATGTATGCCAAGACTAATTACTAACCGTAGGGCGTCCTCATGGCAAGGAAATTCACAGAATAAGGAAGTGCTCGAGCACACACGGCAGGCATTCTAATATCGGGACAGGAAATCTCCCTCTGTTCTTACAGAAAGAAGTGTGCAACCACTGCATGGTGCCACTCCTGTCATATGGAGCTCAAACTTGGATGATGACAGCAAAACCTTAGAAAAAGTTACGGACAACACAACGCCAAATGAAACGGACTATGGTAGGCGCAACATTAAAAGAAAGGAGGTTGGAAGAATAGGTCAGAGAATCCCCGAGTGAGTGCAATGTTCATTAAGCAGGTAAGGGAATACGTAGGACAGACGATTAGTGGTCAGTTAGAGCAACGCAGTGGAAACAAATGGATGAGAGACGCAACCGATGATGACAGCGAGTTAAATTAAGTGACAAAATTAGGAATACCGCCGAGAAACAATTCAATCAGCTAGCACAAAAACTGGCGCGTTTGACATTATTGAGAGTCCGCCTCGTTGGTAAAGTCGTTATTGTGCTCGGCTGCTGACCCTAAAGTCGCGGGTTCACTCCCGGCCGCTGTGGTCGCATTTCGGTGGAGGCAAAATGCCAGAGGCCCGTCTGCTTTGTGATGTCAGTGCACGTTAAGGAACACCAGATGGTGTTCTTTAACGTGCAGGCTTAATATGATGATATGTTTGCTGCATTGTCATATCAAGGAAAATCTCAGTGCGTGAACGCCGAAAATGTTAGTGCCTGGTTGTGGTTGCTGCATTAGATATACACAAATAAAAAGGAAGATGTACCCATATTGATACAGTATGCTTCATGCATCTTCCCAAAGCTACTCACTAGACCCAATATGCAAATGAAAATCGTGAAAACGAATGTGTGTGCCAAGGGTAGACATCAAGATTCGAAACGTTTCTTTCAATTACTTTTTTAAATATGCTGTCAGTAAATTCGTGTGTCGCGAAGGAATCTGCGTTCGCGAGCATCACATCACGTCGGTATTGCAGCTCCTCACAGATAGTGGGTCGTACATTCTCTTCTTTAAAATACTCATTCTATTATTTCACGCAAGAAATAAATGTGAAGTAGGCAATGCGCTGCAGGCACACGGTTATCTGCATTCATGCAGTAGTCCGTCCGAATATACTGCAGCTGTTTCCTTTAACTATATTTAACGGCGCGCTGATTGACGCGGCCCGCACAGTCATCCGCCTGAACGAGGCAGCGAATCGTCTCGCATACCTTGTCCACACACCGGTACATGCTGCTCAGAGGTAATCCTACTAAAAGCAAGTTAATTTACGAGCTGGTTACCTAAACGGGTGGAAGCCAGTCTGACAGCACCGTCGCTATCATAATGCATGAAGAGACAAGCCGACAGCAAGAAGATTAAGCAATTAACATGAACTTGTTCTTGTAGTGATTCGAATCACTAAAACAATTGCGAGAAAATTGTGGAACTAAACGACAGTGTGAGTGAGGAAGCAAAGAAGAAAAATTGACGTAAAAGCTGTGGCAGTATTCTCAAGCGAGTGCATTCGAAGTACCTCGCGAGAATCGACACTGCATGCGTTTTTGCGCTTGTGCGCAGGTATTGCGTTTGTCAAACAACCAAGAATGCGGACGCGTCCGATTCATATAAAACATGTGGATGTGAAGCCACCGTATTTCTTAAGGGAATAAAACGAAAGGAACGCTATCTAAAAAAACTAGAAATATGATGTTCTACGTGTCGTCAAGGATTCAGTGTTCGCGAGCATCACATCAGGTTGGTATTGCAGCTCCTCATAGAAAGTCGGTCGTACGTTCTCATCTCTAAAATACACATTACACAGGGTGTCCCAGCTATCACGCAGCACGATTTAATAAAAGAGGAACGGCCTTACGCAAATCAAATCTACTGAATATTGTTCCTAGTACACTGCAGTAGCCATTGCTATTTTTTTCGTTCATGAGGTTTAAATAATTAGTCATAATTATATTTGTAACTCGACAAGTACTCACCTAATTGTCAAAATGTCAATGAGGCGTATGTAGGCATGTTCAAATGGCATCTAACTGCGCTACTTTCAATAACGTGCTAATCGCGCGCTCATTTTTTCCGCTTGATCAAGAAAGCCCGCGAAATATGAAAAGTGACACGTGACTAGACTGTTGCGCGCATCGGGAACCAGCGCCCTCAAACAGGCTCCCTATGAGGTAGACAGTATCAAGAAAAAAAATGCAGAAAGAAAAAAAAAACGCATCGCCCTATCTGCCACTCCCCGGCCTAAGAAACGCATCGCTTGGTTTTACAGAGTCAGGCCGTAATCAGAACATCTGCCGCGTTATCAATGAGAACAGTCGACCGTGAGATATGGATTGCGGCGTACTATCGAACGGAATGAATCCCAGCGCAATTGCAAGCATATCGTTGGCGCCCGACCTGTACCCTTGCCAAAATGCGGAACGCTGTCTCTCGCAACGGACAACAGGCAAAGCGGTTGTTTGCAGTGAGTTTATTTGAGGGCGCTGGTTTCCTTTGCGGGTGGTAGCGTAGTCACGTGTCATTTTTCATATTTCGCGGGCTTTCTTTATCAGCCAGAAAAAATGAGCACGTAATTAGTACGCTGTTAAATATTGCGCAGTTAGATGTCCTTTGAACATGCCTACATACGCCTCATTGAAACTTTGAGAATTAGGTGAGTACCTGTCGAGTTACAAATATAGTTATGACTAATTAATTAAACCTCATTAACGAAGAAAATAGCACTGGCTACTCCACTGTACTAGGAGCAACATACTGTACGTTTGCTTCGCGTAACGCCGTTCCTCTTTTTTTAAATCGTGCTGCGTGATAGCTGGGACACCCTGTATTTTTTCGCACAAAAAAGAAATGATGTAGCCAATGCGCTTGCAGGCACAAGGTTATCTGCATTCATGCAGCTGTCCGTCCGGTTATACTGCAGCTGTTTCCTTCCTTTAACTAGATTTTTCGCAATCCGTCATTCGCACTTACTAGGTGACGAGCCTTGACCGTAAGGCTTCACTATACAGCATGTTGCGGTGTACTCGCATGTGGTTTATTCTGGCTTTTATTGTGGCTTTCATTTAAAAAGGCTCGGCTATCATCTCGAGATAGTAGACACGTAAATGTAACAAAAATACGGTGCACAAAAAAACAGCGCCAACGCTTGATGTTAATGTGCAGATCCGGTTTTGTGGCACCATCAAGAAAGCTGCAGCGTTGCCCACAAGATAAGGAAAACAGATGAAATCTCAATGCGTTTTTAAAATTCCTCAGGTAGTGTAGTTTTCAAAAGATAGCTCTTTCTCCTCAGGCCTGTACATTTCAAATGCAATTCTTTCAAGAAGTAATGTGACGATCGCTTTCACCAAATGATTACGACTACTTCGCTGTTTGCGTACAGATAATAATTATTAATAACTGCTGTGATTAAACGTCCCAAAACCACGATATCATTATAAGAGACACCGTAGTGGAAGTTCTTTAGCGTGCACCTAAGCATATGTACACGGCCCTCAAGCATCTTCGCCTACGTCAGAAATGCGGCCGCCGAGGTTGGGATTAGATTCCGCGACATTTGGGACAGCAGTCCAGCTACATAACCATTAAATGACCGCGGCGGGTGCTTTTAAATACGAAGTATTTCTTAGCCAAACAATTAGACAGGACCATTTCTATCTATCTATCTATCTATCTATCTATCTATCTATCTATCTATCTATCTATCTATCTATCTATCTATCTATCTATCTATCTATCTATCTATCTATCTATCTATCTATCTATCTATCTATCTATCTATCTATCTATCCGCCTACGTCTGGACGATTCGTTGTCGTCGCCTTAAGTTGGTACATACCAAAGTTACCGTAGAAGGATATGAGTGTTACGAAGACGATTCACAGGTTGTTACATGAATAACGTGATTCGCCTGTCGCGTACGTCATGAAACCCTTCCTACCAGTCACACGTGGCGCATACCCGCATACCACGGCCCGTGATGGGCAGGTATGCGCCACATGTGATTCGCAGTCTATATGAACTCAAAGACACAATGTCTGTGCAAGTGATGTGTGTGCATTAACGTCCGTGCACGTAACATCAGCTGCTCAAAACTCGTCAAGGGCGCCAACTGCAAGCACAGCTGTGAAGTACCAACCACGCGTCTGCACGGCAATATGCGCACCTACGTAGCATCACACATTCTTGATGCTGTAGATGGTGAAATAAAGTTCAGACCTTTGTAATGCATTGGCTGTGTTCAGCTAGCCAGTCTAGCCGTTCACTCAGTGAATGAAGAGTGTTCACTGAGTGAGCTCCCGGCGAAGAGAAAAGAATCGCGCCAAACGCGAGCGCCATACGAGACGCGCGGCCCTCTACCGCCACCTATCTAACTAGCGCATGCGCCGAGCTTGGTGTGCGCCGCCTTGAGTGGCGGAGCGCCATCTAGTTTGAGTGAACATTCTTGAAATCACAGGAGAGAGCGCAACTGCGCCTTGGCGGGACCAATGAGAACTAGTGTACACGCCGCCGACAACGGACAAGGCGCGAGCATAAGGAACAAGCTCCTAAAACACCACATGGTCGAAGTTTTCGGAGGCCTCAACTACGGCGTCTCTCAATCATATCGTGCACTTGGAACGTAAAAGCCTAGTTATTATTATTATACCATGTGGTAATGTGGTTCCTGGCCCGACATGACGACAATATAGGGAGGGTCTTCTTCTGAAGCAGTTTCAAGCATTGGCGTGACACTGATATACACTAATTGACTGCCACACAGAAGGGAACGTTTTAGTCTGTCCGATATTCCTCTATGCAAAAAGCCTTTAGCGCATCTAAGAATACCTGATATAAAACTACGCATGCCACGCCTGCTACCGGAAACGCCCGATACGGATAAAAACGTCCGAAAAACATGGCCCCATCGCCGAAAGCGGTTGCCGTCCACCTCGAATCTATGAAGTGGCCGTCGTGCACTGTGTAGCTCGTTAGCTCCGTACGAATGCTTCAATTTGCTTTATGTGAGTGTCCTGAAGCACCAACCGCGTATTTTGGGTGTACGTTTTTGGACTATACGGCATAAGCTATCCGCCTTTGCGTATAGCGGGATACCGCACAGACTAAAACGTTCTAATATATCGGTTAGAATCTGACTGGAACCCAGTTTTTTATCCGTTGAGTCCGTGGGTATTTTTCGCTTACAGACTGCACCAATTTATTACTCAGGACTAACGCCGCCGACACCGATACTACCTTTCTTGCGCGCTCTTTAACGCTATCGCTTTAGAAAACTCTGGCCATGGTTTCAGCCGTGATGTCTTGCGAATAGGCTGATTCAGGCCAACTTACGCGCCGGTAGAAAAACGCAGGTGCTTCAAACATTGGCGGCACAAAGAAGCAAATATGCTTGACAGTGCAATCCATTGTGAATATGAGTCACACGAAGGCGATGTACTGAGCCTTTGTATTCTTCAGGCGCTTAGCGAAAACAAGCCAGTGGCTTCCATCATGTACACCGTGCTACTGCACAATTGCACCCGCTGCCATTATCAACGTGTCTACCATAACGAGAGTTTGCGTGCCGGACAGCGGATGAACCGCCGTCATTAACGTCGCTAAGGGCGTTTTGCCTTCTTAGAAACAGTGCTCTTGCTCTTACGAACAAGAGAACGTATGCGGTTTCTTGGAGTCACGACGCATTAGGCTGATGAGCAGTTGAAGGATTTGCGCTACAGGATGGTATAAAACGCCTGCGAAAACCTACCACCTCTAGAAAGTACTGCCACGGTTGGAACGTGGTTGGATAGAGGATGTGTTTGCTCGCAACCGTGACCTTAGTGACCGAATACCTCGGGGTGAAATGTGACGGCCAAGAAAATTCAGGCGCTGAACTAAGAAAGCTCATTTCTGGAGCTTCATGACCACGCCCCGTCCATACAGTCGTTCAAGCCGTAAGGCATGCGCGAAATATCAAATAGCTCAAAAGGGTGTCCTCGAAATGTTACTGTGATTGACGGGTGTTTTGTGGTAGGCCATCATCAAATCAATGTAGCTCTAGATTTGGCTCCTGGGAGATGATGGCCAAGTTAACTTACAAAGCAATGTGATTTCGTTATGGAGTAGAAACGGTATTGAAGGCTCGGCCGTCATCGCAAGGAAGGCAGTCATCACAGCCTTGTTTTGGTACCAAATTCAGCGGTGAGGACAAATTCCGGGAAGAGACAGGAATAACACCAAGCTGCACCACATGTTCAAAGTCTTACACAGCGACTTCGAAATATATCCCAGCGAACCTGCGCGTACGGGCGGTGACAGATGATGGACAGGTCGGCTCCGGTGTCCACGAATATTTGGATGGTGATGGTGCTATAGAGCGCGAACGACAAGAAGCGATGTCGCACTTGCGACTGGCGTGTGCATTTCCCCCCCACAAACATGAGTGTAGCGACTGGCTTGTTGGCAAAAGTGATAATGGTTCATGCAAAATTGCTGTGTCGTTCTCAATATTCACCGTGAAACAATGAAGGCAAGTGGTTGTGCTGAAGTTGGTGGCGAGCCTGGCTGCGACACGCTTCTCAAGTGAAGCGCTGAGGCGCTCAACGTGTTCCGCCATTCGCGAGACAATATCAGGAATGTGCCAGGAATTGAAGCAAACCTGAACAGAGTAATTGAACCAAAAAATACATCAAAACAATGCAAGCAAATAAGATTTAATTTTAGGGCAACCGAACTTGCAAAGTGTATTTGTATTTTGTTGACTTAAAGAAATACCCGCAAGCAACTCATTTCCATGGCCACTGACGGTGATTAAACTTCGTCTGTCATGGAGAAGCTGAGAAAGGCGGGCTAGTTGGCTAGCGGCAAACGTTGGGCTAGTTTTTCCATCCTATCATCTCTATTACATCTCAACACATCCATTATTCTATGCCTCCTTAACTTTATTCCTTTTAGGAGCTTGCTCCTTATCTCGGGGCTTCTCGATCGCCGTAGTAGGCGGGCTCATTTCTGATTGTTCCCGCTAGCTTGGCCTAACACAGCTAGAGTATATCCAATCGCCCGCACGCTCGCGCGAAAGAGAATTCTTCCACTTGTTCTTCCAGCACTTTGATGATAGTATTAACGCAGGCAAAACCATATATAGCATAGCCAAGTGTAGCATGCGGCTCCCGCTCCACTCTGGCGTGTGCTCTAGTTTGATAGGAGACCGCTAGAGGGCCACAACTGCGCGCTTCCTCTCTCTTTGGTAGTCGTCAGTCAGTGCGCTTCAATACTAATAACACGAACGAAGAAGATAAGGCGGCGTACGGAGTGCTCGCAAGGCAGCAGCAGCAGTGCAGCCTCGCCGCCAAGACCCTGCGGTGAGAGCTGGCGAGGCCGAAGAGAGACGTCAGCATCGTGCGGAAGCCGAGATACAAGCCCGCGAAGCCGAAGCAGCGCGGAAGTAGCGGCAAGAGAACTTCGGAGAGGTACGGGCGCGGGATGCAGCGGCCAAGCGCCGAAAGCGGTCGCCATCTGAAGTTGGTGGCACCGACGCGCGCTTCAAGCGCGAATACCTCAACCCCCCGTTCGGCTACAGCTGAAAGGTCTGCGGCCGCTTCTGGTTCGACAACAACCTCACCACAATCGCTACTATAGCAAGATCGCACGTATTTATATGACTGTACAGGAATTGTACGGAACATTCACGGTTTACCCGATTATCTCCGAGCAAGCTCCTCTAACATCATACACTTCGCGGACATGGTACATTTTTTTCTGCCTTTTTTACACGCGTGAGTTGTTGACTTTGTCGTTTTTTCTAGAACGTATAGTTGGCACGATGCCGTTTATTTTTGTTAACGTCAGTAAGTTAAAGGTGGTGTCTTGCCCCGCGCTCCCTACAACTTGCACCATCACGCGCGCCAACTGGCTGGCAACGGGCCAAGAAACCACCGCCCTCTTATCGGCCTACCACAGCAACGGAGCCAGCGAGTCGCGGCCGCAGCTGATTTCGTTCGCTCAAACAACGGCTGAGGGCAGCAATCTCGCGGCGCGCGAGTCCGCTAGTCACGTGGTTCCTTTTGTATTTCGCGGGCTTTCTTTGCAGCTTGCAAAAAATGGTATACGTGAGACTTTCTTTATCGCAAATAATGCAATTGGGGTTTCTGAAGACGCTCTCGAACTTTGCAAGCAGCATTTCTTGCCTAAAGTCAATATTTAGCGATTTAGTTAAATCGTCCTAATTAACAAATTAGTTAATTAGAAAACAAAAAGTTGTCTGTAGTGCGCAAGGTGGCTGTCAGCAATATGCAACTGATTTCATTTGCCTGCCTCTAATATTGCATTTTTTAACCCTTGGCCCAACTTAGCTGGAGCACTTGGTGTATGTGTGTGTGTTTGTGTGTGTGTGTGTGTATGTGTAGTCGCCATTCTCACAGGCCACAGATGGTCTTTCACAGGGTCACAGGGACGATCACAGTGTAGTGAAGGATCCAATTGTCTCTAAACTGAACAAACGCTGAAGGTTATACAAATAAATGTATTATTCCTAGCGTATTTCGGGCATATATTCAATGTGTCGATGCAATCAAGCTTTAACAAATGGGCATTTTGGATAGGATTTTTTTAAAAATAACTCGGGGTGTAAACAATTAAGATCTGAGGCCAAGGGGTAAACGCGAATTATTTTTCAAAACGTCAATTTTTGGTTTTCGGTTACCTTAGCTGTACATTTTATAGCCCAACATTTTGCTGCATAAAGTTAATGTTTACGCAGTTTCTTTCAAAAGATACAAGTAAAAATGTTGGACCACCCGTCAACTACAAAACCGAAACTAAAAGGGGCAGTTTTGTGTGCATCATAACATTAGTTTGATATCTGTTATTTTTTGGCTATTTAACAATCCTATATCAAGTGCAAACATGTAATAATGCTGTAATAGCACTGTCTATCATTTCTGATCATAATAGATAAACGTCTCACCAGTGGGATGCGCAACGTCATACAGATGTGCCTGTCAGTCATCAAATTTGCTTTGTATGACACTGTGTGTCATTTCAGTAATAGCAACAGAAGCACATTTGATATTTTGAAGCAAGTTGGCATATCGTAGCTGGCCTCTACACTACAAAATGATGCCTAGCAAGCATCCTGTGACAGCACTGATGCTGCAGAGCGAGGAAAAAAATGCCGAGGTGCCGCTCGCGCAAAGGCATACGAGAGCGAAGTCCAGGATGTAACTAGCTACAAATATCGAGGAATTTAGCGCTCCTGATCACCTTGTCTAAGCGCTGCACCTGTTTCAAATCTTTTTTTGTTGATTTTCTCAGAACATATATTTTTCGCATTTTTTTTCGTACGCGAACAGTCATAACTTTTTTGCTAAAAAGGATTGTTTATTGAAACATAGCACACTTCCTTATCACATTAGCTGGTGTGCAATGAACTTTGTGAAGCAAAATCTTGCCACAAGATTTGCTATGGCTGCCTCTTACACAAAGGTGCCCCTAGTGCTAGTGCATATTATTTATTTAATCACTATAATTTTACTATTCCTCTGATCTCATTTGTTCTGGTTCAGTGCACTGAACAAAGCGTCTTTTATGTCCCTACAAAAAATTAGCTTTTTTATTGAGAGAAATGTGGGGAGTGTTTGTGTAAGGCCCATTTTTAATCAAATTTTCAATTATGAAAAATGAACAAAAATAGGACTAGCTTTATAATGCTCACATGTGCTAAAAAGGTGTGCTTTGTAACGGAGACCTATAGTGCTATAGTCTCTTGTGCTTATGACTTTTAAAAAAAAACGCCAGGCCTGCGCTGAAACCGCAGCACAGTGACAGCGAAAGCTGGAAGAGCGGCGTTTCTAGAGCCCGTTAAGCTCTCTTAGGGCTACAATACAAGTACACTAGAAAGGTACCCACTGCGCCATAAATCACAATTTTTGTGAAGTTGGGAAGCCCCTACTAATCCATTATTCGTCATTCTGCGAAGAAGCGAGGCACCAGCTACACGTCTGTAAGGCATTATGTGCACTTTGTTGACGCGACGACTGATGACGATGAAGAAATATGGCTCAGCCCTTTGTAATGGGTTGGAATCTTTAAACGGCCCACCAGTTATGTAATTTGCATTGGGTGACGCCCGGTCGCTATTTCCCTCTCCCGTCATGCTGTATAACATACGTTGACGTGGGAGAGAGACGGGGGGGCGAATAACTTTACTGAGACCCAGAGGAAATGGATCATGCGCTTATGGGCTTCCTTGGCAACCAATACAAGTGCACTTGCGAGGAATCCACTACGCTATAAATCATTGTAATTTTACTGAGACCCCGAGGAGGTGGATCATGCGCTTATGGGCTTCCTTGGCAACCAATACAAGTGCACTTGCGAGGAACCCACTACGCTATAAATCATTGTAATTTTTGAGAAGTAGGGCAGCAGGCACTGTGCCATTTTTCGTCATTCTACGGAAAGCGTTGGTACCTGCTAAATGCATGTAAGGCATTATGCGCACTTTGTTGATGCTGTGCGTGATGACGATGAATAATGATGGCAGAGCCTTTTGTAATGGGTTGGAAGCATTCAACAACCTACTCGTTGCGCAATTCGCATTGTGTGACGCCTGGTTGCAGAATTCGCGTTGTGCGACGCTTGGTGCTTAGCGTTAGCTACACTTACCTAGCCGGAGCCGATTTATTTACTCTTCTACCACGCTATATTGCATATGCTAATGTGGTTCCTTCCCGACAAGAAGCCTGTATAGGACCTGTTTGCAAAGCAGTTTCAAGCACCGGCATGGCTGAGAGGTTGAATACTGGGCTCCCACGCAGAGGGCCCGGGTTCGAACCTCGTTCCATCCTGGAATTTTTTTCTTATTTCGTGTTTTTTTTTCTTATTTCGAGCGATACTGGTTACGGACATCGGCGGACAACTACGGTTACGGACACCGGCGGACAACTACGGCGCCAAAAACGGCCGGTGAAATGATCTCATAACAGCTTTCGCTGTAAAAAAAATTCTGACACTTGGCTTCATACCTTAAAGATATATGATCTGAAAGCAGATAACTAGCTGCAACGCAAAACATACATTCATTGACTCACTGCATTGAGAACCTCAGGCACGACAACGCTATATTTCTTTGACGCCTACTTGCATAAAAAAGCAGGAAAAATGCACGTGTCTTTGGCATTATATCAGGCTCGTAATGCACATCTAATGGAATGAAAATTGACCGGTAACCTACTGCCGCAAAGGTCAACCTTCACTGATTCACGATGAGGTAGCTCCACGCTCAGGCACCTCGTGAAACAGTATGCTGTGCCAAGGAGCTTATTCGAACAGAGTGGTAACCTGTAGTGCGCAGTGTCTCGGGAAACTGCATTGAGCTCTACGACATGTTTTGTAGAGGTAGCTACACTTACCTAGCCGGAGCCGATTTCGCGTGCAGGGTCATGAGCCGTGCTGCGCATGCGCGAGGATCAGTGATGTCACACAGCTGGGTCACCAGAGCTGGCATCTCACGCGCTCTCCGACGCAGCCGCGCGCGGTTCGCCGCTGCTGGCATGCGCGTTCGGGAGGAGTGGCGTCGTAGGCGCGGCAGACACGCTGGCGCCGGCGCACGCGTAGACTGCGCCACCGCCGTGCGCGGCTCGCCGCTGCTGGTCTGCGCCGCAATCGAGAGGAGTGACGTCGTAGCCATAGATACAGTGGCGCCGGCGCGCGCGCAGCTATTCGCCTTCGCTGTGCTGTCGCCGTCTGGCACTGCACTGGGGCCGCTTGATAGCGCCTCTGACTGGCGTTTGCAGGTGGTAACGCCATCGAGAAGAAGAACGCAAATGCTGCTCGACGGCACAGAAGAGCCGAGAAGCTTATCTCACCGGATCCCGAAGTAGTTGCCTGGCAATTAGCGGTTGAGCGTGCGAAGAATGAACGGAAGAAGGCTAATAATCTTAGACAATCTGGAAAGCTAAGATTAATCAGCTGAACCTTTGCTAACGCTACACATCTCCTAGCATAGCCGACTTAAGCCACCTAAAATGTTTTTTGTGTTTTGCTCAAGCCACATCAACCGCATATACGCGAATAAAGCATTATTTGGAAAATTGGAAGTTAAAATCCCTGCAAAAATTGCTACTGGTAAAAAGAATAAGTACCAGCGCTTATCAAATGGGCGCTGCAGACGAAGAGCTGACCTGCCGAAGGGGGGCCCGGGCCCCTCCTTAAGAAATGGAGAGGAGGCCGGCCCCTCTGCGCTCCCTCTGTCTTTAAGCCCTGCATCTACGGCAAGTACGGTGTCGATGGTAACTCGGCGACATGGTTCGAATACGTTGTTATTTTCAGTGAAGTGATGCCCTGGAATTGAAAACGCGCAGCTAGATGCGCATATCGATTTCAAGGGTTCGGGTGCAAGGAAATGGGCAGATTACGCTGCCGACAAGAGGCGTAACCTAGGCGTCGTTTTGGCCAGTAGTAGTTGTAGCAGCTTCGGGGATGGCCAGAATATTAGAAAGCGTGAAATATGTTGGTCACATGAGGTGAACATTGTTGGTCGCGGCTTAACGGTACTTTTGTCCGGCGGAGGCAAAAATACGTGCACACGTCTTGAGTGGAGGCTGTCGAGCGAGTTTTACTAATAAGGAAAAGGCTTCGGGCAACAAGCTAAGAGGCATCTGAATGAGTCGCTTACAAGCCGGTCCGCTGAGATGAGGGTCGTATTACGCCTTAAAGGGACACCAAAGAGAAAAACGATTCTTCTTGTATAAGTAAATTCCTCGTTCAAAATCCAAGAACACCAGGCTTGCTGCCACAAAGTGCTCGGTAAGCGAGAAAACGCGCAAAAAGAAAATGCATGTCGCGACGCCGCATTGAAGTTCATGCACCAGTCCCCGTGACGTCATATATTTAGAAGGCGTTAGCTAGGACCTATGTAGTTCCAACCGGCACAAATGAAGTAGATTGTGTTTTGAAGGAGGCAGAGGCTTACATACCAAGTTTATTACATTTATGTTGAGAAAATGTGAACAAAATACAAAAAAACGATGTAACATCACTACTGGAGACGTGAGTGGGAAATTTAAAAGTTACTCTTTTTCGTTGTTATTCCCATCTATTGATAATATTATGGTGTGGAAATTAACAACACTAGAGTTTACACGTTGTAATTTATTAGTACGTTCTAATTCATTCTTTCAGTTGAGTCTCATTTTAAACTGTTTAGTGAAGGCTTAGGCGATGCTGATAGGCACTTCACTCCTGAGCGAGAGAGAGGAGTGACGGACACAACCACTAGATCAGTCTTTGTCCCACTCCTCTCATTTGTCCTTCGTACATTTGACTGGTTCATTCTCTCAGCGTTATGTACCAACTGACCAAGATTTCAACCTTACTGTAACCTGTTATATGGCTCCAGCAGCCACAAAACCGGTAGAAACAGCCACAGAAGCAACCATTCTGAAACATCGCTCGTTATTCTTTCAGCTTGTGGCCCTACCTCTCACCTAGCTCATTTTCCGTTTACTGCGGCCTCTTCCCTACCTCGTGTCGGCCGATATCCACCCCGCCTTGAGTCTTCCATACTCGCCATAACTCAGGAGCGTACCCTCAACACCGTATCACCTAGCCTAACAAGCGTGCGTGTTGTTTGGAGACAAGGCGCCCCTCGCTGTCCAATTTATACCGGTGCCATCGGAGATTCCAGCGTTATCGCAAGTGGTCGCGTAAGTTCTAGAATGAGCTCTAATGTAATCTTTGTGCGTGTAATGTCATCGCAATGTGCTGAAATATTCTGAAGGTTCCCCGTCATTCACGCGCGGTTTGCGCAAGGCAGTCGTTACACGTGTAATGGGCGGGCAAAACAACAGAAAGAAAGCAGCGCGTGTTGCATTGCACCCATCTGAAAAAGTATCGTCCCGATGCCTAAAATAGAACATGTAAGGGGAAAGATGCACGCCCAAGAAAATAAACAACAATAAAGGAAGGAAAAAAGAGTCCCCAGGTTCGCTAACACGCAAGTGGCTTAAGGCGAATGACATAGACGACTTCAGGTCATCGGCGGCATCGCTGAGAGGTAGTGACATCCAGGTTTACTTCATCGGTGATGTTCGGCAGCGTAGCGTCTAACTTCGTTGCTCGTTTTTTTCGTGGACCAACTTGTATGACGTCACATGTGTCGTTTCTGGTAGAGCCTAATTGTACGCGAAGGTCCAGTGCGGGCGGATGGTATTCCACATCTTGTGCTCAACGTCGACGTTGTGGGCCTCCATGTCGGTGATGGTCCCATGTAGACGCTCGGTGAAACCGTTTGACTTTCGGTGGTAAGTGGTGGTCCGGTGGTGTATCTCAGATTGGCCTGAGTTAGGTCCGCAGTAATGGCCGTACCTCTGTCGGGGATGATACTTCTAGGGCGCCATGACGCAGGACGATGTTCTCAATTAAGAACTTGGCTACTTCGGCGGCACTGTCTTTCGGCAGGGCCCTTGTTTCGGCGTAGCGGGTGAGGTAGTCGGTAGCTACGACGAGCCATTTGCTTCCAGAAGTAGACGTCGGGAACGACCCCAGTAAGTCTAGCACAATTACCCGACACTGTAGTGAAGTGGTTAAGCCGCATTTTCGATTAGGGCGAAAATGCTAGAGGTCCGTGTACGTAGATGCAGGTGCAAGTTAAAGAACCCCAGGTTGTCAAAATTTCCGGAGCCTTCCACAACGGCATCTCTCATAGTAATACCGGTGTTCTAGCATAATTTCCGCAGTCTAGGACAATTTACAGGTATGGTCGGCGGGGAGGGTTCATCGGTTGCAGAGATCCGGCTGGTCTAGTCGGCGGTGTCTGACAGTTCGACAAGTCCTTACGTAATGGGCGACGTCGACAGTGAGGTGAGGCCAGCAGTGGTTTTCTTGTATCCTCGCGAGAGTGCGGGAAAATCTAAGGTGTCTAGCCGTCGGGTCGTCATACAATGCTGTCAGAACCTCTACACGTAATGCTCAAGGTATATCGAGGAGGTACTTGGCTCGATGTGGCGAGAAGTTCGACCGGAGAACATCGTTTGGCAAGAAAAAACGATTGTCGCCTCGTCGCCTGAATACCTTCGGAACAACGTCGGTCTTGCCTTCGAGGTATTCTGCAAGAAACCTGAGCTCCCGGACCGATCGCTGTCGTTCAGCGAAGTCGTCGGCAGTTATGATTGCTGAGAAAGTCATCGTCCTAGTCGGCCTGCGGCGGCGAGTCAACGGGGGCACAAGACAGGTAGTCGGCGTCAGATTGCTTTCGTCCGGACTTGCAAGCGACGGTAATGTAGAATTCCTGAAGTTACAGACTCCACCGTGCGAGGCGACCTGAAGGCCCTTCAAGTATGCTAGCCAAAACAAGGCGTGGTGGTCGTTCTCAACTTTGAAAAGCCTGCCGTAAATATAGGGGTAAAACTTTGATGTAGCCCAGATGATGGCAAGGCAATCCTGTACTGTTGTGGAATAGTTGGCTTGCGCCTTAGGCAGTGACCGGCTAGCATGACTGACAACCCTTTCTAGTCCGTCCGTCCTCTGAGTGACGGATTAGTAGGCTCCGACCGTAGGCTCCGAGGCCTACGCTGCTTGCCTCGGTGTGGATTTCCGTATCGGCATTTTCGTCGAAATGCGCAAATATCGGAGCCGTCCGCAGGCGTCGTTTCAGTTCTTGAAATGCTTTGACTTGTGCTCTTGCCCACTCGAATTCCACGTTGGTCTTCGGGAGGTGAGTTAGTGGCTCGGTGACCCATGAATATTCCTTGACGAAGCGTCTGTAATAGGTGTACACGCCACTAAATCGGCGTATAGCCTTATTGTCGGTGGGATGCGGGAAGGCAGCAATGGCAGCTGTTTTCTGTTGGTCGGGGTGAACTGCAGACCAAAAAAAATCACAGCATATCCACGGAGTGAATGATGATGAGTGGGCGAAGCTGCGGAGGTTGATCGGTAAACCGTGAATCTTCCGTGAATTATGCCCAGTACATCATCACCGACGTGAGATCGCGCGCGTTTATACTAAAGGTTCAATGAGTTATGACGAATTGCAGCTCACTTTAATTTTACATGTACGCTTTGAATTTTCGTTGTTTAGAAAACGATTGCTTTAGAAAACATCTGGCGTCTTTCGTTAAGCAGCTGGCGTCTTTTCGTTTTGCTTTAGAAACATCTGGCGTTCTTTCGTTTTGCTTTTACAAAACATCTGGGGTCTTTCGTTGGTTTATTTCATCAATCAACGGCGTTTTGAACAAAATTTTTATTCTTTAATCACGCACAGGAGAAATGTCACCAGGCACTACCTTGGAGGTAAAAAAATGGCTGCTAATGGGAATGAGAGACAGAAGAAGTCGGCTTTTAGCTAACACTTACACTTCTACTTCTACTAACGTTTCCTACTGGAACATGCCAATGGCTGCTAATGGGGAATGAGAGACAGAAGAATTCGGCTTTTAGTTAACGCGCACGCTGCGAATTTTTTATTGTTCAACAACGCACAGGAAAAATCTCCCACCGGCACCACCTTGCAGGTCAAAGCGTAAGACTGGTTACGCACTACGGCTACTACGACTACGACTACGAGGGACGAACGGGTGCCGCCTTAAGGAGCTTCGCCCCTAAAAGAGCAATAGCCCCTCGAACGCAAAGCGGCACTTTTCTGGCTTCAGGGTGGGTTCGGTGGGCTTGATTTCTTGAAGTACAGGTTCAAGGCGCCGGAGGTGTTCGTCGAAGCTTGAGGCAAACACAAGACGTCGTCCAAGTACACAAGGCACGTCTTCCACTTCAAGCTGACCAGTACTGTGTTTATAACGTGTTGGAAAGTCGCAGATACCGAGCAAAGACCAATGAACATGAACTTGTACTCGAACAGGCCGTCTGGTATTATAAACGCAGTGTTTTCTCGGTCTTTCTTGTCGCCTTGGATTTGCCAGTAGCCGGTATAGAGGTCAATCGACGAGAAGTACTTTGCGTTCTAGAGTTGATCCAGGGTGTGGTCTATTCGTTGGAGAGGTTATACGTCCTTCTTTGTAGTTTTATTCAGGCGACGATGGTCGACGCAAAAACGTAAGGTTCCATCCATCTTTACTATTACTACAGGAGACGCCCAAGGACTCTTCGACGGCTGGATGTCGTCGCGACTTGTTTCTTAACGGCCTCGCGTTCTCCCATTGAAACTCGGTACAGGTTCTGACGGAGCGGATGGGCATACTGTTCGGTTTTAATGCGGTGTCTGGAAACCGGGATTTGTCGAATGCGCGATGATGTCGAGAAGCAGTCCTTCTATCTTCGGAGCAGGACACTGATCTGTTCTTGCCTGTGCGAGGGAAGACTCGGGCTGACGTCGAAAGCAGCTTTGATGAAGCGCAAAACGAGACACGGACACCAAAACGTACATATGGAAACCACGCAGCCCTACTAGCAACAACATGTTTATTTGCAAAAGCAAACTGATTATAAACCATAATCGCCAGGTAGACAGTTCAGCACGTGGGATCACTCAGAGGCATGCGCGAAAAAGGTCACTCTGCCTAAGGGAATGCATGACATAAATAATACCCCGTATCAGCGCTTACGCAAGAGACCGAACTCCTTAGGTGACAATGTTATCGATGGCTTGCGAATGCACAAATCAGTAAGTGCATCTATGACTTCGGCTTCCACAATCAGATTGGTGATCTCATATTTATATAGACCAACAATGACTGCGCTCATTCATTCATGTTATTCTTCTTTGCCAAAAGAAGGGAGGGGACGGGCCAGCGGCTTGACAAGGGCCCCGACACCCTATTGCATGGCAGTGCTGTGAACAGTCATCAGAAATAAACGCATTACAAAACCTAAAATGAGACAGGTAACCAAAGGTCACAATTATAAAATTGTTAGCAAGAAGCAGTCGCTACACTTCAGCTAATAAACATAAGAATTCATTAATACGCACTTGATGCGCCCATCAAACTGAATGGACATATAGATATGCATCTGCATTGAAAGATAAGAGACGCATATGCTATGACATCGCAAATATAATCTAAAATGGAGTGGAAATTTCTTGATGCATTCGATGCTATTCTAAGACGACCTCGCCCATGTAGTAATACGTGATCTCTGTATCAGATACAAGAAGATCGAAGCCATCGTTTGGAATTTGATTGAATCGTGTAGGTATTGGGAAGCTCAATGACAGCGTACAAATGTAGGCCCTAGAGGTGGGTGCCCAGCGTTCCTTGAATATGGTATCCTTTATAGACTGATTTTCCTTCAGGCTTCCTAAAGAGAGAATGTAGTTTTGTTTATTACGCAGAAAACACCCTCACATCATTGTTAGGATGTAGTATAATAAAATATAAGAAGAGAGCGAGCTCGTCGACTACTTTTAAATGCGCCTGTCGCGCTCCTAACGCCATCTCGCTGGTAATGAAGAAACGCTTATAAGCGCAGCCGTCTCTGAGTCCGTCCAGCGGTAAAGGATGTGTATATAACGCTCGCCGTTACCTACGTCGAGGATCTGCGTTTCGTGGCGTAGTGGCTAGCGCCTCTCGCTGCGGAGGAAGAGGTCCCTGGTGCGATTCCGCGCTTCGGATGCATTTTTCTAAATTATTTTTCTTTGGGGCTTTTATGTATATATACATACTTATACATATACGGTGCATGACGGCGACGGGGACGGACATTTTCCAGCCGAGACTGTCCATATAATTGCTATCACAATAAAAATACAGGCATATTATTACATTTTGGAAAAAGGTGAACGGTAGCAGAGGTACGGTTCATTTGCTATATACCGGACAGCTCTCCTTTGAAACATACGCAAGTTTTGTAGATTTGTAATACCAGTTGCACAATTCACAACACTACCATACTTGAAATTCGTGGATGAGAGGGAATTATAAAAAAGGTTTTCAACTATAATAGGAACCATGTGTTGCACCTTTGATATGACACCAACAGAGCAATACATTTCATATCGATTGTATTCTTTATGTTCATTCCAAATGAAATGTTACGAAAAAATAGCACCAATGCTTTTATATTGTTTAGAAATTCTATACATCTTTATCTAAGTGAACAAAGAATAGTTGTGCTAAAGTTTCCCCTTTGGGTCGATATACACTTGTTATTGTTTTCCCTGAACTTATCCCAACATTTTATGCGTCTCGTAAAGCATCATTGGTTGTTTGTTCTCACTCGCTTTCAACAGTTTCCGAAATTAATACTGTTGTATCATCAGCCTAGGCAACAAACTGCATTCTGTCGTGTGTACGATGTCGTTAACGTATACAGAAGACAATAATTGCCCCAGTACGCTTCCTTCCGAAACTCATTTTATTGCGATAGCAATTATATGGACACTCTAGGCAAATTTATCCCATCACCGTCGCCGTCATGCCCAGTATATTTGTATGTATGTATGTATGTATGTATATATCCATAAAAGCCACAAATAAAAATAATTGAAAAGAAGAAATTCCGAAGCGCTCGACCGGAATTCGAATCCCCGACCCTCGCTCCTCACCGCGCTACCTTAGACAATTACGTCATGCGTCATTTTTTTTCTTTCATGGTATTTATTACACTGAGTATTAAAATGCACAAAAAGGAGCACAAATAAAGCAAACAAAAGTACAATCACATAGCGACAATCGTTACAAAGGACACACTCGATGGCTAACACAACGTGCAGTTGAACAATGAGAGTTCTTCACATCGTGTTTACAGGAAAGGTGGTGAGGCTGAGCACCTCAGCAAGAGGGGTACCAGTCCGGTCTAAAGACCAGGTCGTCGTAAATGACATTTTGGTGAAAATCCATCCGAATGAAGCCTATGCTTGAAGAGATGGGGGGTTCTGCGCTACGGTCTTGCATACGTGTCCTCCATAAGCTGTGGATACATTTGAGGAAAACATATCATAGGGCACTTCATCAAGCGATGTTCGTATAAGATAACGTATGGTGTGAGAATTATTGACAAAAGGTTTCTTCTGTGCTAGCTGAAGGGCATCCAAGTACAGAATAGCGTCTTTGTATCAAAGAAAGCAATGTTCTATTGTTTCCGGCATATCACATAGATGGCAGTAAACAAAAGAAACAAAACTACCTTTTCTTTTGAACCATATATTTACCGGCAGTGTTTCAGAGTGGAGTTTACAGAAGAATGTTTTTGAATTAGGAGGAATATACATTTTGCGCACAAGTTTCAACACATCGTGGCCTGAAAGATCGGAGTATAATGAAAGGTACAACGGATGCGGGAAGAGCATAGTTAGTAAATTCCTATATAGTACCTTGTGCGAGGCTGTATACAGATATTTCACGGAAAATCGAGCGTTAAGAAACCGAATTGCAAAATAAACTTCCTGGATGAATCCCAAACACACCGCCGTTCGCAGAAGTTTGATGAGACAACTAAGTAAGGCTAGCAATCAACAAGTGTAGCCTGCAAGAATGAACGAATTACGGGATGGGAATTGTCTCGAAAAAAGAAGAACCGTGAAACTCTTTGCCATAGATAAAGATGTACTAATCCCAATCCACGCTTATTTACTGGCCTGAAAATGTTGCCATGACGAATGGGCTCAAAAGTCGAAGACCATATGAAAGTAGCAAAAATTCGATGAATGCGTTGTACATGAAATCTTGCGGAATAGATAAGTTGCAATGCGTAGTAAAACTTTGTTGCTACGAAAGTATTGCAAGCTTCAGCGCTCCCAAATATTGAAAGTCGATGGGGAACAAATCTCTGGGCCTGTCGTTCAAGCTTAGGAACGAGCTCGTTCCTGTAATGCACACTCAATCTATACACGTCTAGTGGTACACCGAGATACTTTGGCGGGATTCATGTCCAATTTATCCCTGCGAACTATTCGGCGTGATACCCCACGAGCCAAACCGTAGTCCTAAACCCTTAGAGGCATTTAAACGTGCTCCTGATACAACGCCAAACTTTTTCAATTGTAGATACCACATTTTCTACACGTGTTTTATCTGTGCAAAAGAAAGCGACATCGTCTGCAGAAGCTAATACTTTAACTTCACTCCTAATATATTGAAGCCGCGAATACAACTGGACTGTAATATGCTAAAGCACAGCGGCTCTAGATAAAGTGCAAACAGAAGTGGTGACATCGGTAATCCCTGTTTCACCGAATAGCAAACAGAAACAGGTTTAGAGAGTTGACCATTAACAATGAGACGAGTTGAACATTCATTATAACAAAAGTTTGACGCATTAAAGCTCAACTGTGCCAACATTGGCATGCTCAAGAATAGAAAAAAGGAACGAATGATGAACACGATCAAAGGCTTTTGCAAGGTCTACCTGTAGCATTGCAAGCTGTTTTAAATGCGGAGCATTTCTTAGTCGCACCTGCGGCGTCCGCCGCCGTCCGCACCCCTACTGCGCATGCTCGGCTCGTCTCGTGCCGGCAGCAAGCTTCTCTCCCTCCCTCGCATGCTCGGCTCGGCTCGTGCCGGCAGCAGGCCTCTCCTCTCCCTCCCTCCCTCCCTCCTCTCGATCGAACGCGGGCGGTGTGTATATAAGCGGCGGAGCGCGCGTTCGGAATTCAGTGAAGGGCGTCTTTACTTGGCTTTCGCTTGACTTGACGCTTTGCTTGACTCTTGTAGATGCGGTGGAAGCAACAGTACCTTCAATCAGCGTCCCAACACTCGTTGAAGGCAACGTTACCCCACCCTCAACATCGTCGGCGTCAACAACAGCAAGCAACGCAGAAGACAAGGCTGCGAAGAGACGAGCATACGACGCTGAACGCAAGCGTTTGAAGCGAGCTGCGGACCCGGAACTTCGTGCACGAGAAGCTTCTGCGAGACGGCAACGACGAACTGCGGATCCTTCACTCGGGGAACGAGAAGCAGCTGCGAAACGGCAAAGACGGGCTGTTGATCCTGAACGTCGTGCTCGCGCAGCAGCAACCGTTCGTGAGCGTCGAACAGCGGATTCATCACTCGGGCAGCGCGACGCTTCTGCGAAAACTTTAGATTTATGTAAAGTCCCTAATATATAGAAAGTAGCGACACTCTCCTCCATATCATCTCCAAAGTGTCCAACCCTCCTCTTCCAAGTGTCCAAACCATATCTATATCCTCTCCCAAACGGCCACCGTGTGGACGCCGGCCCTATAACCCGGTTCGCTACACTTTTCTATCAAGAATGCTATGTCACGCTGATAACGCGCGCAACGTTGGTGACCGCGAAGTCGGGTTCGGCGAAAAATGAAAGCATAAGAAAAAAAGAATGAAGTTCGCGCGCATTTCCCGGGCGACGACTCGTGAAGCGGGGAGGTGGAAGTCGGGAGATGAGGGTGCTCGGCGTGGCGGCTCAGTTAAAAGAAAGACGGTACTTTCCCTAAAATATCCAGGTGCTTTAGTTTTATCTAGAGTTACTGTATATGCTACCTTTAGGTAGCAGAGTTGCGCATCTGTCTTCCAACGCAGCCAGAAACCATGCATTGCGGAGAAGCTGGCGCTTGGGCCAAGTTTTTTTTATTTCTCGACGCCGCCGCTGCATCGAACTGAATTAACACTAGCCATCGACAGCCAATGTTTATCGCCGGTCTTCGACACGCCACACAGGTTAATCGGCGACACGGAAGGCATGTCGCCTGCAAAAACGAAGTACGAACTCACCGCATAGCGGTGGTTGCTACCCGGACCTTTGCGCAACTCTGCTACCTAAAGGTAGCATATACAGTGACTCTAGTTTTATCTGATTGCGGTCGTCGCTCGTACGTCCGGACTTATTGTGCCGACGGGTGTGCAGAAAAGGGCCACTTTGTCGTGCGCATCTCAAGGGTAGTTTTCAAACTGAAAGAAGATTAGGAGCGTTGCGTCTTCAAGTGTCGACAATGGAGAATCAGACGCTATTAGATATTTCTTTTCCTTTTGAACTGCGGCGTGTGGAGTGACCCCCTGCGCCTCCTTCCACACGGGGGCGTCTGATGTAAGGTGTGCCCGGTGTTTGTTTTTTTTTTCCTTTCACATCACGAGTGGGAGCACGAAAGGGGCACTTTGTCGTGCGCGCCTCAAAGGCACTTTGCAAATTGTAAGAAAATTAGGAGCGTTCCGTGAACGCTCCTAAAAACACGCTCAATCTCCTCCGAAATTTGCTTAGCACCAGAAGTAAATCATGTATATAGATACCTCGCCGTTATTTCGCCGGCGAATTCATGGGGCATGGTTGAGTTGTCTAATGCAGCTGGCTGGGGAGCGAGCGGTCGATGGTTCGAATCCCCGGTCGGATGCTTCGGAATTTGAAATGCAAACATTTTAGATGCGAAGCATCTTATAGCGGAGTTCAAACCGGTGGTGGTGGTGTGCGGCGTGACCACCCTTACTGCGAATTCGCAAACCCTCTCCACACATCGTCTATTCTCCCCCTCTCCACTTCCCATCTCATATTTCCCCTCTCCACTCACCCTCTCCCCTGTTCATATTATGCGGGTATGTGCCACAGGTGAGACAGAGTCTCAACCAACACAATAACCGCGAACACACACATACTGACGCGCAAGGAAAGTAATATAATAAGAATTGTGGGGGTTTTATGTCCAAAAATCACGGTATGATTATGACAGACGCCGTCGCGAAGGGCTCCGGAAATTTTGACCATCTGGTATTCTTGAACGTGTACCGAGATCGCACAGTACGCGGGCATCTAGCATTTTGCCTCCATCGAAATTCGACCTTCGCGGCCGGGATCGAACCCCCTACCTTCGTGTCAGCAGCCGCGCACCTTAACCACTACACCACCGCGGCGTACGCAAGGAAAGTGAGGTAGCTAAAGAGAGAACAACCCTGGAAGACGCTCAACTACTATCCGCTCGTCCACGTGGTCCGCCACGTAGAGCACGTGGATTACGCAAAAACCGGAACCAATGTTTCCTAAAATAAATCTGCCGAGAGTACCGGGCCTGTCATCATCACCGGTGACTTCGACACTGATTTATAAAGACAGGATGCATCATAGATCATTGTATCGTAAGAGGCACCCAGGATTTCCGCCAGCTGTACGACACCTCGAACTTCACAACACTTAGACCGCTCTAACCGCGATCACGAACGAATCCGATGAACAAGCCCGGTCCGGCTGCTGGTGCTCACTGATCACGGTGATGATGACCTTGTTCAAGAACTGTCAACAACGTCTTCCACACGTGGACACGGTTCGTGAAACGTGCGTGCGTTCTCCGTCAAAACAGACAAGTGCAAGCATAACTGTAACAACTGCGACTGTGACTGCTACGTATGTGCAGGGCGCCTGCGCGTGCAACTCGGCTGTGTATATATCTAGGGAAACTTTCCTGAATGAAACTAAGTTGCGAGTAACGCCTGTACACTGCATCTGTGTTCCTTCTTTGTCCTGTTCGGATTCGCGCTATCCAGTATTGAAGTTTATAAGCACTACATGTCAGCCTACCGCGTCTGGTGTTGGTAACACCTATGTTCCTCTTAGCATCGTTACGCAAATGTAAACAACTGGTTACATAATACATATGAGACTCGTCAACATATGAGAGTGTGTCTACTACTTTCACATTTCTCTAGCGTCATTCCGTAACGTTTCGCTCAATGTGAAAGATTACGCCAGTCACCATCCCGCGCATGCTTCGCATACCATCAATTCCCACGGTACGTGGCATCTCCCAATTTTTTTCTTCTGCTTTATTTTTCTTTGCGCTTTTTTAGATATATGCATACACATGCATATCCGTGACATGACGGCGACGGCGGCGACAAAAATAAGCCGAGAGTGTCCATATAATTGCTATCGCAATAATAGAAGCGCGTCCCCTTGCTCGTGGTGGCGCGAGCTAGTGGGAACGCTTTCGCTCTTGTAGACTTATGCCACAGGGGGGAAGTAACCTGACGGCTGAACCCGAATTACACTGTATGTTACATCGTAACGAGACTCCTGAGGTTTATAGCGCAATCGCACAAGACACCCACGAAAAAAAGGCGCGTACGACACCTCACTAACAACTGCTTTATTCTTTCATGCGTCAATGCATATATAAGTCCATGTGCACGCAATAGCTCTAAACCAAAGCGTGTAACAACAATGATATTGTATTAGATACGGGAAGGCATGAAATCATATTCATATGGGTGCAGAGACAAAGAAGTAGAGAAGAAGTAAGAAGAACAAAGGAGTGCGTACGCGCTGTAACTTTAGCCTTAGGAATATGTACCAACTAGACCCAAATGAAGTTTTATTTTAGTGACCAGAATCGATGCCCGCACGGAACGCGAGCGGTGGCTTCACGTTCCACTACCAAGCGACGACCAAGCGCCGCCTTAGGTCACGCGCTCTGCGGTTGAGTTCGCCACCCAAAGGAAGGCGGTGCAGGTTCTTGGGACAACGCGGGCGCAAGAGTCAGAGAGTGGCTTGCGTTCTGCGCATGCGTCCTGGCGGCTCGTAAATTTCTTGGGTCCCCAATTCTAAACTATCTCGTGTTTCGACCGAGATCGCATGCTCGCCTTCCACTTGTACTTTGACATACAGGGCGTGGTCAACCGTACTCGTGCGATTATCTCTTTAGGGGTAGTTTTGTACGTCTCGTGCTTTCACCGCGAAGTTTGCGTTGAAGCTATAGACCGGACGAAGGTAACCTTGGTCGCTGCAGCGGACGCGTTTGCGAAATGAGTGAGCTGCTAGCTAGAAGAGCCAAAGTACGGGCTAGCTGAAGTAACAACTGTAACAGTTCACGCTCGTCCTGTAATAACTGTCTCTTCTTTTTGTGCGTCCGTCTTTGTGCTTGAGCACCGCGCTTCAGGTGTCAAGCTGGGACAGTTGTTATTTCGCGCTTACCTTATGTGTTTTATTTTCCTGCGTCCTTTGTGCTTCAGGAGCGCGCAGCAGGTTTCTAGCTGCTTGCCCTTTTTTCTTGTGACATTCTACTTTCTCGCTATCGCATTCCTCGCGTTCGAACATGAGCCCCCAGTGTGGGAGCCCAGTATTCTACTACAGGGCAATGCCGGTGCCTGAAATTTTTTTACAAAAAAAACCCTATACAAAGTTCATGGCGGGAAGGGACCAGATTAAGATATGTTATGTAGCGTGGTAGAAGAGTAAAATAACAACCAGACATGACACAACGCGAATTTTGAAACCAGGCGTGACAGTATGCCAATTACGCGACGAGTGGGTTGTTGAATTCTTCCAACCCATTACAAAGGGCTCTGCCATACTTGTTCATCGTCATCAGGCCCATCATCAACAAAGTTCACACACTGCAAAATATGTGTTTAACGGGTACCACGGTTCAGATTCAGCTTAAGGTTTTTTATTGATGCGAATAAAGAATGTTACATGTGTTTAGTATACAAAAGGAGGTCCCAAAGTCGAACACTGTATCGGGACCTCCTGTTAAGGGCAAATTGTGGTAAAAGAGTGTTAGAGGCAACATACGCAATAATCGAAAGTATAAACTAAACACGTTTGCAGCAGAACATTAAAAAATATATCTATATACACTAAATGAAAACAAAATATACACAATAAAACAATATAATATGTGGCTCCGCAGAATGACGAAGCATAGTCGCGGCTTCCCTACTTCACAAAAAAATGATGATTTATGGCTGTGGCTCCGTGTTTTGGGAGTTTATTTTCGTGGCGAAAATTCGTTGTTTTTCACAGTTTATTTCTAGTAAATCCCCAATTCTCCTAAATCTGGTGTTTCGTTGCATTATTCTCAATACTTCAATTCAGGTGGAATTATATCTGAACACGAGAACATCAGAAGACGCGAAGCGTGTTTTAATTGTCTGCACACACACACAAACACACACACACACACACACACACACACACATATATATATATATATATATATATATATATATATATATATATATATATATATATATATATATATATATATATATATAGTTGGAGTGGTTGTCGTATAAGTATGAGAGGTGGCAGTTCAAGAAAAGTTCATTTATTACGTCGACGCTTCGGTCAGAGCCTGACCTTTCTCAAGACGAAATGTTTGTGCATATTTCCGTGTTAATATGGACATCAAATGAGAGGAGAAGGAGACCCATCAGGAGCGAGGAGTAACACGCCGCCGCCGACAGCGGAGTGCTTCGCGATAGAGCTTATACTTATGCGTCGGCTATTACTCATTGTTAAAAGTCGTCGCTCTATTCTGTCCCGGAGACGAAGAGCCGGCTCAAGTTGAAAACAGCCGGTGTGCGATTCAAACAGGCTGATTGGGAAAAAATAAGGGGGGGGGGTAAAGTGGGTGTCGGTGAGCACTGTTGACGCCGCGTATTGTCCTTTTGGGCCACGCCGAGACTCTTGTCTACCGTCTTACTTGCTGAGCGTGCTCGTTTGTCTCAGAATCGGAGAATCGGAATCACAAAATTATATTATAATTGTGAGTGACGACTGGGGTTATGATGTGAGGAACGTATTTCACTAGAACTATTTGAATTCCATCAGCATCTTTGGTTTTGCTATTTTTCATTCAGTTGAGATAAGACAAAACTGCCGGGTGACTACTTGGAGCCAAAAAGAAGGAATCAGTGTTTTCATTCCATGTTAAAGTTTCATAAACTTTCGAAGCTGTGATGATTTGATATACGCTATCCGTGGACTGATGCGCAAAGACGCTGTTAAAAACACCAGAGAGCGCTTCTCCTGATAGCTCTTTACCTTCGCTCAAGCTGTTTGTTGAGGCCGGCAACCACATGCAAAAACGTGAATTGCGAGGAACCATTCAGCTGGCAGTTTATTTGATTTGTAATTGCTACAAATCAAGTAAACTGTGGCAGCAAAGGGCCATTTACGTATTGCACTATTTTTGGGGCAGTAGTCTATCCAAGAGGAGTCACCTATCGGGTTAAAAACGTCATCTGAATGCGAACTAAGGCGTGCTCACTGTGTAGTTTTCCCATTCCCTCCGAATTATGCACGCCCAGTGAGGATTGAAGGATCTTCTCGACTGCGCGGACACACTGTTACGCTGTTTTAAGCGCCAACGTTTCAGACATGTGCCTAAGTACTGTCGTGAGGAACAGAGGTGTGATTGCTGCGGACTGCACCATAGCTTTAAGACGTGAGCAAGTGAAGAAAGAATTTCTGTGCGCTAACTGCGACGGCTATCACCTTGCTAGCTATGGCCGATATTCTGCATGAATAGCTGGTCAGCGAAAGAATAGTGTGTTTGTCTTTGGAACTAGGTCTGTAAGGGAGCCATCGAACAACGAATAACACGTCAAGCAATCCACGATTAAGGGGTTTACAAACAGAGTATGTTGTAATTTTCCGAGTTTCAATCCGACAAAAAGGTTACTGAGCCAACACGATTACTCAATGCAGCTGAAGAACGCGGTCCCAATACTCAGAAAAACACACCTTCGCGGCCTTATGCAAGAGAGCTGCCAGGTTTCCAGGGAGCTTAAGTTTACCATGTAAATCACGATTTACCATGTAAATCAGTCTTTGCTGGGGTTGAACGTCCCGAAACCACCATATGATTATGAGGGACGCGGTAGTGGAGGGTTCCGGAAATGTCGACCACCTGGGGTTGTTTAACGTGCACCTAAATGTGAGTACACGGGCCTCAAACATTTCCGCCTCCATCGAAAATGCAGCCGCCGCGGCCGGGATTCGATGCCGCGAATTTCGGGTCAGCAGTCGAGTGCCATAACCACTAAACCACCGTGGCGGAGATTTCGCAGCATGGACATTCACCTCGAGTATTTGCGATGTGGCATGGACGCTCGAAAGCCTAAATGTATTTAGGGAGTCAAATACCAATGTAATACAGTATGAAAGCTTAGCGAACTCGCCTACATGAGTACTGTACATAATGAGTGAATAGATGCCTGCACTCCCACTTTTCAATATTACAAAATTGTAATTTTTTACAGCGTTGCGCATGCGTGGGTCACCGTATATATTTCATTCCATAGTTCTAATAAACAGTTCTTAGTTTGCGCTCATATGTGGCGTGTGCGTGGTCCTTCTCTGTCCCCAGTCACTTTTTGTAAAGTTTGCGTAAAAATCATCGATAATTTTTTATAAACAGCCACAAAATTTTTCGGGGTTCGCTCTAGTGTTTTTACGATAAACTGATGATCTTCTATTTTATGATATCTGCTCCGAAAGGTCTACATACGGGATTATTTGTGCGCTCTGTTTGAAGCCGGTACCCGCTTTCTGAAAAACGTAATCATTTCTGCTGTATTTCTTTCTGTGGTTATTCATGCTTTAGTTTACCGATGTTTCTCAGTTTGTAACATCGAGAAGTACAACAAATTCCTCAAATAAGCACTTTTAATTACACCCCATGGATGTTCCAATCTTCCACTTTGTCACCGACGGTGTGTGGACAGAGAGCACAGTTCCCAAAACACGCCTGCTGCAAATGTAGCAACGAATCTTTCTTAAATCCACACCTAGCGAAAATATAGCGCATGGAAAGTATAGCAATAAAATGGCCAAGTGGCATGATTGTTTCAGAGCGTATAATTTACTGAATTAATTAGAATTTTCTTTCATGCTAGCTGGAAGACTGCGTTGTTGCTAATAAATTAGTATTATGAACGGGAAAGGGACAGGTGGCTTGCATTTAGAAAAATGGCAAAACAGTGAAATCGCACGATCATGGGCAGCACCTGCCCTACGTTCTGCGCGTAAATATAAGGCACTGACTGCCCTTGTACAGCTAGGTAATTGCGTGTGCATACATAGAGCAAGTAACATGGCAGTGGTTCAGAATATTTTGCTGGCACTTTTAAATGTGGTTACGGTCGTTGTGTTTTTCGAATTACCGGATATGGTGCTGTATAACTCGGTGGTATTGGAAAATCATTATGACTATATAATTGGTAAGTATCCACAAATTATCCATTTTATACATCGTCGAATCGCGCAGAATTGGTGAGAAGTCGGTCTGATGTAATAACAAGGTCAAGATTATTATATGCGATCTCCTTTATTTCGTGTTCTTGCACGCGGTATATGTTGCGTGTGATTCGTGCAACGCGAACCCCGCATCACAAGAAAATCATACAAGCCCGAGTGAATGTTCTACGGCCAAATCACAGCCATGATCCGGGCGCCAGATACAGAGACGAAGCCAAATATCCTAATAGAAACACCTACGATTAGCACGTCGTAGATTGTCAGGGCATAGAGCTCGCATCTGCTAAAGAACGAAACTCAGAAGCTGCAGAAGAGGCGGCAGTCGCACTAGCAACCACCGCGTGCTTGGATGCAGCTGTCGTCTTTACAGATTCGCAACAGCCATGCGTAACTACACTAAAGGTCGTGTGTCTAGCCAAGCACTCAAGATGTTGAAACGCCGTAGCACTTCGATACCGTACACATTTGCGACATGGGCTCCTAAGCACGAGAGGCTGGAGGGGAACGAGGCGGCACACACCGCCCCCGCGATCACGCCAACCGGTCTATTCCCTCCCACTCTCCACACGCCAGGGCTGCGTCCGCGGAGGCTGAGTCCGTACCCATCACATACTCTATTATACTACAAAGGCTGGACAGCAGAGAGTGCTCAGTACCACATTCAAAGCTCAACGAAGAGGACAGCACCACACTGAGAAGACGTCGCAGCAACACTTACACCACCGGTATACTAATGCTGTACTAATGACTATACTAATGATGCTATACTAATGGTATAACAATCGTATACTAATGACTGTACCAAACGTTGCACAGATATGTCTGCCCAATTCACGGCGTACCTAACACCTTCGCCCACATGACCCTCGCGTGCCCGTGCAACATACACAAAAACACATCGCCCTCGCCGAATGACTGTAATGCCCGTCAAGAAAACGAAGATCTTCTCGAAACGTGGGAGGCCAAGCTCGCCTCAGAGATCCTGGACCAACAATGACGTCTCGTTGCGAGGCCCAAGGACGCAGCGAAGGCCAAAGGTTTCCTGGAATGAAGAGACCTTCCACGTAGGGTAGTAGCTGCCTAGCACCGCGATACCGTCTGGTGCAGTAATTGTTGTTTCCTCCTCCTCCTTGCACGCGGTAATAGTTCTAGAGATGAAGTTGCAACTTTCAAAATCATACTGCATGAGACGCCCAGAGTGTGTCACGACACCTGTGTGCCCGCCACTCGATGACTAAGGTACAAAGGGCGAGAACGTTTCGTCATTTACTCAGAAGCACCGACTTGCTTCCACCGCCTCGGTGGTCCAGTTCAGTGATCCAGGGTGCTGATCGGGTTCTATCACAGCCGGTTGATTTGTCCGACAGTGAACATCAACCGGCTGAATGCAGGATTACGTGATGTTCATTTGTACGCCAGTGCATTTAGACGTGTTATTAGTTGTCAAGTAAGGATTCGGTAAATTTCTGGGAACATTATTCCTGATTTCAGAGGAAATCTTTTGTTTTGTAGAAAACGTACTTGTATTGTAAGTGAGGTTTATGCCGTGACCAAGAGGCGCAGGCAATGTAACAATAAGGTGGGAGGAAAGAAATCAGGGGGGCAGAAATGCGCATGAAGGGACGCTGCACATTATGAACGAAATGCAGTGAGGAAGGACAGCCCTAAACTTGAAATAACCTTCATTCGTTTCAAAGAATAACTTATTCTAAGAATGTTTCCTGCACTATTGCCTAACGCGATAGTCAGGGAAAGTAACCACGCAAGCGATTTTACAGATTTACAGCGAGAAGCTCCAAAACAAAATCCCATGAACGGTCAGTCGCAGTCGTCCAACAACGCAAGTTATGTGTGTGAAATGAAGAAGTGTCCGGTGTGCCATCCTCTGCGCATCAACATTTCTTTATGCGAAATTTGCTACCACAAAGATAGCCGTAACCTAAGAGTGCTGCTTCTTGGGCGAGTTGGAAGTTCGTTCTAAAAAGGTTAGCGCTGATAAACACAGACTGAAGGAAGACACGCGTGTACACAGACGCAAGCGATTCCGCCTGTATGTCCGTGTACCTTCCTTCAGTTAGTGTTTACCAACGCTACCCTAGTTAGAATAGCTGTAACCGTAGGCCAGAGCTGTGCTTGAGAATAACATCACAACATCAACATCCCTTTTTGTGGGCTCTAACAGTGAAAATATATGCATCAGAATGAAATCACACTCAGGTTAGATTGAGTTGACCATATATAAAAGAATGAAAGAAACAAAGAAAGAAGAATATAAAGTAAAAATATATTTCTTCCGCATCTTTACACAATTCGTAGCAAGAGCAAAAGGCGTCGAGGCCCGACAGAGGAGCCTGCTTCGTTAAAAGCTTTTGGTAAAAACGAAACGCGTGCATGTATGACTAGAGTGAACACAATATCGCCGCTTTGCGATATTACATAAAAAAATATTGTCACCGTACGTGTTACATTAGATATGTACTAGAACCACAAAGATTTATTTTATGCAGTGCTGGGCAGTATCGAAGATAGAGGTATCTTAGATACTCTTTGGGTATCTTTTATCTGTATCGCGACACGTCTTGCAATAAGGAGTATATGTATCTGTATTTCCGATACATTCCGCAATGTATCGTGTATCTCAAGATACAAGATACTGCTATAGAAACAGCAACGTGCGAAACAAAAAACGTCGGCTGAGCTGCGCTTATTAAGCTGATATAACTGCCAGTAAGCCACCAGAATAAAACAAAGCAACTGCGACATTCTTTTATTTCGCCGTCATGGAGTGCTCCAGCGAGCACAGGCGATTAGGTATACGCGTCCCCATTGGTGGAGCAGAGTCACGTGATGGCATTTCGTAAGGATGGGAAAAATGTAAGGATAAGAAAAGGTCACAGTGCGTTTCATCAACTCGCCTTATTCGGTTTTAAGGCAGCCTTACGGAAGGCGGCCTTGTCGTCACAGGGAACGAGCATGGGAGCGAGGCTATGAACTTTTACTGGCTCATTTTTGGTTTTTTAGCAAGAAAATAAAAGGCTGTTTGCTCCTCCAAACAATTAAGAAAAATGCAGAAGCGCATACCCTGCAAGTTTCGGTAAGAACGCGCCTCGTCTGGCCGCGCCGTTGGCTCCTTTTCTTTGTTAACGCTTTACCGTTGTCATAGTAACCGGCGGTTCGCGTAGACGTACCGGCACATGCGGTCCATGAAGCGCTGGTTTCTACGAGGGCACCGACAGGGGCGTGCAGTTTCGAGAGGTTTTTGTCCGTCTGCCTGCGTGTGTGCGTGTGTGGCTGTTTGCGTGGATCATACATACACTTGTTATGGAGTGCTACAGAAAGGCGAAAATTGAATTTCACGGAAGATCCAGCGCTGCTCATCGAGTTGAAAGCGTCGCATTTGAGCTACTCCCACACGAGAAAGTGGGAGCAGCTCAAAGCAGGAAGAGCAACGTGCGGCTGCGCACCGAGCATCGGCTACGTGAGTGCAAAAAGTGGTAAAAATTATCCCATCCTGCAGTGAAACACGTCGGCTTCCGCGCCGTATCCTGACTAATTTTTTCACACGTTTAATAATGTGAGGCAGTGCGCAAGCCACCATTCACAATGTGAAAAGTACCTGCGCCGTAGAAACAGAGAGCCACGAGCAGGTGGAGGAGTGTTGGCACGGAAAGACCAACGTTGTGGGGGCCGTTTCCAGCGGCAAGCTCGGCGACATGAAGTGCTCGCTTCGAGAAGCGGAATCTGCTCAGCAACACATCGTCGCTGAACTCTTCCGTGGAATTTTGATGGTTGCCGAACACTCGCAGCGTTAATTGCACATACAGACGCCGATCGCGTACGTCACCTTTTCTTTATTGACATTATAAAACTTTTTCGCGTGCTGGCGTGCCGAGGCACCGACAACGACGAAGTCAGCGGAGTCGCGTGCAAGGCGAGCGCATGGGCCCTCGAATAAAGCAGGCGATATACTATAGCACGGAAAACCCTTTTGGGAACACCTTTACGTGCTATTCGAATGAATTTATCCGTGCCTGTGATTTTAGATGTGAAGCATCTTATAGGCACCCGGCAATGCAGTTTCCAAGATACGATGGCAGCGCCAGAAAACACAGCCTAGCTAGTGGACGCAGCAAAATCGAGGGTTTATCCTCCGCATCCTCTATGTTCAGAAAAGCTCCTTGACTTGAACGTGACTTGCCACCGCCTCAATGCAGTGCGTTTGAAACGCGTTTGTAGCGTTTGTGTTGCCTTGGCACAGCCTGAAAAGAGCGCGTTCTAAACGCGTTTGTGCTGCATTGAAGGCGGTGGCAACATCCCTGAGGTGATTACGAACGCACGTAGGAAGCGTTCGTTGAAAGAGGCGCCCAAAAGGAAGACACTTGAGCGCGTCGATGTGTCCAGCGAGCGTTTCATTTTCTTGCTATCCCTGGCGGCTGGTGCCCTCAACACTTAGGCGTTCGATAAGAGCTCCATCGCGCCCTCTGGTCAGTGACGGGTGCCTATAGTGGAATTCAATCCGGTGGTTCTGGTGTGCGGCGTAACCACCCTTACTGCGGATGGGCAAGCCCTCTCCACACACCTCCTCTCCCTCTCCCCTCTTCCCTCACCTTCTCCACTTCCCATTACCCTCCCCTTTCCCTCTCAACCGCCCCCTTCCCGTCTCCACTTTCCCCTTCCCATCTTCCTCCCCTCTCCCTTTTCTATCTCTCCCCTCCCCCTCCCCAGTTCCCCTCTCCCCTCTCCACTCCCCCTCTGAAACGCGGGCTCTACATGCCGAAACGCTGCCTCGCATCGCCTCATGGTCCCCTTTAGCGTGAGATGGTGTGATTTTTGTCTTTTGGAGCCTCTATTTGTGGGTTCCCAAATGCGAAGGTTTGCGTGGCCGTCAGGGATTATCTCAACGAAACCAATCGATTAACTAGCTAATCTATATTAGTATCCTTCTGTGTCGACACATGTATCTATTTAAAAAAATAGGGCATTGATATATTTTATTTTATTATTAATATTTTTTTTCATATTTGAAAAAGCGCGAGAATTTCCTATCAAATTTGTAATGTTTCTATTCTCTAACCTCCCTACCAAATATTATAACATTTCATAAATCTACTCAATTATTCGCCAATCCCCCACAGTGGGTCTGGGCCACAGTTGAAGGTGAACATGAACAAGAATAAAGCAGTTGGTTTTCGTACGTCAATGTACCAGCATCACTCTTCTTCTACCTCTCCGCTACAGCTTCTTGCGTAATCAGCCATAGCGCTCCGCATAAGTGGCGCCTTAGATACCTGCCGGGCTACCTTATCCAACGCCACCTTATAACGGCTATAGAGCTTAAGGAAAGGTTGAATTGAGGCATAAGGTTTATGAAGCGCGTTAAGGTACCGAAATGGAAAGGACGGCAAAAGATAAGGATAAGGTTGGTTTGAGAATACGAGCCTTAGATAGTTAGATACGAACCGCCGCAACACCGGTGTCAGTGCTAGATGCAATAGAACAAGATTTACGTAACTGAAGATATCTTGCCGTGCTGTATGTTTGTTCTTCCTGCTAAATTATTCAAAAAGCTTTTTTAACGATAACTTCATTGTTAGCACAAGTGCTCTCTATGCTGTCCTCCGTTTGCGTCCCACACATTAACTGTGCTTCTGTATTCGCTTCGAGATCTTTGAGTGGCGCCCTCTCGCGCGTGACGTCAGAGAGTCTGTCCAGCCAGTCTGTCCTGCTCGAGTTGGACGGGGGTCCGCTCTACGTACGGCTGGTGCAGAAGCCTAGCTCCGGTCCCAGCCGCAAATAGTCGTACCGTGTCAACGTCCCCTTCCCGTAGCGCGCGTCATCGCAGCTACGACGGGTTCGGGCGAATAAGGCAACAGGCTAGAACAACAAACAACACTTTATTGCTATGCCAGCAATAACGCGTAAATGTCGCGTAGAGGGATAGTCCGCTCTCGGGGAAAACAAAGGGTAACGCTTACACCTTCGGTCGATGATCGGCTCGCGGGTCTCGGGGCGGTGAGCTGTTCCTTCGCAGGTCAGCAGGGCACCAGAGACCGTCTCCCTGCCTGGTCGGCAGTTTTGTTCACCTCCCGTGTCCCTCCCCACCGCGAGGGTTGATTCCCTCGCAGGGCGAGTTCCCTTTCCCGCGAGCCGGGATGCGAGGATTAGCGCGAGGAGTAGCGGGAAAGAAGGGGTTGTCCGGAAAGTGCGACTGTGCTCCTCTCCTAGTGGTTCCTTCGCTCCCGCTGTCAGTTCCCGATCGCGCCTGCCTTAAGGAAAGGAAATGGGCGCGCGTGCTCTCCCACAAGTTATGGAAACGTTACTGGGCAAGTTCATAACGCCATTTGTATTGAATGTTCACGCAAAATGCCCAGCGAAATCGAGCGGAGTTGCCGTCAGGAGCACGTTCAGTGGCGATTGCTCCTCATGTCGTCTGCTAGCCATCAATGTGTACATCTGTATGTACGGCGACGTTTTCTTTTCGCGACTGTTCTGTATCCGTGGCGCACTGAAAATGACCTTCCGGCCAGTTTTCGATCACTGACTTCAGTGTTCGGGCTTCCGTTTCCGTGCCTGTGTTAAAGCGCAATATACACACACCGCGGGCTGCGCTTGTTTGGTTGCCAAGCCTGCTCCTTCGGTTGAATTCCTTTGTTCGCAGTTTTAAGCGCATGACAAACAAAGTTGGATGTCATTCAAGTAAATAAAGTGGTCGTTACAGGCAACAACCTTTGATTAAATAAGTTTTCAGCCGCTTCCGTGTAAGAGCGTCGTAACTACTTGAAGTTTAAACAAGAAATAAAAAGGTTCAGAGCACGTGTCAAAAGGGGATGCACGACGGCGATCTTATATATTTTGTAGATTGCGCGGAGTTGTTCTTTTTCTGCAGCATATTCTAATCCCTACGTTAATAAAACAAGCTTTGCTGAGTCGTTTCCGGCCGCTTGAAAGTATGCTTAACAGAACTAATGTAATCCTAATAACGTAGATCAATACAAACCTTTCGCATAGAAAGTCGTACAAAGATGTATCTGCATTAAAATAGTGCAAATCACTCTCAATGGTCGACTACTGATAGGGAGTGATGCGGTCACTCACAGGGTCCCTTATGTATTTCCCTAAAATGACTCGAAGGCGAAAGACATCTTCTTTTAAAACGAAAGCGTTTTATGCCGGGGCCCTCCAAGGCTTTCATGACGTATTTCCGTCAAGGACATACGTCAGCAAAATAATCACCATCAAATGGCAAAGAAAAAAACTATAAGAAAAAAATTCGGCAGGTCCCACGTACCGTGGGAGTCGATGTTATGCGAAGCATGCGGCGGCAAGGTGACTGCGGCGTAATTTTTTTTACTAAGTGACACGTTACAAAATGACACTAAAGTTTTGCATAAATGTTATACACACTCATATATGCTGAAGAGCCGCATATGTGTTATATAACCAGTTGTTTACGGTTGGGTAACGCTGCCAATGGCAACGTGGGTATTACCAACACCAGAAGCGGTACGCTGATATGTAGTGCTTATACTTGTCCCGAGAACGCACGCACGTTTCACAAAGCCGTGAGCATATGTGCAAAAAGTTCTTGACAATTCTTGAACAAGGGCATCATCACCGTGATCAGTGAGCACCAGCACATGGTCATGACTTGTTATAGGATCCGATCGTGATCATCGTGACGAGGGGTCCATGTGTAGTGAAGTATGTGGTATAGTAGAGCTGTTGGAATTCGTGGATGCCTCGGTCATTTCGTCGACAAATTGCCCGTCGATAGAGCCGGCGACATGTAGGAACCTGAAGCCACCCTTCGCGTTGGTGAGTTATAGGCCGTCGAGGCTGGTAGGCCGGGATAGTGCTACGTAGACCAACATCAGTGGATGGCGCTTCTCGTATTCGTAGACTACCTGAGCGTACGTGGCCTCATAGCCTAGCCTCCAAAGCGGCTGTCAATCAATCTGGCATCATCCTCGGTCAGCATGAGGCCATCGCCCAGCCTCGTAAGAAATGAAGAGGACACTGCGTCGTTCTGGCGGACGAAGTGCACTTTACGGTGCGGTGATGTGGATATCATATGCAACTATCGTTAATACATTCCTCCGGGGTCGAGCAATGCTTCAGTATAGCTTGCTGAATCAGGAATACAAACATAATATTTATTAGACTGCTATAAAAGTGGAGCCAACACTGGAACCACAGACGTTAATATGATATGACGCCTGTATCGTAGTAGTACACTCTTAAAAAAAAGGTTGTAGTACTTACTAACTTCGGTTTACTAACTACTTGTCACATATGTTACTACCCTGTTAGTAAGTGCGGTTAGTAACGGGGAGGTTAGTAACCGTTACTACCCTCGCCGTTACAAACGCACTTAGTAGCGGTTACTACCCTTCTCGTTGCTAGCTAGTAAAATAGGTAGTAACGGTTGCTACCCAAAAAAAATTAGTAACCGTGATCCTTTCGCATCACGAGCTTCCTTCTTTTATAACGGTCAATTTCTCGAGCACCAACATTGCGATATATCATTCGGTAAATATGCACAGTATGACATGAATCAGAACAGCACACATACACAACGACAAGGCTACGCGACACGTATAATTCAAAAGTGTTTCCAGGAGAATATATAGCCCTACCTCTGGGGTACGCAGCTGGTGCCAGTGGGCAGCTAGGCTTTAGGATAGGTAGGTTAAGTTATGCGCCTATATTTATATAGCGTACAATTTTATTAGGTGCGCGAGGTAACGTAGCGTAGACCTTTTAATCAAGCATATTAAGCAAATCAATATGTTATATGTATATTTAGCGTAATATCATCTCAACATGGCCTAATATACAAGACCCAACACGGGGTATTAAGCTTACTAATATCGCCTCAATGATCTTGAATGGATCCCCGTGCTAGTGAACAGGCTGTAAAAAGCTCGTAATAATAACTTCTATGATTCGCTTAGCAAGTTCATTTAACAGGTGCATCGCAAAAAGTTAGTAACGGTACGCAATAGGTAGTAACCGTTGCAACTTTTAAGTGTCTGCTAACGTAGGTAGTAAAAAGGTAGCAAAAAGTTAGTAATGGTCCAAGAAAGCTAGTAACAGCGGCTGTTGCTAACTATTTGCTCGTGGTTACAAGCTTTTTCCAAACTTTTTTTAAGAGTGTAAGACGAGTCGAAGACGAAAGCCGTCATCTTGCTCTTCTCCGTCGTCGTATTTATCCCTCCGAAAGCTATCTGCACCTAACGTGGTTTTGCACATCATCCGTGATAGATCTACCTTTGACCAAGCTACAATGTCGTGTGATGACGTTATCCTGTAACGTGACGTCGTGATAACGGCATAGCGGCGTCACATATTTTGGCGATCTATGACGTAACATCATATGGTGACGTCATCACGACATAATTTCTCGCGTCACTCGTGCTTTCCCCGACGCCGCGGGACGCTGACGTTAACTTTTCAGCTCGATAAATCATCTAAGGCTATTTTGGCTCAAAAGAAAAAAACACAAATTTCTGGGCATGGTGGGAATTCAAACCCAGGGGCCCATGGTCCGAAGGCGAGCGTCGTATCCAGAGGAACAAAGATAAACACGACAGCATAAAATTTCGGGCGACAAGCAATCAGACTCAAATATCAATTCCTCTAAAAATGTTGGTCGTACAAATTGTATGTCTTCAAGCCATGATCAAAAAAAGTGAATACGAGAAGGGTTTGAGAAAATATATTAAAATATAATAAAAATTTTCACTCAGTGAGTGAATGCATGTTTTTGCAGCACTGTGAAAGGTTATAAGCAAAGTAGCTTTTTGTTACTAACTCGACTTAGTAACTTGGCTGTTTGGGTAGTAACAACACGCCTGTTGCTTTCGAGTTTGTAAATAGTTAGTAACTGTCTCAGAGAGTTAGTAACAGTGGCTGTTACTAACATTTTCCTTCCAGTTACTACCTTTTTACGAACTTTTTTTTAAGAGTGTACACATCATAGGAGTATCATGTAGTCTTTATTACTTTCTTGTAAAATTAGATAGCAAGCATCACAACCACAATTGACGTTGCACCGATATTACGCCTGCGTAGACTTTTTCCAAACCAGTTTATAGACGTGGCGTGGCTCAGTGGTAGAATACCTGATTTCCACGAAGAATGCTCGGGTTCGATTCCTGCTGGGATCCTAATTTTCCTTCTTTCCATTCGTCGAGTGAACGCTGCCGATGTTGGTTTTCCTTAACGCTCTGGCATTTAAGTTACCATTGTCTGTTCTCGCCGTTCCTCCGTAGATATAAACTGTCAATCACCCGTGGTGCATACCCGTTCACCTCAGCCCGTGGTAAACGGGTATGTGCCACACGTGTCTAGTGGAAAGGGTGTGACGACGTACGCGACAGGATTTTCACGTTATTCATGTCACGACCCGACAGTCATATTCGTCAAATCCTCTTACCCTCCCATGCCAATTTTGGTCTACACCAAGTTAAGGAGGCGATCATGAGAGCACCCAGACGTAGGCGGCTAGATAGATAGATAGATAGATAGATACGTAGATAGAAACGCTCAAAGTGCCAGAGGTTCGCTAAGAAATGCTTCGCATTTAAAAGTTCATTTGACAGGAGTGGAGCACATGACTTCTCGGTCCGCGACGATGACTGGCGGGCGTTTAGCTCACGGACCTACCGCCAAACACGTAACGGAGGTTAAATGAACGCGCATTTTATCTTTCACACTTTCCTCTCACAGTGCTCTTGCATGGATGGATGGATGGATGCTATGAGCGTCCCCTTTATAACGGGGTGGTGAGATGTGCTACAAGGCTAGAAAAACAAAACAAAAAAAACGCGCCGTTGATGCGACCGTCCCATTCGGCGCATTTGCAATAGAAGTGTAATTTCGTTTAACACACCGCGACGTGGTGGCTTTAGCCCAAGCCTCGCTGATAGCATCTATTCATATAGAAAAATAACCCTCCGACGCTCGCCTGGCTGTCGCACCGCATTCCCCGCTCGCCCTGTGAGAATTAACTGCCAAGTTAGAGGGAAGACACGACACGCTAAGCCTTTCTCTTCGCGCTTCACGACGCTTTGGAGGACTGCATATCGAGTATCAGTGCTTAATATGTGCTTGCTGATGCCATATTTGCGATCGATATACCATATGGGGTGTCCACGTATATGTTAAAGGGCCCCTAAATGACCCAGAGGTCTAAATTTAGTTGTGCTTTGACAGTTGCGCACGAGTCTTCAACGAACACGTAGCCGTGAGATATTTTCGAAACGGTGCCGTAATAGTAGAGTTACACGCGTTTGATGATCGACACGCTGCGATCGCTCGCTTCAGTCTTTCCTTCGCTACCGTCCACTCGTCTGCAGGTCTCCTCTCCAAAAGCAGCTTTGCCCTCCTCGCCGAGTGCCCCTCCCAATCTCACGTGGCATTCCGCCATCGCTGACGCGCTTTCCGAAACAGCGGGCACTTCCGGTTGCCGCGACTACGTGAACTCCGTGCTTCTCGGCTAACCGCTGTTGTTGCCGTGCCGGCCCGCACGGTGACACGTGTCGCATGTTTTAGTCTTTCAAATCGCCACTCTCGCAGCCAAGCACTGCTGCGTGAAAGCCATCGCAAAACATTGTCGGATTCAGTACGCGCAGCTTATAAGACTCGAGCTAGGCGTGACTGTGCTGGTACACTACTAAATCGCTATTTAGCAGTTGCTTTACGCGTCGCAGTTGCCGAGCCGCAAGCGCGCACACGCGGGCAACACGACGACGAACAGCAAGGAGCGTGGGCAGCTGCTGTAGACTAACCGGAAGTCGTAGGTTCTTGTTCGAGCAATCGCAGCATCGCCTGCATACCGCATCACAGATTCAACACGCTGACGTCCCGCACCTCACTAGGCAGACCGGAAGGGCTCGGAGAGGAGAAGAAATTGTTTCTTGGAATTTGTGACGCGCCCGCACTTGTAGCGCTGCCACGTGTGATATCGTTGATTGACACGGCATTCTGCACGCTATGAGCGTGTTTACTTGAAATGTTTGAAAAAATATCGGAGGTGGTTTAGGAGCACTTTAAGAACTTCAGCTACCGCAAGGGTTAAATCATAATCATGGGCGTTTGTCGTCGCTACGGAGATGTGCCACTAGGCGTCAACGTGAGTGCATCCACAGCAGGCGGTGCTACATCTGTCAAACACCAATAGACATTATACCAGCGCTGATATGCCATGCACAGAACTACTTCTGTGACGACACGTTTCACTTTCGTGTTATACCGATTCCCATGACAGAGGGATCAACCATCTTTTTTCTTCAGGCGATGTATTCTTCCTTCCCCCACCCCTCCCCGAATGATTTCTGGACGTAACTTGGTTTTGCACTACCTCCAGGATCGGAGGCATTACAAGCTTTTTACACATCACCTAGTTCTGCACAGCCTCCGTGATTGGCCCACCGATCAAGAAGGCAACGTAAAACGACGATGTCATGTGATGACGTCATCATGTCACGTGACGTTATGACGTCACAAGTTTTAGCAGTTTGTGATATCACGAAGACGTTATAAGGTGACGTCATCCTGTCATAACGTTTTGCATCAGTTGTGTTGACGCTGCCGACTCGGGACGCCGACGGCCAATTTACGCGTTTGATCAGGAATCCAAAGCTTTCACCTTAAAATATTCCATCTTGTTACAGCGCGGTAAATAAAAGTAATACCCAGCCAAAGAAGCCAAAATAATGGTGGGAAAGAGCTCTCTTTCTCCTCTTCCTGGACACATTCGCCGATTTTTAGTACTGTTTACCAAGCTGAACTATCGGTTCAGCTTGGTAACCCAAGCACCAGGAACTGCATAATACATGCCGTCCTCTCATTTACATTGACAAGCACGCACATTTCGATGGAGGCGGAAATGTCTGAGGCCGGTGTACTTAGTTTATGGGCACGTCAAAGAACCCCAGGTGGTCTAAATTAGTGGAGCTCTCCAATACGGCGTCCCTCATAATCATATCGTGGTTTCCGGACGTTAAGCCCGAGATATTATCATTACAGCCACATATACCCGATTAGGCAGCACTGCGCAATTGAACGCATGACTATGGCTCACGAGCGGCAAACCGCAAGACCGTATTTATCTCTAATCATAAAGGTCCGAACTGTACCACGCGCACCACTGCTGGCGTTTTATTCGGAGACGAAAGTACGTGTAACAAGTTTTAATGTGCATCAAACTCGCTCAATCTACGCTAGTCATTCGCAATAACCCGCTGGGCGATGAAATTCATAATTTAATTTTTTGCCAGACATTTTGTTAACACAGGTCCACATGACTACAATTGGGAGCGGAGTGTGAATTTTGTTGAACTCCAATTCTGTTTACATAACGCTAACGTTTGCGAATAAGCCATAAAATTGATCGCGCTCCGCTTCCAAAGCAATAAGGTTTAGAAAGCAATAAGGTTTATTTTTAACAAGTATAGACAGACAGACTCACCGACACATCTACATAACAATGCTGGCATCTTAACACTACAAAACCGAACGAAACTAACAAGACTAAAACTAATGTTTCAACTACTACACAACATAATAAAAATGGATACTTCAAGGTATATATCTTAGTTTCAAGGCCGACCAACCCGTCATAACCATTCCCATACTCTTGCCGAATACTCATCCAACACTAATTGCTTCAAATATTCATTTTTTCCTCTAATCATTAAAGATTGGAACTCACTGAAACCTACCCTAACGACCAAATCATTCATAAACTTGTTCACAACTGCGATTGAAAGCGCATTGATTGCCTCACCAAGAGCACTAACGACATTACAACATCAGTAAACCCGCTAACGATGAGTCTGTGTCATGTTACTAATACATAGTTTTTCTCTGCTGCTTATATGAAGGTAATATTTTAAGTGACATGTTCTTCGATTATTTTGTTGTTCATGAAATTGTTTGAACAATGTAATCAATAGTAATGTGTACTGGCTGATCCTACGCTATGTTTACAAAAGTATACCTTATCCTTTTGCAGTTGTTTTTGGCGATAATCTCGCCCATGATTTTGTTACTAAAATTGTTTTATTGTGTGTTCTTCTATCGCAATGTATAATGTATAATTTTGTATGTAATTTTGACTATTTTTGTGATTTTAACCATATATGATCCTGTGCAAACATATAGTATTTTTTCATGTGCCTTCTCTGCTATAATCTCTGAAGAGATTGGCAGTATTGTTAAATAAATAAAATAATAATGCCAATGTAACAACTAGCTTGGACCCAGCCTCTGATTCAGTATAATACCAACTACGTTTTTCTCATGAGCGTCCCCAGGAGCACTTTTATGCTATTTATTTTTCATAGGCACTGAGTTTTCTATTGTCTGACCTTAACATCTAAGTTAACGACGCATCATGCTCTATTGTCATAGCTTTTAGGGACTTCTGCTGCACGTGTTTATACAGGGTGTTTCACGTAACTGTAACCAAAAATTAGAAAGGAGTGCTTAACCTCAACTCATAAGACCAATGACATGGTTTACCTTGATGTGGCTCTCGTTAGGCTGATGAATAATCGCTGATGATATATCGCTGATGAATTATGCAACTTTTCTGATATTCACTTTAGGGCCAAATGCGTTTCGTTACGTTGTAGAAGGCATTCCTAAACGACTGATTCATTTTTTTGTGGAAACGTACATGCTTCGTAGTGATATCTTCCGGCCTTTAAAGAAAGCTGGAGAACTATGACCACGCTACTGCCCTCATGCGCTACCGTACTGCAGCGCTCTCCAACGTGCTTCGAGCGCAACAATCGGTGTGTGGACCGTGGCGAAATGAGCCGCATGTGCTCTAGGCATCGTCTTCACAGTGTGGCCACATTTCTGGCTGTCGCACACGGCAAGTAAACGCCATTGTACCTGAAAAGCGATAGGATGACGGTCCGCGCGCCGGCTGTTTCGTTCCAAGAACGTTTAAAGCTCTGTAGTGCGGTAGCGCGGGAGCGCAGCCACGCGGTTGGAGTTCATATTTCGCGGGAGTTCTTTTTAAAAGACAAGATATTTTAACCACGTAGCGTGTACGTCGCGAAAAAAGAAAAAAAAAGTCCGGATGAGTCGTTTTTCAATGCGCTCTATGACGTGACGAATTGCGCTTGGCCGTAGAGCGAATATTAAAAATGTTAGCTAATTAGTCTTGCCTAATTACATAATTCAGCAATAAAAATGCCACAACGACCACCACATGATGGAAAACCATATGCCGTTGGTTTCCTGCTGTCGCGGTTAACGGCTTGTTTTTTTTTAAATATTTCGTTCTACTTACGTGAAACATCCTGTACACTTATTCAATGCGATTGTTTAATACGCAACCGCCCTGCTGCTTGATGCTATTTGACTTAGACATAATTGTTTTTTTTGTTAGGTCACCGTAAAGTTTTATTTTATTCTTAGAAATCAGCTGGTAAGCAGAGCTAGAAGTGACAATAGTGTGAATAGCTATGATATACTGCGGCGCTTTGTGTTACTAGGATACGTCTGAGACGTTTGTCGGCGGCAGAACATCCTCTCGGAGAAGAAATGGTAAAAGTTTGCACGTTAGTGATTATGTTGCTAACGAACAATTTGCGCCAGCAGTTAAGTAGAATATCAAAAATTATTGCAGTTTCATGTCCTCAGTGTGTTGCATCACACGCTGCATCACAAAAATTATTGCTGCCAACGTTGTTGCTGCTCTACACATATCGGGTCATGCGGTATTACGAAAACGGTAATACTTTTACGCACAATATTTGTATATATATATATATATATATATATATATATTGTCACGTGGTTTATTCACGTACAAACGTGAAGGAACGATGAGGAACGTCGAGGAACGTCGAGGGTCCAAAATCCAACCAAGCGCAAGCTCGGGTCGCGTGGCTACCACTCACGATGTGGCTTGCTTTCTTGGCTGCTTCGTCGTCGTCTCGTACTCTTCACTACATTGGCCCCTGGTGAATAGCGGAGCCATCCTGGCGACCTAAGGCGTTGTTAGTATAGCGGGGTCGTAATAGGGCTTCAGGCGGCTGACATGGACGATTTCCCGACCACGACGACGTAAATCGTGGGATGCTGTCAGAGGCTCAACCTCATAATTGACAGGAGACGTGCGAGAAAGAATGCGATAGGGCCCCTGATATCGGGCACGCAATTTCGAGGAAAGGCCAGGAGTGCTCGATGGGATCCAGAGCCAAACGAGGTCACCAGTGGTGAAAGTAGAGAGAGGTCGGTCGGTGTCGTGCCGTAGCTTTTGGTGGCCTTGGTCCTCGGTGGTCAGCGAACGGGCTAATTGTCTGCAATCTTTGGCGTATCTGGCAACGTCAGAAATCGCAGTATATTCAGACGAGTCCGGCGTATAGGGAAGCATAGTGTCCAGCGTGCAGGACGGGTCATGTCCGTATAAAAGAAAGAAAGGTGAGAAACCGGTGGTCGCGTGCGTTGCGGTGTTGTACGCGTACGTGACGAACGGCAGGACGGTGTCCCAGTTGGTCTGGTCTGATGCCGTGTACATTGTCAACATATCACCGAGTGTGCGATTAAATCGTTCCGTGAGGCCATTCGTCTGCGGATGATATGCGGTGGTCATTCGATGAACGATGTTGCACTGGACGAGCAAGGCCTGAATAGCGTCAGACAGGAAAACACGCCCTCTGTCGCTCAAAAGTTCACGGGGAGCACCGTGGCGAAGGACAAAGTTGCGTAAGATAAAAAACGCAACCTCTCTTGCGGTAGCCGTTGGAAGTGCTGCAGTCTCTGCGTAACGGGTGAGGTGGTCCACGCCAACAATGATCCACCGATTCCCAGAGGAAGTCGGGGGAAGCGGGCCATATAAATCGATGCCGACGCGGTCGAATGGACGTCCCGGACAAGTTAGAGGCTGAAGTGGACCGGCTGGGCGTTGAGGTGGAGCTTTACGCTGCTGACAAGCAGTACAAGCACGTACGTACTGCGCACGAACGTGTACATGCCGCGCCAGTAGTATCGCTGACGCAAGCGGTTGTAGGTCTTCAGAGCGCCAGCGTGAGCGCTTTGCAGGTCGTTGTGAAAAGCAGTGCAGACTTCTGTGCGCATGTGGCGCGGGATCACTAGCAACCACCTCCGACCGTCAGGTGCGTAATTACGCCGATAGAGGAGGCCGTCGCGGAGTGCGAAATGCGTGGCTTGACGACGGAGAGTTCTTGACGCTGGATGAACCAATGAACCAGTCAGCAAGTCGACGAGTTCGGAGATCCACGCATCCTTGCGTTGCTCCGACGGCATGTCTGCGAAGTCAAGGGGCGTCAAGACAGCTGACGTGGCTGACGGCGAAGCTGTGTCAGGCGGTAACGGTGAGCGGGATAGCGCGTCAGCGTCCGAGTGCTTCCGGCCGGATCTGTACACAACACGAATGTCGTATTCCTGCAGCCGAAGCGCCCAACGACCAAGGCGGCCTGAAGGATCTTTCAGAGATGAGAGCCAAGAGAGCGCGTGATGGTCCGTGACTACTTCGAAGGGGCGGCCATAAAGGTACGGACGGAACTTGGTCAAAGCCCAGATTATGGCGAGGCACTCTTTTTCAGTGACTGAGTAGTTGCACTCCGCTTTCTTCAGGGTTCGACTCGCGTAAGCAACAACGTACTCGTCGTATCCTGGTTTCCGTTGAGCCAGTACAGCACCAAGACCGACACCGCTGGCGTCAGTATGGACCTCCGTAGGCGCATTAGGGTCAAAGTGACGGAGTATCGGAGGTGACGTTAATAAGCGCCGTAGCGTCATGAAAGCTTCATCGCACTCTGGTGACCAAGCCGACAGGCCGTTAGAGGCTGTCAGTAGGTTGGTAAGAGGTGCGATGATAGAAGCGAAGTCGCGCACAAATCGACGAAAATATGAGCACAGCCCAATAAAGCTTCGGAGCGTCTTGATGGAATTGGGCTTGGGGTACTCGGCCACGGCACGAAGTTTAGCGGGATCCGGAAGAACGCCTTCCTTGCAGACGACGTGACGACGTGACCTATGGTGAGTTGGCGCGCAGCAAAATGGCACTTCTTGATGTTAAGTTGAAGGCCAGCAGAGGCGAGGCACGTGAGCATAGCGCGAAGACGAACAAGATGAGTCGGAAAATCGCGGGAAAATACAACAATGTCGTCAAGGTAGCACAGGCAGGTATTCCACTTGTGGCCACGAAGGATGTTATCCATCATTCGTTCGAAGGTAGCTGGGGCGTTGCAAAGTCCGAAGGGCATCACCTTGAACTCATAAAGCCCATCGGGAGTAACGAACGCAGTCTTCGGGCGGTCAGGGTCAGCGAGTGGAACTTGCCAATAGCCCGATCGTAAATCCAAGGACGAGAAATATTCTGCTCCTTGCAAGCAATCGAGGGCATCGTCGATGCGTGGCAATGGGTATACATCCTTCCGAGTTATCTTATTCAGGCGGCGGTAGTCGACGCAGAATCTGATAGAGCCATCCTTTTTGCGCACAAGCACGACAGGGGAAGACCAGGGGCTCTCAGGTGGCTGAATGACTCCGCGCGTGAGCATATAATCGACTTGTTCATTGATAACACGGCGCTCTTCCGCCGAAACGCGATATGGTCGTTGGCGTAAAGGGGCATGACCACCGGTGTAGATGTGGTGCGTGACGCTCGTTGTGCGACGGAGAGATGGCTGACCGCAGTCGAAGGATGAGCGGAACTCTTCTAGAAGGGCCAATAGTTCGCGTTGATGGTCCAAGGATAGATCCGGGGACACAGAAGGGTGAAAAATGTCTGACTTCGGAGGTGCCGCAACAGGGGCTGTCATGGCATTCAGCTGGTGGTGAAGTGGGGCTTCAGCGAACTCCAGAAAGCGAAGCAGGTCAACGGCATGTATGCTTCCCAAACATTCCCCGCGAAGTAGACGAACGGGCGAGGTGCGCAAGTTGGCAATCGGCATGATGGTAGCGCCGGATTCGACGGTGAGTACGGCAAACGGCAGTCGTAGGGCGTGGCGGCGGAGAAACAGCTCTGACCGGGCGAACAGGACAGCGCCGTCAGGAGCGGCCGGACAAGTCAAGGCGACAAGGGTGGACGTGTTTGGGGCTACGTCAGCGTCGGCAGCAATGACAAGTTTACATGCGTCAGATATGGTAGGCCCCGAAACAGAAGATTGCAGCGGCGTAAGGGCGACTTCTGCTCGGGCGCAATCTATGATAGCGCGATGACGTGAAAGGAAGTCCCAGCCGAGGATAACGTCGTGAGAGCAGGACGGCAGCACGAAAAACTCAATGACGTAAAGTTCGCCTTGAATATTAACGCGCGCGGTACACACGGCTGAAGGTGCTATGAACTGCGAGTTCGCAGTGCGGAGCATTAGTCCTGAGAGCGACGTGGTCACTTTTTTTAACTGGCGGCAGAGGCTCTCGCAGATTACGGAAACGGCGGCCCCGGTATCAATTAGCGCTTGGGCCGTGGTTCCTTCAACATTGACGTCGATAACGTTTCGCGGCGAAAAAGACGGAGGCCTTGGGCAGTTCGCTTCGCATGCAGTTCTTGCCTCCGGAACTGCAGCGATCAGTTTCCCTCTTGCGCAGCAGGTCGGCGACGCATAGGTGACAGGGAGCGTCGTCGAGGGGACGGTGACCGGTGGGTGTCGTTGGGTCGTTGATCACGGGCATACTCCGGTGGCGACCGGGACGACGACGCGACCGGCCTGCCGTCGGCGTCGAAGTGAGGAGGGGCGTAGTTTGGGGGCGACCTGGACGACGACGCAACTGGCATGCCCACGGCGTCGAATGTTGGAGGAACCAGGCGACAATGGCGAGCGACGTGGCCGGCGAGGCCACAGGAGAAACAGATGGGCCGATTGTCCGGGGTTCGCCACGCGTCGAAGCGGCGGAAAGACGGAGCCGAGGGGTTTGGGATGGGCGGCGACGAAGCATACGCGGATGTTGGCAAGACACGGGGCGGCGTAAGTGGCCGAGGTGGAGCGTAAGGCATAGATTGGTGATACGCGGTGGTCGCCAAGGCATGGGACGGCATCAGTGGTCGAGGTGGAGCAGAGGGCATAGGCTGTTGAGGGGGCCGCGCAGCAACGGCGGCGTAGGTAAGCGGCGCAGTGACGGGCGGTTGTTGGAACATGGGTGGGAGAGCCTCAGCAACTTGCGTCCGAATGGCTTGTTGAATGCCCGGAGCCAGAGGATGCGCCGGCTCGTGAGTGAGCGGCAGTAAGGACAGCTGGCGTGCGACTTCTTCACGGATGAAGTCTTTGATCGTGGGCTGGAGAGTCGGCTGAGTGGCCGGAGGGACAGCTAGCTGCAAGCTGGAGAGCGTGTCGGGGGTCGGGAGGGCCTGACGGGCGATCGCGCGCTGCCTGCGCAATTCGTCGAAACTCTGACAGAGGGAAACTAGCGCAGCGACTGTGGTGGGATTCCGCGCGAGCAGCAGCTGGAAGCCGCCGTCCTCGATGCCCTTCAAGACGTGGTTGATTTTGGCCTCCTCAGGCATAGCGGGGTCGACGCGGGTGCACAGATGGAGGACATCCTCGATGTAACCCGTGTAGGTCTCACCCGGTTGTTGTGCACGCTGACGCAAGCGCTGCTCGGCGAGAAGCTTGCGAGCCGCAGGCCGTCCAAAGACGTCCTTGATAGCAGTCTTGAAAGCTGACCAAGATGGAAGCTCGGCCTCTTGGTTGTGATACCACAGTTGGGCTATGTCGGCAAGGTAGAATTGCACATACCCAAGCTTCATTGGATCGTCCCATCTGTTGCTGGCGCCGACTTTGTCATACCTCGACAGCCACTCGTCCACGTCCGATTCACCGGAGCCCGAGAAGATGGGGGGGTCCCGCTGAGGATACACGGCGCCACAAGTGACGTGGACAGCCGAAGGGCCAGGCTGGGAAGGAGTCTCGGTGGCCATGTTGGTATCACGAAGGGGGGGAAGCTTACGGGAGCGAAGATCCAGGGTCGTAGGGGAAACCCACGTACCTCCACCAAATGTCACGTGGTTTATTCACGTACAAACGTGAAGGAACGATGAGGAACGTCGAGGGTTCAAAATCCAAGCAAGCGCAAGCTCGGGTCGCGTGGCTACCACTCACGATGTGGCTTGCTTTCTTGGCTGCTTCGTCGTCGTCTCGTACTCTTCACTACAATATATATATATATATATATACACCAGCGGCCCCCATCAATAACAAAAGTGTCAAGCAAAAACCACTGACAGCACAGAGTACAAAGAGCTGTCATGTTAAGCAGCCACAGAAATTCCAATAAGTTGTTTCGGAATGAAACTATAGTATGCTTTGGGTAAGAAAGACAGAACTTTCGGGATAGAAATATATATTTCATTAAAATTAAACAAAGTTGGTCAGAGTTAAGACATCTTGAAGTAAACAATTTTGCAGATAGGTCTTTGCTGCTTCATTATATGGATCTGTAATGACAAATTTGCTAATGTATCGAAGTATCTTAAGATACAATGGGGAAGTATCGTATCGGATACAGTGATTCCGTAAGTATCTTGTATCTGTACCTCAAATAATTAATGCCCAAGTATCTTGTATCGTATCGTGATGCAATTTCGAAGTATCTTTGCCCAGAACTGATTTTGTGACAAGTGGGACAGAGTTTCAATATTAAACACTGATATAAGCACAAAATAAACCACAATTGTAAATATAATATCTAGTGCCAGTCAGCACTGGGATTCCACATGTTTCAAGTAATTAAACAACGTAAAAAAAACGTGTAAAATGTCATATGTAGCAAGCACCAACACTGACCAATTACAACTTACAGGGGGGATGGAAAGAAACGCGAACAGCGCGGCGTGCTGTTTTCATAATGCTCTTACCTTTGTGGCAAAAAATATTCTAGAATGGGTCTTAATTGTATCATCGATGACTCTAGTTGCTTTTTATTACCATCCAGGCTACAACGACTTGAAAAGAAATGTGAAAAAGCAGATAATGTAGATGCCACTCTGTTCGCGTTTCTTTCTATCCTCCCTATCGTCCCTCAAAATCATATCGTGGTTTTGGGACGTTCAACGGAAACACTTAGTAGTATTATTCTATCCTCACTCTACATACCGCGGTACGTGAGCGGCTGGGACAGGAAAAATCCTGCATTAGGACAGCTTGCAACATTTAGCGACTACAACTGGTTTAGCACATTGCTTGCATTAGGACTGTCACTAGAAATTTATTTTGCACGTTTTCATTTTATTCTACGTGAAATAACTGAATATCTGAAGGACATTGTGTATACGTGTCCAATGAAAAAACCATTGACCTGAGTTTCGGATTGCACGCAAAGAATATTGTGCTATGAGCTGGGCACACTGGAAAAAACTGCGTTTTTTCACAGTATTAGTGCTGTAGGAAACTAAAAAAGTGTATTATTGTAGCTCGTTTAATTTATTTTTTTACTTGATGAATAGTTGTGAAGTATGTGCATTAGGTGGCACAACAGACGGCAAAGCTTTTTTGTAGGATAAGAAAAAAATATACATGGATTGTTTTCATCCGCTACTCCGAACTATGCAAGAATAGCGCTGAGGTGATGAAAATTGTACATTCCAGATCAAGAGCTTCTGCCAAATTTGTAATGCTCACCGACATTTCCACATTCTTCCTGAAATCTTGCGAAGGTTCTTGTGTGAAAATTCGGCATTGTTATCGGATTTCTTATCTTCATGAAAAATCATAGCTTCCTATATTACAGCAAAATATTCAGTTTTGTTCGTATTTAACTTAACAAAATGACAATGAGCGATCTAAATACAGTAAATGAGGAATCAACGCAGCGAAAATGAACTGCTTTCCTTATCTAACAGGTTATCTCTAAGAAATCTTTCAGTGTCGAAGCGCATATTTTTGCAAATGGCGGAAAATCTAAATTCCCACTATTTTGCGCAGCTCCGCTTTCTATAGTTAGTCCTCAGCAATAGTAGTCGCCAGTGATTTAACGTGGCATGTGCTATTACAGCGATAGTGGAGAAACAAGTATCTTTGTCCACTGCAGTTGGCGCAGGTTCCGCAGGTTGCGCTCTCGCCAACCGTCTCACGGCAGATGGCAGCAACAGCGTGTTACTTCTCGAAGCCGGGGGCCTCGAAGACGCCGCAGTGCAGGTTCCATTATTCTCAGCTATTTTGCAGCGAACTGCCATTGACTGGGACTATACGAGCGAGCGGCAATACAACGCCAGCTTATCTGCCGATGGCCAGGTGAATCGACGTCGAATGCTTATTTTCTTACCATGGGCCGAAACAGGATGTTTTTTCAGACAGGGAAAGGTGACTGGCTTTGGCAGCTTTGCTGGCATTTTCTGGCCACGTTTATTGTGTGTTCTCATTGTGGCAAAGCACCGATGACACGCGGAAGCGTCACTGTTCTGAAAAACCTCCAGGGTGTCCGCGGAAGGCGCAGTACGATCACACCTTGAAATCGATGAGCGGCCTTCTTGGAGCGCATCGTAAACACTATAGGCTTCCCAAGCAACGCTTACCGGCGCTGCTGCGATTGACAGGCAGCGCCATCTCTGGCAGAAAAAGAGAAACTGGGGTGTTAGCAGCGCGCGTTTTCCCTTCTCTCCACCGCGTTGCCGCTGGCTTTGCACGTGCACGGCTCTCGCGGTGCACTTGCGCCGCCTCGCAATGTACCGCTTGCAGTGCGGCTTCAAAAAGATTTTCCAGCTTGACTGGCACTTCCGAAAAGCGAACTTGATAAAATGAAAAAGGCTCGTCAATCACGTTAACGGTGAAGAGCAGACGATCGATAACAACGACGCCCAACTCAAAGCGAGATGCATTTCCCAAGTCGCGATTACACCGTGTAGGACGTATACCTCGAGGTAAGTCTCATTCTGTCATGATAAAGATGAATAATGGTCCACATGCACTCCGAAATGAAGCCGTACACGCTATCGATGTTCTGCGGCGTGGACTACGAATCATATGTTTGTTGTTTTGATATGGCATGCTTATAGTAGCAGCCGTGTACTTTCGTGAACAAACGTTTGCGGCGTGCGAAAAAAAGATTATACGGCCATGGCACTGCCTCCTGAGAAGGTTAGAGTCAAGTGCTCCGTGCCGCTGGAGAATCACCCGCCGATTAAGACGCGAGGCAGCTAGCTGAGCTTTAACCACTGTGAAGCAAGATGAACTGCTCGCCTCGTTTTTTCGGCTCTCGCGTCATGCTTGCAGTCTCTTTTTATGATATCGACTTGACAGGCGTATAAAACATGCTGCGTGAACACAGCTAGAAAATCGCGCAAAGTCAGAAGGTGGTTACTTCAAGGTTGCAGTTGCAAAGCATGTATTAAGTGCCAGTTATATTTAGCGGCTTAAATATATATCACCCTAATAAAGTGACAAAAACAAAGCAAACCTGCAGAACGATGTCAAAGCCTGCTGCAAATGCACAGACGTCCGGTCCGGCGTGATAAAGCAGACTTCCGGAGGCGTGAAATGCAGGCGCCGAACTTCTGACGATGTGCCGAGTTCAGTTGAATTCAACCAACCGCGCAATGCTAACGGTATAACGCGAATGTGAACGCTCAACAACGACTGGTAGGTGTCACGAACACGGAAATCAAAACACAAAGTTGCTTCACCTACAACCGTAACTGGACTTTAACAATACGAGAAGACAGCGAGTACTCATTAATGTAGTCGCTGCGTGCATGCGCCGCGTTACTTACCGATTCAGGTAGTCGGAACGAACGAAAGCGATGAACTCGGACAGCCAAAATAGAAGGCGAGACAGCGCCGTCAGCTATCCACGCTTGCCGCCTTTATTTCGCGTACGACACGCCCGGGAAACGATACAGTTTAACACGTGAATCGCGTGCCTTTGTGTTGTCTGCACTGTTGTGGCTGGCCGCTAAAACGCAATGCTTCGGACCACGCTTGCGCTTCCGCAGTGTCGCTTCTGCCATCGCTGAAATGCGCAGCTTCGCACAGCAAGCCTCTCGGTTCAACGTGCCCAGCTGGCGCCCCCCCAGTTATCCGCACCGAGAGAAGAACGCGTGCGCACGTGCGCTACCGCTACCGTGAAAGGTTCAGAGCTTTCCGACAGAGCCGCAGCGCGGCTGGCGCGGCGCTGTGTTCGCGCCGCAAACTTGAGCTTGGGTTCTCTATTAGTTCAATGCGAGCGCTGGGCCTAGGAAATAGACGTTGCGGCTGAAGGTGCACGCGTTTATGTCGGGTGTGCAGTTTGATATGAAAAGTGCGTGGTGAAGGATATCCGCTTAGACACTATGGATGCATTGCGGTCGCCGGTGTGGTGGCCCAATGGTAATGTTTTTTTTTTTTTAACAAAGACCGCAGTCTTCAATATTCCTTCTCTGTTTTCAACGTCGTCTTAAAGCTGTCATGGCCGATTCATATTTCCTGTGTAGTTGTACGTGACGAGTATCCCGAATGTAACAAAAGTTTGCTGAACATATGCAAGCATAGTGTTGCTACGTACGGAAGACGTGCCAAGCGAAAGCAAGCAGATTAGCAAGGTAAATTGACAATTCACCTTGCTAAACTGCTTCCTGTACAGCAGCAGAGTTCTAACGTGTAGTTCTCGTTTTATATACACAAAATGAGTCCATGTTACCCCTGCATCCTAATAAAATGTATTTAGTGATTCATTCCAGCTATCTTCGTATCAAGTATAGAGAGCACCATTGTTGAAAACCATAGATGAGCATAAACATACAGCGGAGAAGAATGTGCGTAAGCTATATTTTGTTAGAAATACAGGTAATGCCATCTGGTCCGCTATGGGACAGCTCTAAAAGATTAATGCTGTTGTATACGAACAAAAAAAATACGCTTCAAGCTAGGAAATGAACGCCGCCATTTGTGTACCTTTTAACGCTCAGCAAATACTACTTTTTTCTCAGATTAACAGACTCCCGCGTGGCAAAGCCTTGGGTGGCTCGAGTTCAATCAATCATGTTATCTACGCTCGAGGAAACCGTAAAGACTACGATAATTGGGCATCTCTTTATGGCGCCAAGGGCTGGTCTTACAAAGACGTGCTGCCAGACTTCATCAGTATTGAAACGTCTTACCTAGGCATCGACAATGGTAAGCCACGCCTATCCGACCTAATGTGTAGGCAATTCTTCTGTGCTCTTATTGTCTCTTCAACAAGCGCATAAACCTAAATTCAATAGCTGTTTGTTTATTGGTTTGCTTAAATTCACACAAGTTTGCTTAAATTCACACAAACATGGACAGCGTCTCAGAAATCACTACCGCAAGAAACCGCCTGCACTGTACAGAAAACAAATTGTAAAATGAGGAGCACGGAATCACATATGCCGCTCAGGCCAAAGGCTCTCAAATATTTTCTTCACAGACAACAATTATTACTCCACTACTTCATGAGACGCTTTCTTTATATGCATTTCTTATTTTGTTGGTACTAATAGTTCACTAACTAGAAGTATTAGTCTACAATGGACAGCATTACCTGTTATAAAAGTCTGTGTTTTTTTGCTCTAATCCTTAGTTTCATGATCTACCTTTTTGTTTTTCGCTTCATCTATTTGCTGTGCATATATTTTTGCGCCTTTCTTAACAAGGTATGTTAGGTTGTTCACACCTGCTATAATCTTTGTAAGATTACAGTGGCTATAAATAAATAAATAAATAAATGAATAAATAAATAAATAAATAAATAAATAAATAAATAAAATATTATCCAATTCCATACAGTGGCAAGACCAAATGACGTTTCGCTGACATGACGCCTCTACAGAGTTTTTTCTGAAGCGGTTTAAAGCAGTGGCGTGGCTGTATGTTAAAATGCTTCACTTCCACAAAGGATGCCTTCTGTCGATTGCGGCATGGACTATGATTGAAATTTTCAGCGTCGATTGCTATTTTTCGTTGATCGACAATGCCACCGACCCCGGCACATGATTTTCTGCGACACGGGGTCCTTAGCGCTCTTTCATTAAGCTTTACAAAGTCTCTTCTCGTCATTCCGGGGTTATCAGACAGTGAATCACTTGTGACGCATATCCGAAATTCATGGACCGTGGCATACCAGTACGTGCCAGACGTGACTAAGCATACGTGATTGAGGGAAATGGTTTTATTCGTGCACGACAGACATTTCCCGTTATTCATATCATAACCATATCATAATCTCGAGGTATACCACGTTAAGGACACAACCACCAGATCGCCCAGACGTAGGCGGCTGGGCAGATAGCAACGATCAAAGCATGTTTGGTTCCAAAAGAAATGCTTCGCATTTATTAAATATTATATAAATATTCATGGCATAATTTCTTTAAATTGCGGTAGCCATCTGTGTAACACTGGAAACTTTGTATGCAAAACCGTATGTTTGGTTCAAAACATTTTGAAGCGAGAGCTCCAAATTGATCATTTTGAGAAAAAATTGGCCGTGTATCTGCGTGATCCGCTGCAAATGCCGTGTGAAGATGATAGAGCAGGCGCTGCGTGAGATATGGACGCCATCTGGCAATAGTTCGGGAAACATGAGCTTGTGCTGAGGGTTTCCTTCCTCCGTGGCAGAGGGCGTTCGTGGGCGCGCATAGGCATTTTCAGCGCAACCGCATTTTCAGCGCAGCTTAAGAAATCTACGTATTTCCCATTAAAGGATCACACCACCTAATACTAACCTAGTGATGCTGCGCCTCAGATATGCGTCATATTTATGTAGTGGGTCGATGAGATGATGGACCGATTTGGTGGGAACAGGGGGAAGACAAAGAAGAAGAATAAAGAGATCGTGTTTTGGATCTGTGCACGGCAGTTGTGGAATGTTACATTGGCGCAGTCGACAGGATACAAGCCTCTATTATGTGGATAACGCTGAGCGTATCGAGAGACCGAAACAGTCAGTCATATTTTTCAACCTTTGAAGTGGATGAAGATAACCAGCATGATTTACCTGAAAGCATCACGACTCCCAAGCTTCGCGAGTTCATCGCCGAGAAGGCTGGAAAGACGCTTCAGGAGATTGATGGCCAAGCATCAGTGAAGATACCATTGAAGCATTCCGAATTTCATGAATATATCATGGCACCGCTGGTGCAGCTGAAGACAAGGACTTCACCAAGCAAAGCCGACTCTTCCATGGACTCGTGCCTGCTAGAAATGCTTCGCTTGCAGCAGCAACACGCCGAGCGACAGCAGCAATTCGTGGAAAATCTTCTGGCAGTTATTCAAACCCAACAGCGACAACACAAGCAGGTGGTAAAGCCCGACATCTTCGACGGAGAAGATTCAAACCTAGAGACTTGGATACAGTTCTACGAACTAGCGTGTGAGGAGAACTCCTGGAATGAACCCTACGAGCGCATCAAGAACATGCGTCAGTTTCTCAGCGGACTTGCCAAGAAGTGGTACGACATCCACTACGCTGGACATATGACGGACACGTGGGACCAGTGGAGAGCGAGCTTTTTGGCAGCCTTTGACGAAAACCCGGTTGAAAGGTGGGACCGAGCCATTTTTTATTAATATCGTTCAGGGAAGCCACTAGAATACTTTTACGAGAAAAGGAGTCCGCAGTAGTGCCACTGATTGTTCCAGGCTTACCTAAGGAACTGCAGAGGTAGGTGCAAGTAAAGTCGCCTAAAACGATCGAAGAGCTATTGGGAAGTTTCCGAAACATTTGCACCAGATTTTGCACCAGAGAATGTGCGTCGTACTGATGAGACTTTTGAAAGGGCACCATGGAGGTCTCGCGAGCTCGAAAATCATCATAGCAAGAATCGAGTCGTCAACCTGATGTCTGCTACCCGCAATGACACAGAACAAGCCGCCTCTAATTCTAAGGAAGTGGAACCAAAAAACTAATAAAAGAGGGTGTCCAGTCGCACCTGCTGACAAAAATTGAGACTGTTTTTCTAACGGCCCTTAAGCTTGATTATATTAAACTCAATATCAATGGTGACGACGTTGATGCATTGGTTGACAGTGGTGCATCAGTCTCTGTAATAAATCAGGCCCTTGTCAAATGTGACGAAATAATTAGAGGGAGACCGGTCCAGGTACAGAGTTTTGATGGGACAAGACAAATATATGATGAATGGGTGAAAGCAAATGTTTTGCGTAGGGGAGCGCGGATTTGGTTAGAAAGAAAGACACCACGACAGAAAGGACGCTCACTTGCAACTGAGTTTATTCTAAAAAAACTTCTCACCAAGAAAGCTAATGCGCAAGCGCGTTCACAACAGCCACTGTCATACACAAAGGAATTCCGAATCACTGGCCCATGCGGCAACAATCTAAGAACACTTAAAAGGTGCTACATTTGATCATCTGCTCTGAAGGAAGTCCATTTCCTTCTTCGTCAAATGCAACGAAGGTGCACTGATGCACGCATCTGCAGCAATCTTAATCTGGTCCGCCCCTAGTATCTCTCTTTCACGCCTTCCCTTTGCTCTACTCATTACGTCTGCCTCCTCAAAAAGTGCTGTGCACCCGCACTTCCTACAATGCGCAGGAAGGTGCGCCCCGTCATTCTGTGACACCAGCGTGGTCGCATGCTCTCTTAATCTATCGTTAAGACATCGGCCCGTTTGGCCGATGTAAGCTTTACCACAACTGAGTGGGATTTTATATACCACTTCCGTATCACAGGGGACGAATGGCTTCTTGTGCTTCTTTTCGCACCCTGATTTCTTGGTTTGTTCACCGGCCAGAGCACACAAACGGGAAAGCTTAAAGGGGGCCGTGAAGACGAGGTTTACGCCGTGCTTTAATTCTATCCTCTTAAGGTTGTGTGAGATGGTGTGAATGTAGGGCATGACAACATACTTGATAGGACACTGTTGTGGTGAAACGGAAGGTGAAGCACCCTTCTTAAGAAGGGAGGATGCCACGGCAACAAGCAAGGTGGAGGGGAAACCCGAAGATAAAAGGCGAGAAATCTGGTTGTCGAAGCTATGGCTGACCTTATGAGTGCATGATTTCGTCAGCGCCGAGTTGAGGCATGTGGAAGCAATTCCCCTTTTCACTAGTTTAGTATGAGATGAATCAAAGGGTAAAATGGCTTTCTTTGACCGCGGTTTATACTCCCAGCAAATATGGTCGTCACAATTAAAAAACAGGGCTAAATCTAAGAACTGGATTGTGTCGTTAACAGGAAGTTCCGTCGTGAATGATAATGAGGTACAACACTGTTTGAAACACTTCAGGACACTGTCAGCCACTTCTGCATAGCTACGATTGATGGGGACTGAGATAAAAACAATAAAATCGTCAACATATCTGCAAACCTTTAACACACGTGAATGGTTCAGTTTTTGCTGAAGCCTCCGGTCAAAACTGGCAAGATAAATCTCACACAGAACTGGCGCCACACACGATCCAATACAAATTCCTTTCTTTTGTATATAAGTCTTGGTGCTGAAGCTAACAAAGGTAGAGGCCAGGTAGCATGTCAATAGCTCCATAAAACTATCAGCAGTAACAAGGCAACCATATCGACGCCCTTGTCGTGAAGGGATGCGATTATAAATTCTTGCTTTCGAGACCCGATATGAAGACACTGAAGTTAAATCTTTATTGGAACGACGAAATAACTGTGGCGCAAGAGACGTGCGCGTCCTTGAACATTGCAGACCATCTTGTTAAGTGTGAAAAAGAAGTTCGTGAAAAATTTCCTGAACTTCTCTGCCTAGGAAACTATCCAGCGGCTAGAACAAAATTTACTGTTCCCTTTAAGCTGAGAGATGTTACGCCGGTCAGAAAAAAGCCTTACAGCATGTACCGTGAAAAAAAAAACTATGGTTGAAAACTGAAATCCAAAATATGTTAGATGCTGGAATAATACGACCATCGGTGTCTACATTCGCCTCGCCTATAACTTTGGCGCCGAAAGAAGACAGATCTTTGCGACTGTGCACTGATTACCGGATTTTAAATAACCAAACAGACCTATTTCCTTTTCCAATGCCAAGGATTGACAAAAATATTGAAGAAACCGGAGGTTGCAAGATATTTTCTCGTATAGACCTCTGCAAAGGATTTTGGCAAATTCCACTGGAAGAGAAATATAAGATGTACACGGCCTTCGTCACACCATTTGGCGTTTACGAATACAATCGTTTACCTTTCGGATGGAAAAACAGTGCGGCTTGGTTCCAGAAGATGATGAACATCGTTCTCAAGCCATTCCTCGGATTATTCTGCAATGTGTATGTGGACGACATCATAGTCTACTCCAAGGATGAAACATTACACGCTGAGCACTTGACATCTGTTTTGATGGCATTACGTGACGCCAAACTGAAAGTGAACTTTAAGAAAAGTGAATTTTTTAAGCACAAGGTTACATTTGTCGGACGCATTTTGGACGGATTCACAAAGACCACGAAAGAAGAGTCCGTAGAACGTGTACGACGGATGAAGAAGCCAGACAATGTGCACGCAATCAGAGTTTTTCTTGGCCTCGCAGGACATTTTAGAAGATACATAAAGAATTTTGCAGCACGAGCGAAGCCGTTGAACAACTTGCTCCCTAAAGACACAGACTTCATATGGACTGAAGAATGTGAGAAGGCGTACAAAGATTTGGTATTAGCCATATCCTCGGACCCAATACTCACACTACCGGACTTCACTGTTCCATTTGAACTTACAACGGATGCATCGAACTACGGCGCAGGTGCTGTCCTGTACCAACGAAGAGCCACAAGTGGAAGCGAAAGAGAAAGACACATAGTCGGATATTACTCCTATACTTTCACGAAGGCAGAACAAAACTACAGCACGACTGAAAAGGAGGCATTGGCTGTTGTACTAGCAATTAGGTATTTTCGATCATACCTAGAAGGCACGAAATTCAAGCTGTTCACGGACCATCTGGCACTTACTCATTTGCTAAATGGTTCTCAACATAAAGGCCGAGTTGCTCGATGGATAAGTGAAATTCAACAGTTTGATTTTGAGGTGGCACACAGAAGCGGACAAGATTTGTCAGACGCTGATGCCCTTTCTCGACTTCCCATTGCGAGCAACTGTGAAAACGACGAGACAGTGAACTCACTTACAATGTGGGAAGGCACAGAAGAGCTGATGTATGCAGACGGAAGGTTTTACGTACCAGATACTCTGAGAACAAGACTTCTCGGGAGGGCTTCTCGGGAGGGCAGAGTCCCGAGTCAGGAGGGCATGACGGCTTCTGGCGAACATACAACAAAATGAGGAGAAGATTTACGTGGCCTGGCATGAAGAAATATATTAACGACTACATTAGCTCTTGTCCACAATGTCAAATGAACAAAGCGAAATACAAGCAGAAGACAGACAGCATGATTTTTCCACCTTACTCATAGATCCCATTCGAAACTGTGCGTGTTGATTTCGCCGAACTGAAGAAAAAAAGCGAAGGAGTGAAGAAAACGCAATCCTTTCTGGTGTGCATTGATGAATGCTCACGGATGCTAGCAGCCAAGCTAGGAAAAGAAAATGCTGCTGCTGTCATATCGCTCTTGATCAGAGACATGTTTAAAGCAGTGAAATGTGTTGTATCCGATAATGGACCCGCATTCAAGAGCCAGGCATTCGCAAGGTGGGCAAAAGAAAGAAACATTACCCTGAAGTTTACAGCCCCTTACCATCCATCAGCTAACGGACTAGCAGAGCGTGTCATACGAGATGTAAAATAATACATAGCATGTACCCAGGATTCCCAGGAGGGTGGAAGTGTTGCCTTCAAGCAGCTGTGTCCCACCACAACAGATCGCATACAAGCACTCTTGGATGCAGCCCTCAATGCGCCGCCTTCGGGGAGCCTACCTATTTACCTGCGGACGACATACTTGGCATATCAGAGAAGCTTCACCTGAAGGAAACGAAGAAAGGTGTAGAACAGCAAAAGACGCACAGGGAAGCGATGAAGAGAGCTTTTGACAAACGTCATAACACAAATATTCCCGCAATAGCGCTAGGTGACATGGTTCTGGTGCGGAAAGGTTACGGCGGTCCTAACACAAAACTTATGGGGCCGTTTAAAGTGGTAAAATTGGCCACAAAAGAAGGAGTGCTGAAGACCATCGGCTACACGACGGAAAACGGTGCGATGGAGATAGCAGCCATTGCCAACGTCATCCCTTATTTGGAGCGGAGGGATGAAACAGCCCGGGAGAGTGTAGTGGGTCGATGCGAGGATGGACCGATTTGGTGGGAACAGGGGGAAGACAAAGAAGAAGAATGAAGAGATCGTGTTTTGGATCTGTGCATGGCAGTCGTGGAATGTTACAATTTACTTTTTGATTGAAAACGTTCACAAGTATGAACAGCCGTACCAGTTCAACATGGGTGGGCGGTAGGCAAGTGGTTCAACTTTGACCGTGTCGCTGAATCAGGTGACAGACAGACAAACAGAAAGACAGACAGACAGACCAAAATTTCTGCGTTTATGTTCCCCAAGAAAGACTATCGTCTCTAAAGGCGCCGTCTGGCACTGGAAGGCGTCGTATATATTGCCATACACTGCGGCACCACTGCTACTCATACATCCCCGCCGTCTCACCCTTGAGATTGTTGTACGATACCTTGAAACAGTGACCCCACTGATTCTGAGTGCGCTCAGTATCAGTCTGCATCGAAATTCATGGGCGTTCTTACTGTCAAGCGCAACTTGACGAGCGACTCCTCTACATCCAGAACTGTTTAGCCGAGCGTTTGACATCCGTTGAGAGTTCCATCGCTTGCCTAAGCCCACGTGTCGCCTCACTGCTGTCCTCTGCTTCCATTGTTCGAGCTCCAAGTATAACTATCAGCAACGCTCAGCGGCTCTCCTCGAGTGATCCCAAGCACAAGTAGCAGGAATTCTAATTCCAACTACCTTTGACTGCACGTCATCGCCTGCTTCTCGTGTGCAGTTTGAGTTTGTCGCTGCTCTCTATGTGTGGTCACTCAACGCAAAGCGCAAATCCTCGTGGCTCTGTTTCGTTTTGCTCTAGCCGAATGTTTGGATCACCTGGCGGCATCCGACCAATGCAACTACTCCAGTCCGTGCTCGAGTCCATCACTGTCGGCTCCTCATTGTTGAAATCCGAGTAAGACCGCGGTTGCGCCCAGACGAATGTGCCGTAAGTGATGCGTAAACGTACATCGTGTACCATATGACCCTTCCTAGAAAGCTGTTTTGGGGTGTCATAGGCATGACGCCTTTCTCCTTTCCAGCATTCGTAATCGGCTGAAGCGGCCCAGCTGCATGCCACGACTAACTAAATGGAGTTTGCCATTACATTTGCGCCAAGTCTAAATTTTTCTGATATGTGTACAATTCTTCATGTTGGTTTTACATCTTGTCCTACAAAGGAATTTTATTCCACTTCCACGGAATTCAAGGAAGCCTTCACAGAAACTAGTCTCATTTTACATTTATTTTCTACTACAGCCACAACGTATTCATAGGGTTCAGGGAAAAATAATTCTGGAACACGACAACGCTACCATTTTTAACGGCTCAGTCTAGTTGCTCCATCTTCCCACAGGCGACTTCCCGGCTTTCAACCACCGTTGTGGCTCAGTGGTTGCGGTGCTTGGCTGCTTACCACCAAAGCGCGTGTACGATACTAGCCGCTGTGGTCGCATTTCGACACAGTCGAAATGATGGAGGCCCTTGTGCTGTGCGATGTCAGTGCACTGTAAACAACCCCAGGTGGTATGACTTACACGGAACCCTCCACTTAGGCGTCTTTCATAGCCTGAGTCACTTGGTGGCGCTAAACCCGATAAACCATCTACTGAAAATCCCTTAGCCCCGATCTTTTGACATGCGTCCTTAGGTTACTCCCCTCCGCTCTATGTCAACCAAACGTTTACATTTGTGTCTCCGAGAGGAAAACTTCAGCTGTTCTGGGTATGAATGCAGGTCACATAAGTGATGCTGGATACCACAATTGTGGTTACCCTTTTAAGTGCGGAGCATTTTAAGGACTTGGTCTGTCGTATGCTGTCACCGTATGCTGTCGCGGTGGTCTCAAGTCGCTTGGCGTCACGCAGGCAAAACCATGTATAGCATAGCCATGTGTAGCAAACAGACGCGAAAAAGAAGTGAGGATGAGGAGGTGTGATGTCAGGGTGAGGGAATTGGTAATGAGGAAGGGAGAAAGTAAAGCATAGCACAGCCAGCATTGTATAGCATAGCGATCTGTGGTATAGTATAGTAAAGGGTGGTAAAGGGAAGTGAGGGTGAGCGGGAGTGATAAAAGGGTGAGTAGGTGGGAAAGACTAGGAGGATGGTAGAGCATAGCATATCCGAGCATAGTGCGGTATAGCAAGGCGGTGGGAATGGGAAGTGGGGGTGATAATGAGGGAGAAGAGGACGGTGGGGGAAAGCATAGCATAGCCTTGTCTAGTACAGTACAGCACGGGGGTAAACAAGGAAGTGACGGTGAAGAGGAGGTCAAAATCGTAAACGAGCGTTATTTAAAGCTCAGGAAAAGGTATGAGTACAATTAAAAAATTGCAGTGGCTTTGCTCGGCTATACTGGATATACGTAGCGTTAGCGCTCTCCTTCTGCTTGGCTATACCACTCTGGCAAAGGCCAGCCAGCCGGCCTTTCGTTTTCCTTTTCCACCTCCTCCCGCAATATATATATATATATATATATATATATATATATATATATATATATATATATATATATATAGATGCATATATATATATATATATGCATCTTGTCCGGAGACGCGCAGCTGGGCACGCGCCGGCGCCAATGCGTCTGGCGGCGGCGCGCGGCGGCGGCAGCTGTGCGTCGTGTGACGTCACTGCTACCCGCGCATGCGCCGCACGGCTCTCAAGCAGCCACGCGAAGTTGCTCCGACTCGGCAAGTGTAGCTCACGCTACAATATATATTCAGATAACGTAATAACAAGAAACATGAATTCAATAATAATGATCATAAGATAAAGAAAAAAAGCTAAAGAAAATTTTACGCCATCTCCCGTCAATGGGGACCATGAGGCGATGCGAAGCCGGAGCACTTGCACGATCGCGTTCCGTTGGCGGTCGTTGGGCATGCTACCGACCTCGCGTCGTGCAACGCGAAGAGGAACACTACGCGCCTTGTGTCTTCAGTCTAGCCTGGCCGTTAATTCTCACAGGGCGAGCGGGAAACGCGGTCGACACGCACGCGAGAGGGGGGCTGCGTAGGAGAGGAGAGAGAAGGGGAAGTGACGCGCATGCGCTGGCGCTCATCGCGGCGTTGCGCAGGAGAGAATTTCGGCATGTCGAGCCCGCATTTCAGAGCAGTCAACCGAAGCAAGCGCTGAGCTGAACGCGCGAAGCGCTCTACCCGCGGAGAGGAGACTAGAGGACGAGAGTAGCGCATGCGCCGCGAGAGCAGAAGCGAGAATGCAGGAGAAGCGAAAGCAGGTGCTGGGAGAGTGTAGAGAGAGTAACGCGCAACTGTTGGAGAGAGGGAAGGAGAACAGTTGCACATGCGTAGTTAGAGTGCGAACGCCCAGGCCGCGGGACATACCCCGAGCAAGAGGTGCTTCGCATCTAAAAATACTAAGTGAGGGAAGAGGACGCCACCACATCTCAAATGAAGGTTTCCTTTTCCGCCATAGACGCTGAGCAGACGGCACGTTTCGAACGCCAGCGCTTGCTTGCCCGTATTGCTTGCCCAGCGCTTGCTTGCCCGTGAAAGCTGTACGAAGTGGAGCAAATTGGTGCTCCGCTGTTCCTACAGCTTTCACGGTGAGTGCAATAGCATACATTTATCTGCGCGAGGTTCCCCGGAGTGAAGTTACTTGAAGAACTGGTCACCATTCCCAGGATTTGGGGACATCTCTACGAAGCGCCATCTCTCGGCGGCCGCAATGGCATCGTGCCATAACTGAATGGGAAATAGGCGAGAAAAATCATATCTCTTGAAAAAAAGCAAGTTATCAAAAACGACTCCGGGTTCTATGCAGCAGAAACCTACTGGAACATTTTGACAAAATTGCAGTATCGCACTACAAAACGTGTGGCTTCCCAGGACAATTGACCACCGCCCATTGGAAACACATGGTGCCTCATTGTGAAATATTAAACGCTCTGGGAAGCCACGCAGTTTGTAGTGCGATGCTGTAATTTTGCCAGAATATTCAAATAAGTCTCTGCTGCATAGAACCGAGAGTCGTACTTGATAACTAGCTTCTTTCGTCAGATATAATTATTTGGCCTATTGCCCATTCAGTTACGGTAGGCCACCGCTGTCATCGACCAGAGATGGCGCTACGTGCACATGTCCCCAAATCCTGGTCATGTGGGGAAGTTACTTACCCGTTTGGAAAGGACAACGCTTTCTACAGGACAAAAGCAGAATCGGTTGTGCAAGATGATCCCATGGAAAGCCTCAGCAACAAGTCTGCATGCGCCTTCATGCGTGGCTTGAGTTACCTTTGCGTGCCAACGCCTTACAGTCCCAGGTTGCCTTCTTGTCAACTCGTGCTCGGCTTTGCTTCAAATAGAGAATGAATTCGTCATGCATTTATGACAGAACGCTGTGTGGCCTTCGCCTCACTGAAGTAATGCTAAGCATGCATTGCGTTTTAAATGTATAATCATTTATATTTTGACTCGAAGAGATTCATCTGATTTCGTCCGTCTGTACCTCTGTCACATACAAATAATGGCTTTAAAGAAAAAAAAAACCGACAGGTTTTAAAGCGTCTCAACCTACTCTGTCGAGAAATAGCTCTGCTTTGCCTGCCTTGGGGAAGGACAGCACGAGTGGGTTGCAGCTATTTACCTTTCTTGCATGTTTCGGTTTAAGAAAGCACGACGAGAAGTCTACGCGCTTTTCAACACGCCGCGACACGAGAGCCAACGTGTTGCACCACAGTACACAGGCGGTGCTCGTTACCGTCGGTGCTCGAAACGCGAATGCTAAGTGAACTTGAATGAAGCAGCGCTCGCCTCTTTCCGCGGCGGTGCGAGAGACTCACCTTGAGCTGCGCATCGTTGTCGTACCGGTCGCTCCAGTGTTTGTCTGAAGCTCTTTCGCCGGCATTGAGCTTGGCCTAGCTTGTTGTTCAGTTTCACGGAGCGAGGTGTTTCGTGCCGGGAGGGGTAGAGCTATGGCCATAATATTTCTATGAAGCAAAGTAAAGTCTTATGAGGATGGTGGCTATCGAACATTCACCTACGCGCTGTTTTGCCTCAAAGCGTACCGTACTTAAGGTATTGTAGAATGTTACAAAACTTGAATAATAAATAGAACATCACGGGTGGAGCGGCGGATTCTTTCGCATGGAGTATTAGGGTGCTTAGTGTAATCGCACTTAAATAAAATTTGGTGTTACGTAGTGCGACTACGCCACACACTAGTCGGAAATTTTGGAAGTGTGTTTCACTTAACTACGTATGTCACATAAGAAAGGCATGAACATACGGTGACGCACTTTTTGCAGGCTACCATGGCGACAGTGGAGAAGTACCGGTCAGTTTCCCCAGCTCACGCACAAAGGCTAGCGACCTGTTTTTAGAGGCTGGCCGGGAGCTTGGTTACAGCAACGACGACTATAATGGGCCGAACCAGACAAGTACGATACTCAGAAATCATACGAGGCGCGCTTCGGAAAGCACGTTTACGAATTCCAAACTGACAAAAGTATATCACACCAAAGAGGTTTCGACAAATTTGGCTGTACGTACGGTGATCACGCAAAGAAACAGCACTCGCAGCTCATTACGGTAAGCCACTGGGATTAGCAGGGACAGCGGCAGTCAGGGCTGTGGCCTGCTGCCACACGACTCTCCTCCTCATCTCCCTATCCCTTAGCTCAGAGTATGCGAGTAACGATGCAAAATATTGCCCCTATGGCGTGCATCTCCGTAGTGTTAGTTTCCTAACTAACGACTCATTATTGTAAAAGCGAAGCTGTGTATGGCTAGGGGAAGCCAAATTCGCCCGTCCTGTGTGCGCACAAACTCCTAGAACGTATGCGCCGCAGATATTGAGCAAGCCCCAATATTTACGACTGGTCCACACTAGAAGTGAAGTTGTCCGCGGAAAAAAACGTACGTACCATAGAAATTGGGCAGGCTCCACTACCAGTAGCATAGCCAGAAATTGTTTTTTGGGAGAGGGGGTTTCAGCCACACTTTGTGCTCTTCGTGCGTGCGTTTTTATGTTTACCTGTATATATACACATCCAAAATGGAAAAGACTTCGGTGGCCTTGAAATCCCCAACCACCCCCTACTCCTGGCTACGCCAGTGACCACTACTCACCACAGGTCCACTAAAAACGATGAAAGCACCATACGCGCGGCAAACAGCACTTAAGATGTCTGAGCAGACATAAGCAATAATTGAGAAATTCTTTAACAAACCGTCGAGAATAATGCAGTGACAAAGGCTGGGGACACACGTCTCAGTTTTGCTGGTAAATACCTGTACGGAGTGCTCGGGCGGCCATTAAAATTTTGTTGCTTGGAATGTCCAACGTGACTAGCGTCTCATGCAAATTGCAATTTAGCAAATCGCCAGAATAAAAGTGTTTTTGCATGGTTATTTTTCAATAAGAGAGAGCAAAAAAGGAGTGTACAATATGTTTTGTCAGAAAGAAGATAGTGATAGTTTTCGTGCGATGACTTTCAGAATAAAATTAGCAAGCACTAACAGCCTGTGCGAAGACCTTTTCGTCAATGATTCATGTTATAAAAGCACCCGAAGCCGGCAATGTCGATAAATGCAGGTAACATTTGCAGGCAGTATTTGGAAGTGACTGTTTCATTTCGCACTTGTATATATTTTATTGTAGTGGCTGCTTCCGACTGGAACAATTCATTTAGTATTTGCTGTACACAAAAAAATCTAACTACAGTACAAGAACAACGGCGTGCGATAACCTTAGCTACCTAAGTGTTCTTTTCTCGGTGCCGTTGTTGGATGAGAAAAGTCGCCAACCGAGACGATAGTCTTCACGTACTCTGCGAATATAGTTCATTGTGGGAGGGCCAGGTTTCTGTAGACCTTCGCTGCTTGGCGGGACGCCAATGACAGTTAATGCGCCAACGTCCCCTTTTGGAAGTGTGTCATTCCTTGTCAAACATTCTTCTGACTTTGCTAAATTTAGAGCGCAACAAACTGTAAACCTATCAGTATTGGACGTATCCATTGATGGCTGGTGCAGTGGAAAAAAAGAAGCAGCGCTGAGTATTGTACCGGGCGTGCGTTGACTTTAATGTTGTCTCTTTTTTTAAAAATAAAGATACGTATATACAGGATTTTCAAGAAGTGTGTTCGAAAATTATGGAATTGCTCGTGGACGCCGCTCGCTCTCAGGGTTCGTTGATTTGAGCTGTTGATCAAGCTACCGGTCCACTTCTGTGCCAGCGTCCAATGACGCCTTTACAATTGCTGGTGGTGCTACCGCATGTGCCAGTGGCCCTCGTGTCCGCGACCCACCTCTCTTGACTGGCGCGGATAGCACCGACATGGAGGACGGGCTCGCGGTTTACGAGCGCGTGAGCGTACCCAATAAATGGGAAGAGGCAGGAAAACCAAGCAACTTCGTACTCTATCCTGCGGGTGTTGCAAGCCTGCGGAACAACAACCACGCACTAGATTTTCCGACGTGGTCCAATTTAAAGACAGCCATTTTCGACGTGTTTGGCCGAGCTGCCGTTCCTAAGCCAGAAGCAGATCAGTGTTTATGCTAACGAGCTCAGCAGGCTGGTGAATCCTTCACGAGTAACATAAAATACATCCTCGGCTTCTGCAAGAAAGCCAGCGCGTCTATGTCAGAGTCTGCTAAGTTCAGGAATGTTGTGAAAGGCATCGACGACGATGCCTTCATCATGCTGCTCGCCAGAAACTCCTTGCACTGTGGCAGAGGTAATCACGCTGTGCCAAAGCTACGAGGAGCTTCCGTGGCAGCGGTTGATAACCATTCCATAACGCGACGCAGATCTCGCTGGCTTGTCTGGAATTTCGAAGCACTCTGCCTTGCTCGAAGAAGTCAAGACATTCGGGCGCGAAGAAATTCGCCGCCAATTGTCTCTGCTGGTGCTTGCTCACCCGCAGCATGTTGAACAGACCCCAACCGCACTCCGGCCTCCCCTCCACCTAGCGATTGAGCAGCAAATCGCGGGGGCCATCCCTGAACACCACCAGCACCATTCGGCGCCTCCACCACTGAGTTACGCAAAAGTTGTAGCCAGGCCGCCCCAAGCGAACCCTGCGGCTCTCCCACTGGCCTTCAAAGCGGCGGTGTCGCCTATATACGCCGATGTCGTCCATAGGCACCGACTGACGCCCCCCATGCAGTGATATCACCAACCACCCCATCCATCTCAATCTGTGACATGGATAGGACAACATACATCAATGAACCGATGGTGCACTTCCAAGAACCGCCCTACCCGCTTTGCGTGCGGTTGCGCCGGTCATGTCGAACGTTACTTCAATCGCGTGCAGCCGCCTGGAGTCGGATCACTAGTCACCAGCCAGTCCAAATACCCCGTACTACGACCCACCTTCGCCTATGCCACCAACATTACGTCCAGCTCCCCCTACCCGACGTTCACCGTCCCCACAACGCCGATCACTTCGCCGATGCGACCACGTCCGGTCGTACGAGGCAAGGAAACCTAGTCGTCGCAGTCCACGAGGTAAGGACTGCGGCGCTATGGAAATGCCAAATACCTGAGATAAGCTTATCGAACATAATAGACGTGTGTGTGGACGGTGTTTGCACATCTGCCCTTGTAGACACTGGATCCCTCTGTATCTCTTATACATGCAAAACAGTCGTTTACTGCGAAACGTGATGACGCAACTTTCCGGGCTGTCGCTCCGTATAGCTAGCGCACAAACAATTCTTCCTACTACCGGATGCAAAGCCCGCGTCATGGTTCAGGACGCTCTGTACGCCGTCGAATTCAACATACTTTCTGCATACTCCCGCGTCATCCAGGGATGGGATTTTCTATCCCGCCACGACACCGCTATTGATTGCGCACCATGCAAAATAGAACTCTCGCCGTTCTTGGATTTCACGCCGGCATACCGACCATCGCCTTCGAACAAGGCACTCGTTAGAGACGATAGGAACTCCAAACTCGTCAACGTCTGTGTCAGTCTATTGCTCCGGTCTATGCGACAGCGTTGCGCTCATTTCGCCATCTCACCGCATTTACGGTAGGAAAATCCTGCCGGTGTCTTGCCTCGTGCGATATTACCTACTTTTTCCGCATTCCGTACTCCGTATTTTCCGTATTTTGCGGAGAAGGGAGGTACCCGCTGCACATCAGTAAGGCATTTTTCCGTACTCTTCGTAGAAATATCTGCGACATGTTCCTTGTTCTGAATACGCCAGCGAAGAAGTGTGAATGACAGTGCATTATTCGATATTTCTTTCAGGCTTTTCCCGCGTACAAAACAACGTAAAGAATGGGGAGCGCTGGAGCTCATTTAAAGCGTTTATCATCAATGACGTTCGCAGAAGGAAGAACTTCCACGTCGCTCTCTACGCGCACGTGACAAAGGTGAGACACTGTTTAAGAGTGATTTCGTTTCCGCATGCAAAATGGCATTTGTTCTTTCTCTTGGTAAAATATGCTCGCCAGCGTACAAACCCACTAGACTGCCTTGTGTATGAAGCTGTAGAAAGTTTCCTTTCAATTGCTTTTCATTTGAACAACTAAGTGCAAGCATCGTAAGTAAGCGACTTTCACAGGTCATTTTCGAAGGAATGACTGCTGTAGGAGTTGAGTACAAGCGATACCTCGGAACACATACTGTTCGGGTCAAGAAAGAAGTCATACTTTGTGCCGGAGCCATTGCGTCTGCACAGCTACTTATGCTATCCGGCATAGGACCTCGGAAACATCTCGAATCATTTGGGGTAAGAGGACGGTTTGTCTTTCTTCAATGGTGTTCTTATACTGCTGCTCTCAACTTTCTCTGCGGTGGACTATAGCTGCAAGAGCTGGTCTTCATGAACGCTCTTGATACCGTTATTATCGTGAAAGCTTTATAAATAGTATGAGTAAAAAAAAAATCCGGTGACAGGCATCGGCGACCAGTCGGGGCGTGTAGGGAAAGTTACCAACAGTCACACGACCTCACCTGATACAACCTTTGCTTTGCTAATACTTTGTTAGGTGACACAACATAGAACTATCTCTACAAGCTGGAACAACAAATTGTGAAGGTCTTATTCCGAAGATCTTAACCACCAATAACAAAACATTATGAAACTGCGAGTGAATAACAGTGGAAGTTAATGGTCCATGGATGTTATCCAGTAAGTTGCGGAGTATGAATGATTGATAACTCGTTTCTATAAGCGTTATATTAAGGCCACCTTTTCAGCAGTACCCAAAACAGGCGAAATATATGATAAAAGAAGAATAAGTACAATGTGCGGGGCAGAACCGCAGTAGATTTGGTGAAGGAGACATAAGCGAGAAAACTTGTCGCGAGAGGCGAGTGACGCAGGATGTAAATACTACTTCATTAAAGTGACACCAGGAACAGTTCCAGTTACCTGTAATGCAGTGGACACAGAGTTATTTTGGACTAGCCCGTGGGAAGAGGTTCATATAATAACAGCAAGGCTGTTCTAGCTCGGCGTTGCCCGAAAACTATAATGATCATGAACGTGTATGTGCTATAGAATTTGGGCAAATACCACTCCTCAGTGCTATGGCGTGGCCTGTATAACCCTGATGGGTGAGAGAAAAAGTGCAGTGAGAGAGAAAAAGAACGAAAGAGAGAAATAAACAGAGAGACAGAAAGAAAGAAATGAAGAACGACAAAAAATCTTGCCGAAAAAAAATTCTTCACGAGGCGCGATTCGAATCCGCGTACCCTAGATTCGAATGCGAGCGTCCTAATCACTCGGCTCTCCAGGCACACTAGCACGGAAGTGAGCGTGAGGAGGGGAGATGTGATGGTGAGGAGGGGCGAAAGAAGGAGGGGAGAGAGTAAAGCATAGCACAGAAAGACTGAAGACAGAAATAGAGAGAAACAAAGGCAGAAAGAAAAAGAGAGAGGGTCAACCGAAGAGAGAGAAAGAAATGGAGAGAAACAAAAGAAAGAAAGAGGAACCAAGCATCCCGTCGTCTAGCGACCAGATACTGCACCAGCTGACCAAGCCACGCGTGCGCAGTAGCTAAGCGACGCCCACCGACGGAGACATAGCGCGCAAACTCCGCGCTATGTCTCATAGTGCATAGCAAGGCTGTGCCCGATCGTGTCATGAGGCGTCCTAAGAAAGTGCGTACTTCCGAGGAGGAAGCCGCGCATCTCCAAGCTAGACGTGTCCGCCGACGGGGAGTACTAGCGGCGACGGGCTCGTGCTTCGCTGTGCCAAGCTTTGGACTACATTGTGCAAACTGACTATATCTTTAGGGTATCTGGTTAATACATTAATATCGTCATAATGTGCGCATTTGAAGCATGATTCAGCGAGGAGGTCATGCCGTCCATCATTTAAAATTCCTTCAGAAGTGGAGCTGGCGTGAGGCGGATATATAAATGTAATAGAACTGTACCTTGTGCACAGCTTTCTGTAAGGTAATAATTTGCGTCTCCAGTGAGCCACCACACCAGAATAGCGACCAAATAGCCCCCACGCAAGCAAGTTCTAGTGTATTTCGAATGGAGAATGATATCAATAGAAGTTTACTGGATCAGTCCCGCTTATTTGGTACGATCTCAATGATAGGCGCGCTATATATGACAACAATGGCAGCAAGCAGAGAGAAGACAGGTAGGATGCTGCACGTGGTGTCACATGGTCTGTAGTTGACAGTTGCATTGGACAGCCTAAGAGATGCTTCGACTATTCGAAAACGCGCTGCAAGCACTGTTCGTTCATGTGCAGCCATGAACAATCAATACTATCAAGGGGCCCCCAAACACTTTTCTAGTCATGATCGAAAGCATACATGGAGAAGAAAGACACAACGGAACGAGCGCTCGTCCCGTTGCCTTACTCATCCATGTCTGCTAGCGCTATGATGCGTTTTGATGGAGTTAACCATACTTGCCCAAAAGTCTCCTTTGTAAAGAATCATAGAAAGACCTGCCTATCACAGTTTATTACCACGCGGATCGACCGTCGCAAAAATTTTTAGAATACGACAAGGACGACTGCAGTTACTGTAATTTGTCGCATGCTCTAAGATCTTTTTATCTCCTTTGGGATATGTCTGCTAATCAGTGCACGCCATGACCTTGAGCACTTTCTCTTATTCAACACTGATTGTTGGCGGGCCAGTTGGTACAAACTGAGCGTGAAACAGCCCGTCGATACGGGAAATAAAACAAGAACTAACACACATAGACAGCGCTGACACAAAGCCAAGATTATTATCACTATACAAGCAATAAAGCGGAAAATATATGCGGTATCACAGCACCAGCGAAGCGAAACGCCCCCACTACCACGTTTTTCACCGGTACACTTGTTTTCTTTTAACGTGCGGCTCACATTCAGTGTGATCATGAGCGCGCTGGTGTAGAGTGGAAGCGAGCACGTCGCATCACACGGTGGCCGCCGGGGAATCTATACAGCTCACGATGCTCCGATAAACCAATGGCCATGTATATTTGCAGTTGTGCTCATGTGCGATATGTGACGCAGTTTATTTTGGATATATGGCATTACTTGTCCAGAGAAGATCGAGCTATTTCTAGCTGATTTTAAGTTTAATTGTAAATTCGGTACTGCGTGCTGCGCCGTAATATTTGGAGCAGCGTTCGCAGGAGTCTCATCTACAAATCGGCATCTCTTGCTCATCATGTTCAAAGGGTGCTGCAGGGCCGCTTTACAGAATGTAGAGGCCGCAGTGTCTAGTATAGCATCAAGCATGTGACTATGTAGTCTAGCCAAAGGCGTCGATGCATCAATAAAAAAAGCAGGATTATTGTGCAATTATTGATGCACATTCGAAACAATGCCAGCCGGGTTCTTTTCGTGCATGCTAAAATATCTGCAATGTTTCTAAAGTGACTGTGACTGTGAATTCTGAGTATGGCACATGACTGCGTAATTGATATATCGCGCTGCATGAGAGGTCTTCATTTAGGAGTTGCAGATCGAAGACACTGCGCTCAGAAGCAAAACGCCATTTCTATTTTATTGGGAAGCAATAATGTAAAAGTGCTTCTGCTGCTGCTTTTATGATTCTAGTGCATATTGCTATTACTGTAATTGTCGTCACCTTCTTCACTGTGCATGAGCAGAAATGGGTCTTCGTCACCCGTTGCACATGCATAGGCAAGCACAGCAGCTGCCTCTCGGGAAGAAACGTTTCTCCTCAGCCCTGTAAATTTCACAGTGAAAGCTGTTATGGGATAACGAAAACAGCCGTTTCTTGGGGGCGTACTTGTACGCCGCCGTCGTCATGACCACTATCGCGTGAAATGAGACGAAAATCCAGGATCGAGCAGGATTTCAATCCAGGCCTGCTTCGTGGCAGTCGATTATTCTACCACAGAGCCACGCCGCTGCTTGAAACTCCACTCCCACGCAAAAAGACCCTGTACAGGCGTCCTGTCGGGATAGGAATCACGTTTGCAGATGTAATATAGCATGGTAGAAGAGTAATTAACACGAGGAGTCAAACAATGTGAATTGCGTAATCAATGTACGGTTTAAACGTTCCTACCTATTAAAAAGCGTTCGGCCATAATTCTTCATCGTCATCAGCCACAGCATCAACACAGTTCACATAAACACTCACAGATGCGTAGCAGGCGGCTCGCTTCGCCGCAGAATGAATGACATAGTCGGTACTTCCCTACTTCGCAAATTTATGATGATTTATTGCGTAACGCGCACCTTGCAACTTCTAGTAGTGGCCCCAAGAGAGTTTACTACTGGTTCTAGGAATGCTGATCCTCCAGCTTTCGCTGTGGCTGTGTTACGTATTCCGCGCGGGCATGAGGTTTTTTAACACACAACCACTGCATAACTTTTCAGGGTGTCCCACGGGACGACATTAGCAGCAGCGGAGCTTGCCGCCTTACGTGCTGCTATCTTTTATATGGCGGAAGCCCAGCCTCAAAAGTGGGCTTTCTTTTGCGGCTCTAAGGCATCCCTTTAGAGTCTGCAATCAGCATTACGACGCAGGATTTACGATCAGTTAGTAAACAAAATGAGAAATGTCTGCCACCAAACTTTATCAAAGGCACATGGCGGTATGTTTCAATAGCTGCCGGTACACTGTGGCATTCTCGGTAACGAGCACGTTGATGATGCTGCGCGGTCCGCCCACGAGGACACCCAGACAGGCTCAATACCCTTGTCGATAAGAGACGCTGCAACGGGCCTTCGCTCGTTCGCTGACACAATGTCGCAAACTTGGATGAGCGACCCCAGTGTCTGGAACCGTTGCCTACATAAGCTAGACAAACCGAGCAATCTCCAAGTTCTATCGCACCTCTCCCGCGCGGCATGATGCAACTTTACTTTGCCGCCTGTGATTAGGAGTAGCTTTCATGAAGGCGTACTCTTTTCGCATAGTAATGGCAGACACCTACAGATGCGACTCGTGCCCTGGTGACGAAGCGATAGAACATCTACCGTGTTTCTGCGATCGTTTTGTGAGGGAACGCAACGTTCTACGCAATGGGCTGAACAAACTAGACGACAGACCATTTTCCGAAGAGATGATTCTCGGATCGTGGCCCTACTTGTCGCAGGCCAGCAAAGCGATGCGAGCATTGAAACTGTTTTAGATGCGACATCTTATGGCGGAGTTCAATCTGGTGGTGTGCGGCATGTCCACCCTTACTACGAAAGCGCATCCTCTTCCCCCTCCTCTCCCCTCCAAAGCTCCCCCCTCTCGCGCGCCTCATTCCCTTCTGTGCAACGCCGCGATTAGTGCCCTCCTACGCTCCCCCCTCTCGCGCGACTCATTCTCTCCTGCGCAACGCCGCGATGAGCGCCAGCGCATGCGCGTCCCCTCCCCCTCTCTCTCCACTCCTACGCTCCCCCCTCTCGCGCGCCTATCGACCGCGTTCTCCGCTCGTCCTGTGAGAATTAACGGTCAGGCTAGAGGGAAGACACGACGCGCATAGCGTTCCTCTTCGCGTTCCACGAAGCTTTGAATGGATGGATGCCGCTTACGGCGCGGGACTTCGCCCCAGCTTAAGAACCTGGCGAGCCAGCTTCTAAAAAAATTAAACCATCTCCCGCTGAAGCGAACCATCTCCCGCTGCTTCGTATCCACACATGGTTCCGTTTAGCGTGAGATGGTGTAATATTTAAAATCGCCCGTTGTAAACGACCGCTTGTAGGCGCGCAATAGACAGGCGCACATGTACCCTGACAGTGCTTTCTTCCAGTTTCTTTCTTTCTTTTAATCCCTTCACCCCCCCCCCCCTGTGTTGGGTAGCGCACGGGACGCGCGTCTGGTTGAGCTCCATACCTTTCATACCTTTTCCTTCCTCCTCTGGAAAGACAAGTCAGGCAATAATGGCTGACAAGTCAACAACACCTTGGCCCTTTATAAATGCCTTGGTTTGGAATTAGCAATGTTATGCAGATTTAGTTTGATTTGCTTAATTCAGTGCCAGTGATCTAATTGTAATAATAGTTTTACTGATGTTCACAACGGCGTGAAAATGCATATGTGTTTCCCTGAATCAAGTTCAAAACTCTAGCAAAGCGTTTCTTTTCTCTGACCTCTATGAGACTCGTTTCGATGTAGAGCTGTATATGCAGCCTCCAGAACAGTTATGCCCTGACATAAGCGCAGTACGATACGACACTACATGGAACGTGCATATAATTCGTTATCATGGGCAAATAGTGCCGTCAAAACACAAACTTTGTGTATATCAACCTAATTGACACTTTGCGCGGCGTTCTGCCAAACCACTCACCTTCTCTTTACATATTCGCGGGACGTGAGGCATCACGTACCTTGCTGAACTTTTACGCAGTGAACGTGTTTGTGGCATAAAGAAGTATTTCTGGAACAAGGCAAACACAATCATAATATTACTGAGAGTACGTTTTATAGAGGGAGTCCAAACATTTAATTTACACGTGATATAAGGTCATCAGCGAACGAAATGAGCTATGTTTCGTTCTCGTGCATATATTACACAAGCCGCACGGAGACAGAAATTCTCAAGGCACACAAGTGTCTTTTGTACCACATGAGTGAATGGAAAGAAGTACAACGGTTCCTTTCCTCACTGTCTCTATTAGAGTAAATGTGTTGCGTTTCATACTTATTTAAAATACCAAATCATTTTCCGAGTTTGCGGAAAAGTGGACGGAGAGTATATTTTATTCAATGCATCCTGTCGCTGCAGTACGTAGCAGCGATACCTTAATCCTTCATGCCTTAACCATCGATCAGACGAAACCAAAAGTGTTTCCGGAAATTTGCAGCTTTCGACGGGTTTGCTCTCGCACATGAAAACTGTTCACGTGTTTCAGATAAAAGTTGTTGCTGACCTTCCGGTAGGCGAAAATTTATACGACCACGTCACCGTGAACGGAATCGCAGCGTCATCGGCAGAGAACATAGGGATTAACTATTATTTGTCCTCTACAGTGCCGAAGTATTCCCTCTTTGGAACAGGTAAGCACAAAGCAGCGAAAGCTGTCCATATCCTGTCCGCGTGAGCATTGGTTGACAGCATATGGCTAGACATAAAGTATAATAGACGAAATCTATATGGTTCGCGCATTTGCGCATCATAATAATAAAAAAACGAGAAATGCGCGAAATAGGCCGAGATCTTGTTTCTTGGATATATTTTGAACGTCAAGCTTTTGCATAATTCATGGCGTATATTTCGCAGCCTTGTCGTGAACTAATGATATACCATCGATATAGGCGTATGAAGTTCAGTAAGAATTTTCCTGGGAAAAATAAGTAGACACGGATTCTTAACTGTACCTGCAGGTCACATTGTAGACCTAAAAGCTGGCAGTATACAGTAGAACCTCGGTGATACGATCACGGCTCTTACGAATTTCGGGGTGATACGAACTTTCGCGTGGTCCCTGCCAAGGCCCATAATCCTACAATGTAATGGAGTACGGCTGTTTTGAACCGATTTTCACGCCGCGTCGTTTGATACGAACGTACGCTACCGTGCAGGTACGAACAAGTCCTGCCCGCAGTGTCGCGGAAGACGCGGCAATCACGCGCGCGATCGGCAGCCCAAGCGCGCCGTGCCGCCAGTTTTAGGGGCGAAGCTCCTTAAAGCGGCACCCGTTCGTCCCTCGTAGTAGTGCGTAACCAGTCGTAACGCTAGTACCAGATTTTGACCTCCAAGGTGGTGCCGGTGGGAGATTTTTCCTGTGCCTTGTTGAACAATAAAAAATTCGCAGCGTGCGCGTTAACTAAAAGCCGAATTCTTCTGTCTCTCATTCGCCATTAGCAGCCATTGGCATGTTCCAGCAGGAAACGTTAGTAGAAGTAGAAGTGTAAGTGTTAGCTAAAAGCCGACTTCTTCTGTCTCTCATTCCCATTAGCAGCCATTGTTTACCTTCAAGGTAGTGCCTGGTGAGATTTCTCCTGTGCGTTATTAAACAATAAAAATTTTGTTCAAAACGCCGTTGATTGATGAAATAAACCAACGAAAGACGCCAGATGTTTTCTAAAAGCAAAACGAAACAACGCCAGATGTTTCTAAACAAAACGAAAAGACGCCAGCTGCTTAACGAAAGACGCCAGATGTTTTCTAAAGCAATGGTTTTCTAAACAATGAAAATTCACAGCGTACATGTAAAATTAAAGTGAGCTGCAACTCGTCATAACTCATCGAACCTTTAGTATAAACGCGCCCGATCTCACGTCGGTGATAATGTACTGGGCAGAATTCACGGAAGATTCACGGTTTACCGATGAACCTCCGCAGCTTCGCCCACTCATCATCATTCACTCCGTGGATATGCTGCGATTTTTTTTAAATGCGAAGCATTTCTTAGCGAACCTCTGGCACTTTGAGCGTTTCTATCTACGTATCTATCTATCTATCTATCTATCTAGCCGCCTACGTCTGGGTGCTCTCATGAACGCCTCCTTAACTTGGTGTAGACCAAAGCTGGCGGGGGAGGGTAAGAGGATTTGACGAATATGACTGTCGGGTCATGACATGAATAACGTGAAAATCCTGTCGCGTACGTCGTCAAACCCTTTCCTCCAGACGCGTGTGGCACATAGCCGTTTCCCACGGGCCGCGGTGTACGGGTATGCGCCACAGGTGATTGACAGTTTATATCTGCCGAGGAACGGCGAGAACAGACATTTGTAACAAATGCGAGAGCGTTAAGAAAAACCGACATTGGCAGCGTTGATCCGACGAATATGAAGAATGAAAATTAGGATCCCAGCAGGAATCGAACCCAAGCATTCTGCGTGGCAATCACGTATTCTACCACAGAGCCACGCCGGTCTATAAACTGCTTTGGAAAAACAGCCTACGCAGGCGTAATGTCGGTGCAACGTCAATTGTGCTTGTGGTGCTGGCTATCTAATTTTGCAAGAAAGCCATAAACACCACTAGATAATCCTACGATGTGCCGTCTTAAGATACAGGCGTCATATCAGATTAACGTCGGTGGTTCCAGTGTTGGCTCCGCTTTTATAGCAGTCTAATAAACATTACATTTTTATTTCTATGATCCAGGAAGCTATATTGAAGCATTGCTCGACCCCGGAGGAATACATCAACGAAAGTTACGTATGATAATCACATCATCGCACCATGAACTCCACTTAGTCCGCCAGAACGACGCAGTGTCATCTTCATTTCTTACGAGGCTGGGCGATGGCCTCATGCTGAATGAGGATGATACCAGAATGACTGACAGCGGCTTTGTAGATTAGGCTACGTAGGCCACATACGCCCAGATAGTCTACGAATACGACAAGCGCCATCCAGTGATGTTGGTATACCTAGAATTATCCAGGCCTACCAGCCTCGACGGCCTGTACCTCACCAACGCGAACGGTGACTTCTGGTGACTTCGGACAAATTGTCGACGAAATGACCGAGGCATCCACGATTTCCAACACCTGTACTATACCTCATACTTCACTACACATGGACCTCTCGTCACCGCGATCACGACCGAGTCCAATAACAAGTCATGACCAGCTGCTGGTTCTCACTGACCACAGTGATGATGACCTTGTTCAAGAACTGCCAAGAACTTCTTCCACACATGCACACGGGTTCGTGAAACGTGCGTGCGTTCTCCATCATAAGGGACAAGTATATGCACTACATATCAGCTTACCGCTTCTGGTGTTGGTAATACGTTGCCGTTGGCAGCGTTACTCAGCTGTAAGCAACTGGTTATATAACACATATGCGGCTTTTCAACGTATATGTGTGCGTATAAAATTTATACAAATCTTTAGCGTCATTTTGTAACGTTTCGCTCAGTAAAAAAAAATTACGCCACAGTCACTTTCCCGCCGCATGCTTCGCATAACATCGACTGCCACGGTACGTGAGATCTGCCGAATTTTTTTCAGCATAGGCCATCTGCGGCAGGCCGCAGCCTCCGAGATTGGCACTAATACTCCTTCGTGTGCGTTCGCGATTAGATTACAGATGGCCTTGGCTTCGCAGTTCTCTCTTTTTCTTTGACGCGTCGCCGCGTGCTGCTGTGCTCAAGGCAGCGTTGTTTTACTGTGTTTACACTTGCCCGCCACGTCGATAGAAGCTTGGTCCTCGTAATCAGCCATCCAATGACAGGTGGGCTCAGACCCAAAAAGGAAGCGGACGGTCTTGGCCAAGGAGCTAGGCCTCGCAACGTCAACAGGCAGGATTGTTGGGGACGCGCGCACCTGCCAACTCTCCGATTTGCACGGGAGACTCCTGAACATTGAGCAAACCTCCCAATTGCGCGGGCACGGCCGTAAAATTCCCCAAAAACACCACGATGATAAGAAAATAACAAGAAAGTATTTTCTGGTCTTCATTTATCGCACCCAAATCGCTCCTTAAGTCACTTCCTCCGCAGTACTCTGGTGTAGTGCAAAAAAGCGTATTAAGATTTGGAAGGGGCTACTTTGAGGACGACGCAGCGAGCGATGGAAAGGAAAGTGATAGGTATAACGTTAAGAGACAGGAAGAGAGCAGAGTGGGTCAGGGAACAAACGGGGGTTAAGGAGATCAGTTCAAATCAAGAAGAAGAAATGGATATGGGCCGGGCACGTAGCACGTCGGCAGGATAACCGGTGGTCATTAAGGCTAACTGACTGGATTCCAAGAGATGGCAAACGCGTGAGGGGGAGACAGGAAATTAGGTGGGTAGATGAGATTAAGAAGTTTGCAGGTATAACGTGGCAGCAGAAAGCACAGGACCGGGTTGATTGGCGGAACATGGGAGAGGCCTTTGCCCTGCAGTGGGCGTAACAGGCTGATGATGATGATGATGATGACTAGCTGCCACTGGTCACATCTGGATCATTGATTACACACACGCGCGCGCGCCGTATATTTACGAGTGAAAGTACGGTCGCTGACGTCTAAAAACTTCACTGGCAATCATTCAGAGCTGTTGATGACGTTGCTGTGACCCTGAGAAACAACGAATGAAAACGTATGCCAGCTTTCTTTTAATGCATGCTAATTTTCCAGGTTTTTTTAAGTGATACGATTTTCGGATGATACGAATATTTTTGGTGGTCCCTGATTTGTATCACCGAGGTTTTACTGTATTTTTGAAAAATATAAATCACGGTGGAAACGAGTGACAAAATTAGGTGGCACTCCCAGGTCCAAAGAAGGACAGCTCCGTTTTCATAACTAAATGAAAGGCAGCACAATAAACACGAGGACCACAAAAAAACACCTACAGCAGACAAGAGCAACAGAACTGCTCTTGTTTTTTGTGCTTCCTTCTGGCCCTCTGATTTTAACCCTTTGTATCCTAGCGTCCACATATGTGGACAAAGCATATCAGTGTAGTAGCATCAGACTCGCTAATGCATTGCCTTAACAATCTATTTGAAATATTGGTATTGCTTGAGCATTTCATAAGAACATCCATATGTCTCCACTTCTGTGAACACACAACGATACGTGCGCACAGAACAATGTCGTTCTTCTCAAGTTGCCTGTTGTATGCCTACATTTTTTTATAAGTTCGCTCTAATTTCGCAAGAGTTCTTAAATTATTCAGCTTTATTCCAGAAAAGGAAGGGTTTATCTTGTTTGCTTGTGAGTTTTGTTGCACTGTGAATGAACACAGTTTTGTGAGTTGAGTTGTCGCTGCGGCGTCCACGTTTGTTGACCCAGGTATACCAAGTTCATGCAGAAGCGGATAGAACGCCGAATGGTAGTAGGCCCCGCTTCGTTGCCACGCGGCTCTGCTTAAAACAGCACCTGCAATGTAGCTAAGTACATCTTTTAAAACTCACGTTTCTAATTCATTTGCTCTATTGGGGACGTGGATTGTGGGATGAAGAAATGCGTGCCATAATTTTCGAGCTGACAAGCAGAAGCGAATGTTTCGATTTGGAGAGCACCGATAATTAGCACGTTGAAGCAGAGCCATCAACGAGCAATGTCCTCTTCAACAACGCTACTGGTGATGATAAAAGCGTTCAGTTTGAACGTAACCATGAACGCATTGGTAATGACTATGAATGACTATAAAGATGATAACGAGCACGTTGAAGTAGAGCTGTGGGCAAACGAATGGTCCTTGCATGGCGATAATGATGATGATTATGAAAGCGTTGAACATGAGGATTGAGGCATTGATGATGTTGATAATGAAAGATGATGATGGAAGTGCTGAATCAGAGCCGCTAGCAAGCGCCCACGTGAACGTTTATGATGATGACGATGATGATATTATTGATGTACGCGTTGAACTGATAATTAAGGCGTTGATTATGGTAAATATTGTGATGCCGATAAGGATAAATGCATTGAAACAGAGTTGTCGGCAGGTAAAGTTCCCATGTACAATGAGAAAGGATGATGGACCTAGTGTAACTGGTTCTCCCAACGTCCACGTATGTGGATACTTGTTTGCTTCCAGAACTAAAGCTAAATTTTCCAGGTCTTCGGTTTATACCCACATTAGTATGTATTGTTATTACATATACGCAAAAGAATACTTACTTGCGCAACTGGATTGGCTGTGCGATACAAAGGGTTAACGCGACAGGGTTAAAAAGCTCGTTTAGCAGACATTGCGGTGTAGGCGTCGGCGTGGTTGGCTGTGAGCGAAAAAATTGCGCTTTCAGTGAGTGAACATTCGAAATTGGTGCAACTAAAATGATCAAAATATTCCGATTGAGTGGGAATCGAAACCAGGACATCTGCGTGGCATGCAAGTGTTCTGCCACAGATCTACGCCAGTTTTCTTTATCGTTGCTTTCTTAACACGGCAAAAACATCAATAGCGTACATTTCCCAGTATGATTGGCACAAAGGCAGCAATGTCACGACAGTGGACAAGCCTATGAGTAGTCACATTTTTAAGGTTCCTTTTGTTAATCCAGGGGCTCAACGCTGGAAAGCAATTCAGGAACAAAGTCTTGTCGTTCGAGTACATCAACGTACTGACCAATACTTTCGCGAAAAAGCATGCGTGCATGTCGCCTTAAAGGAGTACTGACACGAATTTTAAAAATTTTCGGATTGTTGCTCTAAACAAAAATACTGGTGTCGAGAAACCTAAAACGAGTATTGTGGTGCCTCGGAATGCATCGCATATATTGTAGTTACCGCTACCTTAAAAAGCCACTTTCGGTTTCGATATCTTGGGGGCGGCTTCTCAGTGACGTTTCATAGCAGTCTGACGTCACGAGGATACAGCAACTCGCGACGTACTAGCGGCAACTCCGTAATCTGCTCGTGGTGCACATAAACAACGATGAGTGAAATGCCGTCCAGTTACCTTGACTGTGATTTCTGCGATTTAGGGTGCATGCAGGACGCAGAACTCGCAAACTCGGCAGAACTGTCTTGACTCGTCGGAATAATATCCATTGCATTGGGGCTGACTTGCAGATGCTCAGCGACGAAAACTTCAAAGTCAAATTAAAATATTTTATACGTGTTCTCCGACTCCGTTGTATGGACAGCGTTGACACTGCATACCAAGGAAACGAAAAATGGCCCTTTTTCGATGTCCCAAAATCGTGTCAGTACTCATTTAAGGGTCGCAGTGGAAACTGGTCATTCTAGCCCGCCATAGACAATGGTAGCCAAGAAGCAATGGAGGCCAAGCTCCTGAAACTGTTTCTGAAAAAAAAATACCCTATGTGAATGTCTTGTACTCTCATGTCCTTAACGCATGCAATATTGCAATATTGTGTGCTCTTTGTAATGAGTGGCATGCTTTAAACCAGCAGCAATTACGCACGTGATACTGTTTCGAAGTTGCGATGCACCCACCACGTGTTCGTAAGGCAATACACGCAGTAATGTGTGCGCCTTTTGTAATAGGTGGCCGGCTTTAAACCGCCAACTCGTTATGCAGTTCACATGGTGTGACGCCCGATGGCAATATGCACTTGTACCGCGTTTCACTGCGATATTACATTTCGTACTGGGACACCTGTACGCAGGACGCGTATGTTTGTGAAGCATTAAAGTTCATTTCAGTGCAGTTCCTAGCAATAGAGTGGCTCTGTGGTAGAGCACCTGCTTGCCACGCAGACGGCTTGGGTTCGATTCTCACTCGTACCTAAGATCATTTTAATATTTATTTTATACAAGATGATGATACTAGCGGCTGGCTATGGCGCAACGGCGGACATGCCTCGACGTTAAGGAGCTTCGCCCCTAAAATGCGGGCAGTTCGCACTCAGTTGCGCAAGAGCTTGGCAGAGCGCAGCAGAAGCCTGTCGCCGCTAGTGTACCCCGTCGACCAACGCGTCTAGCTTCAATATGCGCGGCTCCCTCCTCGGGTGTACGCACTTTCTTATGACGCCCCATGACTGCACCCGATCAGGCGCAGCCGCGCTATGCACTATAGAGCGGAGGTTGCGCGTGATGTCTTCGACGGTGGGCCTGGAATAGGTTTTTTGTGTATTTCTTTCTCTCTTTATCTCATTCTTTCTGTGCTACGTTTTACTCTGTCCCCTCCTCCTTTGCCTCCCCCTCACCATCACATCTCTCCTCCTAACGCACAATTCCCTCTCCCAGCCCTATGCCGCACTGTGCTATACAAGGCTATGCTATGCTCTGTGCCTCGATAGCCGACTGGTTAGGACGCTACCTTTCGCATCAATGGTACGCGGGTTCGAATCCCGCCTCATGAAGAATTTTATTTCCGCAAGACCTGTTCATTTTTCTTTGTGTACATATTCCTTTCTGTCTCTCTGTTTGTTTATCCCTTGCTTTCTTTCTCTCTCTCTCTGTTGTCGTTCTTTCACCCACTAGGATTATTACAGGCCACGCCGTAGCGGTGAGTAATGGGATTTCCCAAATTATATGGCACGTACGCAGTCATGATGATGATAGTTTTCGAGCATGACCACACATTTTACGCCGACCTAGAACAGCTTCGCATTTAAAACAGAGAGAAAAAAGAAAAAGAGGAAGAAAGGAAGAGAAAAAATTGAGCAGCTTCGCACTAGGGGTTCCAAGCCTGAAGGAAATGCAGAGCTGGGCAGCCTTCTTTGTTTTTCTTTCGTTTTCTCTGTCTTTCCTCCTCTCTTACTTCCTTTTCATCTTTTTCCATTTATTTCTGTCTTCTTTTCTATCTTTACGTCTATGTATGTATTTCTCTCGCTTTATCTATTTTTTTCCCTTTTTATCTTCGTTCCTATTTTTTTTCGTTTCTATCTTTTCCTTTTTAGTTGTTGTTTTCTTCCTTTTTTATTTTGATACGTGGTTTTGCCGGCGTTGCGCCACGTGACGACAACATACGATAGCTCGGGCCCCTAAAGTGCGCCGCACTTATAATCATCAACGCACTCGAAGAACAAGAGGAAGAAGACTTCTAGGCGCGAGCACGCACTCAATATGCTACAGAGGGCTATGATCATCGTGGGTTTGCCTGCGTTACACCAAGCTACGAGAGCATACGGTAACAGCATGCGACAACATACGACAGGCCGGGACCCTAAAGTGCTCTGCACGTAATACAGAAACAGAAGGTCGCCCAGCTCCGCACATCCTTCAGGCTTGGCACCACTTGTGCCAAGTTGCTTAAATTTTTTCAGGAGCTCCGTCTTTTGCGCCGTTTTTTCCACTATATCGTACCAACATACAAGAATCCATTTGGACGTATTTCGGACGTCTGATTAGTTGTTTCCCGACCAAATCATTGTCAAATACGTGTAGCAGCCTTTTCTTCTCGACAAACATATTTAGGGTCACGCACTTATAAAGCATCGTATGACACTCCAGCTTCTTCGTCAGCGCACCAGTGAAGCTCCCGATATGGAAGATAGCCGATAGCAAAAAAAAAAAAATGTTGATGACCATCTCCGCCTCATCTAAAACTAGATAGGTCTGAGCCCGTTCAATGTCGGCTGTTGAAAACAAGAACTCATCCGAATCTAGCACAATAGAAACAATTTTACCAGGAGGTACACGCGAACGACACCTGCAGAATATGCCAGACTGTGAGAGACATTCTTCAGTACATGCTATAGCGGCATGTGGGTCACGGAAACTCAGAAACAGTCCCTCTAGAGAATCTCCATGCGCAGTGGCTGACCGCGCTGCGGAGTTCAGGTATCGAGGACCAAATGTGGGCATCGAGCAATACCGGGAGGCGGCAATGGGACAATGTACCCATGCTGCCCCTTAATTAGGCGGCCCGGGCACACACCAGCTAACCGCCGGATTCTATTTTAGTAAAGCTGTACAACCACCAAAACCATATTCCTGTCATTATCTGTATGATATGTGTGCTTCGTCATCAAAGATGGTGCTGAAGATTTGACTTGGCCAGTAACCGCCACTAGAGCTCTATACTTGCCCTTCCGCTGTAATGTCCCGTCATTTGAATTTGCCCAAATGTACTCAGTTTGAGTGATGCTCACCAGGGAGCGTTACCCTCTTCAACGCCGGGGTGCATACGTCAGTTTCCTCTTAATAAAATTGCCAATTAACTTCCAGCGTGCCTGCAGGAAACATACCCGAATTTGTTGTGAAGAAATTCCAGCGCTTCAAATTCTGCGCTGAAAAGTCTGTTTTGCTCTATGGGTGAAACGATAACAGCGCTAAACGCTAGCAAAGCATCTGCAGCTGCGCAGCGCACACAGACATTCGTGAATGTGTACAGCGCGAATGTGCACACTGCGCAGGGCGCCGCAAAGCCTTTGGAGACGCCCACGCGCGTTCATACACTGCGTCAAATGGCAAACGGCTATTGCCTCCACCGCATCGCCGACCTCCTTTTTTCACGGCCTTGCCGGATGCTCCCTGCTTTGACCCCGTTCCGTAGCGAAACACAGCTGTAGACAAAAAATAAAAGAAGGAAAAGAAAATTCGTCCTCTGTTGGTGCCGTGTGCTCCCACGCCGAGCACTGACAAACCGCGATGTATTCACATAATTATTGTCGTAGTAAAAAAGTTTTTTTTTCAACGGAAATGACGTTTACTGGCGTGATGAAACATCTACAAGTCGGTGCTTATAACGACGGAAAAAAGAGAGGACACGCAAGACGGGCGCCTAACTCGAACTGAGGTTTATCGCTCAAAAATTATAAAAAAAGGCAGCAAAGGCTGCACAGAAGAAAAAAAACGCACTACCAGCGATCATTTTTTGTAGCACACGATCAAAAGCAATTATGTTATGTCCACTAAACAAGGACTGATCAGTCTGGGTTGAGGAGGAAATGCAAGAAATATTCTTATAAGAGCGATAACAATAATTAGCACATTCGCGCTAGCTTGATGGGGCGGGTAATACAATGCGAGCGCCGCACTTCTTAGAACAAAGGGAGTGCCCCGACGCCCTTTGTGAGAGTTTTGTCTTGTGCCGCTGGGCACTCCCTTTTCCGGGGTGAAACAACTCCCTCTAGACAGGGAGTGATTCAACGCCTCCTCATGGAGTACAGTGCTCCGTCTGCGATAGAGTGAAACCACTCCTCCGAGGCAGTAAAGCTATCACGTTGAAACAGCTTTGAAATAAAATTAATCGAGCACAGAAAATGGCACATTCATACGCGCACACATTCACGCAACCAAAACACGTAGAGCGCTCGCAACCAAAACGCCTGTCTGTCCGGCACACCGGTATACGCAAAATGCTTTGCGTGTACCAGAATACCGCGTGTGAACTGCGCATACGCACGCCCGGTAAACATGGCCGCGCCGCGGAAAGCGATTGCCGCCCACCTCGGATATATCAAGTGGCCGTCGCGCGCTCTGTCGCTCGTTATCTCCGAACTGATCCTTTATTTGCTTTAGGTTAGCACGGTATTCGTGTCGATTCGGCACCGTTTTCGAGAGCCATACTCAAATAATCAACGTTGTAGGCTTAGCGAGTGACAATCCCGGAATCTCGAAGGACATACATTATGTGTCGGTTAGTTGTTTTATCCTCCATAGCTGGCGCACTTGACGTGGCGGCAGCTACGGCACACAAACCGGCTGCAAAAAAGAAAGATTTTTGCACTCGAACAGCGTTTCACGGAATAACTTCTGTAAAACTTATCTCTAGGGGTAATTATAAAATGGACATCAATGTAACCACGCACATATGACAACACGTACAAGCCGCACAAGACACAGGAATCGAACTCATGACCACAAGCACCGAAAGCAGACACTCTAACCACTACACCACAGAGCCACCGCATGCCTTGCTGACTTTTCACGGCCTTATATATTTACAAAGTGGTTTGCAATGAGAGGGCGGAGCTTGGTACTTCTTTTTTTGCATCATCGGCGTGTGTTTGCGCGTGGATTAGGTTAGTAAATAGTTAGCGCGGCGCCATGAACTCACGAAGGCCACCGTTAGCACCTTCAGCTCTGACTTCTGTTCGTCGTTTGTCGTGCCGCAAGAGAAATGGTAAACGTGTGTTTTTGGTGTGTTCACCATACATCGTGGATGTCTCGCTCGCCCAAAAATTTGCTCATACCGGCGTGACAAGTACCTTTTGGTAGCGATACTCACGTACGTGTATTCTACGAGCGTGTGCTGTTGAAGCAGTTTTGGTTATTTTTGCCGCGAGCTGCAAGTGTCTGCAGTGCGTTCTCAGCTGTTCGAAGGCCATCATATGTCGCATATTTTTGTTACATACGTCGATGTCAGAGTTCCAAGGGCATTTTAGCGTGCACCTATACAAGCATGTGCATTTATTGCGCGTGTATGTGCTGTTGCGAGCTGCACTCAGGATCAGCGGCACCTCTGAGCAGTTACACGAATATTTGCGTGATGAGCACTTACGCGCGCTGAAGCACGACATGCAGTGCTTCTGAATTAGTCATAGTCAGTATTTAACTGCTTTTATACTCGGAGACTAGCTACCCTTTACTAAGTAACCTTTACTCTTCCGTATCACGCCGCCGTTAAAATCTATGTCGAAGGCGTCCACCAAGGTTAAGCACGATGTCCATTAATTCGCGAGTGACATTGGTGACATGTCTCCCTTAAAATAGAAAAGATAATACGGTTGCGCCTCTGTATTGCGAACCTCCGCGTGTAGTTGGCACTACTCCTGAAGAGATTGTGCAGTACCTATTAAAAAAATGGCATTATTGTATGCCTCAGTGAAACAGCTGTTCTTCAGAAAATAAGGTTTCATTTCAATTAGGATATTTTTGTCACGGCAGGACACAACTTGACTTTTTCGTGATTCAGAATTACACATAGCACGAACATGAGTGCAGCAGATAAATAAAAACTGAAAACGTGGGTGCCATGTGCACTCCTACTACCTTCTGTACCTGTAGTTGATGTCCAAATCTACTATACAAATTATGCGACCATTGATAAATGATCTACCCATCAATGTTCGATCACAGTTGATTTGTTTCCGTTTACTGCCTGTCGCTTATTTGCACGATCTTTTGCAACAATCATAGGTTCAACCCATCTGGTAGAACGCAAGCATTATCTGCAGCATGCAGTGGTTCTCAAGGAGGGGGGGCGGTCAGCGAAGCTATTTCTGGGGGTCCGCGAAACGCATCTTCGAACAAAAACAAAATACGCCTTTTTTGAAGAAACAATATATCCAATGACAGCGGTCCCTCTGTTTTTTTTTGTTTTGTTTCACCGCATAACGGTGGTGCATTGCGGCGGAGCTGACTTATGCTTTCCATGAGATGACTGTAAAGCTTTTACTGCAATTTTCTACCACATGTGCTTTTCCAGGCTTGCATATTTGAAGAGAAAGCGTAGCGAGAAACAGCTGAAATGTGGCGGCAGATCGCACACCTTAGTGACAAGCCGTTGAGATTGGATTAGCGTGGCACTTTAGTTTGACCATTCTTTGCCGTGGAGAAACGCATGGCACCTATTTCACGCTGCATCTTGTGCTAATTTATAAGCCCCCCCCCCCCCTTACCTCTCACTGCAAGGGGTCCCTCATGACTTCCACCAGTCCACAAGGGGTCTCCAAAACATCCATGGCTGAGAACCACGACCTATATATCAGAGCCTGAACAATTTCTTTTACATGTACAAGGACTTTTTTTGTTTGAATGCATTACAAATTCTTAAAACTTCAAATGGTACAATAAATGCGGTTGTAGTGCTTTATTAGAATAAAAACAATAGCATCCACAATGTCAATGTAAATTATATATTTTCATCTACTACAGAACCTATGCTCATTATTGAAAAGATGAAACAACTGTAGAGAAGAATTGGAACGTTGTAATGGGCCCTCCTCTCCAGCGCCTTCTAGTGGGTCGCCCTCTTCGCCTCTTCTCGGAGAGCACGCTCCTCGTGCTCGTGCTCGTGAGAGTCTGCGAGTCTGCGCTCTGTCGTTGTGCATCGTCGCCGTCAATCCCGCCGTCAATAAACGCCTTAACAAAGTGGTGGAGAGTGCTGTACCGTCACCGCAACTTCGGTCTCCATTCGATGCCCCCGGAGCTTCGATCCCGTACCGTGCCATCTACCATGCCGCAAGACGCCGCTCAGCAAACGCCGCTTCCTGCTCCGACCGCTTGTCCCGGTGTCCCCCGCATCCGCGACCCTCCTGTCTTCACCGGCGCGGATGGCACTGACGTGGAGGACTGGCTCGCGATTTACGAACGGGTGAGTGTTCCCAATAAATGGGACGAAGCAGGCAAGCTGACCAACTTGGTTTTCTACCTCGCGGGTGTGGCAGGCATGTGGTACAACAAGCATGCATCCGATTTCCCCACGTGGTCCGATTTCAAGACCGCCATCGTCAACGTGTTTGGCCGCCCTGCCGTTCGTAAGCTTCAAGCCGAACAGCGCTTACGTGAACGAGCTCAGCAGGCAGGGGAATCGTTCACGAGCTACATCGAAGACATCCTTGACCTGTGCAAGAAAGCCGACGCGAGCATGTCGGAGTCTGACAGAATCAGGAATGTTCTGAAAGGCATCGACGACGATGCCTTCACTATGCTGCTGGCCAAAAACCCTCGCACAGTGGCAGAGGTCATTACCCTGTGCCAAAGCTACGAAGAGCTGCGCCGGCAGCGCTTGATGACCCGTGGACCGCCATCACGCGATGCTGATCTCGCAGGCTTGTCGGCAATTCCTCACCACTCCACCTTGCTCGCCGAAATCAAGTCGTTCGTGCGTGAGGAAATTGCCCGCCAGGTCTCTCTACTGGCTTTCACTCCACCGCAGCATGTTGACCAGCCGCCAACTACACTTCTGCCTCCTCTCCGCCGAGCGATTCAGCAAGAAATCGCGGAGGTCATTCCCGAATACCACCAGCCGCCTCTAGTGCCTGCACCACTAAGCTACGCGCAAGCTGTAGCCAGGCCGCCCCCAGCGTTTCCTGTGGCTGGCCCGCGGAGTTACGCCGAAGCCGTCGTCGGACCACAGGCCTTCGACGTGGCTGTGCCGCCTACATACGTCGACGTCGCCCCCAGGCCCCGACAGCTGCCCACAATGCACTCATTTCAGCAGCCGCCTCGTCCATCCCGTCCTGCGACATGGATGGGACCCGCGAACCGCTGGCGCACTTCCGACAACCGCCCCATTTGCTTTGCGTGCGGTTGCGCCGGTCACGTCGCACGCTACTGCAATCGCGTGCAGCCGCCTCGGGTCGCATCAACCCTGACCAGCTCATCAAGCAGCCCTTATTATGACCAAGCGCCGCCAATGTCACCGACGTCCCGCCCCGCACCATCTACCCGCCGTTCACCGTCTCCACGACGTCGCTCACTGTCGCCGATGCGGCCACGTCCGGGCTCACGCGACCAGGAAAACTAGTCGTCGCAGTCCACGAGGCAAGGGCTGCGACGCTATCGAACTGCGAAAGCCCTCAGCGAAGCCCCTCGAACGTGATTGACGTGTTTGTGGACAGTGTTCGCGCATCCGCCCTTATCGACACTGGAGCCGCCGTATCCGTTATGGACGCCAAGTTTAGCCGACTACTGCGAAAAGTGACGACGCCGCTTTCGGGGCTCTCCCTCCGTACAGCCAGCGCCCAAAGTATCCACCCAACAGCGGTCTGCACAGCTCGCGTCATTATTCAGGATGCTCTGTACGCCGTCGAATTGATCATAATTCCTGCCTGCTCTCACGACGTCATCCTAGGATGGGATTTTCTCTCCCGCCACGACGCCGTCATTCATTGCGCACCAGCCGAAATAGAGCTCTCACCATTCTCTGAATTGGCGCCGGCAGACAGTCCATCGGCTGCGGGCAAGGTACTTGTCAAAGACGACACCAAGGTGCCTGCAAACTCGTCGACGGCGGTGTCAGTGTACTGCGCCAGTCTCTCCGACACCGTTGCACTCCTCTCGCCATCTGACCGTGTTTGCACGAGGAAAGGCATGCTGGTGCCTTTCGCGACCGTGCAAGTCACTCAGGGCAGTACGTCAATTTTTGTTATCAACCCATCTCCGTACAGTGTTATGTTGGTCCGAGGGGAATGTCTCGGCAGCGTGGAACCCCTCGAAGACGCACAAGTTATGGACGAACCAGATGAAATGCACTGCCACAGTTCCAGTACGCTCAGCGCTGTTTCGACATCTGGTTCATCACCCGCTGATGTCTTCGGTTCCTCCATTGCTGACGACCTTACACCGGTCCAGCGTTCCCAGCTTCTGGGCCTGTTGGACGAATTTCGCTCTTCTTTCGATGTCGCTCAAACTTCTCTCGGCGGCACTTCCGCCGTTACGCATCGCATCGACACTGGCGCCCAGCCGCCACTGCGGCAACGTCCATATCGCGTATCTCCCACAGAACGCCGTGTAATCAACGAGCAAGTCGACGACATGCTGCGACGCGATGTTATTCGACCATCTAACAGCCCCTGGGCGTCTCCTGTCGTACTTGTTGCGAAGAAGGACGGTTCTGTGCGGTTCTGTTTAGACTACCGACGACTCAACAAGATCACTCGTAAGGACGTGTATCCACTACCGCGAATAGACGACGCGATTGACAGCCTGCAAGGAGCAGAATTCTTTTCATCTCTCGATTTGCGCTCAGGGTACTGGCAAGTACCCATGGCTGATGACGCTCGACCGAAGACCGCCTTTGTCACGCCCGACGGCTTGTACGAATTCAACGTCATGCCGTTTGGGCTGTGTAATGCGCCCGCCACCTTTGAGCGCATGATGGATACCGTTCTGCGCAACCTGAAATGGCACACATGCTCGACGACGTCGTTGTTTTCGCTCCGGACTTCTCCACACATCTTCAACGCCTGCGGCATGTTTTGACGCGTTTGAGCGACGCCGGTCTACAACTGAATCTAAAGAAGTGCCGATTTGCAGCACGGCAGCTGACAATACTCGGTTACGTCGTGTCCAAGGACGGTATTCTTCCCGATCCACCCAAGCTTCGGGCCGTGACCGAGTTCCCCAAACCTACGTCCGTCAAAGAACTGCGCAGTTTCGTAGGACTGTGTTCCTACTTTCGGCGCTTCATTCGAAACTTCGCGACCGTCATATCGCCGCTGACGAAGCTCCTCGGAAGTGACGGGTCCCTCAATTCATGGTCGTCAGAGTGCGACGACGCTTTCGCGAAGCTCCGTCGTCTGTTGACGTCGCCTCCCATACTACGCCACTACGACCCTACGGCCCCTACAGAGGTACACACAGACGCCAGCGGTGTTGACCTTGGCGCTGTCCTTGCGCAGCGCAAACCAGGGTTCCCTGAATATGTCGTGGCGTATGCAAGTCGTACGCTCACCAAAGCCGAGACCAATTACACCGTCACCGAAAAGGAATGCCTAGCGATCATCTGGGCCCTTACGAAGTTCCGACCTTATTTGTATGGTCGCCCATTTGATGTCATCACCGACCACCATGCCCTCTGCTGGTTGTCATCATTGAAGGATCCATCAGGCCGCCTCGCCCGCTGGGCACTTCGCCTACAGGACTACGATATCCGCGTGCTGTACCACAACGGACGCCAGCATGCTGACGCCGACGCACTCTCGCGCTCCCCCTTGCCTGACGACAACACCCACAGCTCAATGTCTCACAATGCCGTTTCTTCCATCGACGTTCACACTATCGCTACCGAACGGCGCAAGGATCAATGGATCGCTTCACTGCTAGACTTGCTCACTGATCCTTCGGCAACACCACCCACTCGCGCGTTGCGTCGTCAAGTCCACCATTCCGCCATTCGCGACGACCTCCTCCACCGACGCAATTACAACGCCGACGGCCGCCAGTGGCTACTAGTAATACCCCGCAGTCTGCGTTCTGAAATATGCGAATCGTTCCACGCTGATCCGCAGTGTGCGCACTCTGGGGTATCGAAAACATACCACCGCATTCGCCAACGGTACTTTTGGCGAGGCATGTACCGCTACGCGCAGAAGTTCGTTCGCTCCTGCATCGATTGTCAGCGCCGCAAAACTTCAACGCACCAGTCACCAGCAGGTCTGCAACCTTTACCTTGCCCTGATCGGCCGTTTGGGCGCGTTGGCATCGATTTGTATGGGCCACTCCCTCTGACTTCGGCTGGTAACCGCTGGGCCATCGTCGCTGTAGGCCACCCTACGCGATACGGCGAAACTGCCGCCCTCCCAGCGGCTACAGCGCGCGATGTAGCCTCCTTTCTGCTCCGCCGGTTCATGCTGCGCCACGGTCCACCCCAGGAGCTGCTCAGCGATCGAGGCCGTGTCTTCCTGTCGGAAGTCGTCGAAGCCATCCTCAAAGAGTGCAACGTTGTTCACCGCAAAACTACTGCTTACCACCCGCAGACGAATGGGCTCACGGAACGCTTTAACCGCATGCTCGGCGACGTGCTCTCGATGTATGTCGCCGCCGATCACACAAATTGGGATTCCATTCTACCTTTCGTCACCTACGCCTACAATACCGCCCCTCAAAGCACCACTGGTTTCTCACCATTTTTCCTATTGTACGGCAGGCACCCGTCGCACACAATCGACACAATCCTTCCATACAAGCCGGATCGATCTGAGTGTGCGCCTATTTCTGCCACAGCCAGACTTGCTGAGGAGTGTCGCGAGCTTGCGAAGACCTTTACTACGCAGGACCAAGAGCGGCAGAAAAGCATCCGCGGTCAGACCAACACTTCTGCACCCACGTTCCTACCCGGAGCACTCGTATGGCTCTCGATCCCTACCACTGCAATTGGCCTCTCTTCCAAACTGCTGCCCAAATACGAAGGCCCCTACCGTGTCGTCGAACGCACATCCCCGGTCAACTACCTGATTGAACCCATCGACCCATCTTCCGACATGCGCCGTCGAGGGCGCGACATTGTCAACGTGGAGCGCCTCAAGCCCTACCATGACCCGCTCGTAGTGACCAGCTGCTAGGTCGCCAGACGGCTCCCTTTTCGTACCCGGGGTAATTGTAGAGAAGAATTGGAACGTTGTAATGGGCCGTCCTCTCCAGCGCCTTCTAGTGGGTCGCCCTCTTCGCCTCTTCTCGGAGAGCACGCCCCTCGTGCTCGTGCTCGTGAGAGTCTGCGAGTCTGCGCTCTGTCGTTGTGCATCGACGCCGTCAATCCCGCCGTCAATAAACGCCTTAACACAACATACACAATGCAACCTGAGCACTAATTCACAGCAGTAAAATATTATCAAAGTATAGTTCGAAAATTCATCACAAAGCAAGACACATACACTTCGAAATGCCAGTATGCAAGTACAATCTAAAGAGATGGCATGCACAGGAGTGGCGTAGCCAGAGGGGCACACCGGGCCTCCCCCGCCGCACCCCCCCCTCCTCGAAAATGTTTTTTTGCTATGGCATACAGAGCCCAAAATGACAATTGACCACATCTGCCTGCCCGGCTCCCACTTCAAATCAAGGAGACGACCCCCCCCCCCCCGAAAAAACGCCAGGCCTGCGCTGAAACCGCAGCACAGTCACAGCGAAAGCTGGAAGAGCGGCGTTTCTAGAGCCCGTTAAGCTCTCTTGGGGCTACAGTACAAGTACACTAGAAAGGTACCCACTACGCCATAAATCACATTTTTTGTGAAGGTGGGAAGCACCTATACTAAGCCATTATTCGTCATTCTGCGGCGAAGCGAGGCACCAGCTACACGTCTGTTAGGCATTATGTGCACTTTGTTGACGCGACGACTGATGACGATGAAGAATTATGGCTCAGCCCTTTGTAATGGGTTGGAATCTTTAAACGGCCCACCAGTTATGTAATTTGCATTGGGTGACGCCCGGTCGCTATTTCCCTCTCCCGTCATACTGTATAACATACGTTGACGTAGGAGAGAGACGTGTGGGGGGGGGGGGCGAAGAACTTTACTGAGACCCTGAGGAAATGGATCATGCGCTTATGGGCTTCCTTGGCAACCAATACAAGTGCACTTGCGAGGAACCCACTACGCTATAAATCAGTGTAATTTTACTGAGACCCCGAGGAAGTGGATCATGCGCTTATGGGCTTCCTTGGCAACAAATACAAGTGCACTTGCGAGGAACCCACCACGCTATAAATCATTGTAATTTTTGAGAAGTAGGGCAGCAGGCACTGTGCCATTTTTCGTCATTCTACGGAGAGCGGCAGCGGCGGCGGACAACTACGGCGCCAAAAACGGCCGGTGAAATGATCTCATAACAGCTTTCGCTGTAAAAAATTTCTGCCTATGCTCTTGATGCACAGAGAACTTGGTGTCTGCTTACACATGAAGGCAACTCGATAAGTAATAAAGGCTTGGACCACTTAGGCATGTTGGTGTACCATTTTTCTTATATATTCCATTAGTTTGCCCTCATGCATGAACACATGTTACACATGATTGTGCAGTTCAATTTTTTGTATAAAGACCTGTGGTGTCGACCATCGATCCATCTGCCAAGGTTTGTAAACACAGTCACCTTTATTCGCATATTTTTTAAGAAATAATATAAATTTATAAAGTTAAGCTTGGGAACATGGCATTATTTCGCAACCCTATTCACCCGTATTATTATGCATAAGCAGTAGACCAATGGTTACAATATTTACATGCCAGCTAGTGCCATCAAATGCGACTGGAAAATTGGTTCCTCGTCACCTTCAACAGCTCAATTTATGGCTCATGCAGAAGTGCCACATTGAAAATGAATCCGCGAATACCGTGACAGGAAAGTTACCTCGGAGTTAGGCAATAATATGCTTTGAATTAAAAATTACCCATCAATACTGGTGGTCGCTTGGCACATTAGAGCCAAGGACTGGGCATGCCATGAGGTTGAATAAAAATTGAACAGGGAATAAATAACGGCTGTAAAGCAGTCAAGAACCATGCTTAGTAAATTAAATGAGGTTACAAATTAAATGAGTTTACATTCAGCATCTTTTCAAGCCATGTAAAATTTTCAAATGCACACTGTTATTGGAAAGTTTGGACTCAGCACCGTGCATAACATATTGCAGCAGTCCAAGTGCTGACTACCCTAAATACTGAGAGATGTACAAGATCATCAGTATAGTATACTGTGGGCACAGGAGTGTTCACAGAAGAGACCGTCTTGTAGACAAACAGGTGGGCCAGAACTGTTGCTGCTTTGCCAAAAGTGTTCAGTCTTCCTGAAAAAGATATCAAGCAAAGAAGTCCATTAAGCTTTCTGCATCCATACAAAATACCCACTTGTCTTCTCTTACTGCAGACTTTTCCGAAAAAACAGAAAAATACAAAATTAAGAAGCTGCCAAGTATATTCTTGTGAGATATGCAATGAGTGTGCAGCACACTTTCATTCTTGTAATATCTAGAAAGACGCAGCATTATAATACAGAAAGACGAGGCTCATTTGCTTGTCTATGTTTTGCTACCATGTTTTTATACACCTAGCAAACGAACAAGGCACAATGGATAGTGTGCAGTGTTGCTTGTTGTTTTGTGGAGACCACTCCTATTACAAAAATAATTCATTTATCCTCGAAACTTACTGCAAGTTCTCCCAAATAAATTATTTAAAATCCCAGGCTAGGCGGGACAAAATATAGATATATAGTACTTATGAGGCATGCCACAGTGGACAGCCTCGATTTTTAATTTACATTTAAATATAAAGGTCTGTTTATGCCAAAGCAGCATCTAGATGTTGTCTTTCTCACAGCACTTCGCACTAAACCAGCGGTGCACATAGTACCTGCCTGTAAGCACTGCACCATCCTGCTTCTGCCAACTATGAAATGCGTGCACACTGAAAATTTTCTATGCTGCTTACTGCTTGCTATTACCTTAAATCTCCCCTAGCCAACACAAACTAGACAAGCAATTAATATAACTATCAAGTGGAAATGAATGCAAAATTTTCCTAACAGTGATAACTTAAATCACAAGGCGCATGCAGCCCATCCTATGTTAGTCCTGTTTTGACTCACAACAGGACTAACATTTGTGTCGCAAATTTGTGAACGGTTTTGCAACTACCCAACACAAAAATAAAGTTAAACACCATAATAACAATGCGCTGGCGAGCTTCAATGTATATCGATGTATATGCAACTTCATTGTTAAGATAATGCATCACAATACTGACCGTTTGAAGCAAAATGGGAATGCGAGCGAGTTGGCGGGTAATAGGCAAGGTTCAAGTTTAGGCAATAAAGCTTTCAGTTGTGAGTAAGCGCTCGTGATGTGCACTTTCTTGTCCTTGTCTTCTTAGCACTGCCGTTATATAAGTAGTGACCATTTCGCCAGAAACACTATGAATCCCTCACAATACAGTCAATATCATGCTACAGGTGTCTATTATCGAGGCACTCCACTGTAAATTCAATATAGTGTTATAGGCGTGACAGAGTGCAGGTGCAGATTCTGCATACTGTATCGGATGAGTAAGATAAGAGCTACCATGATATTGGACTCAAAATAGTGATACTCTCAATGTTTCTAATGTACCAATGACTTGCTTCATTAAACACAGGTATGCATTGCACAATTCAGAAATGGATTCTATTTGATCACTCTCTCCTAACGAGATTGCTGCTACCAACCCAGGTTCTGTGAAGCATCCAGATGAGCTTCGAGAGTTCTTATCAAGCTGCTGGTGTCCACAGCTGCATAGCGTTGCATGTGCCATTTTGAGCACCATCTGCAAAGAAAAAAAAAGATGTACAGATTTTTTGCAGTGACTCACTATTTCATGCTGCACTAAACAGCTGTAAAGCACACCAATACTTAATTCAGATAACCGGCATAAATTCAGTTACACGTACATGCATGTAACAATCTTTTAACTCTAAATTAATTATCCTAATGCACTCGGACACCAAGAACTAATTCAGTACATATTACAAAACTGGCAGTGTAGATAGTGTTTTTTTTATCTCAAGGAAAACAGATTCCAGAGCATTTTCATTGCTGCTACCGTTTGATTCCCGATTTTCATTATCCTCACTTTAACTTGCTTGCAGCAATAAATTCCTGAAATAGAGGTATTTTGTGCGATTTGCCAAGTTTGTGATTTTTTTCTTCGAACGTGCTTCGACAAGCAAGAGAAATAATAGACTCATAAGATTGTATTTCACTTGTTCTTTAAGACAAATAAATATTGTGACGAAGGAGTGCACCGTTTTTTCCCTAGGTGCGCTCAAAATTCAGAAATCGCGAAATTGGCGGAAAAGCGTCTTTTGCGGCCAAAATTTGTATATTCTTTTTTCAGGCGAACAAATTTTTTTTCGCAAAACTAACTGCCAAACCATTGTTCTGGGTGTAATGCCTAGACCTACAGTAAATTTCATCACAATCGGGAATGGCGACCGGGACCTCGTGTTCGATCTTATCTGGACACACCCAGCACCACTTACCGTTCGCATTTCCGACTGTGCCTAAACAGGTACTGGCCGAACACGCATACACGAAGGTGCAAGCACGCTTGAGTCTCCAGACCATCATGAAACCAACACGAACACGCTCACAGTACGGGATGTTGCACTGCCGTCGCTAAATGCCGTCCACGTCCAGCGTTGAGATCAGAGTCCCGCACACACAGGACACGGGCACGCACGACACAGCTGAGCAATTCGGACACTTCGATGACCGGGCAACGGGAGAAAATGGCAAAGGCAGTGACGGGCGACGGCGAGACTTCGACTTTAGCACGCACGCTTCTCCTCTCCTGGTGCGCGCGAGCGCGCGCGCGCGTGTGTGTGTGTGTCTGTTTTTTTTATTTTGTGTTTCCTCGCTCGCGCCACCGTCGTAAGGTTGCGTTATTGTTTCTCTCTCGCCGGCTCATGTAACAGCCCTCCCGTTTAGCGGCTGCTTGAAGGAAGACGCGTTTATATATCTTTTTTTTTTTGGAGGTGATAGCGTCAAAGAGCTCGTCTCGCAGAAATTCCGGTGTCGGTGGCGTCGGCGTCATTGGTTCTGAGCGAAAGAGCAGCGTTGGTTGGTCGTGAGCGAAAAGTCGAGGTAGATGCAAAGAGAGAGAAGGCGTTTGCACTTTGGCTTTCCTTGCGGTACTGTGTATAAGTCTCCATCGAGAAGCGAAGGCAAGCTAGCGATTGAGAAGGCGATAGTGTGTGTGTGTGTGTGTGTGTGTGTGTGTGTGTGTGTGTGTGTGTGTGTGTGTGTGTGTGTGTGTGTGTGTGTGTGTGTTTGTGTGTGTGTGTGTGTGTGTGTGTGATCATGCGTGTGTACGAATATCGCTGTCGCGTTTTAAAGGCGAAACTAAGAGTCCCCCCCTTTTTCTTTCTTTTTCCTCGTGCTTTCTGTCCACAGCATTTTATTGCGTACGCTCGGCGTGCCGCCTCTAGTCAGTGTATAACTAGGACTTGACTCAAAGTGTGCTTACGCGTGAGTATAATCGCGTAAATTTATGATCGCAGATTCTTTGTGCATGTCAGCGGTTTTCGTCGCGATAAGATGACGAGGAATGTATCGCCGTCACTTCATCGATTGAGCTACTGCCAAAGATATTAGACTGCACGAACTTTTCTTTACGGCTCCTTATATTTGGAGAGTTGCAAGGGTAAAACAAGCTCTGAAACAAGCTCTTATATGGCAAGAGAGTAAAACAACCTTTTACTATCTCGTGGGATGCGGGAGTGAAACAGACACTTTACTCTCTTTCGCCAGGAGGAGTGAAAGGCCTTTTCACTCCTCCTGGCCAAAAGAGAGTAAAGCGCCTCCCTGAGAGAGAGTATAATGTGATCTGTGGGAGTAACACAGCTCTATAACTCTCACTGCAGGAGTTTCAGTTTTTAGAGTGTACATTCTTCAAGCAGTGCGAATGTTCCGTACAGTGAATACTGGACACAGTTCGGAGATGTGCACAAGAAAGCGCGCTATAGGATTTTTATGCTGCTAGACAGGGGTAGTCTACTGTATTCCTCTCGTCTGTGGAGAAACAAAGCGGATGAGGTAAAATTTTATTTGACCAAGGAATTTGGGCACGTACGTCCCAGGGTCCCCGCACGACCCCAGTGCGCTATGCGTTCATGAGTTCATGCAGTTCCATGACGTGGGCGGCCCGGCCAGTGGCGATCTTCTGCTTGGCCGGGTCCGTCGAGCGCAGCAGGGTCTCCCATTCCTCCCAGTGGTCAGTGGCTCCGGGAGGGTCCGCCGGGCATTCTATGAGAATGTGGGTAAGGGTAGTGTGGGGGTGAGTGCATTGAGCACAGGACGGGGCGTACGCTCCCGGTAAATGCGGGAAAAGAAATAGGGGGAGGTAAGGGTGCGGGGCAAGAAGCGAAATTTTTCCGAGGGGCTCGCCTATATTTTGACACAACAAAATCAATCGAACAGCAATTAGACTGGGGAAAGCCTAGACGACGTTAGTTGATGTCCCTAACTGTTGTGTGCTAATGGTGACGTACTTGGTGATGAATTGAAGCGGACGAAAATGCATCGTTTCTTTCGGTGGGATCTGAACCCACAAGCATCGAATTGCAAGTCCGTTGCTCTACCAACTGAGCTACAACGGAAGGTGCTTCGCTGTCCACTTCGTTGGGTTTATCTGTGCATGTAATCCATGGGAGAGTTATCCAGCGCTGCTCGTAGCCGAGGTGGTGTGTGTGGAGCACTCTTATTTTCTTTTTTTTCTAGAATATCGCCACGTGGCACGTGCTCTTTGTAGGAGGCTGTAGACGACCAAGAGTCGTCAGACTCTGCCCAGGCGGCCCTACGAAACACACCGCCACCAGCGCCCTCATCGGAGCTCTGGCGCTAACTGGGTAGTACAAAGACAGCCGTCCGCAAGCGAATGTGCATTGGCCACAATAGACACCCCCCCCCCCCTCTTTCCTTGGTCTCTAGGCGCGGCTTCCTGGAAATCAAGGACCCGCAAAGCTTCTTCCGCGATTCCACGCTTCAGAAACAAAAGAAACTGATCAACACGAACTGCGAATACAATGCACAAGAAGTTTTATTTATTCCGGCACGCCGCAACTCGCAAGTACAAGCGAGCTTCGCAGAACATCGAGTTCGAGGCACGCCCTCTGACATCCGTTCTGTAGCGCCTAAGTGCGTTAAAATCGGGTGTACAGGTAATCTCAAAGCGATGAAGTACACACACGATCAACTTAGCAATATATCTTACGATCAGTGGTACAAAACTCGCTTTATCAGGGACGAATGGCCCTGGCGATTTTCGCCTTTTAAGTTGCATTCTCCCTTAATTCATCTCTCGCTCCCTGTCAATTGGACTGTTTTTTACGCATCCTCAAATAGTCTCGTGATCCTCGTCTTCCGTTTGTATACACTGCAAATGGGGATACGTGCGTTTCCACTTTGGCGGGCTACAACCATGCAAAGGCGAAATCGTGGCCTCCGAGATACCTACGGCAACCGCAGAGGCCACGGGCAAAACAAAGCTGAAGGCAGTCACGCCCAACATTTTGCGAATTACTTCTATGGCGCACGTGTTAGCTAGTTAGAACCAGAACTGTGAGCCTTCAAAATGTACGTCCGCGAGGTTTCGTGGTGACGACCAACTCCGATTATAGGTTGTCGCGGCGTGCGTTTCACGCGTCTTTAGTCTGCCTCTAGCTGCTCACTTCGTGTTACACGAAATGAGCATCCAGTACCTCAGTGAGCATTTCCACTAGCATCAGCGTATATGCGAAAACGAAATTGAGAACGGCGTTGTACTGCAAAAAGAAATAAAGGTCATATTTAGCGCGTCCTAAATTTGAAGCACAGGCAAGTAAATGGAAAGAAGTGAGTCCTTTCAGGCAAGCCAGAGCAGGTGTTTAATGACTGCATCTCTGTTACAATAACATTGTTACGAGCGGTGAAGCGACGGGTGGCTGGCGCTTAGAAAAAAGGGCAATTACAAGATCACGTGAGCACCTCCTTTACACGCTGCACGTAAATATAAAGCATTGGTTTTCTTTGTAGAGCCAGGTAGCCCCGTGTGCAATAAGGGTCCACAAGAGATATGGGGTCCACAGGAGATATTGGGAGCTCTCAAATGGGGATAGGTACGGCGAAGACTTAATGGAAAGAACCTCGGGAACGTCCAATTCGCTGATGACATTACCTTGCTGAGTTACTCAGGGGACGAAGTGCAAAACATGATTGCTTAATTTGACAGGGAAAGCAGAACGCTTCGCGATAGGTAGCGAAGCAATGGAAGTGGAAAACGAATACGACTACTTAGAGCACGTAGTGACGCAGATGGAAACCGCGAGACTGAAGTAATTCAAAGAATAAACATTGGGTGGAGCGCATAGGCAGGCTTTCTCTGATAATGAAGCGCTGTTTACCAGTACATCTAAAAAGAAAAATCCATTACTGGGTCTAACCGCTATTTACCTACAATTACTCGTAAAGAAGACGATATGGTTATGTGCCGCTTACCTAGAAGACGAAGAGGAAGAGGACGTGTTCGTTGCTGCTTTCGCCATTTGGTTGTCACCCCTATCTCTGTGATTGTGTCAATACTGTAAATACAGCCTTCTTCTGTCGTCTCCCCGTAACATCTTTGGTGGAGGTGCGGGGTACATCCGAAGCGCACCACGGAACTTCGCAGCGGGCGTCTCCTTGGGCAATCCACCATGTCGACAGGCAGGCCCGTTGATCCTGGTCCCGCTATGCCAACTGAACTCAGCTACGTCGTTGTGACCCATCTCCGAGACCCTGGTACCTTCTGCGGAACTGACAACGTGCACGTCGAAAAGTGGCTGGCCGACTACGAGCGCGCCAGCAAGACCAACCGGTGGGATCCCACTTTGATGCTGGCCAACGTCAGTTCCTACCTCAGGGGAACAGCCAGTGTGTGGTTCGACACGCGCGAGGAGGAGCTGACCAGCTGGGATGTGTGCAAACAAAAAAATGACACCATTTCCCGCTAAAGGGGACCATGAGGCAATGCGAAGCTGGAGCACTTGCACGATCGCGTTCCGTTGGCGTTCGTTGGGCATGCTACCGACCTCGCGTCGTGGAACGCGAAGAGGAACGCTACACGCGTCTTGTCTTCCCTCTAGCCTGGCCGTTAATTCTCACAGGGCGAGCTCGGAACGCGGTCGACAGGTGTGCGAGAGGGGGGCAGCGTAGGAGAGGAGAGAGAGGGGGAGGGTACACGCAAGCGCTGGTGCTCATCGCAATGTTGCGCAGGAGAGAATTTCGGCATGTCTAGCCCGCGTTTCAGATTAAGAGTGGAAAGGGGAAGTGGAGAAGGGAAGGGAAAGGTGAAGTGGAGAGAGGGAAAGGAAGAGGGAAAGTGGGGAGGGGAGGGGTGGAGTGGAGAGGGTATGCGCATGCGCAGTCGGGGTGGTCACGCCGCACACCACCACCACCACCACCACCGGATTGAACACCGCCATAAGATACTTCGCATCTAAAAATGAAAGACCTTTTCGGAAAGCCTATTGCACGACAACGCGCCGCCCAGAAAGAACTTTCGTGCCGTGCACAAACCTCGACGGAGCCGTACATGGTGTACATCCAAGATGTCCTGGCCTTGAGCCGGCAAATTGACGACGAAATGCCCGAAACTGACAAAGTCAGCCACAATCTCAAAGGCATCGCCGATGAAGTTTTTTACTTGCTAGTCTACAAGGACTGCTCCACCATCGACGACATCATCAGGGAGTGCCGGCGCTTTGAAGAAGCGAAGAGTCGTCGAGTCACGCAGCAATTTGTTCGACTCACTAACACCACCGCCACGTCGTCGTGCGAAGACGTCCTGCTCCAGCCGCCGCCCAGTACCGAAAACTTACTGCGCTTGTGCGGCGAGAGATCGAGGCAGCATCCCCATCCGCACCGCAGGCCCGTTCTTACGAAGAAACCCGCCAGACAGTGTCGTTCATCCAGGCCGTCGTGCGCGCAGAACTGGCAAACGCAGGCATCCAGCCCATATGTGCCCTCACTCGTCCCGCGGTCAGCACTGTTCCATCCTACCGCCCACAACCGACCTATTCCAGTTTCCGTGATCCGAACCAGTGGCGCACACGAGATGACAGGCCTATCTGCTTCAACTGCAACGGGATAGGCCACATTTCTCGTCATTGTCGCTATCGTAGGCCATCGTCTCCTCGTGCAACGTACCGTCCAGAGGACACTCGATCCTCACTTTTTTACGCCCGCGAGGACCCTGCCAGCCTTAACGCCCAAACTCGCCCCACTTTACGACCGCTCGCCGTCCCCACGGACCAGCGACGTTCTCGGTCACCTTTGACCCGTTGCTCACCTTCGCCGTATCCTCGCCGTCCTTCCTCGGAAAACTGACCAGTGCAGCTCCCGGAGGTGATGCTGCATTGGCCTACCGACACGGAAATCCTCTGTTGACCCTGGGTACCAGACAAAACCTTTTGGACGTAGAAATCGAAGGCGTACCGGTTTCGGCGCTCATCGACACAGGCGCCGAATTATCAGTAATGAGCGCTCACCTTTCTCGCCGTCTCCGCAAGGTCCTTACGCCAGCTTCATCACCAGTTGTTCGTGTAGCCGATGGCGGTACACCTCGTGTTCTTGGAATGTGTACTGCGCGCGTGAGCTTCGATGACCACAAGACCTCAGTTCTCTTTGCTGTTCTGGACGAGTGCCTCCATGACCTCATTCTCGGCCACGACTTTCTGAGCAGACATTCTGCCCTTATCGACTGCTCGTCTGGCCTTTTACAGTTAGAGCTTCCTGCTATGCCTGACCACACCATCGCGTCGCCACCACGTTTATGTGCTGTCCAGTTGGTTCGCTTGCGCCCAGGTACAGCTACTTACGTCTCGTTTACCCCAGACCCTCCTGTACGTGATGGCGACTACCTGATTACCCCTTCCTTGGACGTTCTCCTGACGCGCCGTGTAGCTCTGCCTCACTCCCTTGTGACTGTTTCTGCGAACCGAGCATGCCTACATGTCCTCAACTTTGGACGTTGCACACAGTTGCTTCCCGCAGGTATCACGCTGGCTACTATATCGTCTTTAGACTCACACGACCCTGTGGCCCTGGCCATTGATACTCCACAACTGGCTTCAGGAAGCCCGGCTGCTAGTGCAACACTTGATGACCCGCTCGACGACATGATTGCCCCAGACCTTTCCCCTTCTCAAAGCAAGGAACTCCGCCTTTTGTTGGCGTCATACCGCGACGTTTTCGATTTCGCTTCGCCGCAGCTTGGCCAAACATCTCTGGTCAGCCACTGTATTGATACCGGGGACGCAAGGCCCATTCATCGACGTCCTTACCGCGTCTCTGCTACCGTGCGCGGCGTCATTCAAACAGAAGTCGACAAGATGCTCACTAAGGACATCATCGAGCCATCTTGGAGTCCTTGGGCGTCCCCTGTGGTTCTTGTAAAGAAGAAAGACAACACCTGGCGGTTCTGCGTCGACTATCGCGACCTTAACAAGATCACCAAGAAAGACGTCTACCCTTTGCCGCGAATAGACGACGCCCTTAATTCTCTTCATGGCGCACGGTACTTTTCTTCCATAGACCTTCGCTCAGGCTATTGGCATAATGCTGTCGATGAAAATGATAGGGAGAAGACGGCCTTTATTACACCGGATGGGCTCTACCAGTTTAAAGTCATGCCCTTTGGGCTGTGTAACGCGCCCGCAACATTTGAGCGCAATATGGACTCCCTACTTCGGGGTTTCAAATGGTCCACATGCCTCTGTTACCTCGACGATGTCGTCGTTTTCTCACCTACCTTCTCAAGCCACTTACAACGCTTGTCGGCTATTTTGCAAGTCTTTCGCACAGCAGGTCTTCAGCTCAACTCTTCGAAATGCCGCTTTAGCCGCCGCGAGATCACCGTGCTTAGCCATCTTGTTGACGCTGCGGGTATACGGCCTGACCCTGCAACAATACGCGCCGTTACGAGCTTCCCCACTCCACGGTCTTCCAAGGAAGTTCGCTCGTTTTTTGGCCTATGCCCATATTTTCGCCGCTTTGTTAAAGATTTTGCAGCGATTGCGCTGCCCCTCACATGCCTTCTTAAAAAGGACGTCCTCTTCTCTTGGGGTCCTGCCCAAGCGTCGGCTTTTTCTCATCTTGACGACCTACTCACATCGCCCCCTGTGTTGGCTCATTTCGACGACTCTGCACTTACCGAAGTACGTACCGATGCGAGTGGTGATGGCATCGGCGCTGTTCTCGGACAAATTCAACATGGTCAGGATTGCGTTATTGCATACGCCAACCGCCTTCTGTCCACAGCTGAACGAAATTATTCAATAACAGAAAGAGAGTGCCTGGCTCTTGTTTCACCGTTGTCAGTGATCACCACGCCCTCTGCTAGCTGTCTTCTCTCAAGGATCCCACTGGTCGCCTCGGTCGTTGGGCGTTACGACTTCAAGAGTACACGTACACTGTCGTCTACAAGTCTGGCCGCTTGCATCAGGACGCCGACTGCCTGTCTCGATATCCCGTAGACCCACCAGAACCTTCGGCAAACGATACCATTCCATCTGTGGTCGCAATCACTGATCTCTTCAACATCTCTGCTGAGCAAAGCCGTGACCCAACTCTCCGCAAGATCATTGACCGCCTCAACTCACCGACTCCTGACTCCTCCCTTCGTCTCTTCGTGCTACGCGATGGCATCTTGCTTCGTCGCAGTTTCATACCTGACGGTCCTGACCTCATGCTTGATATTCCGGCAGACCTTCGTTCGACTGTTCTGGCCCAACTTCATGATGTGCCCACAGCGGGGCACCTCGGATTATCGCGAACCTACGATCGTGCGCGTCGTCGTTTCTACTGGCCAGGAATGTACAGGTCGGTACGCCGTTACGTGACCTCGTGCGACCTTTGTCAGCGCTGGAAGACGTCAACACTCCCGCCTGCTGGCCGTCTTCAATCACTCGACATCCCATATGAGCCGTTTCACCGTGTCGGCCTCGAGTTTCTTGGTCCGTTTCCCACGTCTGTCTCGGGAAATCGATGGATCGCCGTTGCCACGGACTACGCTACACGGTTTGCAATTACTCGCGCACTTCCAACCAGCTGCGCGACCGACGTAGCAGACTTCTTGCTCCATAACCTCATCCTTCAACACGGGGCACCGCGCCAGCTCCTGACCGACCGTGGCCGACAGTTTCCTACCAGGGTCATCATTGACATCCTGACGTCTTGCTCGACCAAACATAAGCTAACCCCGGCCTACCATCCACAGACGAATGGCTTGACGGAGCAGATGAGTCGGGCCATTACCGACATCCTAGCAATGTACGTGTCGGCCGACCACCAAGACTGGGACACAACATTGCCTTTTGTCACGTTCGCGTATAACGTGTCCCGGCACGAGACGGCTGGTTATTCGCATTTCTTTCTCTTATTCGGCCGAAATGCAGCGTTGCCTATGGACACGATGATGCCGCCTTCCATGTACCCCCTACTGAGTACGCTCAAGAAGCTATTGCCCGCGCCGACCATGCACGTCAAGTTGCGCGCGTTCGGTTAGCCGAATCGCAAGCGGGCCAACAATCTCGCTACGATCGCCGTCACAGAAACGCCCACTTTCTTCCTGGATCTCTTGTCCTCCTTTGGTCTCCAGCACGACGTGTTGGGCTTTCTGAAAAGCTCCTCTTCGTGTACACCGCACCATACCGTGTATGCCGCCAAGTGAACGACGTGACGTATGAAATCGAGCCATTGTCTTCGTCCTCGTCGACTGAGCCCCGCACCGACATTGCTCACGTCTTCCGTCTGAAGCCCTATCGCCTACCGGAACCCACCGACGCGTGTGTATATTGACCACCCTTGCAACTGTCTTTGCCTGGGCGCACCGAGTCGGTGCTTTCACCGCCGGCGGGTAATGTTATGTGCCGCTTACCTAGAAGACGAAGAGGAGGAGGACGTGTTCGTTGCTGCTTTCGCCATATTGGTTGTCACCCCTATCTCTGTGATTATATGAATACTGTAAATACAGACTGCTTCTCTCGTCTCCCCGTAACAATATACAATTGAAACTCAATTTAACGAAGCCATCACCACGCTCAAACTACTTTGTTGAATGAGGAAGTTTATAAAATCGAGAAAGGGGTCTTTCAGTCCTTCGAAACCTAAAATTGTAAAACAGACACCCAAAATCTACCATCAAACTCACGCATGCTCGTGTGAAAAGTATATTCATGTGTACCGAACACTGAGCCTCACACATGTAGCCCAGGCTATGCAGGCCAGGTAGACAGTCACGTAAAATATGACATGCAGCCAAAATACAGACGGGGAGAAGGAAAGCAGTGATAATGTGAGCAGGACAAGGAAGAAAGTTGCGAGGAGACGATCGGAGTCCTCTATCACATAAAGCATGATATAATGAAAGCGCACCGCAGTGTTCCTGTGGGTACTTTGTCACGAACAACAAACCACCACCACCTTGTTGCAATATCTGGTACAAAACAGCGCAACTGTTGAGGCCACTCTTCCGTGCAAGTGGGTGGCATGTAACTTTCAAAATAAAGCCAGACTCGTGACTATGGGTGACAGACATTTTAATGCAATAGTGGTAGTGCCTGAACTTTTAGAAAAAAAGCAATCTGTGTAAAAAATCGAAAGAAATTAGCACTTTTTTCGACAATCTTATTTCAGAAAATCTTTGTTAAATCGGTTTTGATTCCAGGTTAGTTTGAGTAATTTGGGTTGACAACAACGTTGAACCTTACGAGTACCTGCTGGAGAATGCAAATTTTTTGCATGGATTTAGAACTACGTAAAATCAGGTTTTTTTAAAGAGTTTTAACTGCAACATTATACTGCATAAAAGTCTAGCCTTGACGCCATCTAGAGTAGTTCCCAACACAGAGCAAATGTTCAGGACAGGTGCCGAGGCTTCTCGAGAATTAGCAAGGCTTGACATCATTACGGTGTACTAACCACATGCACCGTTCGCTTGTCAGGGAAAGAAAGCAGCATAAACGCAGGAGACAAGAGTAAAGTTGCAAGGAGATAAGTAGAGAGACAGACAGAGAGAGAGCGAGACAAGATGAACTAAAAGGTGAGGAGTGAAATGAACGAAAGGTCAAGGCATGTGAACAAACAGAATATACATGCAAACTCGCACAATGTATTGTTGCTAAAATGCAAAGTTTGCTGCATCAATGCCAATGTACAGCAAAAAGTAGGTCGCACTGTGGACTTTAGACTGCACTGGTCCCGAAACTCAAGGGTTTTCGAGGACATAATACAACTCCAGGACCTTTTCAATGTACTTTTCAAATTGTACTTTTCAAATACAAGTGTTTTCAAGGACCTGTACAAACCCTTTGAGAAAAGTACAGTCTGTTCAGATAAGGTTGGCTGGGCATATGTGGTAACCATGTTTTATTTGAATGAGAAAATTCGATTAGATCCACCAAGTGTCGGGGACAACTAAATCTGTTTTGCAACAAAAACGCGTTAAATATAGAAGTGTTCAGTGAGCCAGAATCACGCAGCATGGGGACCAGCAGAGTTTAAAAAAAAACAGGCATCAAAAGTTATTATTTTACTGAAAGAATATTTATGATTGGTTCATTACTGACTATGGACGCTAATTGAACTCGAAGGTCGTGGTGGGCGGTGAGGTCAGATGCTAACTTCTAAAACAAAAAAAAATGAAAATTGAACCTTGTTGGCAAAGCACTCTACAAGCAGTTCGAAGTTGTGTCGTACGATAAGGTATAGCGCAATTTAAAATGGTAGAACAGAACTTGTCCTTGAGCTAGTTGGTTCATTACCTGAGAAAATAGGTGTGGCGCAGAAAGGACGAGGACGAAGTGAAGACACGCGAAGTGAAACACGGGCGCCGATTTCCAACTGTTCATTACAAGAAACCACACCGGTTCATACATGCTGCCGAACAAGGCAACCTCATTACAGATACAGTAACATGGATGAACGAACAAATCATCATGAGCCAGTGATCCAACAGATTCGAAAGACATGCACCGGAAACTGCAATGACGTGAGCTGTAAAATCATGCCAGCACACTAGAACACGTGTCCATTACGGGATCAATCAGAGTAATAGGCAAATGAGGCAGCGCACAACACAAAACACACGTTTACTAGCTATGTTTCAAGAATATGACTTTCTTTTTGCCAGGAATCTAGTGATCGTGCGCTAACGCACTCCTGCCTTTTTGTTAGGAAAGCCTCAATTGTCTACCTTTCAGTGCGCCTGCTTGCTCTTCTTAGAAATGTAGTTTGGCTGAAGTATGGCACACAACCACAGTGCTCACAGTGGCGTGCCAAATGTACGACCATGTTGTTGCTGACCGCCAAGCAATGCTCTCTTGCACGATCGTTGAAACACCGGCCCCTTGTTTGATGTATACCCTACCGCAGCTTAGGGGAATATTGTAGTTCACATTGCTGACACATTCTGTGCGTCGTATAGCGCGCTTCTTGGAGCATGCAGCTGGCTGCTTATTTCACATCAAAGGGCAAATCTTGGCCAGTTTGCATGGAGCGGAGAATACAATGCACGCACTGTAACTGGCTGCGGTCCTCTTTATATTGTGAGAGAGCCATGAACATAAGGTATTACGTGCATACTTTTTTTTGCTACTGCATTTTATTACCACGTTCTAGCTATTGCAAGAGGCTTTCACACACACCTGTGATAAGTGAGGGAGGAAATCGAGCATCTTTCAGTCTGCTCATCTGATTGTTAAATCCTGTAAAAAGATGGTGCTCACATGGCTTCATTTAGGCTGAATTGAGGCGTGTGATAGCTGTTCCTCTCTTAATTAGCTTAGAATGTGCACTGTCAAATGGCACAAGCTGCGGTAGGGTATACACCACCCTAAGCTTCGGTAGGGTATATAAATGGACAAACAGACCGGTGCATCAGCGATCGTGCAAGAGAACACCGCTTGGAGGTCAGCAGCAACATGAACGGGCACTTGGCAGGCCACTGCAAGCGCTATGGTTGTGCGCTACACTTCAGTCAAACCACATTTCTTAGGAGAGCAAGTAGCCGCACTGAAAGGGAGACAAAACGTTCCTGATATAAATTGAGGCAGTCAGTGCATTAGCGCACCATTACTAAATTTAAGGGACAAAGAAGTGATGTTTTTGAAACATACCTTGTAGACGTGTTGAGTTTAGGTTGTGCGCTGCCTCTTTCGCCTATCGCTGAAATTGACCCTGTAATGGGCACGTCCTCTAATGTGCGGGTATGATTTTACAGCTCAGGTCAACGCAGTTTCTGGTGCATGTCTTTCGAATCTGTTAGATCACTGGCTTATGATTTGTTATTTCACCCGGGTTACTATATCTGCAATGAGGTTACCTTGTTCGGCAGCATGCAAAAATCAGCATGGTTTCTGTTAATAAACAGTTGGAATTTGGCGCTCGAGTTTGTCAGTTCCTGTCTTCACCTTGTCCCCGTCTTTTCTGCACCATATCTATTTTGTCAAAAAGCAGAGGTCAGTGTGGCACACTGTTTTCTTAAGCCATCTTAAATAATCGTGAGTATGCATGCACCAATCACGGAGGCAAAATCTGAGTGCCTGTGAAGACACACACTGGAGCTTTCTTTTCTGAAGTGTGAGCATCATTACTAAATCACTCCATCACGCGGCATGTAATATATCAAGTGTAGAGGCAGATGCATTAACTATAGGACCTGTGTACATGAGCTCGTTAGGAATGAGATGTCCACTCATACGCCTACAAAGTGTGAGGGATGCTCATGTTGGCTGTCGGTTAGTTCCATTAGCTGGTCAGAAAAAATCACTAACTTCAACTTTTCCAGCCCTGTTCCACTGAACCTGAAGCTATAAGTGTATAAGTGATACCAGTGTCGTGCTGAGAAAATGAACTTAAAATGTATTGGCGCATGCTGCTTGCAATAAGGTTTCTACCAAGACAACCAGCAAGCCGCTGTGTAAGCCTCTACAATGTCTCGTACCTGCTCGTTCGTCTTGTGGTAGCACGGTGCATGCCTCTCATTCATGGGCATGAGACAGTGGCGTGGAGCTGCGAGGTTTCGGAGAAATGTGCTCGGGAAGAGAAACCTGTGTGGAACGCTCTAGCGGACTTTTTCATTTTCGAGCCTGGTACTTTCCTGGGCACAAGTTTGCCCACAATAAACCAGTGGTTGTGTTTCTCCTCTTGCAATACGTTACAATATTACAGAAGCTTCAGTGAATGCTCTTGGCAGCCTTTAATGTTCACTCGACAGTCGCTGATACACATCTTGTGATGCACTTTGTATAAGACTGCCATCTGTAACAACAGGGCTGGGCAGAGATACTCAGAAAAGTATTCCGGAATACAGATATCGAAATACATGAACTGGAAGCCTAAAATACAGATACTGAGATACATTTGCTTTTAACGTAACGGGATATTTCGGAGATACTTTTGCAATAAGACGAAAAAAGTATTCTGGAATACAGTTACAGCGATACAGATACTGGAATACTTTTTTTATTTGAAGGATGCTCATACTACGCAAAGACACTTATTAGTGCAGCATAATGTTGTAATTAAAGTTACAGTGCATCGAAACGTTCAGTCCATTTATTTATTTATTACAGTACCCTCAGCGCCATTAAGACATTGCAGGGGAGGGGGTGGACAAAGTACATAATTAGCAATAATGACATAATTACAAGTATCAATTGCACTAAAAATACACTATTTCACAGCAACAGTAACGAGGATTGGACACCGAAATCGACATACTTGGCGAACAAACTAAGCTATGCTAGAAATAGCACACTTTAAGCGAATCACTCGAATCACTAATGAACACCAGCGTATTGAGAAAAAGTATGCATTTACTTTGCACATAAGATCTGCTTTGCTGAGAAGGTTGCTGTGTGAGCATCTCAAATAGGCTGTCGTCTAACAGCGTCGGTTCAGCCTCAGCACAAGACTCACGAAAGAAAGAATGTCTGTCTACCGTTGAAGGCGAGCAGAAATTCGTGTTATAGTGAATAAATATCGCCTTCATAGCCGGATTGCCCTGCAGCGTGGCGATATCTCTTCTTGGCTCATCTAGATACCGAAACGCTTCCGCCCTCACTTGGGTTGTTCTGACTGTTCAGAATCCGGTCTGTCCCCATCTTCGGAATCCTAAGCCGTCTGACCCTGTCGGCTTCAATGAAGCTGTCACTACCACCGACGCTACCAGCACCCAATTCGGAAAGCCGCAACAGGCGAAGTCGGCTCCGGCCGTGGGGGAGCCTGCTACCACAGAAGACCGTTTCACGCATGTAATCCATTAGGAACGCACTCTGACATTGGAGAGGTGGCTGAAAGCGCGTCAAAGATAGCCATCTTCTAGACCCTTCCGCCGCGACTACGGGAACTGCTTTTGGAAGTGCCGCCGCTTTGAGAACTAAATGCACGCGAAGCATTGCAAAGCCTGTTCCAAGGCGGTATCCGCGCGGGGGGTCGCGAAGTAATAGCTCGCCACCTGAAAAAAATTAGGCGTGCTGCACTGACCTTGAGATACAGCGACTTTCGTTGGCAGAGGCCGACAACACTGCCCCCGCGATTCTACCGCCTGCGGCGTCGCGCGCTTTACCGCATGGACCATTTTGTGCTTGAGCGGAAACCATCGCCGCCCTATCTGTCGGTGACCGGCGGCGCGCCTTTGCTTGTCTTGGCACAAAAAAGAAAAAAAAACGCCATTCCCCCATTGGAAACACGCCTCAACTCATTTCCGACACAAAAAAACAATGTAACGAGATACCCGCGTCCAGCATAGTATCGCGATACAGGCGATACATCGCAAATGTATTTCACTACTGAGATACAAATACATTTTTCAAATGTATCTCGATACAGAAATACAGATACTCAAAAGTATCTCTGAAATACTATCGCGATACTCTTGTATCGCGATACTGCCCAGCCCTGTGTAACAAGTGTCTTAAAGTTTACTGTATCAAACAACTCTTGAGAGGTGCATGATACCCTGATTAACTCCTCCATTCCATTAAAGTCAGTAAACCTGTGTATTTGATTCTCAGACACTATTACAATTAGGTTCTTAAATTTCGCGGTTTTAGGCGCCACAATGACATGAGGATGAGACACGCTGTATGGTGAGCTCTGGATTAATTTTGACAGCATAGGCTAGCATGGACCTAAACCCAATTAAAAGAGTGTGAAAATCACTAACCGAACAATGTAGAGGCCAGCGTTTTGCCCTTTCAAATTATATGGGAAAACATTACAATACAAGTATGCTCCAGACAAATAACTACAATTTTTTGTTGAATTGACCCCACACAACTACGGAATGTTTTATCATTATGATCTCCTTCTAGCCGATCAACATGAAGCTGACAAAACATAAGAAACTGAAGGTACCCACGAGATAAAAGAATAACTTTGTATAATAAGAATGACCACGAGGTCCCGTTCACACTTACTGATTTAATTAAAACTTACTCCAAGGGTTTTAGACCCAGAACAATTACTTCAAGGTTAGCCTTGCGAAAAGAAATTTGGTTTGAATAAAAAACAGTTGTTTTGGCCCCCAAAAAGTCACTTTCCTGCCAATTTCGTAATTCCAGCACTTAGCAAAAAAGCACTAAATTTCTTGTTCAGATATTTACTCTATCGTATGGGTGTTTTATTTGTTTTTTCCTGTTCACGGGTGTTTGAGGAAAAATATCACAAACATGGTAAATGACAAAAAATACCAGTACTTCAGGAATTTATTGCTGTAATAACAATTCTTGTGGCTTTGTGTTCCAAAACTACGATATCATGTAATGGAGGGCTCCGGAAATTTTGACCACCTGGTATTCTTTAACATGCACCTAAATCAAAGCGCACGGCATTGTAGCCTTCGCCTCCATCGAAATGCGGCTGCCACGGCTGATTTATTGCTTTAGACAAGTTCAACTGAGGACTCAACAGTTTGCACATTGGCTCAACAAAAGTACCCCAAACTTGGTATGTTAAGTCTATGGACCCCTCAAAGGACAATGCACTTCATTTTTATCGATTAGGAACTACGTAGTCCCTAGGAGGCGCCGTCAAAATATGTGACGTCACGGCGAATGGTGCGGAAACTTCTGGGTGGCGTCGCCACCCACATTTTCTTTTTGCGCGTTTTGTCGCTTACTAAGCGTCTTCTTGCAGCAAGCGTGGTGTTTTCGGCATCGTGAAAGAGTACTTTACTAATATGGGAAAAAACGTTTTGCTCTTTAGTGTCCCTTTAACTTTACGCCCGCCGTATATTGCAGCGAATCTTTTCGGCTACAACCTTCTGCACCTCAGTTTCCTTTCTCTTGATATAGGCTGGCCTGAACCGACTTCTAACTGTGCCAGGAGGTTTCAAAGAGGACACACCGGTAGTCGCAGTGTTCTGGTTAATGAAGTCGCTATCTTTTTCAGGGGGCATAAGAATGTCATTGTTCAACTGCGCGTTCCGTGAAGACCTTTCATTGCAGTCGTAGCAAAAGCACACGTAGCACAAGTAGTCCGTCTCACGCACAGTCATTGATCTTTCGGGTGTTAAACGTTCCTTAGAAGCATTGATGTCTAGGTCGGTGACTCTGTGAAATTTTGGCTTCTTTGCAATAATTAAGCTTCTTGTGCTTTGAAAGGTAGTCTCCACAATACACTCATTCAGAGCTATACTTTCTATCCATGAGACGCACAGGAGGAGTAGAGTAAGCAAAGCGCAAGAACCATCGGCGCCGAATGAAATGTGAACAGCGGACCGAACGTGTGGCCAGTTCATGCCGTCTGCTGCAGACATCTAAGATAAGGATGCGCAACCGGGTACCGATAGTTTTGCTTTTCTTTTCTTTGACATTCCATATTTTTCTTTGCCACTGGAGCACCACGTTCATGCTTTCCACTGATCACATCTGGTGCAGCGCAGTTTCTCTGGAAGCAGCGTGCGTGAAGCGAGCGCTCAAAGCTCCCTTATAGAGTTTTCATCTTGCTTCCATCTCCGCCGTGTTATCAGCACCTAGCTGCGATGCGAAGAGAGGGCAGATAGAATAGCAAAGCTCCAGTGCACCTGCGTTCAAGTCACCCGAGAGGTGTTGCTGTTTCGAACTCAGTCGGTCTGAGAACGCGAAAACGAGCTCTCACTGCGCCGTCTCTTACAATGAGCACCTCGGGTGCGCGCGCGCCTGCTCGGTAGCCCCGCGCTCGTGGCCGCTGCAGTAACCAAATAATTTCAGAATTAACGTCTTCAGTGCCGTCGACACCTATTTCGGTACTGCTGGCCTTTTAATAAAAAAGAAATCTAATCCTGCCTGCATTTTATACACTTGCTGGGCAAGAAGTCGGGATTGCCAATCCTTGTCTGATATAAGCGACAGTAATGAAGTCAGGTGAAGCTTTCTAGGAGGTTTGTCATTTCGAGAGGCTACCATTAAATGTCGTGGAAACTGTTCTTCTGGACAGAATCTAACTTATCTAGAACATATTGTCCACCAATACAGAAACTAGTAGTATGTCCGCACTCAATTATCTAAAGCATGTGTACAAGCCCGAGATAGACGTTACATGTTTCCACAGCTTTTGCATAGCAAGTGCAGTTTGCTAAGGGCAGATAACACCTGCCGTCGTCATGAGGGCAGAGAGTGTAATCTACCAAACACAATTTTTCTTGGCAATGAAGGGAAGGCTACAGAGCTGAACTATGCGTGTGCTACCGCTGAATGATATAGTCCCACAATTAAGTCCGTGTTTTCTGCGTGAGAATAAAAAAAACAACAATACTTTACTTTCTACAGGACACCGTTTGAAAAGAGGGTCAGCACGCACCAGGGAGATATTTATATTTGTTTTAATTTATGCAGTTTTATTTCGCGTTTTTGCGCGTGTGAAAAAGGTTTACGAGCACCTGACAGTCAAAATGGTGTGTTCGTCTTTAGGTGAGCTCTCGTCATCCTCCAGCATTTCCGACGACTCGGCGAAGAAGCTTGTGATGAATTTCAGCATAAAATCAAAGCCTGTGAGAGTAACTAAAATAATCAAACGGTCATCACAGGAGATACGGAATGTTTATAAACCAAAACTAATTTCGAAACGTATGCCGAACCGGATTACTTGGCAGAGCAGTACTTGTGCAGTAGCTCTGCCCCCGTAGCCTTTCCTTAATTGCCAAGGAAAGTTGTCCGCGACTATAGTAGTGTGCTGTTGTAGATTCCCGAGCTAGTTTGAAACGCCGGCGACCCAAAAGTGTCAATGCATTCTTCGACATATAACAGCAGTTTGTCATGTGGTAGTGAGTAGTATAGGTCTATTGAAGCAGGTTCAGCAAGGAGATGATTGCAAAAAGCTTGGGAACACCAACAAAAACGCCTCATTACGCTGCCCTACGTACACAATGTGTTGCATAGGCTGAAGAAGATAGGAGCGCGTGCCAACGTGGAGGTGGCTTTCTCGTCTCCAGAGAAGCCTCGGAGGTCGTGTCAAATGGTGAACGCTCAAGCCTTCACGAGTTCCTGGGTGTTCCGTGAAGCACAGGACATGTTTCATCTCCTGCGCAGAGGGATTTGTTTATTCAATGCCACTGATGAGTGGAAAAAGTTATATCGCTCAAACGGGCCGATGCCTAAATGACCCCTCGCACAGCATCACAATAATGTATTCAACACAATGCAGGGGCACATGAGCATTCACTGTCGTGGCTGTGGGCGCACACCCAGTTTCAATCAGAGCAAAGTCATGGCAAGGCATAGGGTTCAGCGAACTCGCGAAGTTATCAAAGCTGAGTTGATACATAAGCTGGGGGAGAAGTGCCTTAGCGCACCCTCTATTGCACTTTCAAATCATGAATTCGATAACTTGGCTGGGATTTAGGGCATACGTGGTGGTAGGCTGGAAGCATTTCGGATGATGTGGCAATGATGTAAGCACCTTTCTTTTGTTCTCTCACACCCTCTCCCTTGCCTTGTATATATGCGCATGTTTATCAAAATAACACGAGTTGGAAGTCAGCGCTCTTTGCCTATGTTTCTCTCGTCCTTCTCTAAACCTTCTATGCACTGTAAACATTTAGTTGGTATAGATTCATTATGTGAATTTGGCAGCGCGAAGAAACGGGACACAGAGAGAGGGGGACAGACTGCGCTTATTTGTTGTTTGTTTGTCCTGTTTGTTTCCACTGTCAAGTTTACATAATGAACCACGCTGTACACCAAGGTGGTCATTTCATATACAAATAACAGATTACGTAAAATGTACTGAGCTGTAACTTACTTTAAAATACAACAAATGTTACAAGGAGGACTGTCATAGATCTGCAAGTGGCTGAAGGTTTATATTGAAATAAATTTGAACTATTGTCATTGCTAAACTGATAGAAAAAAATATTTGCTGCTGCCACTTGAGCCAGCTTTCTGCGGTTATTTGAGGCAACTGTAAAATGAAAATTAAGCAACTGCCGCAAGAATTTACGCTGCGTGAAAGCCTCTCAACACAAAACAGGATAAGAAAAACTTAGCAGGAAAGGAAAATTTATTTAATGTAACAATTACCTCAAAATGACACAAAACAAAGGTGCTCAGCTAGTCACAACTTTGCAGAAGCAGTGCGATACTCCCTCATAGTGCAAAAGAATGCAACTGTAGCTGGTGCATTCATTTGAAGAGGCAACTAAAAGGAATACATCAATTCTGGCATAATCTCGTTAGGCGTTTAATTTGCACTTCAAGGTCACAGTCCTAGTAACGCACTTGGTCTAGGAAGGTGCAAAAGCCTACAATCGTGCCAGAGGCTGACATGCAGCATCGAAATCATGCCTTCAAGACGGGCCTTATCATTGCAATCAATCAGCTTTCACTTTACATAATCATGCCGTGAATGGGTGAAACCCTCTTTGAGAACATGTGCAATGGTAAAAACGTGACGCTATGATACAATTATGAGCATAGTCTCAGAAATGTAAATAAACAAAGTGCACGCAACAGTACTGCTTCAGTGAAGTGACCAGCGGGTTGTAGCACGCGGAGCCGAACGCTCGTTGGGCGCGTATCATAGCAGAACTGTTGCACAACTTATCTGCTCATTTAAAAAAAAAGGGGGGGGGAAGAGAAAGGGAAGACTAAAAAATTACAATCATTAGAAGACTAAAAAATGCGGGGTTAAGTGCGAAAGCATATCGCAATGCTGCTGAATGATGCTTACGAACTCTGATCTCTTCAGCACACCATTTTACTTTATTTTCATTATGCGTATCGCCTCTACTCAGGACGAAAGCTGCACCCAAGACGGACGGCACCCTTTTTTGGCACATTGAAGCTTTCCGTTACATTAAAGAAGAAAGCACAGAAGCGTAGCTCACTTTTTCGTGATCCCGTTACCAGTTGAGCATCGCCGAGTTTCGGCGGCACGCGTCGGTTGTTGTTCGACTCACGCCTTCTCCATCCCTTCCTCAGTTTCTGCAGTCAGCAGAAAAATTTCTTAACGGGGTGCTTGCAAACAATTGAAGCAATGCTGCAATATTCACGGTTCATCTGCAGTAAGTGGGTGCTGCCGTTTCCCTCGCCAGCCCGGAAGCCTCCGTAGAGTTCTTTGTCAAAATCGTCGATATCCAGCGGGCGGAAACGACGAAGCGCACAAGAGAATTCACTGCTACAGACGATGAGGAAAACATTTCTGATCCTAACACTGCACAATGGATCTTGCTGAGCGTCGAGATCATAGAAAACACGCCGATCACGTTGCTGCGTGAAAAAAAAAGCGTGGAGCTATATTTTTTTTCTCTGTGGGGCGCGAGAAAAAGAAAAAAAGAAAAATGAAGAAGCGCAGCGCTACCTACCGCTTGTTAAAAGTAACAGTCGCAAGCATAACGTTGTTGTTTAAATCTTCATTATACTGTTAATTTTTCATCAACAGGAGCGAATAGCACTAGTTGTTTGTAATATATAGGCACAAGTAATCGAAGTAACCATAAAACTAAGGCCCGTTACTTTAACGACAAGCACTATGTTGACGGGGCAACAGCAGTTCGCAGCTGCTGCATGGTCGCGGTAGCAGAAGTATTGAGCGTGTTGTTCGTGGTGCCCATTTGATTCATTGTTTCACCAGGGTGACAAATTGGCTCGTGTCACTGGGAGAAGTAACATAGGCTGCCGCTTTGCAGTGCGCCTTCGGCGCTCTCACTATTTTGCGCGTGTCACACAGCCACATCCAGTGAGCGACGGGCGACGTCCGCCGCTGACACCGACGTGATTCTCTATTAATGACAACAAAATACAGCTCCTCCGGAGCAGTAAAGTTTATTTAAAAAGAATACTTAAAAAATTGGCCGCCTATCTGCGTGCTTCGCTGCAAATGTCGTCTAAAGACGATAGAAGAGGCGCTGCGTGAGATATGGACGCCATCTGGCAATACGTCGGGAAACATGAGTGCTGTGCTGCGGGCTGGTAGTCCCGGCGCAGCAGCAGGCGAAGACCGGCGGTGAGCAACGCGACCGGCGGAGACGCCAGCCAGCCCGAACACGCGGTTTGGCGCGAAGCGCTGAAGCAGAAGAAACGTCCGCACTCAACGAGTACTCTCCACACACTTTTTATTTACACGTCGCCTGGGTAAAACAGGAATGCCAGAGCGGCGCCCTATGGCATTCGTACAGTGCAATACAGAACGGAAACCGAAACACAACAATGAGCTCGTGCAGAGGGCATGGATGAAGGCAAGTTTCAGCGCAGTCGCATTTTCAGCGCAGCTTAAGAAACTAGGGTCTTTAGAATTACGTATGTACGCATTTTCTATTAAAGGAACACACTGCCTAACGCTTACCTAGTGATGTTGCGCCTCAGATATGCGTAATGTTTGCTTTTTGATCTACAATGTACACAAGTATGAACCTACTCAGCCGTTCAATATAGCTGGTCCTTGGGCAAGTGGTTCAACTTTGGCCGAGTGGCTGAATCGAGTGACGCTCCGACAAACAGAAAGACAGAAAGACAGACCAAAATTTCTCCGTTTAAGTATCCCAAGAAAGACTATCGTCTTTAAAAAATGTTTCACATTAAGAAAAAAAAAACTACTTCACATGGCAGGAGTCGAACCCATGCCCAACAGTGGTGCCGTTTAATATTCAGTGCGTTAAGCCATTGCGCCACCGATGCACAGCGACCGCCATGGCTAACAAGGCTTGGTAACGCTGCATGTGTACTACGCGATTGTACAATGCTTGTTACAGCTGTCTTCGTACGGTGCGCCGTTGTTGTATTTGTGCAGCATAATCCCCGTGCTTAGCCCGAAGTTCCGAAAGAATGGTGGCTGTGTATGTTGCGTGTAATTCCCCAAGAGGACTACCTACTACCACCTGCATTCCTAAATCGAACGCAGCAGCAAGCATCAAACGAAAATGCAACGTATGCGAAGCCGCAAATGTCATGCGTGTTTGTGTTGTGTTCGTGCAGCACGATCCTCGTGCTTAGCCCGAAGTTATGAATGAATGGATCGTGCGCGCCTGTGCGTGCGTGTGTGTGTGTATTTCCCGTGAGCATCGCAAGAAAAGCGCACGTCTGAGAAGCCGCAAATGTGATTCGTGTTCGTGTGTGTGTATACAGAAAGTGCAAATGTGGATTAGGATTTGCTTTTGTGATATTCAGCCATAGCGATGGCCTGGCTCGTCCATTGTGAAATGTGTGGTGTGAATATGTGTTGATGTTCACTGTGAATACCTTAGTGCTCCGTGTTTTCGGTGTTTATTTTTCTTAAAAATCGGTGGGTGTTTATTGGAGTTTATATTTTTGACGGAAGTTTGGCGATTATCGGAGTTTATTTCTCGTAAATTTCCAATTCTCCGATATTCGGTGTTTTGTATTATTCTCGAAACCCCAAAATCTTAGAGCTATTCATATCTGAATACTAAAACATCAAAACACATGAAGAACATTTCTTTTTCTAGAAGGTTTGAATGCACAAAAACATATACGCACAAGCGAAATACTTGAACACAAAACACCTGTATTTGTGCGTATAACAACCCTATGCTTAAAGCTTATTGTAAAACACGCAAGCATACTTTGCGAGGTTGCTGTCAGTGATCGAAGCGCGCTGCTTTCGCTTGACAACTCTCAGCTTTGAAAATGACATTCAACGTTGGGGCTAGAAACAGGAAGCGCCAGAAGACGCAGGGCGCAGCGAGACAGCACTGGCCACTGGAAATTGTGAAGTCTCCAAAACGACAGGGGTTCATAAACGTTACACATTTCATAGCACTGCCACTGATAGTTCGCAAAGTCACTCAGGAGCTGGCTCATGTCGTCAGTTTCAAGGAGCACTGATTACAAAATAGGTGCATAGGTTTCGAACGCGCAGGGCAGCTCATGCTTCACATTTGTATTCACAATTTGAACACAGTACCAAAACGATTCTTTGGTGTACTGCAGTTGATCGCACAGGTTCCTCTCAGATGTCTGTCTCCACTTTTCGGCGACAGCAGCGTAGTATCCGTGTAAGTCTCCGACAGTCATTAAGCGGTCAGTCTCGTCAAGGGGGTCCAACAGACTTGTGACATCTCATGCGAAGACCTCCGTTGGATCACGCCATTGACTGATGAGTGCGTGCAAACGAAACCCCAGTATGGGATAAACTTGGTGTACCAGGGTACTCTCTGTCTCAAGTGCCTTGATGATTGAGAGCGCGGCACACGAATTGGTCTTCAGAAACCCCACCTTAACGAGCAAGTCCTGCACAGCTTCAGGTGATGAAATAAGACTCTTGAGCTTCTCACACTTCGTTCCCTTGGTTTCGTCGCTTCTAAAGAAAGACTTGAATGGCACCCCAGTTGTCCAAAATATCTTCTAGAGCTTCCCAAAAAGAGAATCACCTCAGCGAACATACGGTTTTCAGTGACTTGATGGGCATGCCCTTGGCCAAGCACACAAGACCAAACTTACGGCGCAGCTCCCGCGACAACCTCAACAGGGCAGGATAGGGCACTACAAAATCGTTCATGAGCATTGTTTGCAGGGAAAGCATGAGAGCCTTTTCTTATTTTTAACCCATATGCTGCACCCAAACAAAAACATCACGATCCTCACGGAAGGTATGACTACCATTTTCGGTTATGCCAATGTGTCTCAGAAGATGAAAGGTTGTTTCCTTAATGAAGCAGCAAAGCAGGAACTCTTCGCTTGATTAATGTAGCACCCACCCATGACCATCCAAGAATTTCTTTCGGAGGGGATGACAGTTGCGAAGATACTAGAAATGCATACCCAACAATATATTCATCGCGCAATTCGAGAGAGTGCAGCTGTTTAAGCGCTCTGCAATGAGAACCTGTGTCATGCTATCAGAGCAAATGAGCTGCAAAAGTTGCAATCCTTCTTGCATCCTCGAGTAGTTTCAGTTACTGATATCGTATGCAAGGAAGTCTACCAGTCAGGTATTTCTAAGCCAGCATAGCTTCTGTCGAGAGACACAAGGTGCACTATTGCTGTTTACCCTGCACAATCGCTTCAAGACGCCACCCTACTACAATTTCGTCATCAGCTGCCATTAACAACCGGCCCGTTTGTAGGCCAGCGCTGTGCTGTGAGGAATAACGATATTTTTCAACAATTTCAATGACGACATTCATCCAAGGAAACAACCCTACTGAAAAATTCCTATATATACAGGAGCCATACATATGATGTTATTGGATACAGGTCGTATAGGGGATACGGCTTTATAGGTGATACAGGTTTATAGGTGATACAGGTTTATAGGTGATATAGGTTGTATATGTGATATAGGTCGTATAGGTGATACAGGTAGGTTGATTATATGGGCGTTACAGGTGATATGGGTAACATGGGCCGAATCAGCGATTTGGGTCACAAATGACGTGCAGCAAAGGAACATATTGATAAAGACATGCCAGTTTATGAAGCGTGTAATAAAAGTAAATATATACAGCAATTCAAGCTGTAATGATATCTCGCAGCAGTCTAATCATAAGAATGTAAGAATTCACTGTTGCACTTACATATATGCTTGAAGAAAAGCGATCAGGCAAGAATATTTGGTAACTAATTGTTTATTTGAATCTTTAAGCATCTCCGCAATAAAACGGCACCATACACGCACATGCACAGTGATGCAGATGCTGTGATTTCTTCATTGTGTAAGCTGCAGCGGACCTTCGGTGTTCTGTAAAGTGTTCAAGTCAAAATGGAAAACACAGATCTGTTAACATCTATATTTATTTTTACGAAAACTCCAATAGGGATGAATGCCATCATTTAGTTGGCGTAGCGTCTGTTTCCGAATAACCAGGGCAAGGCCTGCCTGTAAGAAATACAAAAAAAGAGAGAAAATCTTGTCATAAAAAATATAATAGCTATAAGAGGACGGTTTAATATTGTAAATCACAATAGTTACGTAGTTGCGTACTGATACAACATCCAACGCACAATACTTTTTTTCAGTTTTCATGACTTGCGAGTAGAACGTACGAAGGCAGTGAAAATGATAAACTTACCTTCAAAGATAATCAACAGAGGCGCGTTGTTTGGAGATCCAGCAAATACAGAAAATGTTGATGGCACATCATGGTGACGGTATCTGTCTCTGCAGCTTTGCAGAAGGGAAGCTGCGATGGAGTCTTGCATGTAGGCTGAGGTGTCCATTTTTCCGCAGGAAAGTTGCGATGCTGTGTCGGGTGAGCAACCGTTCTGCCGAAACAAACTTCCATGTACGGCCACAATTGCAGCACATGAGCAAAGTATGTTCTTCACTCTTTCGCTGATAGCCTGTGCACATCGCGGTACTCGATGTCCACGAAATCAGAGCAAGAGAGATCGCAAGTGACGAACACGTCCGCACTCGTGACGCTGGTGAGCAATTCTGAAGAAGAAAGTGCGGCGCGGAGGGATACACAACAAGGACTAAAGTGACCGTCAGAAATTTACACTGGTGTAACGGCCGCAATATTAGCACCCTATGGCGCAATATTAGCACCCTATAAAATACAAATTGATCTTTTCTCGCGTTATTTTCTTGATCGCAACAGTAGACGGGCCTCCTTGCACCTGTGCAGCGAAAGTTTGCGACATGCGTTCTCAGAATTCTTCGCCCCTCATGGTCTTGCCACGTGCAAAGACTACCGCCCGCGACTTACCGGACAGGCGAGTTTCGGAACAATATGGCGCGCCTTTTCCCCCCGCGGGGGAGAGCAGCTTAAAAATGCACGACCGTTGAAAGACGCGTTCGTCGAATCCGCATTCTTTTCGCCTAAGCCGGCTACCACGACGTGTTTTATCCCCATTTTTATCGTACTTCTCATGAATAAATAGTAATAAAATAATAATAATAAATACACTGCCTGTCAAAGCATTGAATACACATTGCGATAAACATTGAATTAAGGGTATTTTTGCTAATTTTGGAAGGCAGCATTTTAGCGCATCATTGAAGCAATGCACGTGTCGCACTTGACCGCGACACGATCCGTCTACACAGTTCAGAAACACGTGCGCCGCGCAGTCAGTGCCTGAAAGCATATGCTTGAATGCAGTTTTATGTAATACAATGCTGCTCCACTGAGTGCTGTAACTGTATCCTCAAGTTTGGTTTATGCCTAATTCAGGACCCTTATTAACGAACGTGTCTTACAGAAAAACGGAAAAATATGCGTAAGAGAAAACTGCAGCCAATAGTGGTGCTGGCATATGACAGACACACACGCGCGCGCGCGCGCACACACGCACGCACGCACGCACACACACACACACACACACACACACACACACACACACACACACACACACACACAATAAGTTGTGTGAATTCTACCCCAGAAGCTAATGTAGGTGTCAACATCCCTCATTGAGAGCGCTCCCCTACTGAAAAAAACCTATATGGCTTCATACAGGATCCGTATGGTTTTATACAGGACTTACAGGACTAAATATAGGAATTGTATAGGACCGTGGGGGGTATATATGATCCAAACAGGATCCAAACGGGACCTAAACAGGACCCATACGGCGGTATATAGGACGCAAGTAGGACCTACAGAGGACCCATATGGCGGTATATAGGACTCAAATAGGACCTCCAGAGGACCCATATGGCGGTTATAGGATACAAATAGGGCCGGCCAGGACCTATATGGCGGCATCAACACAGGATCAACACAGGAGTTGTTTTCTTTCAGCCGCTCTCATTCAAAACCTCTCACAATCTCTTCCTGATCAATAGTTCGCCTTTTTATCTTTATAAGTGGCAGGACAGCACCTAACTATCAATGTTATCTTTCAAATTCCCTTTCATCTCAATCTAGCTCTCGAACCAGCTGGCTTTTTTTTATCTTGACAAGTGGCAGTGCAGCACATAATCATCCGCTTTCATCTACACCTCTTACAATATCTTTTTGCACGCGCACCCCTTACAAAATTGCACTTTCCGTGTCAATTGACCCCGAACCGAGGCCTTTTTGACTCAATAGCTGGTCAATTAAACGGCAGCTTGTAATGAGTGCCCTCAATAAACATTGAATTGACATTAGGTTTGAAATATTCAGTTGACTGTCACTCATTTTATTTTTATTTGACATACATTAAGAAAGTTTTAATTGACCCACGGTCCTACACATTTAATTGACCTAGTATTGAGCGCTCTCAATGAGGTATGTTGACACCTACATTAGCTTCTGGGGTAGAATTCACACAACTTATTGTGTGTGTGTGTGTGTGTGTGTGTGTGTGTGTGCGTGTGTGCGTGTGTGTGCGCGCGCGCGCGTGTGTGTCTGTCATATGCCAGCACCACTATTGGCTGCAGTTTTCTCTTACGCATATTTTTCCGTTTTTCTGTAAGACACGTTCGTTAATAAGGGTCCTTAATTAGGCATAAACCAAACTTGAGGATACAGTTACAGCACTCAGTGGAGAAGCATTGTATTACATAAAACTGCATTCAAGCATATGCTTTCAGGCACTGACTGTGCGGCGCACGTGTTTCTGAACTGTGTAGACGGATCATGTCGCGGTCAAGTGCGACACGTGCATTTGCTTCAATGATGCGCAAAAATGCTGCCTTCCAAAATTAGCAAAAATACCCTTGATTCAATGTTTATCGAAATGTGTATTCAATGCTTTGACAGGCAGTGCATTTATTATTATTATTTTATTACTATTTATTCATGAGATGTACGATAAAAATGGGGATAAAACACGTCGTGGTAGTCGGCTTAGGCGAAAAGAATGCGGATTCGACGAACGCGTCTTTCAACGGTCGTGCATTTTTAAGCTGCTCTCCCCCGCGGGGGGAAAAGGCGCGCTCTATTGTTCCGAAACTCGCCTGTCTGGTAAGTCGCGGGGGGTAGCCTTTGCACGTGGCAAGACCATGAGGGGCGAAGAATTCTGAGACCACATGTCGCAAACTTTCGCTGCACAGGTGCAAGGAGGCCCGTCTACTGTTGCGATCAAGAAAATAACGCGAGAAAAGATCAATTTGTATTTTATAGGGTGCTAATATTGCGCCATAGGGTGCTAATATTGCGGCAGTTACACCAGTGTAAATTTCTGACGGTCACTTTAGTTCTTGTTGTGTATCCCTCCGCGCCGCACTTTCTTCTTCAGAATTGCTCACCAGCGTCACGAGTGCGGACGTGTTCGTCACTTGCGATCTCTCTTGCTCTGATTTCGTGGACATCGAGTACCGCGATGTGCACAGGCTATCAGCGAAAGAGTGAAGAACATACTTTGCTCATGTGCTGCAATTGTGGCCGTACACGGAAGTTTGTTTCGGCGGAACGGTTGCTCACCCGACACAGCATCGCAACTTTCCTGCGGAAAAATGGACACCTCAGCCTACATGCAAGACTCCATCGCAGCTTCCCTTCTGCAAAGCTGCAGAGACAGATACCGTCACCATGATGTGCCATCAACATTTTCTGTATTTGCTGGATCTCCAAACAACGCGCCTCTGTTGATTATCTTTGAAGGTAAGTTTATCATTTTCACTGCCTTCGTACGTTCTACTCGCAAGTCATGAAAACTGAAAAAACGTATTGTGCGTTGGATGTTGTATCAGTATGCAACTACGTAACTATTGTGGTTTACATTATTAAACCGTCGTCTTCTAGCTATTATAATTTTTATGACAAGATTTTCTCTCTTTTTTTGTATTTCTTACAGGCAGGCCTTGCCCTGGTTATTCGGAAACAGACGCCACGCCAACTAAATGATGGCATTCATCCCTATTGGAGTTTTCGTAAAAATAAATGTAGATGTTAACAGATCTGTGTTTTCCATTTTGACTTGAACACTTTACAGAACACCGAAGGTCCGCTGCAGCTTACACAATGAAGAAATCACAGCATCTGCATCACTGTACATGTGCGTGTATGGTGCCGTTTTATTGCGGAGATGCTTAAAGATTTAAATAAACAATTAGTTACCAAATATTCTTGCCTGATCGCTTTTATTCAAGCATATATGTAAGTGCAACAGTGAATTCTTACATTCTTATGATTAGACTGCTGCGAGATACCATTACAGCTTGAATTGCTGTATATATTTACTTTTATTACACGCTTCATAAACTGGCATGTCTTTATCAATATGTTCCTTTGCTGCACGTCATTTGTGACCCAAATCGCTGATTCGGCCCATGTTACCCATATCACCTGTAACGCCCATATAATCAACCTACCTGTATCACCTATACGACCTATATCACATATACAACCTATATCACCTATAAACCTGTATCACCTATAAACGTGTATCACCTATAAAGCCGTATACCCTATACGACCTGTATCCAATAACATCATATGTATGGGTCCTGTATATATAGGAATTTTTCAGTAGGGTCAATACTAGGTCAATTAAATGTGTAGTGACCGTGGGTCAATTAAAAGTTTCTTAATGTATGTCAAATAAAAATAAAATGAGTGAGAGTCAACTGAATATTTCAAACCTAATGACAATTCAATGTTTATTGAGGGCACTCATTACAAGCTGCCGTTTAATTGACCAGCTATTGAGTCAAAAAGGCCTCGGTTCGGGGTCAATTGACACGCAAAGTGCAATTTTGTAAGGGGTGCGCGTGCAAAAAGATATTGTAAGAGGTGTAGATGAAAGCGGATGATTATGTGCTGCACTGCCACTTGTCAAGATAAAAAAAAGCCAGCTGGTTCGAGAGCTAGATTGAGATGAAAGGGAATTTGAAAGATAACATTGAGAATTAGGTGCTGTCCTGCCACTTATAAAGATAAAAAGGCGAACTATTGATCAGGAAGAGATTGTGAGTGGTTTTGAATGAGAGCGGATGAAAGAAAACAACTCCTGTGTTGATCCTATATGCCGCCATATAGGTCCTGGCCGGCCCTATTTGTATCCTATAACCGCCATATGGGTCCTCTGGAGGTCCTATTTGAGTCCTATATACCGCTATATGGGTCCTCTGTAGGTCCTACTTGCGTCCTATATACCACCTTATGGGTCCTGTTTAGGTCCCATTTGGATCCTGTTTGGATCCTATATACCCCCACACGGTCCTATACAATTCCTATATTTAGTCCTGTAAGTCCTGTATAAAACCATACGGATCCTGTATGAAGCCATATAGGTTTTTTTCAGTAGGGAAGTCTCTTCCGCTTGGATTTTTTTCTGAAATAACTAAACATGGCACGTTCTACGAAATTGTTGCTCACTGAGACTCGTCGCATACAGTACGCTGTTAGCAAGAGTTTTATTCGTGCTGCTCGGCAATTGTTTCCTTGCCTGTCTGATGCCGAGTACCACGTCAGACGTCCGATCATCTATACGCACTATGGCGTTATCGAAACCTCAACGACTATTAATGAAGGCTTCTGCTGGTGCAGCTTAGGAGAGGAGCTTTGTCAAACCAGCCTTTCTTTATTTCAACCACTCATTTTCAATGATGATGAGCTAGGACTGGCGTACCTCCACAGTGAGCGGCGGTCATGGCAGTTTAGCGAAATAGAGCACTGTATGATCCGCTCTGGGGATTTTTTCAGGGTAGGATTGCAACGTTCAATGGCTTTCAATTCAATGAGGCTGCAAAGCAGCTTTTTCCCCCTTTTGAACATCCACGAAATTCTATAAAAGTGAGGTGTAGTGCTTGTTGTTACCGTAAAAGCTCGACATTCTTCTCTCAGCGCCTAGTTGCTGTGGACCTTCCACCTACAGGAGTGATGTTGTGTAACCTGTGACAGAAGCCTCGCTTTCATTGAAATGTGTCAACTGGCTAGTTGTGCATTGTTACTTGTTTGTGCAATGTTCTGTTCAACCTTCCTTTCTGGGCACACCAATATGGCAAGCTCATGACCATCTGGATCTCTAGTTTTCTGGCTTGCTCGAAGAAGTAGAATCTGAAGCTTTTCTATCTTTACGCAGTTTCTTTGCTGAGGGTTTGCAGGGGGCAGATGTATTTCAGGTTGTGCAGACACCCCCCAAATGCTTCTCACACTGCACTAGGAACCAGATTTTTCTCTAACATAGTAGCTCGAAATAAAATTCTTGCTGCATATAACAATGGGGAGAGACTTGACATTAACCAAAATCTTTCCTGCAAATTTTCTTCTACCACTTCGCACATAGTTCCTCATCAACAGGCAATTGGCCATTCGACATGCTTGCAGCCTTTCCAGACTGCAAGTTACAAATAACACAAAACATGTGTGCATTATGTAACACTGCAGCAGAAGCACCAAACACACACGCAGTCACTTCATAAGAGCTAGTAGGCAGACTTGAAAACGAAGAGTTACATTGTGGGAACAACTGCGAAAGTTTGAAATGAGATGCATCCGGCGACCAGCTATGTTTACGAATAATGATATTTACGAGTAATAATGAATCAAGTTTCCTTGAAGCATTTGTATATAGTGATAAGCCCAGACTCTCTCAACAGGCACGTGCTCTACCCCACTGCTTCATACCACCTGAAGAAGTAATTAACATGAGGAAGTCGTGGAGTAAGCGGCCGCAGCACAACTCACTTTGACGGCTTGGCTTGCAACTCTGATGCGGAGCGCACTGTCGTGATCATACAGAAATGTCTGCTGTACTAGCGCCAGGCCTTTAGAATGCCCCTCGTCATGCTGTGACACTGCTGCGTATTCCGTGAATCCTTGGAACTATTTTGTTAAGAAGCCATAAAGATAAAAATCATACGATCCCCCGCTAAAGAGGACCATGAGGCGATGCGAAGCAGTGCTTCGGCATGTAGAGCCCGCGTTTCAGAGAGGGAGGGGAGAGGGAGGGGAAAGGGAAGGGAGAGGGAAAGGGTATGGGGAAGGGGAGGGGAGAGGGGAAGTTGAGAGTGGGAGGGGGAAATGGAAGGGGAGAGGGTTCGCGCATGCGCAGTAAGGGTGGTCACGCCGCACACCACCACCACCACCACCGGATTGAACTCCGCTATAAGATGCTTCACATCTAATTAATGCCTCAGTTTGCCAGGGAGGGGGTTGATATAGTAGTAACAGCAGTGTTGCTCTAGATTGCAAAAACTAGGCTTTTGTTTTTGTCTGTCATGCAACAAATCAAATCTCTCTGAAGGTCAAGCTCGTTTCATGCTCATCAGTTGCTCAGCAATATTCCAAGCTAGTAGCTGTGGGGTAGCTTTTCTCACATATGTGGTCTAGCAGACAGTTGTCAAAAGCTACAATATGATGATGACTTACGCTGTGTGTGTGTGTCTGTGCACATACATACATACATGCATACATACAATGCATGGTGTTGTATATTCTTTGCTTGGTTTTTGTTGTCTGCTTCACTCAACGCTTAACTTTACACGAAGGGCACTACTGGTTTATTATCAGTAGCCTGAGAAACGTCTAACGTTATTCGTAAAAGAACTAAACAGGAGGCCACTTCTTAATAAGTTTAAACTAACAAGTGTCCCCACTATTCATAACTGCTGCACCAAAACACCATAAATTGTAGTACTTTACTTGATCATGCAGTCTGTTCAGAACTATTCCTTTTGTATATTCTGGTGTTTTAACGGTATGGATCTGCAGTAAACCAACAAAAAATGTTTTGGGACAACATGCTTTAGTAGTCTAAAAGCCTTTGGATTATTGAGGTCATGTCTCAAAGTTTTGAGTTTTCTTTTCTTTTGCTTCTTCACCTGCGTGCTCACTTAGCCCTGGTACATGGTCCATACATGATCAAATATGCAACAGTGGTTTCCACTCTGCATGTACTGTCGGCCGAAAAAGTTTGCGGGATGTGCAGCGCGTGGCCGAGCGACGGAAAACTGCATTGCTGCGTCACCTACCGTGATGCGGCGGGTGTTGAGGCTATCGGCCGCAGCCTCCGCGATTAGATCCGGCAACGGCACGTTATCTAAACGCGCCGTCGCTAATCGCCGAGGCCGATAGCCTCAACATCCGCCGCATCACGGTAGGTGACGCAGCAATGCAGTTTTCCTTCGCTCCGCCACGCACTGCAGATCCCGCAAACTTTTGCGGCCGACAGTACATGTCATCTCTTCTTGGCTATTTCTAAGGTGCTGCTGTTTGCTCTCGGAAACATTCTTAAAACAACGCATTCTCTAGGATGAGTGCTAGCAGTATTTTTTGATGATCATGTGCCTGGCACTAAGTAACTGCATTTATTTATTTTTCTGGCATACACTGTGATGCTAAGGTGCTGCGTGATCAAATCATTCTTAGTAGCTTTCATACAACACGAAATACTATACGGCAACCATACAACCAGTTATCAAATAAGAGTATCATATGTAGCTACGATAAATATCAGCCAAAAGGTTTTGTTGCAACGTTTGTGCAATCAGGGGCTTGTGTATTTGTTATATCTCCTTTCTGCACTTATATGACCTGCCATGTCAATTGTTTGGAAATGACTGCAGCTAAAATGCCCTTATTAAGAAAATGTTGCTATGGTTTGCGAGTGGATAGGCAAAATACCATCACACATGTAAACAATACAATGCATAAATGACACGTAATGTATCTAAATGGAGCTTTACGCTTCCTTGTTTGCTTTGTTTTGAAAGAACAAGGTTACAGAAAGCAATGAGAGAACAACTTTATGGAGTACTGTTGGCTATATTAAATGCAAAGCATTTCTTTGTGAAGCAAAAGCACTTTGACCATTTCTATCTTAACTATCTGCCTACGTCTGGCCCCTCTCGTGGTTGTTTGCTGAACTTAATATATACCAAAATTAGTACAGGAGGACATGAATGTACGACAAACATGAACAATGTTACATGCCCGTCAATGGCGCAGATAGTTTGTGTTGAAGGTAACTCGTATCACAGATAACTTGTTGCCGGCATCAATGGCATTGTCAGTTAGCAAAAATCTTGATGAACACACAGAATCAAAATCACGATTCAAGCCTGAATATACCCGTGCGCTTAAACTGGCCGTCAAGCATTCTACCACAGGGGCATGCCAGTGCTTAAAACTGCTTGAGAAAAAGACCCTATACAAGTGTCATGTCGGGGCGACATCAATTGTACTCGCACCGTTGGCTATCTGCTTTTACAGCAATGTAATATACATGAAATATGTACTCCTATGAGTCAGAAAGCTGTATTCCAGCATTGCTAGATCCCAGTGGAATACACCGACGACCGCAACTAATGATATACACATTGTCACATCGTAGTGCATGCTCCATTTCAATAAAACTGACGTCTGTGCTCTAACGTCAGTGCCAATGTTAATTCGAACAACAAGTTACCCTTTAGGCACCAATGTAGTTCACATGCCTGGTAAGCCCTTGATATGCCCAAAACTAATCAATCTGCACAACGTAAACCACGTCCTAACGCTTGGCTCAAAGCAAAAAAAAAGTAGCATATGCAGAAACTCGCTGTTAGCTTCGCATGAAATCGATTCCCACAATGCGTGAGATTGGCCGGAATTTTTTAAAATGCTTTTCACGGTGGTTGTGTCCGTGTTGTTATAATAATGTCTCCTTCAAACTTGTGCACTTATTTGTCCTCGTAAGCATGGTATTGGTGTGGTAATGATTCTGTACTTCGCTTTTGTTTTGAAGGACCACAGAAAAAAAAGGACTCACCTTGGACTACCGTGCTTCTGAAAAATGTATTGGCTGGATGCATTATTGATATTAAAGAGATATACACGACTTCAGTTCATTCTGCTTTTTACCCGCCGTGGTAGCTTAGTGGCTATAGCATTGAACTGCTTAGCATGAAGCGTGCACGTTTGAATCTGTCCGTGATAGCTACGCTTAAATGAGGGTGAAATGAAGAATGGAAGAAGCGGGCACTCGCGGTTCGGCACTGACCGCGCGCCTGCGTCTTCAGGATGTCCCGTGGAGTTGTTTACGGCCGCAGGGGTGCGGCGCCGTAGTTGTAGGGAAACTAAGAGCTACAAGCTATAACGGCACAAGTAGATTAGCCAATGCAAGTGGGGTTACTGCGTAATTTTACTCAAAACATTTTATTGAAAATGGCACATGATATCACAAACAAGAGCAAAAATATATAATGCCAAACACTTATACTATAATAAGAACAGTACACAGCAAAATAATTAAAAGTATGCCAGAACTGAAGCAACAGATCTAGAGTGCACTGTGCAACATACAGCCGAAAAATGTCCAACAGCAACACAAAAGAATGCAGTTGACGTAACTCACTAAGCAGATGCATACGTCCAGACAACAATTTAAAAAGGCTTGAGTGCAGCCACCACTAAGCATGCAGCGCACTTCACACTCAAGAGTAAAATGTGTCGAAGAACTTCCGCGGGAAGAACAGCAGTCTATATCAAGAGAGATTGAAAGCGTAAGAAAGAAATAAAGTGAAAGACATCATGGATGAATCTGAATGAAGAGCATGCATGAATGGTGGTGTTTAACACAAAGGACCGTAGCACTGCATGAACGGCAGCACCTTTCCGTAGTTTCCAGAAAGTTTCACTGAGTTTCTTTTCAATTTTTGCCAGTATTGGCACACAACAAGAAGTCTCTGCATTCTTACGGGTAAAATTTTCCTAATGCTTCTAACAAGAGCAGCTTCCGTAACCATACGAAAAGATTCCCGGTTTTCTTCAGACAGAAAATTTTTTTTTGGTGTCACGCGCATATTGCTTGTGAAGCTACGGAAATTTTTTAGAGTGTGACTGACATATGCGTCACCCATTTTTTTGTTATGGAAGGCTTCTATCACCTCTCGAGTAACCTTGCATTTGTTTGATGAGATGACGTTCGTATCTACATAGACTGGAGAACAACGTACATTTAGACGTCTGCTGATTTGCCGCACGTACGAATTCCCACAAGTAAGAGGGATGAGGGAGACAACACCGCACTTACACGTCACAAACGTAGGCTTTACATGGTTCATTCCAGAGTCTTACGCTATTTTTAGATGCGAAGCATTTCTTAGCGAACTTCTGCGACTTTGAGCGTATCTATCTATCTATCTATCTATCTATCTATCTATCTATCTATCTATCTATCTATCTATCTATCTATCTATCTATCTATCTATCTATCTATCTATCTATCTATCTATCTTTCTATCTAGCCGCCTACGACTTTGTGCTCTCCTGGCCGTTTCGTTAATCGGATGTATACCAAAATTGGTGTGTCATAACATGGCCTTATCACGAACAGAAGTGACAGGTCATATCATGAAAATCATGACACGCATGTCATGAACAGCATGATTTACATTCCACGGCCTTTGGGCTCCCTGGCCGTTCCGTTAATCGGATGTGTACCAAAATTGGTGTGTCATAACATGGCCTTATCACGAACATAAATGACAGGTCATATCATGACAATCATGACACGCATGTCGTGAACAGCACGATTTACATTCCACGGCGTTTGGGCTCTTGCGGCCGTTCCGTTAATTTCATATATACCAAAATTGGTACGGCGTGACAAGAGTTCATGACGAACATAATGACAGGCCCTAACATGCAAATCATGACGCGCATGCCATATGCAGCATGATTTACATGACATGGTCTCGGGGCGCTCGCGGCCGTTTAAATGAAGGGATACATAGGAAAACTGGTATGGCGAGATATTTCTGTATGATGAACATAACTGACACGTGGTAACATGAAAATCATGATATGCATGTCATGTATGACATGATTTACATGCCACGCTCATGGCGCACTCGCGGCCGTTTCGCTGGATTGATATACACCAATATTGGTACTGTGCGATGTGACTTTATGAAGAACATGACTAACAGGTGGTAGCATGAAAATCATGACATCCATGACATGTATGTCATGATTTACATGCCAGGCTCATGGTCCATTCGCGTCCGTTTCGCTTGAGTGATATACACTAGAATTGGTGTTACGCGACACAACAGTATGACGAACGTAAGTGAGACGTGGTAGCATGAAAATCCTGACATGCAAGTCATGTACGAGCTCATTTACATGCCACGCTCATGATGCGCTAGCGGTAGTTTCTGTAGATTGATATACACCAAAATTGGTATTGCGCGATGTGACTGTATGAAGAACATGAATGACTGTTGGTAAGATGAAAATGATGACATGCATGATGCGATGACATAATTTGCATGTCATGCTCATGACGCACTCGTGCCGTTTCGCTTGCTTGACATACACCAAAATTGGTATTGCGCGACGCGACTGCATGACGAACGTAAATGAGAGGTGGTAACATGGAAATCATGACATGCATGAAATGTACGAGATGAATTACATTCCATGCTCATGGCGCACTCGTGGCCGTTTTGTTAGATTGATATACACCAAAACTGGCATTGCGCGATGAGACTGTATGATGAACATTAGGGACAGGTGGTAACTTGAAAAACCATAATATTCATGCCATGTATGGCTTGATTTGCATGCTTTACTCATGGTGCACTCGCGGCTATTTCGCTCCTTTGATATACACCAAAATTGGTATTGCGCGATGTGACTGTATGACGAACATAAATGAGAGGTCTTAACATGCGAATCATGTTATGCATGTCATGTACGGTATGATTTACATTCCACTGTCATGGTGCGCTTCCGGCCGTTTTGTTAACGTGATATATAAAAAATCGGTATGGCATGACACGAGTGCGTGATGAACACAAACTACAGGTCATGCATTTATATACCAGAATATGCGTTTCATTGACATGGTGTACACTAGATTGTGCATGCATACGTGCATGGCAAACATGCGATATATGGTGGACTAGATGCCACGGCATGAATGATTTCATTTGGCTCAAACACAAACAAGGCGATGTATGCAGCTCTTTTTGGTGGCTGCTTCGCATTACATCGATTCCCACAGTGCGTGGGATCTGCCGAATTTTTTCTCTATTTTTCGCCTAATGAGGGGGCAGATTCCAGAAAATTTATTAGGAGCAGCGAACACTGTCTTAAGACCGTACCTATTGCCTACATCACTCATGCCACGGGATAGTTTGTGCACAGTGCTCGTCAAATGAAACCCGAACAGCAGCAAGCCTTCGCATGGTATAGTGCGCGCCGTCCAGTTATCACCATTGACATGCGCGCGCATCCGGTTTGACCGCACTGCGCATATGCGCGCCTGTCCATGGTGATAACTGGACGTCGCGCATTATGCCACTGCGAAGGCTGGCCGGTGTTCGGGTTTCATTTGATGAGCACTGTACATAAGGCAACACTGTTGCCTTTACGTATCTGTACTATTGTCACATTTCTTGGAACGACCCTGACCTTTCACCCATGTCCACAGTCTCTCACTGCAACTCTGGTCTCTCAGGTATGCGTCGCCGAAACAAACGGGCCACCCATGCGTCAGTCCGGCAGGCATCATTGTCACTGACGGAAAAAAGTTTGCTTGTTTACTTAGCAGGTGTTCTGTCAAGTAATTCTTATATTAGAGACTATATTACCCATTTTCCGTTTGCACTCATTTTCCTCGTCTTTCTTTCTTCTTGTTCTCTTGGGTGTTCTTTTCGAATAAACTTTTCAGCGGAGAGTCAGCGCTCGTCCTGTGTGTTTGTGTCTTCTTAGTCTACACCCTTTAGCGCTGTTTCAAGAATGCACGTTAAAGAAGAATTTACCGGAGACCTCCACTGAGAGAGAAAGAGCGTTACCATGCGTTATAGCGACAAGACGCAGATATACTTTGCTATAACGGATGCTTGGGCGAGTTGGTTGAAACCTAAAAGCCCAGTAATTATTAATATTAAAATATGTTTCAAAAATCTTCCAACCATACCACGTTTGAAACCAGCGTGAAGACAATTACACATTTTTAACGCGTGGCATTCCTTGCTCGTCTAAATTATTAAACTGGCTTGAAGCGTGTTATGACACTGTCACATGCGGGAGTGGCGTCCACTGATTTATTATTTTCACTCGTGTTTTGACAATTATTTTACAAGCACATGCTCATGTTTATATTCATTATTAAATGTATCTAAAAAGTAAAATATATTTTATTTGTATTCGTATGTATACTAATGAAAAGACAAATACGAGGGTTATTCAAAAAGTAGGGGCCGTTTACTCGCATAAATATTTAGACGTCAGAATAAAAATGTATTTGTGCTTGGCCATCCGTTAATTGTTCGCGGACGCTCTTAACTTATTGTTCTGGTTCAGTGTTCGTCTAATTATCGCAGAATGCAGACGGCAATGTCCGCGAAATTCTTCACTCCCGCTTGTTGTGAAGTGCGAGCTGTGATAGACCTTTTTTGGGAGAGTAGCCTGCGCATGTGTAGCGGCGGTGACGTGACGCGTACCATGTCTTTTGCGGTTCACAGCGTGGTGCAAGGGGTAACTCAGCGGCACATAGTGTCGCACATTTGCAAATTATCTCGAGAAATACCAGGCATCAGAGATTGTTCACCGACACGTGACGCACAATTTCGGAGTCCACAGACCTGGTCTTTCGATTTCGGCGATCTCCACTGGAGGCGCTATTTCTGAATAAGGTCGATTAATTTTTGCATGTAGTACTATCATCAGCTTCTCAACTTCATGGAGAATTCGGCCCTGTTTATGAACCTACTGTGTTGACTGACGGAAAGGTCAGAAAATGGTTTCGAGACTTCACAAATGGCCGCGCAAAAGTTCACGACGAAGAGCAGAGTGGCAGGCCCAACATCAAGGATAATGCCAACATCAAGGCAACATCAAGGCTAACCAAGGCCAACATCAAGGCTAATGAAAGTGTTAAGAAGTGGACCATAAACTGCGATTCGATCGACGACTGACAGTTAGTGGTGTGCAGGATAAATTTCCTCTAGTTGGCCGCACCACAATATACACGACTGTAACTGTAAAGCTCGGATTTCACAAAGTGTGTGCAAGGTGGCTATTAAAAACGCTTACCGGCCAATTTAAACAGGGAGTAATGTGAAATGAAAGAGCGTTTCTGGGCCTCTACCGATGGCGATAAACGTAGCTCAAACGGATGCTTGGGCGAGTTGGTTCATAGTTAAGAAAGATTTTAAAAGCGCAGAAATACAAAACACTAAGAGAGACACAGATCCACAGCGCTGAACTCACAACTGTTTTTATTTTTGTTTTCATGGAACGCAAGGCCTTTTTCTGTCACGCATAAAAGCAACAGAATGATGATGACATGGAATAAAGTGATGATAATGCCTCATGACAAGAAGTTCCCGAAAAGTACAATCAATGAAAGGTGACAGCGCAGTCAAATACCTACAACCACAAGCATACTGATATTATGAAAAGCAAAAGTAAAAAAAATATAATTACAAATACGAAGCCTTAAGCGAACTGAGCAACAATAGAAAACCAATATAAACCAAGATAAGAGAAGCTAAGACCACAGTTACTGCTGACGTATAGTGCGAAACGCTCACCAGACTGAGCCGTGGGATAAAAAATTGACGGCGCGGGAAACTGTGGTCGGGAATTGTTCTCCATGACAACGCGCGTCCTCAAACCGCATTGAAAAGAGAATATTCATGATTTTGGTTGGGAACTTTCTGATCACACGCCCTACAGTTCCGATCTTGCACCAAGTGACTATTTCCTCTTGTTGCACTTGAAACAGCAGCTTAGGCACAACGGTTTGATGACAACGAGAAAATCAAGACCGCCGTTGTCAACTGCTTCTGTTCCCAGGCGGCGAACTTCTACGCAGAGGGATTGAGGAAACTAATGTAGCGGCACGAGAATTGCTTTGAAGTTAACGGTGATAACGTAGACAAAGTAGGTTTGGTGATAACGTAGACAAAGTAGGTTTGTACTAAACGAAACCCGCCACTAAAAGCTTTTACTAAAGCATAATCATTTTTTTACCAAACTGCTCTTCCGTTTTGAATAACCGTCGCGACTTACTGAATTTCCATCATATTTCCAACATTGCTTCGCACGTTAGATTTCTCCGGAAGAAATATTCTGACTGTACACAAAATATAAAAGTTTCACTTGCAAACACAAGTCGTAGCTATATAAAGTGGACTCACATCCACCTAAATCAGAAGATGGGAGACTCGCTGGGACACGCACGATAAAAACTGATATTTTGGGGACATAGCCGCCGTGTTCAGTCCGTGGCGTTCGGATTCTGCTGGTAAAACGAGTTCGTTGGTTTGATTCCTGACGAGATTTAAAGATCTCGTTGTCCTTGCTGTGGACACCATATAATGATTCGAATGTAGTAAAATAAATGAGCTCTCCAAAAGTGCAGGACCTAGCCACATATTTGGTGCGAGAAAGGGCATGCTCATATCCCTTTAAGTTTCTCTTTTACAGACTGCGATTACCAACAGCGACATCATGTGACATGACGTCAGACAAAGTTCGAAAACGCCAATTTTTCAAAGCTAGGCCCTCCTATCGCAATATCGGCCAGCCTTTCTGAGAGACTTTACCGTGGTAATGCAACCAATCTGCACTTTATGTTTAGTTCCTTCTCCTACCTTGAATTTGGATCTTCATATACTGTTACACATTATGCTATGCTTGTTGGTGTTTTTCATGCTATTCTTATTTTATTTGAATAGATTATGTGAACAATTATTGTACTGTCCGTGTACCACGCACCCGAAAGTCTCGTCAATAATAAATAACTAAATAAATAATTCGACAAGTAAATAGATTTGGACACTAGCGTGCGTCTCCAAACGCTGCTGAGTTCTGGCTCTTGCTTATGATGCACCATCAATAAATTACGGTCACTTGTAATGAAGGCTTTCAGTAGCACTGGAGAAGTTTTTTTTTTTTTTTCACGAGCTGTCGTATTTCTCATAATTCTTTCTTTTGGTTGACTCGGGTTCCATTTTGTGACGCCGAATGTTTTTCGCCCTCTCTGTCTTGGTCACTTATACGTTCCGTCCACGGTCAACTGAAACCACCTGGAGCAAAATGCCTTGTGGGCGTGCTAAAAAGCAAATCGTGAATGTACCGTTAGCCGTAGCAAATAAACCATCCTTCCCCGACGTGGCTTTTCTGTCTCATGGGCCTGCCGCCGTCTGCGCATTTTTAGGTAGTATTTGGACACGTCGTTGTCAGTAAAGCGAGAAGAGTGAGGCGCACGAAACTGCCTTCTATCGTTTACGTTAAATTTGCACTAAATATCATATAACTCAGGAAGATGACGATGATCCACTGAAGCCGCGGCGGCCGCATTTTCGATGGAAGCAAACATGCTAAAAGCCCGTGTACTTATATTTAAGTGCACGTTAAGGAACCCCAGGTGGTCGAAAATTCCGGAGCCCTCCACTACGGAGTCTCTCATAATCATATCGTGGTTTCGAACGTTAAACCAAAACAATTAATATAAATGGTATTATTAGATGCTGCACTGAAAATTATCAGCATCGGCACACAGGGGGAGCTGGTAAAAAATCGGGCAGATACATATGTTATTTTAAGAACTTCCGTATATACGAATATACGCCTGGAGAGTTGGGCTAGTTGGTACGAGTCCATTCTGGTCGAAACTGCGCAATAAGACGGGACACGAAGAAAGGCAAGACAAACGTATCCGTATGAAACATAGCGAATATTTTTGCTAGATAAAAATATTTCCCACCATATCAATGAGACAAACAAAATGAGAAGAAACTAAGACACCAGAACATGTGCCAAATATTAGCATCGACAGATAAGGATTAGCAGCCACTTTTTTTTAAATTGTTTCTCGGCATCCCTTGCTTCCAACGTTTCTATTATCCTTCCTTGCATAGAACATAACTATTCTAGAAAATGTTAAAACGTGGCTAACAGACGATTTAGTGCATGGCGAATGAGCCTTAACGTTCTCGTTAGTTATTTAAGGCGGGTAACGAAACCATAAAGCTTTGCCCACTGCTGGCGAAATAACATCTCATTACACACCTTTACTCTCTGCGAGTGCTTTGGTGGACATGTTAGCCGGCCGCAGCGCAATTCCGTGGCTAGTTCAAGCTAACGGTCAAACAATTCGATTTATTTCACCAAAATTTGTCAAAACTATTCTCTGTAGTGCACTGACATTTGTGACGCTGCAGTGTGTTGCGTCTGCTTGCTCCGAAAACCTCCTGTAAGCACGCCGTATAGTGTTGAGAAAGTCGTGTCTCCCTGCTTACACCCATCTTTATAGGAATTTCCCCGCTTTCTTTATGGAGTACTATGGTGACTGCGGAGCCGCTGTAGACTTCTTTCAGTATTTTTATACGGTTTGTCGAGGACCTGATTCCACAGTGCCTGCATGACTGCCGATACATCGACTCAATCAAATGCCTTCTCGTAATCTATGAAAGCTATGATAGGGGTTGGTTATATTCTGCGAATCTCTCTATCAACTGATGAATAGAGTGAATATGGTCTATTGTCGAGTATCCTGTACAAAATCCTGCTTCGTCCACTGGTTGGTTGAATTCTAAAAAAGGCAGTTAATAATTATATTAGCTATTATCTTTGTAAATATCTCACTGTCAAGAGGCACATCGTATACAGGGTGGCCAGTTCATCTAGCACAATCTGTCCCTCGTCTTTCAGCAGATCTCATGTTACCTGATCCTCCAAGGCTTCCCTTCCTTCCCTGTCATTACTGGTTGAATGTCCGATTCCTCTGGCCTCCTGCTGCTTCTTATCGCCCTGGCTTTCCCGGCTACTGTACAGATCTCTGCAAAACTCCTCAGCCTCTTTAACTATCATATCGATATTGTTAATGACGTCGACTTCCTTGTCCCTTAGTGCATACATCTGGTTATTCCTGTGCCCAGTCCACCGCTTTGAGGCTTCGTCCGTTCTTCACAGCATCTTCACGTCTCTCCATGTTATGTCTTCTTATGTCGGCTACCTTGCGCCTAGTGTTTACCCTTGAAAGCTGTGCGAGTTCTATTTTGTCTGTTGTGTTTCATGCTTTCGTTTAGTTGCTCTGACGTTTCTTAAAATGATGTTTTTGTTCTCCTGGCAGAGCTTGCCATTTTCCAGTGCAATGATTGTACCTCTAAATTCTACTGCATACTCCGTAAGGATTATCATTAATTCAGGCTACGCTAAGGTCGGTTGTCTCGGTTAGAGCCGAGTACCTGTTGTGAAGCGAGATTATGATTTCCTGCACCTTCCCTCTAAGGGCTAACTCATTCATTGACTTTTTGCGTATCAGTTTCTGCCGTCCCTTCTCAAGTCTAGTCCAGTTTGAGACCTTACCATCCTATGGTCGCTGCAGCCTATCTTGCCAACCACTTTGACATCCTGCACGATGTCAGGTAGTGCGCGCAGTATGATGTCTATTTCATTCTATGTTTCGCCATGAGGGCTCCTCCACCTTCACTTGCGGTTCGCCCGTTTTCGGTAGAAGGTATTGAATATCCACCTTAGAAGTACATATTTAACATTTATTACATTGTTACAAAATCGAATAGCGAACACTGCAACCACAATTGATTGTGCGCCGACAAGACGCCTGAACAGCATATTTTCCGATACGATTTCGAGCTCAATCAATTTCTTGCGCTTGCATTATGCGTCATTCTCTTAAAGTGGGATAGCGTGCGCCCATTGACCCTCTTCTCTGTAGGGAAAATAATCTGCCGCAGAGTTGACGCTGCTGCGTTCATTGGAGGGGACAAGAGGGTCGAAGCCACAGCTCGCCCATTCGCTTTTCTAGTGGCTTGGTCTGTCAGAACGTTTCCCTGGAGGCCCTTGCGCGCTGGACACCAGATGATTCCGGGGGCTAGTAACCGGGAAATGAGCGCCATCAGCAACTTTTGCCCGATCTAAATAAGACTTTGTCTCGGGAAACTCTTAGTGAGGGCGATGTACATATGACTGCGCTCGAAGATACAGCAGAGTTTGGAATGCACAAAAGTTTATAATTTGTTTCATTTGAGTTCAAAGAGCTTTGTAAACAGATCGTCTTAATCTAACGCTTATGTAATGACGCGCTGTTGCTAACAACATCAGCGCCATGACCATATATGTACGTATGGCGAGCAGCCGTGGATATCCAGTAGGTAGGCGCCGAAAATGGCAGTAACGTAGGTCCCGATTTTGAGAGGTTTCGTGAATGTCAGCTCGCAAGCTATGGCGTCGAGCCCAGTGTTCTGGCAAAACGCGCCAAGAAATGATATATGCTTCGAAAGCGTTAATTCACAATTCTTCGTACACAATGAAGCCACTTTCCGACTGCCAGCTCCGGCGCAGACAAACGGAAGAGGGCTTGCCTATGGCGTTGATGGCGAATCGGGGGCATATCGTGCGCATTATGCCACGTGGAACAGTTATATTCCCCTTCATATATCATTGAAACAGCCCACATGGTGCAAAACCTGGTCACAGGGTAACGAAACCCGGCTGGTGGATATGCGGCTTAGATACGGCGCTGAATTATATATCTTGACACCCAAGCACCACACTGGTGCAGAAATGAAACTTGCGCACTGTTTGTCTATCGCAATCGCCAAAGGTCTCCTCTTTCCAGGAGCCGGGTTTTCTGCTCGCAGCCTCAGTCTTGACTATATTTTTCAGCAGAAGGCTTCTTCTGGAAAAGCAATGAAAAATTGGGGGCCGCCCAAGCTTCGCCTTTAAGAGTTGAACACGATAGCGATATCCTGCCCCTAGTGCGAACTTCGAACACTACGAGTGTTTATCAGAATGCACGCACTAACGTGTGTGCCTTATGTAATGGTTAGCATGCTTTAAACCAGAAACATCGAAGTTGCGATGCACGCACTACGTGGCCTTAAGGGAATACGCGCAATAATGTGTGTGCCTTTTGTAATGGGTGGCTGTCTTTAAACCACCAAGTCGTTAGGATATTGATATGGTGTGACGCCCGATGACAATGTACGCTCGTACCACGCAATATCACTTCGATATTACATCTCATACTGTGACACCTGTATACAGGACGCGTATTTTTGGGAAGCATGAAAGTTACCTACTTGCGACGCAGACGGCCTAGATTCGATTCTCACTCGGACCCAACATTTTTAATGTTTATTTTATTTGCAGCTTTTTTCGATTTTTCGGTCACGGACAAGATGATGACTTTTCGCTCACAGCAAACGGTGCCGACGCCGACGGTAGAATTTCTACGGTACGAGCTCTTTAACGCAATCGCGTTAAAACATGATCTCTATCGGCGCATCATTGTAGTGAGAGGCTACCCTCGTAGAAAGCAAAGCCTCTGAGTTAGATTCTTGCATTCTCAATGATTAGTCTACTACTGCTCTGAGTATACAATCCACAAAGGATAACAGTAAGTCATTTATCCACGGATAAATAAGAGGAGTTTGCGAACTTGCCTTATACACTACCTCCATGACTCTGCGTCGGCCGGTTACATATATCCTATCTAGGCTTACTGGTCTTTGAAGGCCGCTGGTCAGACTTGGTGCAAGATGTTATCTGATACTCGAGACGTTGTTGGCTATGTCAATCGGCCAAGCCACGCGGTGGATCACTGCCTTTACTGATGCAGCCAATTGTTAGCCATAGGCCCCTCCAGACTGTCACTTCTGTCGTTATGACACACTTTCTGCCACTCCACTTGACCAAAACGAAAATCGACAGAGCTAGTTGATTCCTAGCTGAAATTCGTTCGAGCAGTGGAACCGAAAAAAGTGAGGGCAGTGTGAGAAATGTCGGCGCTTCCTTTTTCCCTGGTTTATTTCAGTCCCCCTCTTCGAACCTTTCCTAGCTGCAAACGTCAACTGTTTCGAAATAATGGTTGCTGCCGATTCTATCAAACGCATCGAATAACACCATTTTGCAGCAGGCAAATCATGAAAGAACATGGGGCATCCTCGCAGAAGTGCTTCGGCAGTGCTATCTTCAATACAGCTGATAAACTACAATGCTTCCTCACGAATCGCTCGTACGTTCATTCGTTGCTTCCATGCAGGAGACGTAAAGTCGTCCTGAAGATAATTCTGCGATCATGGTACTTCGTGTGCTCGAGCAGCATCTTACACGTCTCATTTATTGATCGGAAGCACAAGTGGTTGTACTATTTAATCCTTATCGTCTACTAGTGATCCGGTGCTGTCAGACTGCGTATTCGCAAAATTTCCCATACTCAGCTTCCGGATTGCAGCAATCCTTGAATTTAGCCGTTGTTGGCTTTAATATATGTCCACTCACTTTGACAAGGTGTTTTCCTTTCTCGTTGGTAGAGTACAGGACACGTACATCATTATAAATACTTTATAAGCGAAGTTAGCCATCTTGCCACCGAAGAATAACACGCAAAGTCGATCTAAATAGGTTCCGAAGCTTCAGGCGAAAAGCGGTTCAGAACATGTTGCCAGCGACATCACCAAGGAAGGTTATGTGGGTTATGGGTATTGAAGCACGACTTCGTGTGCAGGGGACAAACACTATTAGCGAAAAACCAAGTTTTATTCAAGAATGAAGAAGTATTTATATTTCACAAATGGCGTTTAGTTCCCGAATAACGTTAAACGGGCTCAAGAGGACGACAAAGAAGACAAGAAAGAAGACGACGTCGATAGACCGTGCAAGCTGGGAGCCATCTCGTCAGCCGCTGAATTTATTCTATGCATATAAAGTGTGAATATATTCACCCCGTAACATCATTGGTGGGAGGTACGGGGTATTCACGCATGACGAAGCTTTTCAGCGGGTGCCTAGTTGCCTATTCAATGGAAACGGAAGTCAACAATGCCGACCGTTCAGCGGTCGGCATTGTGCCTTCTTCAACCGGCCCGTCAGCCCTCATCATGGGGTCCCCAAGAAACCCAGATACTTTTTCGGGCACCGATGGCGTTGACGTAAAAGACTGGCTAAATACATGCGAGCGCGTCGGCGTACGTGATGGTACCCAACGCTCATGCTGACCAATGTGATCTTCTACCTAAGAGACACCGCGAAAATCTGGTATGAAACGCCCGAGAAAGACCTCACCAACTGGGATTTATGCAAGCAAGTTAGCTTCGGAGCATTGTGCCGCAGGGTGGCCGCGCAGATGTCCGAAGCCGGTAAGGTCGCAAGGCATTGCAGATGCTTTCACCTTCTTTTATTCAGTAATTCATCTACTGTGCAAGACATCATTTCTGAATGCCGGGGCATTGAGGAATCCAAGAGCGGCCGTGTTATCGAGCAGTTCGCACGACTACTTAACACGGCTGTCACGTCCACGTGCGATGACCTCCGCCTGGCTTCTACGGAAAGTTCCAGTGGTGTTGTCCGTATTGTCTGCCGGGAAATCGAAGGCACAGCTGAGCTCACGTCACCAACCCTCAACTCCGACAACTCTAACCCCACCGTCTCCCTCATCCAGACAGTCGTGCGTCAGGAAATGGACAACGTTGACTTGAACAACATCTGCTCTATTCATCGACCTGAATATGCTCCACCAACTACCTGTGGCTGTCACACCCAAGCGACGTTTTTCTACTCCCCCACGTTATCGTAACTCGGCGGAATGTGCGCACCAGACGGCCGGCAAATATGCTTCATCTGCCGTCGTGTAGCCCATATCTATCGTCGCTGCCGTACTTGATTTAACTCGACACCATTGCCTTACCTTCCTTCCCGTCGCCTCCCTCCCGGTAATGGCCGCTCATTGCCGCAAACACAGCCGCTCACGTCTGACGACACTTCTTTGCCCACTCTACTCAGTCGCTCACCTTCGCTGCAACACCGTTTTTCCCGCTCACCCCATTCGTCGATCGCCGTCTCCAAGCTCCTTCCAGTGCTCACCTCCGGAAAACTGACGGGAGCAGCTCCAAGAGGGGATGCTGCAATAATGACCCGATGGAAAAATCCTGTACTGATCCTGCCCGCACATCCGAACCTTATCAATGTAGACGTGGACGGTGTACCAGTTACGTGCCTAATTAACAATGGGGCGCACGTGTCTGTTATGAACGCTCACTAGAACACGCATGAAAAAAAATTTGTTACTCCTGCCCCAAGTCCTGTGGTCCGAACTGCCGATGGTGAAACACCTGCCGTGACTGGTGTGCTTTCAGCTCGTGTGGCCGTCTACGGACACCACACATCGATTATGTTTTACTTCCTGGAACATTACCCTGACGACCTAATTTTTCGACTTAATTTCTTGTGAGAACATTCGGCCTCGACAGACTGTTCTGCCGGTGTGGTAGAACTCGCTCTAGCTACTGCAGTTCATCCTCCCGGTTGCCCTCCAAGCCGCCTCTGTTCCGCAGAACGCATTCGCTTTCCTCAACGGACAGTTACATCGGCGTATCATCCGTACCACCTGTACCCGAATGCTACTGTATAGTGTCTCCCAATCTTGTAGTCCTGCTTTCACACAACGTTGTGCCATTTCACGAGAGGTCGACACGGGTCCGAAAATTGATATTTTAGATTTGATTGAGTATTTAATATTTTATGCACCTCTTTCCAGTTAGCCTGAGAGTAAACTTCGTTTTATGATTACGGCATAACTTACGAGAAAAAAAATATCGAACTTATCCAACACGGAGGGACCAATTTTGTCACCTGTCATTCTCGAAGGTTTGAGATGCTATAAAAACACAAATATTATTGTTACAAGAGAAATGTGTTTTTTCCTGAAATGTATGACTAATGAAGAATAAATTCGTACGGTTTCAACTTTGTAGAGCGAAGGAAAATAGTTTTTAAAAATGTCTCATTATGTGACATTTTATAAAATATCATATATTCCCGATTTTTTTCTCTGAAGACAATGCAAGCAGCGCTTCAAAGCTTGGCGAGTTGTGGGAATATAGTGCGTTCAATAAGTACGTAAAATATTGTCGCCGTAGGGCATATATATATTTTTATATATTGCCTCAAACTTCTCATATCGGCGAAAGTGAACCTTACTGAAATGCGAATATCTTCGAATACCCCATCTTCAATTTTTTTTTAAATCCCGTAAAGAGATAACTGAAGGCCATAGAAAAGTAATATAGAAAAAATATGTTGCGTTATTTTGTTTTTAGCGACAATATTCGCGGTACAAATCAGAGCTTTTCCAGAATGCGCTGAGGTGCTGAGAAATCTAGAAATCGGAACAGAAAAGCGGCAATGAGCTTCAAACGCGAGAAAACGTGACCGCCAGGGGCGTAGCCAGAAATTTTTTTCGGGGGGGGGTTCAACCATACTTTATGTATGTTGGTGCGTGCGTTTGTATGTGTGCGTGTATATATACGCAAGCAAAACTGAAAAATTTCGGGGGGGGGGTTGAACCCCCCACCCCCTGGTCACCGCATTTGGAGAAGGCTGTTTTAGCACTGTGACAAATACCTATGAAGACGCATTTATGCTGCTGATTACACAGCTCTAACGGAGGAATTCTTCAACACTGTAACTCAGTTGCAAAACATCTGTGTATATTTTCAGATAAACTTATGCATAAAATGTTCCAACGCAAGTGTTAGGTCTCGCAAGATAAAACATATGCGCTTGAAGCACCCGCACTCTGCTCTTTTGGTGATGAATGCGTGAAAGAAGAGATGCGATCAAAAGGGCTGCATCTTTTGGAGGCCACCTTTAGCAGTACGTGACACTAACAAAACACGACCACGATCAGTGCCTTCATATGTGCTTAGCCAAACATGCAAAGAACGTATGTCTGGAACACGTGGCAACAATTTCCACTGGTTCTTCTTAAACTGACGCAAAGTTTCTAGCTCGTCTGCATTTGCACATAGCAGCTTGACATTCTTGAGCTTCGCGCTCATTTGCGCCACCATTTCAGATGCCGACTTTATCACAGCTGAACTTGCCGCTCTCAGGTTGTAGAGCGTGGCCTGATGCTTTACTAGACCACCAACACCGTCACAATAGTTCTTGCCATGCCCTGTGGCCGATAAAATCCACTTTGTTGATATGTGATCTTTCTGACACAACTCGAACAACTGGTACTTGTTTTTTAAGTGACTGCTGGCGCCATCAGAAACATAGATAACATGCGTGTGAGGCTTAAGTTGTTCCTTCATGTAGTTGTCGATTATTTGTAGTGCAAAACCGGCATTGTGCAGCATCATGGCAAGTGTCATCACTGATGACGGCAAAACTTTGGGTTGAATGCGTGCTTGTGACGACACACGTAAATATAGACACCTGTCTTTTGTGCCAGTGATACGACTGTACTTCATTCGGTAAAACGGCTGTCCGATTTTTGGTGAAATCAAAGTGAAAAAAGCCGGCAGATCCCACGCATTGTGGGAATCGATGTATGCGAAGCAGCCAGCATACATCGTCTTGTATGTCGTTTAGCAAAATGCGTGTCATGATGTTCGTGTTAACTCGTGTTATTTATGTTCGTCACACAGTCACGTCGCAAGACACCAATTTCGGGGTAGATCAAGCTGGCGAAACGGCCGCCAGCGCCCCATGAGCGTGACACGTAAGTCATGCTGTACATGACATGCGTGTCATGATTTTCGTGTTAACTCGTGTTATTTATGTTCGTCACACAGTCACGTCGCGCCATACCAATTTCGGGGTAGATCAAGCTAGCGAAACGGCCGCCAGAACTCCATGAGCGTGGCACGTAAGTCATGCTGTACATGACATGCGTGTCATGATTTTCGTGTTAACTCGTTTTATTTATGTTTGTTACACAGTCACGTCGCAAGATACCAATTTTGGTGTATATCAAGCTAGCGAAACGGCCGCCAGCGTCCCATGAGCGTGGCACGTAAGTCATGCTCTACATGACAAGCATGTCATGGTTTTCATGTTAACTCGTCTTTTATGTTCGTCACACAGTCACGTCGCGCAATACCAATTTTGGGGTAGGTCAAGCTAGCGCAACGGCCGCCAGCGCCTCATGAGCGTGGAACGTAAGTCATACTGTGCATGACATGCGTGTCATGATTTTCATGCTAACTCGCGTTTTTATGTCCGTCACACAGTCATGACGCGCAATACCAATTTCGGGATAGATCAAGCTAACGAAACGGCCGCCAGCGCCCCATAAGCGTGGCACGTAAGTCATGCTGTACATGACATGTGTGTAACGATTTTCGTGTTAGCTCGTGTTATTTATGTTGGTCACACAGTCACGTCGCGCAATACCAATTTTGGTGTATATCAAGCTAGCGAAACGGCCGCCAGCGCCACATGAGCGTGGCACGTAAGTCATGCTGTACATGACATGCGTGTCATGCTTTTCGTGTCAACTCGTCTTATTTATGTTCCTCACACAGTCACGTCGCGCAATACCAATTTCGGGGTAGATCAAGCTAGCGAAACGACCGCCAGCGCCCCATGAGCGTAGCACGTAAGTCATGCTGTACATGACATGCGTGTCATGATATTCACGTTAACTCGGGTTATTTATGTTCGTTAGACAGTCACGTCGCAAGATACCAATTTTGGTATATATAAAGCTACCGAAACGGCCGCCAGCGCATCATGAGCGTGGTACGTAAGTCATGTTGTACATGACAAGCATGTCACGATTTTCATGTTATGACTTGTCATATATGTTCGTCGTACAGTCATGTTACGCCAGACCAACTTTAGTGTACATTCGATTAACCAAGCGACCAGGAGAGCACAAGTCGTAGGCGGCTAGATAGATAGATAGATAGATAGATAGATAGATAGATAGATAGATAGATAGATAGATAGATAGATAGATAGATAGATAGATAGATAGATAGATAGATAGATAGATAGATAGATAGATACGCTCAAAGTCGCAGATGTTCGCTAAGAAATGCTTCGCATTTAAAATGCAAGATTCCTTTTCTTGGTTCTCTTTGGCCTGGCGTATTGCTGATTCTTGAATGTGTCTTATGTAACCATAGGTAATCCACTTGACAAACCATGGACTTAGCTCTCGCAGAAAATCACTTGCCTGTACTGTTTTTTTACTAGATCTCCATTTTCCCATACTGCATAGGCTACCTCAATTTCTTCAGGGATTCCCAAATATGTAGCTGTTAGAGCGTCCTCCTTAGCACAATATTCAGAATTGCCTAAAAAACAATCACTTGTAGGAGAGCTGCAGAGACACAGATCATTCAAGAAGTCGGCCGTGTAGGCACCATCGGTGACATCTTGTAGGGCAGAAACACACTCCGCGGCATTAGCACAGTATATACAAAGACACACTTCTTGCTGTAGTGCAAGAAGAACCCACTTCGGCCTCAGAGAATAAAACATTGAGAGCCCAATAGACGTGTTCGGATTAGCTTCTTTAAAGAGACGGTAAGCCTCTCGCACCGATCGGGTCATAAACCTTTTGGAAACATGCTCCTTCTTTCCGTCAATCAAAACAGATACATCTTTTAAATGCGAAGCATTTCTTAGCGAACTTCTGCGACTTTGAGCGTATCTATCTATCTATCTATCTATCTATCTATCTATCTATCTATCTATCTATCTATCTATCTATCTATCTATCTATCTATCTATCTATCTATCTATCTATCTATCTATCTATCTATCTATCTATCTAGCCGCCTACGACTTTGTGCTCTCCTGGCCGTTTCGTTAATCGGATGTATACCAAAATTGGTGTGTCATAACATGGCCTTATCACGAACAGAAATGACAGGTCATATAATGAAAATCATGACACGCATGTCATGAACAGCATGATTTACATTCCACGGCCTTTGGGCTCCCTGGCCGTTCCGTTAATCGGATGTGTACCAAAATTGGTGTGTCATAACATGGCCTTATCACGAACATAAATGACAGGTCATATCATGACAATCATGAGAAGCATGTCATGAACAGCATGATTTACATTCCACGGCCTTTGGGCTCTTGCGGCCGTTCCGTTAATTTCATATATACCAAAATTGGTACGGCGTGACAAGAGTTCATGACGAACATAATGACAGGCCCTAACATGCAAATCATGACGCGCATGTCATATGCAGCATGATTTACATGATATGGTCTCGGGGCGCTCGCGGCCGTTTAAATGAAGGGATACATAGGAAAACTGGTATGACGAGACATTTCTGTATGATGAACATAACTGACACGTGGTAACATGAAAATCATGATATGCATGTCATGTATGACATGATTTACATGCCACGCTCATGGCGCACTCGCGGCCGTTTCGCTGGATTGATATACACCAATATTGGTACTGTGCGTTGTGACTTTATGAAGAACATGACTAACAGGTGGTAGCATGAAAATCATGACATCCATGACATGTATGTCATGATTTACATGCCACGCTCATGGTGCATTCGCGTCCGTTTCGCTTGAGTGATATACACTAGAATTGGTGTTACGCGACACGACAGTATGACGAACGTGAGTGAGACGTGGTGGCATGAAAATCATGACATGCAAGTCATGTACGACCTCATTTACATGCCACGCTCATGATGCGCTAGCGGTAGTTTCAGTAGATTGATATACACCACAATTGGTATTGCGCGATGTGACTGTATGAAGAACATGAATGACTGTTGGTAAGATGAAAATGATGACATGCATGACGTGCACGACATAATTTGCATGTCATGCTCATGACGCACTCGTGCCGTTTCGCTTGCTTGACATAGACCAAAATTGGTATTGCGTGACGCGACTGCATGACGAACGTTAAATGAGAGGTGGTAACATGGAAATCATGACATGCATGAAATGTACGAGATGATTTACATTCCATGCTCATGGCGCACTCGTGGCCGTTTCGCTAGATTGATATGCACCAAAATTGGTATTGCGCGATGTGACTGTATGAAGAACATGAATAACAGACGATAACATGAAAACTTTGACAAGCATGCCATGTATGTCATGACTTACTTGCCACGCTCATGGTGCATTCGCGGCCGTTTCGATAGCTTGATATACACCAAAACTGGCATTGCGCGATGAGACTCTATGATGAACATTAGGGACAGGTGGTAACTTGAAAAACCATAATATTCATGTCATGTATGGCTTGATTTACATGCTTTACTCATGGTGCACTCGCGGCTATTTCGCTTCTTTGATATACACCAAAATTGGTATTGCGCGATGTGACTGTATGACGAACATAAATGAGAGGTCTCAACATGCGAATCATGTTATGCATGTCATGTACGGTATGATTTACATTCCACTGTCATGGTGCGCTTCCGGCCGTTTTGTTAACGTGATATATAAAAAAATCGGTATGGCATGACACGAGTGCGTGATGAATGTAAACTACAGGTCATGCATTTATATACCAGAATATGCGTTTCATTGACATGGTGTACACTAGATTGTGCATGCATACGTGCATGGCAAACATGCGATATATGGTGGACTAGATGCCACGGCATGAATGATTTCATTTGGCTCAAACACAAACAAGGCGATGTATGCAGCTCTTTGCTGGCTGCTTCGCATTACATCGATTCCCACAGTGCGTGGGATCTGCCGAAATTTTTTGTTGGGACTCTGCCGAGAGCAGCCATACTCATCTTTGGAGTAGCAGGCCATAGCTGCCTGGACGTCCATTGGGCTCAGCCGTGTCCTTTCGAGCGCAATTGGCGCCTTGTTTATCGTGCCAGTGTCGGGAACTGTATATCATGTAGGCTGACATGTTTGGTATAAGCGCTTGGAGTTTTCGGCGCTCCAATTCGCTCGGTAACAGTGTCAGTATACGCATTCGCTCTTGATAAGAAGAGCACGCTTCATAGACTTGTTTGAAGTTCTTGAGCCACTGGGCACGCACATTGCATTTTAGATCTGGTGGTTCTAAATGGCGGTTCCACACATTCCGGTGGCATTTCACGGTCACCGTGGAAATGTTGCGAGGCTGGATTTGCTCTGAATGAACGTTGCTCTTTTGCACATGCAGCTTCTCCAGTCGCAAATGTGGCAATGCGTCAGGCGTATTTACGCAACAGTCTTGACTTCTGGCTTCATCTTCTTTCCGGCAAAAACAACTGTTTCAGCTGAGAAGCCATCAGTGAAGACAGCATATCTCTGAGGCGTCTGAAGCAGTTCTGGCAGACGTGGTCGTTGTCATGTGCATGGCGGGAAGCTTTCGGCAAAAGTTTCTGGAGGGCAAACAGGCCGATGTCTTCGACCTCGCGTTTGAAGCTGATTGCCGCTTTTCTGTTCCAATTTCTAGATTTCTCAGCACCTCAGCGCATTCTGGAAAAGCTCTGATTTGTACCTCGAATATTCTCGCTAAAACAAAATAATGCAACATATTTTTCCATTTACTTTTAGATGGCCTTCGTTTATCTCTTTACGGGATTTTATGAAAGATTGAAGATGTTTTTTTTTATATTCGCATTTCAGTAACGTTCTCTTTCGCCGATGTAACAAGTTTGAGGCAATATATAAAACTATATATTTGCCCTACTGCAACAATATTTTATGCACTTATTGAACACACTATAGTTCCATAACTCCTCAAGTTTCGAAGCGCTGCTTGCATTCCCTTGAGAAAAAAAAAGAGGAGTACATAACCTTTCATAAAATGTCGCATAATTAGACATTTTTAAAAACTATTTTCCTTCGGTCTACAAAGTTGAAACAGTATGAATTTATTCTTCATTAGGCATAAATTTCACGAAAAAATGTTTCCCTCGTAACAATAACCTGTGTGTTTTTATAGCATCTCAAACTTTAGAGAATGACAGGTGCCAAAATTGGTCCCTACGTGTTGCATAAGTTCGATATTCTTTCTCGTAAGTTATGCCGTTAATCATAAAACGAAGTTTACTTTCAGGCTACCTGGAAAGAGGTGCATAAAATATTAAATACTCGATCAAATCTAAAGTATCAATTTTTGGACCCGTGTCGATATCTCGTGGAATGACCCCGTTGCGTTTCCGCACACGGTCGTTACTATAACGGACAACGCATCCTGTCTACTGGTAGTGAATTTTCACCTATGTAAACAAGTTTTTCCTCGTGGCATTTCAATCGCAGAAATCATACCGGCGGAGGACTGCCATGTATCAACTCTAAGTTGAATTATGGCAGAGTAGCATTCCGCTACTACTCCATGAGAACAAGGCGGCGTGACTTATATGATTGCACCCGACTTACCGACCCAACATGCTGATGAAGTGCGCGCTCTCTTTGCGTGTTTTTGGGACATCTTCGACCTAGGCGGCCGCCTTCTCACAAAAACGTCAGTTCTTAAACATCAGATTGACACAGGCGATGCGAGACCAATTCATCGGTGACCCTACCGCGTCTCTAATACTGAGCGACACATAATCCAAAAAGAAGTCGACAAAATGCTTTCTCGGAATATCATCCAGCCTCATCGAGTCGATGGGGGTCCCCTGTTGTACTTTTAAGAATAAGGACAACAGTTGGCGATTTTGCGTTGATTATCGTCACTAAAGCAAGATCACAAAGAAGGGCGTCTATCCTCTGCCAGCATTGACGATGCCCTGGATTGCCTTTACGGCGCACAATATTTTTCTTCCATCGACCTCCGCTACAGGTACTGATAAATTGCCGTTGACGACATGGACCGTGACAAGACGACCTTTATTACTCCCTACGGTCTTTACCAGTGTAAAGTGATACCATTAGGTTTGTGCAATGCACCCGCCACGTTTGAACGTATCTTCGACGCCCTCCTGCATAGCGTCAAGTGGTCCATCGGCCTCTGTCTATCTATCTATCTAGCCGCGTACGCCTGGGTGCTCTCACGATGGCCTTCTTATCTTGGTGTAGACCGAAATTGGCATAGGAGGGTAAGAGGATTTGACGAATATGACTGTCGGGTTATGACATCAGTAACGCGAAAATCCTGTCGCGTAGATCGTCAAACCCTTTCCTCCAGATATCTGTGGCACATACCCATTTACAACGGGCCGCGTTGTGCTGGTCTGTGCCACACGTTATTGACAGTTTATATATACCCAGGAACGGCGAGAACATACATTCGTGATTTAATGCGAGAGCGTTAAGAAAAACTGAAATCGGCAGCGTTGACCCGACGAATGGAAAGAATAGTAAAAGTAGGATAACAGCAAGAATCGAGCCCAAACATTCTGCGTGGCAATCAGGTATTCTACCACAGAGCCACGGCAGATTTATAAAGTAGTTTGAAAGAAAAGCCTGTACAGACGTAATGACGGTGCAACATCAATGGTTGTGGTGCTGGCTATCTAATTTTACATAAAAGCAATAAACACTACGCATGTACTCCTACGATACAGGTGTCATATCAGGTTAACGTCGGTGGCTACAGCGTTGGCTCCGCTTTATAGCAGTCTAATAAACATTGCATTTTTATTCCTACGATTCAGCGAGCTATATTCAGCATTTCTCGACCCCGGAGAAATGCATTAACGAAATTTAGGTATGCAATTCACATGATTGCACCATAAAGTGCACTTACCTTCGATAATACTGACGTATGTACTCTAACGTGAGGTCTGACGTTACGTGGCACCTTAAGTTACCCTTTAAACGCCATTGTTGTCGACGTGGCTGGTAAGCCCACGGTGTGCGCACAGCTACTACACTTAAAAACACGTCGATCCACCTCGTAACGCTTGGGTGAAAGCCATAAGCTACAGCGTAGAAATACTTGCTGACTGCTTCGCATGAAACCCACTCCCACAACGCGTGGGATCTGCCCAATTGTCTCCATCCTTTGCGACGCACATTGGAAGGGTATTGAAGATCTTATCTTTCTTCCGTAAGGTAAGACTGCGGCTGAATTCGGCCAAGTGCCACTTCGGCCGTCGTGAAATTTCTTTGCTCGGACATATCGTTGATTACTTCGGTCTTAACCCTGATCAAGATAAAATACGTGCAGTGAAAGATTTCCCTCTGCCAAATTGTTCGAAAGATGCTCGCAGTTTCGTCGGTCTCTGCTCTTACTTCCGTCGCTTTGTCAAACACCTTGCCGAAGCCGTGCGCCCTCTCGCTCAGCTCCTCAAGAAAGACGTTGCCTTCATCGGAAGTCCTAGCAAGCGGATGCGTTCTTCATTCTGGTATACAACTGGTTACCTCTCCACCTATTCTCGCTCACTCTGAGGTATCAGCTGCAACAGAAGTCCGTACCGATGCAAGTGGTCATCGCATCGGAGCAGTATTGGCCTAGACACACCAAAGTCGGGAACGCGTTGTTGCCTACGCCAGCCGCCTTCTTTCTCCTGCTGAGCGCAAGTAGTCCATTACGGAACGCGAATGCTTGGCGCTCGTTTGGGCAGTCGCAAAATTTGGCCCCTGTTTGTACGGCCGCCCATTCAGTTATTATTGATCACCATGCTTTTTGCTGGCTTTCGTCCCTGATAGACCATTCAGGCCTCTTGGTCGTTGGGCTCTGCGCCTCTAAAAGTGCGACTACTCAGTTGTGTACAAAACTGACCGCTTGCATCAAGATGCCGACTGCTTCTCCTGATATCCTGTTGACCCACCAGGCAGTTGTGCGGCCAACCTCTCTACCAACATTCTCTATTTGCCCGCTATTCACGACATTGCAATCGAGCGACGGCAGGACACCGTCTTGCACGATATTATCCAAACGCTAACTTCGGTGACGCCCGACCCTTCCCTTCGAATGTTTGAGCTTCGTGATGGTATATTGCACCGGACCAGCATGCGCCCTGACGGCCCCGACAGACAACTCGTCGTTCCTCCTTACCTGCGCCGGTAAGGAACGGCATATCGTGAGGTCCACCAGCCTCACAATATGCCGGCAGCCGCTCACTTCGGCGTGTCATGGACTTATGACAGATTTTACCGGCGCTTCTTCTGGCCTAGACTGTACCGCGACGTTTGTCGTTATATTGGTGCCTGCCATCGTTGTCAATGACGGAAAAAAACCTACTGCACATCCTGCCGGACGCCGTCAGCAACTGGACCTACCATCATAATCAGTATACCGCGTGGGTGTTGATCTCCTTGGCCCTTTTTCTACGCGGACTGCAGGAAATAGGCGGATTGCAGTAGCAACCGATTATGCAACTGGATGCGTGATCACATGGGGTCTTACAACTTGCTATGCAACTTATGTCACCGGCTTCTCCTCAAGAATGTCACCCTTCACCACGGCGCCCCTCGGCAGCTCCTCACCGACCAAGTCAGCCACTTTCTTTCCAAAGTTGTTGATGATCTCCTACACTCCTGCACCGCTAAACACAATATTTCAACTGCTCACCATCCGCGAACGAACGGTCTAACTGAGCGCCTCAATCGAACTCTTACTGACATGCCATCCATGTAAGTCTCCATTGACCGTCGCGACTGGGACACTACGTTACCGTTTGTCACATTGGCCAATAATTCTCGGCACAATACCGCTTGGTTCTCTCCATTTTTTTCTTTTGTTCGGCCGCAACAATAAGCTACATTTTGACAAAGTCCTACCGTCCAGACTAAGTTATACGTCCGAATGCGCTCGGCAGGCAATAACGAAGGCCAAAGAGGCGCACCCAAATTCTCAACCTATGACTAGGGTCTCGCAGCACAACCAGAAGCCTGTATTTGACGCCCGCCATCGTGACGTCCACTGAACACCCGTTAATGTGGTTCTGCTTTCTTTCCCCATGCGCCACCTTGGACTTTCAGAGAAGCTACTTCCACGTATATTCCTGCCCTTACCGCATCTTACGCCAAGTGACCGATGCCATCTACGAAATCACCCCTAGTAACCCCACCTTCGTTCACTCTCGTACTGACATAGTGCATGTTACGCGACTCAAGCCATATCACTCGACTGCCTCTTGATGAGCACCGGGTCGCTGCTTCAAGAGCCGGGAAATAATGTAACGGTCTGAAGAGGACGACGAAGAAGACAACAAAGACGTCGTCGACAGACCGCGCAAGTTGGGAGCCATTTTGTGAGCCGCTAACTTTATTTTCTGTACAGATAGCGTAAATATATTCTCCTCATAAATATATTATGTAAGGGCGATGGGCAAAGAATGGATGACACTGTTTAATTATCAAGAAAAACTGTTTTTAGCTCCCTCTGAGGACTGGCGCACGCCATTGTTATTTAGTGCAGCGTTTGCAGTGCACGGAAAGGCGCGCTCGTAAACTTCGTTTGCGATGACACGCCCACTCACGTGTTTTGGCAGTATTGGTGTTTCACATTTGCATGCGTTCTCTAAATTACTGTGGTGAGACTTTTTGCTGTACGCAAAGTTGTAAATTTCCTACCGTTCTTCCTTACCGTTCAGTTCCCCTTTACACCTTCGGCAGTGCAGGATAGCAAATTGGGTAATTTTCTTTGGTTAACCTACGAGCCCTTCCCTTAACCCTTCTGTCTTACTGGCTTATGCGTTATGCATAAATATATAAATTAAGCAGGCATCCTCAAAAAAGGAGCACCATCGTGCATATACTAATGCTCTTGTTTTTATACTAGTGTCGTAAGAAGGACCTCAGCTTCGCCGCGCACGAGCTGAGGGAGTTCGTTTTGTCAGAAAATACTCTTTGTGGTGTTCCTATACAATGAGGCTCCTATAAAACAGAGCTCCTATAAAATGAAGCTCCTATAAAGCGGCGTGTACTACGTGCTCAGAAAGCAGAGACTGATATTGAGGCAGTTTCATCTATAGCATCGGCGTCCAAGTGTTAGTGTTATAGCAAATTGATATGCATCCGTGCAGTTGGCAAATTTGCACTACTAAAAGGTCAATTGGTGTTTTCATTTTCCAATGTATACAGCCCACAACAACTTTCATTGCGGCACGTCTGTTGCGTATATGTGCTATAATAACTTACAGCAACCCTCTTTAATCACTCCACCTATTACGTTGTACCCTCGTCAGATGATAACATGTGCGTTATGGTGTGTGGCAGTTGCCGACCGCTGCACCGCTTCTTCAAAATAAAGGTCTTGAAGCCATGATCAAATCTTTATTGCCAACTAGATTTGGGGTTCCCTCAGCCGAAAAGCGGTTAGAAAACCACTTTAGATTGCCTGATGGCCCAGGTATATGGCAGCAGTTTTGAAATTCAGGCTTTTGAAGAAGTATAGTACAATAATAGAAGTAAAAAACAATTTAAAATGTTATTAAAAAGGTGTCGTACGAACAGAATAATAGAGCAAATACACGCATAGAACAAATGAGAGCATTACGTATGTACACTCATAAATACATTGAACAATAATAAATTGTAGCGAAGCCTTCGAGATGAGTAATGGGTTGCGCTTTCTAGCGCCTGCTAGTGGTTTGTCCTCTTTGGCTCCTCCTGCTCGTGCTCGAGTCCGTGTTTTTGCCGTGACCATCGCCATTGCGCATCGTCGCCGAGTGCCGTCAAATAAACACCGCAACAAATTGGTGGAGATTGCTGTGCTCCCATTCGATGCCCCTGGTGCATGGATCCCGTACACTATCAACTACCATGCCTCAAAACGCCGCTCAGCAAAAGCCGCCTCCCACACCGACCACATGTCCCGGTGTTCCTCGGATCCGGTATCCACCTATCTTCACTGGCGCCGATGGCACCGACGTGGAGGACTGGCTCACAGTTTACGAACGCGTGACCGTACGCAACAAATGGGACGAATCAGGCAAGTTGAGAAAACCTGGCATTCTCCCTAGCGAGAGTAGCAAGCTTATGGCACAGCAACCACGCGTCTGATTTCGTGACTTGATCTGGTTTCAAGACCGCCGTCATCAACGTTTTTGGCCGCCCTGCAGTTCGTAAGCTGCAAGCAGAACAGCGTTTATGCGAACGAGCTCAGCAAGCGGGTGAATCTTTCACAAGTTATATCAAAGACGTCCTCGACCTGTGTAAGAAAGCCAACGGCACCATGTTTGAGTATGAAAAGACTCGGAGTATTATGAAGGGCATTGACGACGATGCCTTCACCATTACGCTCGCCAAAAACCCTTCTAGAGTGGCCGAGGTCATAACGCTGTGTCAGAGCCAGGGTGTCGGAACGGAACGAAAACCAAAAACGAAAAGCAAAAAAAACGATATTTTTGACCGGAACAAAAACGTAACGGAAACGTTATCTATTATTTCGTTCCGCAGTGAAACCGAAATTTTTTCAATCCTTTTTCCGTTCACGAGAAAACTTGGCAATCCGGAACAACTGAGGTCATTGGCACTCCGGAAGAACTGAGCAGAAATTATGCTTATCTCCGGGTACAGTATTCGCGCGCACCTCAGGCAGGAATTCCAAAGCAATGTTGAAATTGTGCGAAAAATGAGAACAATGGCAACCACAGATGTTCATATTAACGCAAATCATCTTTTGCGCACCTGTCACGCCGGCCAGCGTGGAGAGGGCATTGTCGGCGCTGAAGTTTGTTACAGCGAAAGCTGTTATGAGATCGCAACAGGCGATTTTGGCGCCATAGTTGTCCGCCGCCGCCGGTGTCCGTAACCGCTTTCGCGGTTACGGACACCGCAGTCGAGTATTCCTGCAGTCGAGTATTCCACCACAGTGCCACGCTGGTGTTTGTAACTCCTTCGCAAATATACTCTGTACAGGCGTCATATGTCGAGCAAGGAATCATGTTAACATATGTATTATATAGCGGGGAAGAAGAGTAAAATAACAACCTGGCATCACACAATGCGAATTGCGCAACGTGTCGGTCGTTGTATGCTTTCAACCCGTTACAAAGGTGTCAGCCATAATTCTTCAGCGTCATCAGTCACAACAAAAAGTGCACAAATGCCTTACAGATGTGTAGCGGGGACCACGGTTCTCCGAAGAATGGCGAAAAATGGCATTTTGGGTGCTTCGCTACTTAAGAAAAATTACGATGATTTATGGCGTGGTGGGTATCTTGCATATGTACTTGTATTAGTTGCCCCAAGAGAGTCTACAACGGCAGGGGCGTAGCCAGGGGGGGGCACACCGGGACCGTGCCCCCCCTCCCCCCGAATTTTTTTTGCCATGGCATACAGAGCTCAAAATGACACGCCATCACATCTGCCTGCCCGACCCCCACTTCAGATCAAGAAGGTGCCCCCCCCCCCTGAAAAAATTCTGTTTACGCCCCTGTACAACGGGCTCTAAAAGGCCACTCATCCAGCTTTCGCTGTGACTGTGCTGCGCGTTCCGCGCCAGCCTCGCGATTTTTTATCACAACAGAAGTCTCGCACATCAGAGGGTACACTCAATGACGTGCTGCTTCTAAGATCGTGCTCACTCCCTTGACGCAAAGCATTGAGCCCGCAAAAAAAAATCGTAATTGACTTTTGAGAAAATAACTACTCTGACTTTGAAGGGTATACTGGTTTGTGCTAGTTGGTAGACTTTCGTGGTACACTTACTTCCGCACCTCTGAAGAACGTGGGAAGAACGTGTTTTACCTCTGTCCCACTTTCTTAAAAGGAGGGCAAGTAACTAAGTCCAATGTTTTTTATGATTACCATAACTTCGAATTATTGCATACAAAAAAATGTTACGAACCGTTACGGAACGTTTTTTGTTCGTTTCGGAACAGAAACGGAACGGAACTTTTTGCGGTGGAACGAAACTAAAACCGAAACGAAAAACATTTCGTTCCGAAACCCTGGTCAGAGCTACAAGGAGCTCCGTTGGCAGCGTTCGATGACCCGTCGCTCTGCATCACGTGAAGAAGAGCTCGGTTGCTTGGCGGCCATACCTGACCAAGCCGCGTTGCTGGCCGAAGTGAATTCATTTGTGCGCGGAAAAATTGCACGCCAGGTCTCTCTCTCCTGGCCTTTGCCCACCCGCCGCACGTTCAACAGTCGTCGACGACCCTTCTTCCTCCCCTTCGCCGAGCGATTGAACAGGAAATTGCGGAGCTGATGCCTGAGTACCACCAGCAACCTCCGGCTCCTGCGTCACAGAGTTACGCTCAAGTTGTCGCCAGGATGCCCCAAGCAATCCCTGCGGCTGCCCCACTGAGTAACACCGAAGCCGCCGCTAGACCTCCGTCCTTCGACGCGGGCGTGCCGGCTTCGTATGCTGCCGTCATCCCTAGGTCCCGACTGCAGCCCACCATGCAGTGATTTCAGCAGCCGTCCCGTCAATCGCACCCTGCGACACGGGTGGGACCTGCCCCAGCGAACCTATGGCACATCCGACAACCGGGCCATATGCCTTGCATGCGGTTATGCCGGTCACATGGCACGTTAATGTCATCGCGTGCAGCCGTCTCGAGTCGTGTCGCCCGTCACCAGCCAGTCCAGCCGTGCATTCTACGACCCACCTCCGCCTATGTCACCGACATCACGCCAAGCTCCATCCACTCGCCGCTCTCCGTCTGCACCACGTCGCTCACTGTCACCAATGCGGCCACGTTCGCTCGCATGAGAGCAGGAAAAGTAGTCGTCGCAGTCCACGAGGCAAGGGCTGCGGCGCTATCGAACTGTAAAAGCCCTCAGCGAAGTCCATCGAATGTCATAGACGTGTTTGTGGACGGTATTCGCGCATGTGCTCTTATCGACACTGGTGCCGCCATATCCGTTATGTGCGCAAAAGTTAGCCGCTTACTCCGAAGAGTGAGGACGCCACTTTCTGGGATGTCCCTCCGTACCGCCAGCTCCCAGTGTGTTAGGGCTACAGCAGCGTGCACTGCTCGCGTCATGATTCAGGACGCTCTGTACGACGTCGAGGTCAGCATAATTGCTGCATGCTCCCACGACGTCATCCTAGAATGAGATTGTCGCCGCGACGACACCGTAATTCATTGCGCAGCAGCCGCAATCGAACTCTCACCGTTCTCACATTTGACGCCGGCAGACATTGCATTACCACAGAGAATGCCACAGTGCCTCCAAACTCATCAACGGCCGTGCCAGTCTACTGCGCCGGTCTCTGCGACACCATTGCACTCCTTTCGCCATCTGACCGCGTTTTCACTAGGAAAGGGTTGCTGGTAACTTTCGCGACCGTGCAAGTCACTCAGGGCAGCACCGCTATTTTTGTTACCAAACCATTCACTCACATTGCTGCGTTGGTGCTAGGGGAATGTCTCGGCAGAGCGGAGCCCCACGAAGACGCACAAGTTCTGGACGCACCCGATGACTCACACTGTACCAGTTACCGTACCATCAGTGCTGTTTCCACGTCTGATTCATCACCCGCTGATGTATTTGGTCCCTCCATTGCTGACAACCTTACGTCGGTCCAGCGTTCCCAGCTTCTGTGCCTGTTGGAAGAATTTCGTTCTTCGTTTGATGTCGGGCAAACTTCTATCCGCCGCACATCCGCTGTGATGCATCGCATCGACACTGGCGCCTAGCCACCAATGCGGCATCGTCCATATCGCGTGTCTGCCGGAGAACGTCGGGTAATTAATGAGCAAGTCGACGATATGCTTTGACGCGACGTTATTCCACCCTCGGGCAGCCAATGGACGTCTCCTGTTCTCGTTGCTTAGAAGGATGGTGCTGTGCGGTTCTGTGTGGACTACCGACGGCTCAACAAGATCACTCGCAAGGATGTTTATCCACTGCCCAGAATCTACGACGCGTTTGACAGCCTCCAAGGAGCACAATACTTTTCATCTCTCGATTTACGCTCGGGGTACCCATGGCTGATGACGCTCAAACGGAGACGCCCGACGGCTTGTATGAGTTCAATGTCATGCCGTTTGGTCTGTGTAATGCGCCAGCGACCTTCGAGCGCATGATGGACACTGTTCTGCGCAACTTGAAATGGCACACGTGCGTGTGTTACCTAGACGACGTCGTCGTTTTCGCTCCGGACTTCACGCATCTTCAACGTCTGCGCCATGTTTTGACGCGTTTCAGCAACGCCGGCCTCCAACTGAATCTGAAGAAGTGCCTATTTGCAGCGCGGTAGCTGACAATCCTAGGCTGAGTCGTGTCCGAGGACGGCATCCTCCCCGATCCGGCAAAGCTTCGGGCCGTGGCCGAATTTCCCAACCAAATCAACGTCCGTCAAAGAAATGCGCAGTTTCGTAGGACTGTGCTCATTCTTTCGACGCTTTATACGCACCTTTGCCACCATCATATCGCCCCTGGTCGTCCGAGTGCGACGACGCGTTCGCAAAGCTCCGTCATTTGTTGACGTCTCCTCCCATACAACACCACTACGACCCTACGGCCCCAACGGAGGTACACACGGACGCCAGCAGTGTAGGCCTCGGCGCTGTCCTTGCGCAGCGCTAACTATGGTTCCGCTTATATATCGTCGCATACGCAAGTCGTACGCTTACTAGAGCTGAGACCAATTACATTGTCACGTAAAAAGAGTACGTAGCGACCATCGGGACCCTTACAAAATTCCGGCCTTATTTGTGTGGTCGCCCATTTCATATCGTCACCGATCATCATGCACTATGCTGGCTGTCGTCATTGAAGGAACCCTCGGGCCATCTCGCCCGCTGGGCACTTCGCCTGCAAGACTGCGACATCCTCGTGCTTTACCGCAACGGACGCCAGCATGCTGACGCTGACGCCCTCTCGCTATCCCCCTTGCCTGACGACAGTGCCCCTGCTCAATATCTAACATTGCTGTTTTTCCATCGACGTTCACATCATCGCTACCGAACAGCGCAATGATAAATGGATCGCCTTGCTGATAGACTTGCTCACTGATCCGTCGGCAACACACACCACTCGCACGTTGCGTCGTCAAGCCCACCATAACGCCATTGGTGGCTACCTGCTGCACCGACGCAATTACAACGCCGACGGCCAAGTGGCTACCTGTGCTACCCCGCAGTCGGCGTTCTGAAATATGCGAGTCCTTCCACTCTGATCAGCAATGCGCGGACTCCGGGGTATCAAAAACTTACCACCACATTCGAAAACGATAATTCTGGCGAGGGATGTACTGCTACGTGTAGAAGTTCGTTCGCTCCTGCCTCGATTGCCAACGCCGAAAACCTTCAACGCATGTGTCACCAGTCAGTCTACAACCATTACCTTGCCCTAACCGTCATTTGCGCGCGTGGGCATCGATTTGTATGGAAGACTTCCTCTGATGTCGGCTGGTAGCCGCTGCGTCATCGTCGCTGTTGACCATCTAACGGGATATGCCGAAGCCGATAACCCTCCCTGCGGCTACAGCGCGCGGTGTTGCCTCGTTCCTGCTACACCGATTCATGCTGCGTCACGGTCCACCCCAGGTGCTTCTCAGCGATCGAGGCCGTCTGTTCTTATCGCAAGTCGTCGAAGCCATTCTCAAAGAGTGCCATGCTGTTCACCGCAAGACTACTGCTTACCACGCGCAGACGAATGGCCTAACCGAACGCTTTAACCGCACGCTCGGCGACATGCTCTCAATGTACGTCGCCGCCGATCACACATATTGGGACGCCATTCTGCCCTTCGTCACCTACGCCTATAATACCGCCCCTGATAGCACAACTGGCCTTTCACCGTTCGTATTGTACGGAAGGCACCCGTCGCACACAATCGACACGATCCTCCCATACAAGGCGGATCCATCTGAATGTGCGCCTATTTCCGACACAGCCAGGCTTGCTGAAGGGTGTCGCTAGCTTGCCAAGAGCTTTACAACGCATGAACAAGAGCGGCAGAAGAGCATTCGCGGTGGCACCACCACTTCTGAGCCCACGTTCCTTCCTGGAGCGCTCGTATGGCTTTCGGTCCCTGCAACTGCAACTGGCCTCTCTTCAAAACTACTGCCGAAATACGAAGGTCCCTACCGTGTCGTCGAGCGCACATCCCCGATCAACTACCTGATCGAAACCATCGAACCATCTTCGGACATGCGCCACCGAGGGCGCGACGTTGTCAACGTAGAGCGCCTCAAGGCCTACTATGACCCACTCATAATGACAAGCTGTTAGGTCGCCGGGTGGCTCCCTTTTCGTACCCGGGGTCATTGTGGCGAAGCCTTGGAGATGAGTAATAGGTTGCGCTCTCTAGCGCCTTCTAGTGCGTTGTCCTCTTTGGCTCCTCCCGCTAGCGCTGTGAGACCTCGTTTTTGCCTTGACTGTCGCCATTGCGCATCGTCGCCGAGTGCCGTCAAATAAACACCTCAATAAAATAAACGTGATAAAAACAAAGAACGCTGTATAGACTAATGTTTCATACTGGTGGTGTTAGTTCAGCGTACTATAAAAACACATTTAACGATGTTGCAAAAAAATTCACGCATCTTCTTTTCGTAAACATAAAAAAAATCACAGCATATCCACGGAGTGAATGATGATGAGTGGGCGAAGCTGCGGAGGTTCATCGGTAAACCGTGAATCTTCCGTGAATTCTGCCCAGTACATCATCACCGACGTGAGATCGGTGATCGGTGAAAACCATTGCTTTAGAAAACATCAGGCGTCTTTTCGTTTTGCTTTAGAAACATCTGGCGTCTTTTCGTTTTGCTTTTAGAAAACATCTGGCGTCTTTCGTTGGTTTATTTCATCAATCAACGGCGTTTTGAACAAAATTTTTATTGTTTAATCACGCACAGGAGAAATCTCACCAGGCACTACCTTGGAGGTAAACAATGGCTGCTAATGGGAATGAGAGACAGAAGAAGTCGGCTTTTAGCTAACACTTACACTTCTACTTCTACTAACGTTTCCTACTGGAACATGCCAATGGCTGCTAATGGGGAATGAGAGACAGAAGAATTCGGCTTTTAGTTAACGCGCACGCTGCGAATTTTTTATTGTTCAACAACGCACAGGAGAAATCTCCCACCGGCACCACCTTGGAGGTCAAGATGTGGTACTAGCGTTACGACTGGTTACGCCCTACGAGGGACGAACGGGTGCCGCTTTAAGGAGCTTCGCCCCTAAAAAAGTTAGGGCATCATCTACATATTTTTTTCATTTCATTCATTTCATTTTATTATACCCCTCAGGGCCAGAGGCATTACAGAGGGGGAGTGGTAACAACACTTTGACACAAAAAACAAGAAACAAAGGAACGAAAAAAAAACAAAAAAAGTAATAGAAAACGCACATGAAACAATAGAGCAAAATGTGAATTTACAGTGAGTTTACAAAGAGCCTGAGTATACAATGTTAGCTATGGAATTACGGAACTGTTCATGATGAATAATGTTCACGACGTCCGCGGGAAGGCCATTCCAGTCGCGAGAGGTTCGTGGTAGAAATGAATGATAAAAGTGCGCAGTATCACATGAAGGGAGTCCGACTTTATGACGATGATCTGTGCGATGGGATACATAAGATGGCTCAGGGATGAGGCGATCGCGTAGCGCAGGATGATGATACGTCTTATGAAACAAGGCAATGCGTGACACTTTTCTGCGCGATGATAATGATGGGAGGGAAAGGTTTGATTTCATGGAAGTTATACTGGCGGTGCGGCTGTAATTAGAGTGAATGAAACGTGCGGAGTTATTCTGTACCATTTCTAGAGCATAAATTAAGTTTGCTTGGGTGGGATCCCAGACCGGTGTAGCGTATTCCAATTTCGATCTAATTAGTGTTTTATAAAGGAGGACTTTCACGGAAGGAGGAACATGGTAAAAGTTTCGACGAAGGTAGCCTAACATGCGATTAGCTTTGTTAATTAAGTGCTCGATATGAGCAGACCAGTTCAGATTTGCTGTAATGTACACGCCGAGGTACTTATATGAAGTGAGTGATTCTAAATTAATGTTATCAATGAAGTATGGTGGTGGCCAGGAAGATTTTCTAGAAACGCGCATGACTTTGCATTTATTGATATTTAGCTTCATTGACCATTCGTTACACCAATTAGCAACTGCACCAAGATCAGATTGGAGTAAGGAAGAATCGTTAGTATTCGTTATCTCTCTGAAAATGACACAGTCGTCCGCGAATAGAAGAATGTTAGAGTTTACAACGGAAGGAAGATCATTAATATAGATTAGAAATAATAAAGGCCCAAGGACTGAGCCTTGAGGAACGCCTGAATACACATCTGTAAATTCAGAGTTAGAGCCATTAAATGAAACAAATTGTGAGCGGTTTAAAAGAAAACACTCAATCCATTTCAGTAAATTATTATCAATATTAAGCGTGTTTAGTTTAAGCAGTAGTAATTTATGACATACCTTGTCAAATGCCTTACAAAAATCTAAAAATATGCAATCGATGATTGATGATCGGTCTAGAACATGATGTAGTACATGAGTAAATGATATGAGCTGAGTTTCACATGAATAATGTTTTCTAAAACCATGTTGTGCTGAAGAGAAGAAAGAGTTTGATTCAAGGAAACTGACAAGGTTGGTGAATATAATGTGCTCAAACATTTTACAACATGTGCTGGTTAAAGAAATGGGGCGATAGTTAAGAGGAGATGTTTTGCTGCCAGACTTGTGAATTGGAATGACCTTCCCAATTTTCCACACTTTTGGAAGAACGGAATGATGAAGTGATTGCTGAAAAAGTTTACACAGGATTAACGCAGTATAGGTAGAAGTGTTTTTCGAAAACTTCGCACCAATATTATCACATCCGGGTGCTGAATGAAGGCCAAGTTTATTAATAAGCTTAAGAAGACCGAATACTGATTAGTATAGGTGGCATAGCTTCAAAAGTATGGTTGACAGTTGTCGGAGTATGAATAACCGAGATAGCTGAGAAGTTCTCAGCAAATGTACGGTTAAAAACTGTGGCACAAACATCCGATGAAATGGGACGATTAGGTCGAGACGGCAGCGTGAATTTAAGGGACTGCACAAAATAGGTCGCACGCAAACGTGGAACTAGTCAAGTGTCGGCGCTTCGAGTGGTAGAATGGGTGTATTGCATGCTTATGTTGGATAAATCTACAATCAATATTCGTAAGTCTTGTTTCGCAAAGAAATAAGTATACGTTAGGCGAAATTCAAACAACTTTTTCATAATAATTATTTTACAACGGAAGAACAATGCACCTGTAGAGCCAGGATGTCGGAACGAAATGTTTTTCGTTTCGGTTTTAGTTACGTTCCACCGCAAAAAGTTCCGTTCCGTTTCTGTTCCGAAACGAACAAAAAACGTTCCGTAACGGTTCGTAACGAACAAAAAACGTTCCGTAACGGTTCGTAACGTTTTTTCGGTATGCAATAATTCGAAGGTAAGGTAATCATAAAAAACATTGGACTTAGTTACTTGCCCTCCACTTAAGAAAGTGGGACAGAGGTAAAACACGTTCTTCCCACGTTCTTCAGAGGTGCGGAAGTAAGTGTACCACGAAAGCCTACCAACTAGCACAAACCAGCATACCCTTCAAAGTCGGAGTATTTATTTTCTCCAAAGTCAATTACAATTTTTATTGCGGGCTCAATGCTTTGCGTCAAGGGAGTGAGCACGATCTTAGAAGCAGCACGTCATTGAGTGTACTCTCTGATGTGCGAGACTTCTGTTGTGATAAAAAATCGCGAGGCTGGCGCGGAACGCGCAGCACAGTCACAGCGAAAGCTGGATGAGTGGCCTTTCAGAGCCCGTTGTACAGGGGCGTAACCAGAATTTTTTCAGGGGGGGTGGGCGCACCTTCTTGATCTGAAGTGGGGGTCGGGCAGGCAGATGTGATGGCGTGTCATTTTGTGCTCTGTATGCCATGGCAAAAAAAAAAAAATTCGGGGGGAGGGGGGGGGGGGCACGGGCCCGGTGTGCCCCCCCTGGCTACGCCCCTGCCGTTGTAGACTCTCTTGGGACAAGTAATACAAATACATGTGCAAGGTACCCACAACGCCATAAATCATCGTAATTTTTCTTAAGTAGCGAAGCACCCACAATGCCATTTTTCGCCATTCTTCGGAGAATCGTGGTCCCCGCTACACATCTGTAAGGGCTCGTTCACACAGCCGTCAAACGCTCCGTCACGTCAACATCACGTCGCCGATTTCCGTCAGGGGAGAGGGTTTCCGAGACGTTTTCTCCGGAAAAAACGGTTGACGGTGTCGTCAACCGTTTTGACGACACCGTCAAAAGGAGCCCCGCCACTAGAAAACGGACCAATCAGAAGTTTACGTTTAGAGTTCCCAGTTCTGAGAAGAGCCACGCGTCTAGCATACGGCCCCTGGGTCCGTGGCCTTGAAACACTGAACGCGCGCCTGACCGAATGGGCCATAAAACGGGGGGACAAGTGGTTGCTTTTGTGCGTGTGTGTGTGTGTGGTGCGAGGAGGAGCGCCCAGCGGAGTCGGAGAGCGCCAGCGAAGCATTTGAGCTGCGTGGACAAGTCCTATTTTGGTGCATCAGTCGGTCAACACTGCACAAAAATGTGCGGCTGTCGACGCTGCAACCGCCGTCGTCCTTTCGTACACTGCTACGTCGCGTCTGCTGTACGTTTTTTTGACGTGACGGTGACGTGACGGAGCGTTTGACGCCTGTGTGAACGAGCCCTTAGGCATTATGTGCACTTTGTGTTGTGACTGATGACGCTGAAGAATTATGGCTGAGACCTTTGTAACGGGTTCGAAGCATACAACGACCTACACGTTGTGCAATTCGCATTGTGTGATGCCAGGTTGTTATTTTACTCTTCTTCCCCGCTATATAATACATATGTTAACATGATTCCTTGCTCGACATATGACGCCTGTACAGAGTATTTTTGCGAAAGAGTTAGAAGCACCAGCGTGGCACTGTGGTGGAACACTCGACTGCAGGGCAGAGAGCGCGGGTTCATCCGATCCTAGAAATTTGTTTCTGATTTCAATTTTTCTGTTTCGCGTGAAAGCGGTTACGGACACCGGCGGCGGCGGACAACTATGGCACCAAAATCGCCTGTTGCGATCTCATAACAGCTTTCGCTCTAACAAACTTCAGCGCCGACAATGCCCTCTCCACGCTGGCCGGCGTGACAGGTGCGCAAAAGACGATTTGCGTTAATATGAACATCTGTGGCTGCCATTGTTCTCGTTTTTCGCACAATTTGAACATTGCTTTGGAATTCCTGCCTGAGGTGCGCGCGAATACTGTACCCGGAGATAAGCATAATTTCTCCTCAGTTCTTCCGGAATGCCAATGACCTCAGTTGTTCCGGATTGCCAAGTTTTCTCGTGAACGGAAAAACGATTGAAAAAATTTCGCTTTCACTGCGGAACGAAATAATAGATAACGTTTCGGTTACATTTTCGTTCCGGTCAAAAATATCGTTTTTTTTTTTCGTTTTTCGTTTTTGGTTTTCGTACCGTTCCGACACCCTGTGTAGAGCTAATGCGCGGGACATTTGCAGTATATCGCAGTAAGTGTATATTGCAATAAGTGAATTGTTTTTATGTTACTTGAGGTTGTGGTGCCCCAGACCAGTTCATGTTTATGGTTTCCGGCACAAAGTTCTAAAATTCATACGCATTGGAAATGTCGCCCCATTCAATACATCAACTACTGTACTTATATAAAGCTTACTTTGTAGTACTGTAATAACAGGGAAGGTCAATCAATGTAAAGGTGTCCACTATGAGTGGCTACTTGCGGCTTCTCGATAAATTATTCCCGAATAAAAAAAATGTGTAAGAAAGGGGATATGGCATTCTCTATGCATACTCCCGAAGCCAATCAGACAGCTTTATTGCGCCAATAAACATAACAAAAATGTGAATGTTCGAAGGACAGACCGCAGTCTGGAACGTTTATAAATTATCGGTATGATGTGAAGTGATCGGTGCAGCCTGTCGCCATTGTGTCCGCGTTCGCGGTCATCATTTCACGTCAGCATTACATTTACTCCGGAAAAGTGAAGCATAAGTGCTAATCATTACCCTGCTCAATTTGATACCTCACAAAAGAAATACATAACTAAGGCATGTACGCCGCGCCACGGTGGCGTAGTGGTTATGGCGCTCGACTGGTGACCCGAAGGTCGCTGGGATCTACTCCCGGCGGCGGTGTCTGCTTTTCGATGGAGGCTAAAATGCTTAAGGCCCGTGTACTTAGATTTCGGTGCGAGTTAAAGAACCCCAGGTGGTCGGAATTTCCGGAGCCCTCCACTACGGCATCTATCATAAACATATCGTGGTTTTGGGACGTTAAACCCCAGATATTATTAACGCAGGCATGTACTAACGATATACAGCTATCTGCTTTCATGCTACAACGCTTCCGGATATAGTGCACCTGTTTCCTTCAACCATGCTTTCGCAAAACGTCATGCAGCCGTGCAACTTTACCAGACTGAGCTCTCGCATATCACATCTTTTATCGAGCCTTAACAACGTCTTTCAGTCAAAACAATTTCGCGATCCATTCATGATACCAGACATATCAACGCTAAAACAAATTATTGCGTAACATAAAAAGCTGCGCTAACGCTCATATTGTGTTATAGCAGCTGGTTGGCTGCCAACAGAAATGTGTATTTATTGCTGTCCAGAACCAGTAAAACAAACAAAATTTCAGTTTGGCATTTTTCGATTGCTTCATTTTCAAGTTTCCTTTCCAAACGCAGCTCTTTTGCACATCAGTTCTGAGGAATCCCGCAGGGTGGCGGAAGAGTTAAGAAATGAAAATTGACAACACCCGTTTGTAGCACGAAGCCACGAGGAAATCCATATGGATTTCTGAGATGAAACATTTTTTCGTTGCTCAGAGTTTCGTCCTGGTCCGGGGATCGAACCCAAGTCAAACGCCTTTTCTTGGCGGTCGCTCTACCAATTGAGCTAACAAAGGAGCGAGCAATGTGCAGCGCGACCACGAATTTTTCGGCACGTAAGAAGCTTTCTTTCTCAGAAATACGTATGGATTTTCTTGTGGCTTCATGCTACAAACGCGTGGTTGTAAATTTCCCTTTATTAACTCTTCGATCACCTTGTGAGATTCAGCAGAACACGTGTGCAATAGTATGTGTCCATGTTCTTCGAACTGTCGATCAATTCGCCCTCGCGATGCCAATTGCAAGTTTCCTGGTTAGCTCACAAACAACGCACACCCTGTATCTGTCGCCGGTCTTCTTCAGATGTGGCACACCTTATGCGAGTAGGTCACCACAACAGTTCGTTTTGGCCAACAAGTAGTTTGCTCCAGCTCAAGCGATGCAGAAGATTTTACGTCCCGTATTTGGCTTTATATTTGGCGTTACTTCGCGTATTTGGCGTCCTCGCAGGATTTAGCAAGAGCAAAGCGGATGAAATTTTTCGCTAAAGCTGTCTTTAAGAGCTTGGTGCGCGCCGAATGATAATCAAGGTTTGTTCGTCGACCGTGAATTGTATCCTCTCCATGTGTCTGTTCGCCAGCAGAATACTTCATAATACTCACCAGAACCAACTAGCCCATCTATCAAAGCGTAGCAGTCGGTTGAGGCTTGAAACATAGATTGTGGTGGAAACACATGCGTGAACCAGGCTTCCATAAACTTACATAGAGAAGTGAAATGCAAGAACAAATCACTCGGGTAGACTCCCACGTGCGCTGAATCGACAGGTGGCGCTAGGTTACATGCGTATGAGCAGATAAGAATATTGTCCGCTTTTTCTTTCTGCAGAAAGGCGCCCGTTCAGTTCAGAGTCGTAGTTTGTGGTGTCTTGTTCTCTTATGTCCGTCTTTGCAAGCATTTCCTTCTATGACGATAGTCAAATTTATCGTGCTGTCGATTGTGCCACCTGCTAGGCTAACCCTGAGGTCATATATTTAGGGTCGGGGATATCAATGAAGAGTTATGAGAGTGTGGCGAACTTTTTTTCGTCTTCTGCTGTACCAAGGCTGGCTGTATAAGAGCTCAGGGCTGTATAAGAGCCCTTATACAGCCCTGATGTGGGCCCGGCAGACTTTATCTTTGTCCTAAAGCTAAAGAGAATCCAGAGAGGATTCCGTTTCGAGGGTGGTCCCGCCATCCAACCAGCTGTCACAGAGTGTATGAGAGAAGTCACGGCTGGCTTTCAGAGAGCCTTTGCAACGTCGGAATCGCGTTGTAATCGGTGTATCGACGCCCAAGGAAATTAAGGCACACTGCGCTTCTAACTCTCCGTTGATGAGAGCGCCTTGAGCGGCAGAGCACGCGTCGCTGCGGTGGTGGGTCCTTCGGGCGCACCGGCCAGCGGCAATTTTCGCGGCTGCTTGCTTCCGTTTTTGGTCGCTTTGTGCTAACTGAACAAGGGTCCGCGACCCTTCATCGGTCTCGCGATTCAGCAGCGTGACTTCTTATGCTCTGGTCTTCCACAACATCTACGATAAGTGACCTGGAATATAATTTACCGCTTCTCGAAAGCTCGTCTGGAGAAGAACATGAAACGTCAACGTTGGAGTCAAGATATTCACAGCGACACATTAGAATTTTTCTTTGTGTTCGTCAGAGAGTCCTATTGCAGGGCCAGCTGGTCAGGACTTGCAGCACTGCGCCATATGAGCCGTACATTCGATTCAATTGTTAATCACAGCATGGCCTCTAAAATGCGGTATTTTAATTGTCTCGCCGATCAACAACCGCTGGAACATTTTTCAATTATTGTTTTAATTTTTGTGGTTCGCAACCTCGATAAAACAATCTAAAGCCACCAGAAAGGCACTAGAATCTGTGGCAGGCATTTCGTGGGCAATATTGAGACCAATCAAGAGGAGCACATAGCCTGGTTGCTGACTGAAATGTTTAAATTTTCGTTTTCTTTACAATAAGGCTGGAACAACTGGCTCGCACCTCTCTTGCAGCCACTGTGATGGTGAGTCAAGGCGGTGATGCGGGCTAGTTGGTTTGAATCACTAGTAAACATATTTGTAGCGCAAAAAAACCAGACGTAGACACAAGTAAGGAACACATACACAGGACGGGCGCTAGACATCAACTGATTTATTACTACAGAGAACATAAAAAGCCAAAAAACCGTCGGACACGAGCGGATGCGCTCCTGTGTATGTGTTCCTTACTTGTGTCTACGTCTGGTTTTTAAAGACGATAGTCTTTCTTGGGGAACTTAAACGCAGAAATTTTGGTCTGTCTTTTTGTCTGTCTTTCTGTTTGTCGGCACGTCACTCGATTCAACCACCTGGCCAAAGTTGAACCACTTGCTTACCGCCCACCCATCTTGAACTGGTACGGCTGTTCATACTTGTGAACGTTGTCGATCAAAAATAAATATTACGCTTATCTGAGGCGCGGCATCATTAGGTAAGTATTAGGTGGTGTGTTCCTTTAATAGAAAATACATAGATACGCAATTTTAAGGACCCCAGTTTTTTAAGCTGCGCTGAAAATGAGACTGCGCTGAAACTTGTCTTCCTCCGTGCCCTCTGCACAAGCTCATGTTGTGCATCGGTTTCGGTTCAGTATTGCATTGTACGAATGAGAGGGGGCGCCTCTCTGGCATTCCTGTTTTACACAGGCGACGTGTAAGTAAGAGAGTTTGTGGAGAGTACTCGTTGAGTGCGGACGTTTCTTCTCCTTCGGCGCATCGCGCCAAACCGCGTGTTCGGGCTGGCCGGCGTTCGGGACTACCAGCCCGCAACACAGCACTAATGTTTCCCGACGTATTGCCAGATGGCGTCCATATCTCACGCAGCGCCTCTTCTATCGTCTTTAGACGACATTTGCAGCGAAGCACGCAGATACACGGCCAATTTTTTTTGCGCTACAAATATGTTTACTTGTGATGGCGGCTTAGACACTTCAGCGGAACTTTAAATTCCCCTGAATGTGCGCCACTTACTTTTCCTGCTGAATGCAAGAAGCTACGTCTAATCATGAAAGCAAGCCTCTTCTGCTGTGTTCTTTTTTTAGCGTGGCTATATCCGAGCTTTTCGGGTATTCCTTCCTTACACTCGGCGTACATATGTACCTTTGGATGACTCGCTTATGAGTGGCAAATGACGAGTTCGCGTCCCTCATTTCACGTCAGCATTACATTTACTTTGGAAAAGTGAAGCATACGTGCTAATCATTACCATGCTCAATTTGATGCCTCACAAAAGAAATACATAACTAAGGCATGTACGCCCCGCCACGGTGGCGTAGTGGTTATGGCGCTCGACTGGTGAACCGAAGGTCGCTGGGATCTACTCCCGGCGGCGGTGTCTGCTTTTCGATGGAGGCTAAAATGCTTGAGGCCCGTGTACTTATATTTCGTGCACGTTGAAGAACTCCAGGTGGTCGAAATTTCCGGAGCCCTCCACTATGGCGTCTATCATAAACATAGCGTAGTTTTGGGACGTTAAACCCCAGATATTATTAAAGAAGGCATGCACTAACGATATACAGCTATCTGCTTTCATGCAACAACGCTTCCGGATATAGTGCACCTGTTTCCTTCAACCATGCTTTCGCAAAACGTCATGCAGCCGTGCAACTTTACCAGACTGAGCTCTCGCATATCACATCTTTTATCGAGCCTTAACAACGTCTTTCAGTCGAAACAATTTCGCGATCCATTCATGATACCAGACATATCAACGCTAAAACAAATTATTGCGTAACATAAAAAGCTGCGCTAACGCTCACATTGTGTTATAGCAGCTGGTTCGCTGCCAACAGAAATGTGTATTTATTGCTGTCCAGAACCAGTAAAACAAACAAAATTTCAGTGTGGCATTTTTCGATTGCTTCATTTTCAAGTTTCCTTTCCAAACGCAGCTCTTTTGCACATCAGTTCTGAGGAATCCCGCAGGGTGGCGGAAGAGTTAAGAAATGAAAATTGACAACACCCGTTTGTAGCACGAAGCCACGAGGAAATCCATATGGATTTCTGAGATGAAACATTTTTTCGTTGCTCAGAGTTTCGTCCTGGTCCGGGGATCGAACCCAAGTCAAACGCCTTTTCTTGGCGGTCGCTCTACCAATTGAGCTAACAAAGGAGCGAGCAATGTGCAGAGCGACGACGAATTTTTCGGCACGTAAGAAGCTTTCTTTCTCAGAAATACGTATGGATTTTCTTGTGGCTTCATGCTACAAACGCGTGGTTGTAAATTTCCCTTTATTAACTCTTCCATCACCTTGTGAGATTCAGCAGAACACGTGTGCAATAGTATGTGTCCATGTTCTTCGAACTGTCGATCAATTCGCCCTCGCGATGCCAATTGCAAGTTTCCTGGTTAGCTCACAACGCACACCCTGTATCTATCGCCGGTCTTCTTCAGATGTGGCACACCTTATGCGAGTAGGTCACCACGACAGTTCGTTTTGGCCAACAAGTAGTTTGCTCCAGCTCAAGCGATGCAGAAGATTTTACGTCCCGTATTTGGCTTTATATTTGGCGTTACTTCGCGTATTTGGCGTCCTCGTAGGATTTAGCAAGAGCAAAGCGGATGAAATTTTTCGCTAAAGCTGTCTTTAAGAGCTTGGTGCGCGCCGAATGATAATCAAGGGTTGTTCGTCGACCAAGAATTTTATCCTTTCCATGTGTCTGTTCGCCAGCAGAATACTTCATAATACTCACCAGAACCAACTAGCCCATCTATCAAAGCGTAGCAGTCGGTAGAGGCTTGAAACAGACTGTGGTGGAAACACATGCGTGAACCAGGCTTTATATTTGGAGTTACTTCGCGTATTTGGCGTCCTCGCAGGATTTAGCAAGAGCAAAGCGGATGAAATTTTTCGCTAAAGCTGTCTTTAAGAGCTTGGTGCGCGCCGAATGATAATCAAGGGTTGTTCGTCGACCGTGAATTTTATCCTCTCCATGTGTCTGTTCGCCAGCAGAATACTTCATAATACTCACCAGAACCAACTAGCCCATCTATCAAAGCGTAGCAGTCGGTTGAGGCTTGAAACATAGATTGTGGTGGAAACACATGCGTGAACCAGGCTTCCATAAACTTACATAGAGAAGTGAAATGCAAGAACAAATCACTCGGGTAGACTCCCACGTGCGCTGAATCGACAGGTGGCGCTAGGTTACATGCGTATGAGCAGATAAGAATATTGTCCGCTTTTTCTTTCTGCAGAAAGGCGCCCGTTCAGTTCAGAGTCGTAGTTTGTGGTGTCTTGTTCTCTTATGTCCGTCTTTGCAAGCATTTTCTTCTATGACGATAGTCAAATTTATCGTGCTGTCGATTGTGCCACCTGCTAGCCGAACCCTGATGTCATATATTTAGGGTCGGGGATATCAATGAAGAGTTATAAGAGTGTGGCGAACTTTATTTCGTCTTCTGCTGTATCAAGGCTGGCTGTATAAGAGCTCAGGGCTGTATAAGAGCCCTTATACAGCCCTGATGTGGGCCCGGCAGACTTTATCTTTGTCCTAAAGCTAAAGAGAATCCAGAGAGGATTCCGTTTCGAGGGTGGTCCCGCCATCCAACCAGCCGTCACAGAGTGTATGAGAGAAGTCACGGCTGGCTTTCAGAGAGCCTTTGCAACGTCGGAATCGCGTTGTAATCGGTGTATCGACGCCCAAGGAAATTAAGGCACACTGCGCTTCTAACTCTCCGTTGACGAGAGCGCCTTGAGCGGCAGAGCACGCGTCGCTGCGGTGGTGGGTCCTTCGGGCGCACCGGCCGGCGGCAATTTTTGCAGCTGCTTGCTTCCGTTTTTGGTCGCTTTGTGCTAACTGAACAAGGGTCCGCGACCCTTCATCGGTCTCGCGATTCAGCAGCGTGACTTCTTATGCTCTGGTCTTCCACAACATCTACGATAAGTGACCTGGAATATAATTTACCGCTTCTCGAAAGCTCCTCTGGAGAAGAACATGAAACGTCAACGTTGGAGTCAAGATATTCACAGCGACACATTAGAATTTTTCTTTGTGTTTGTCAGAGAGTCCTATTGCAGGGCCAGCTGGTCAGGACTTGCAGCACTGCGCCATATGAGCCGTACATTCGATTCAATTGTTAATCACAGCATGGCCTCTAAAATGCGGTATTTTAATTGTCTCGCCGATCAACAACCGCTGGAACATTTTTCAATTATTGTTTTAATTTTTGTGGTTCGCAACCTCGATAAAACAATCTAAAGCCACCAGAAAGGCACTAGAATCTGTGGCAGGCATTTCGTGGGCAATATTGAGACCAATCAAGAGGAGCACATAGCTTGGTTGCTGACTGAATTTTTTAAATTTTCGTTTTCTTTACAATAAGGCTGGAACAACTGGCTCGCACCTCTCTTGCAGCCACTGTGATGGTGAGTCAAGGCGGTGATGCGGGCTAGTTGGTTTGAATCACTAGTAAACATATTTGTAGCGCAAAAAAACCAGACGTAGACACAAGTAAGGAACACATACACAGGACGGGCGCTAGACATCAACTGATTTATTACTGCAGAGAACATAAAAAGCCAAAAAACCATCGGACATGAGCGCATGTGCTCCTGTGTATGTGTTCCTTACTTGTGTCTACGTCTGGTTTTTTTGCGCTACAAATATGTTTACTTGTGATGGCGGCTTAGACATTTCAGCGGATCTTTAAATTCCCCTGAATGTGCGCCACTTACTTTTCCTGGTGAATGCGAGAAGCTACGTCTAATCATGAAAGCAAGCCTCTTCTGCTGTGTTCTTTTTTTAGCGTGGCTATATCCGAGCTTTTCGGGTATTCCTTCCTTACACTCGGCGTACATATGTACCTTTGGATGACTCGCTTATGAGTGGCAAATGACGAGTTCGCGTCCCTCATTTCACGTCAGCATTACATTTACTTTGGAAAAGTGAAGCATACGTGCTAATCATTACCATGCTCAATTTGATGCCTCACAAAAGAAATACATAACTAAGGCATGTACGCCCCGCCACGGTGGCGTAGTGGTTATGGCGCTCGACTGGTGAACCGAAGGTCGCTGGGATCTACTCCCGGCGGCGGTGTCTGCTTTTCGATGGAGGCTAAAATGCTTGAGGCCCGTGTACTTATATTTCGTGCACGTTGAAGAACTCCAGGTGGTCGAAATTTCCGGAGCCCTCCACTATGGCGTCTATCATAAACATAGCGTAGTTTTGGGACGTTAAACCCCAGATATTATTAAAGAAGGCATGCACTAACGATATACAGCTATCTGCTTTCATGCAACAACGCTTCCGGATATAGTGCACCTGTTTCCTTCAACCATGCTTTCGCAAAACGTCATGCAGCCGTGCAACTTTACCAGACTGAGCTCTCGCATATCACATCTTTTATCGAGCCTTAACAACGTCTTTCAGTCGAAACAATTTCGCGATCCATTCATGATACCAGACATATCAACGCTAAAACAAATTATTGCGTAACATAAAAAGCTGCGCTAACGCTCACATTGTGTTATAGCAGCTGGTTCGCTGCCAACAGAAATGTGTATTTATTGCTGTCCAGAACCAGTAAAACAAACAAAATTTCAGTGTGGCATTTTTCGATTGCTTCATTTTCAAGTTTCCTTTCCAAACGCAGCTCTTTTGCACATCAGTTCTGAGGAATCCCGCAGGGTGGCGGAAGAGTTAAGAAATGAAAATTGACAACACCCGTTTGTAGCACGAAGCCACGAGGAAATCCATATGGATTTCTGAGATGAAACATTTTTTCGTTGCTCAGAGTTTCGTCCTGGTCCGGGGATCGAACCCAAGTCAAACGCCTTTTCTTGGCGGTCGCTCTACCAATTGAGCTAACAAAGGAGCGAGCAATGTGCAGAGCGACGACGAATTTTTCGGCACGTAAGAAGCTTTCTTTCTCAGAAATACGTATGGATTTTCTTGTGGCTTCATGCTACAAACGCGTGGTTGTAAATTTCCCTTTATTAACTCTTCGATCACCTTGTGAGATTCAGCAGAACACGTGTGCAATAGTATGTGTCCATGTTCTTCGAACTGTCGATCAATTCGCCCTCGCGATGCCAATTGCAAGTTTCCTGGTTAGCTCACAACGCACACCCTGTATCTATCGCCGGTCTTCTTCAGATGTGGCGCACCTTATGCGAGTAGGTCACCACGACAGTTCGTTTTGGCCAACAAGTAGTTTGCTCCAGCTCAAGCGATGCAGAAGATTTTACGTCCCGTATTTGGCTTTATATTTGGCGTTACTTCGCGTATTTGGCGTCCTCGTAGGATTTAGCAAGAGCAAAGCGGATGAAATTTTTCGCTAAAGCTGTCTTTAAGAGCTTGGTGCGCGCCGAATGATAATCAAGGGTTGTTCGTCGACCAAGAATTTTATCCTTTCCATGTGTCTGTTCGCCAGCAGAATACTTCATAATACTCACCAGAACCAACTAGCCCATCTATCAAAGCGTAGCAGTCGGTAGAGGCTTGAAACAGACTGTGGTGGAAACACATGCGTGAACCAGGCTTTATATTTGGAGTTACTTCGCGTATTTGGCGTCCTCGCAGGATTTAGCAAGAGCAAAGCGGATGAAATTTTTCGCTAAAGCTGTCTTTAAGAGCTTGGTGCGCGCCGAATGATAATCAAGGGTTGTTCGTCGACCGTGAATTTTATCCTCTCCATGTGTCTGTTCGCCAGCAGAATACTTCATAATACTCACCAGAACCAACTAGCCCATCTATCAAAGCGTAGCAGTCGGTTGAGGCTTGAAACATAGATTGTGGTGGAAACACATGCGTGAACCAGGCTTCCATAAACTTACATAGAGAAGTGAAATGCAAGAACAAATCACTCGGGTAGACTCCCACGTGCGCTGAATCGACAGGTGGCGCTAGGTTACATGCGTATGAGCAGATAAGAATATTGTCCGCTTTTTCTTTCTGCAGAAAGGCGCCCGTTCAGTTCAGAGTCGTAGTTTGTGGTGTCTTGTTCTCTTATGTCCGTCTTTGCAAGCATTTTCTTCTATGACGATAGTCAAATTTATCGTGCTGTCGATTGTGCCACCTGCTAGCCGAACCCTGATGTCATATATTTAGGGTCGGGGATATCAATGAAGAGTTATAAGAGTGTGGCGAACTTTATTTCGTCTTCTGCTGTATCAAGGCTGGCTGTATAAGAGCTCAGGGCTGTATAAGAGCCCTTATACAGCCCTGATGTGGGCCCGGCAGACTTTATCTTTGTCCTAAAGCTAAAGAGAATCCAGAGAGGATTCCGTTTCGAGGGTGGTCCCGCCATCCAACCAGCCGTCACAGAGTGTATGAGAGAAGTCACGGCTGGCTTTCAGAGAGCCTTTGCAACGTCGGAATCGCGTTGTAATCGGTGTATCGACGCCCAAGGAAATTAAGGCACACTGCGCTTCTAACTCTCCGTTGACGAGAGCGCCTTGAGCGGCAGAGCACGCGTCGCTGCGGTGGTGGGTCCTTCGGGCGCACCGGCCGGCGGCAATTTTTGCAGCTGCTTGCTTCCGTTTTTGGTCGCTTTGTGCTAACTGAACAAGGGTCCGCGACCCTTCATCGGTCTCGCGATTCAGCAGCGTGACTTCTTATGCTCTGGTCTTCCACAACATCTACGATAAGTGACCTGGAATATAATTTACCGCTTCTCGAAAGCTCGTCTGGAGAAGAACATGAAACGTCAACGTTGGAGTCAAGATATTCACAGCGACACATTAGAATTTTTCTTTGTGTTTGTCAGAGAGTCCTATTGCAGGGCCAGCTGGTCAGGACTTGCAGCACTGCGCCATATGAGCCGTACATTCGATTCAATTGTTAATCACAGCATGGCCTCTAACATGCGGTATTTTAATTGTCTCGCCGATCAACAACCGCTGGAACATTTTTCAATTATTGTTTTAATTTTTGTGGTTCGCAACCTCGATAAAACAATCTAAAGCCACCAGAAAGGCACTAGAATCTGTGGCAGGCATTTCGTGGGCAATATTGAGACCAATCAAGAGGAGCACATAGCCTGGTTGCTGACTGAATTTTTTAAATTTTCGTTTTCTTTACAATAAGGCTGGAACAACTGGCTCGCACCTCTCTTGCAGCCACTGTGATGGTGAGTCAAGGCGGTGATGCGGGCTAGTTGGTTTGAATCACTAGTAAACATATTTGTAGCGCAAAAAAACCAGACGTAGACACAAGTAAGGAACACATACACAGGACGGGCGCTAGACATCAACTGATTTATTACTGCAGAGAACATAAAAAGCCAAAAAACCATCGGACATGAGCGCATGTGCTCCTGTGTATGTGTTCCTTACTTGTGTCTACGTCTGGTTTTTTTGCGCTACAAATATGTTTACTTGTGATGGCGGCTTAGACATTTCAGCGGATCTTTAAATTCCCCTGAATGTGCGCCACTTACTTTTCCTGGTGAATGCGAGAAGCTACGTCTAATCATGAAAGCAAGCCTCTTCTGCTGTGTTCTTTTTTTAGCGTGGCTATATCTGAGCTTTTCGGGCATTCATTCCTTACACTCGGCGTACATATGTACCTTTGGATGACTCGCTTATGAGTGGCAAATGACGAGTTCGCGTCCCTCATTTCACGTCAGCATTGCATTCACTTTGGAAAAGTGAAGCATACGTGCTAATCATTACCATGCTCAATTTGATGCCTCACAAAAGAAATACATAACTAAGGCATGTACGCCCCGCCACGGTGGCGTAGTGGTTATGACGCTCGACTGGTGACCAGAAGGTCGCTGGGATCTACTCCCGGCGGCGGTGTTTGCTTTTCGATGGAGGCTAAAATGCTTGAGGCCCGTGTACTTATATTTCGTGCACGTTGAAGAACTCCAGGTGGTCGAAATTTCCGGAGCCCTCCACTATGGCGTCTATCATAAACATAGCGTAGTTTTGGGACGTTAAACCCCAGATATTATTAAAGAAGGCATGCACTAACGATATACAGCTATCTGCTTTCATGCAACAACGCTTCCGGATATAGTGCACCTGTTTCCTTCAACCATGCTTTCGCAAAACGTCATGCAGCCGTGCAACTTTACCAGACTGAGCTCTCGCATATCACATCTTTTATCGAGCCTTAACAACGTCTTTCAGTCGAAACAATTTCGCGATCCATTCATGATACCAGACATATCAACGCTAAAACAAATTATTGCGTAACATAAAAAGCTGCGCTAACGCTCACATTGTGTTATAGCAGCTAGTTGGCTGCCAACAGAAATGTGTATTTATTGCTGTCCAGAACCAGTAAAACAAACAAAATTTCAGTTTGGCATTTTTCGATTGCTTCATTTTCAAGTTTCCTATCCAAACGCAGCTCTTCTGCACATCAGTTCTGAGGAATCCCGCAGGGTGGCGGAAGAGTTAGGAAATGAAAATTGACAACACCCGTTTGTAGCACGAAGCCACGAGGAAATCCATATGGATTTCTGAGATGAAACATTTTTTCGTTGCTCAGAGTTTCTTCCTCGTCCGGGGATCGAACCCAAGTCAAACGCCTTTTCTTGGCGGTCGCTCTACCAATTGAGCTAACAAAGGAGCGAGCAATGTGCAGAGCGACGACGAATTTTTCGGCACGTAAGAAGCTTTCTTTCTCAGAAATACGTATGGATTTTCTTGTGGCTTCATGCTACAAACGCGCGGTTGTAAATTTCCCTTTATTAACTCTTCGATCACCTTGTGAGATTCAGCAGAACACGTGCAATAATATGTGCATTGTTCTTCGAGCTGCCGATCAATTCGCCCTCGCGCTGCCATTTGCCAGCTTCCTGGTTAGCTCACAACGGACACCCTGCCTCTGTCGCCGGTCTTCTTCAGATGTGTTCTTCAGTTCGTTATGGCGAACAAGTAGTTTCCTCCAGCTTACGCGATGAAGATTTTACGTCGCGTATTGTGCTTTATATTTGGCGTATTTGGCGTTACGTCGCGTACTTCGCGTCCTCGCAGGACTTAGGAAGAGCAAAGCGGATTCAATTTTTCGATAAAGCTGTATTGAAGAGCTTCGAGCGGGCCGAATGATAATCAAGGTTTGTTCGTCGACCGTGAATTGTATCCTCTTCATGTGTCGGTTCGACAGTAGAATACTCCATAACATTCACCGGAACCAACTGGCCCATCTATCAAAGCGTAGCAGTTGGTTGATGCTTGAAACATAGATTGTGGTGGAAATACATGCGTGAACCATGTTTCAATAAACTTACATAGAGAAGTAAAATGCATGAAGGGAAGAAGAAGAAGTGATCACAGGGAACAGCTTCAGCTTCGATCTCTGTGAGTTTTCTAACTATTCTGCCGTGACCTTACATTCAACGACAAGAACTCTGAGGGACGTTGTCCCTTAGAATGGGGGACCAAAACCCCATCCAGCAACTGGGCCCCGGACGACCACATCATTGTGCCTCCGACGCGAGTGACAACTTCGGCCCCAGCGTGGTCCACATTGATACTTCCGATGGCTCTTCCACAGAAGATATGACCTCGGACAGCGACTTCACCGTCGTATCAAGCCGCCGCCTGAAGAGGAAAATCAGAAGGACATCGCCGACTGGTCGACAAGCACCGAAACAGGCGAGTAGCGTGCGGTCATACACGATCTCGTATGTGCCCACATCGACGACAGACATCTTGAACTCGCTGAACAGGCAGAGCCTGTCGGAGTACTTTGAGCTTGTCGCCCCTGGTCAAGTTGCAGAAATACGCATAAATGCTCGAAAGAACATCCTGTCTGTGGAGGTCACTACGAAGAGTATATTGGACACACTGAAAGCGATTGTTCAGCTGGGAAACATTCCGGTTCGCGCATTCTCCGCATACGACAAGGAAACGACCACAGGAGTTATCTACGACGTGGACGAAGACATCACAGGCTCTAGCCTTGAGAAACTGCTGTCATCGTCGTCTCCCATTGTTGGTTTTCATCGCTTCGGGCGGTCCCGATGTGTAAAAATAGTGTTTCAGTCGGAGACATTGCCTACACATGTAAAGGTCGGGTACGTGAGGCATTCGGTGCGCCCTTACGTGCCTAGGCCTCTGCAGTGTCATAAATGCCTGAAATTTGGGCACGTCAGTGCAGTTTGCAAGGGTGCAGTAACCTGCAAACATTGCGGTGGACTTCATGATGGTGATAACTGCAACGCCGCTGCGAAATGTCCAAACTGCTCGGGCGCCCACGACGCAACGTCGAAGGAATGTCCCAAAATGAGGAATGAAATAAGTATTATGAAGAAGATGGTTCGAGACCGCTCCACACACAAAGAAGCTGCAAGGGCTGTGCGACGCCGTAAACATCGTTCACGACTCCGACGCAAGCGAAGCAGCAGTGTTCATCGCGTAGAAGAATCAACACCCAAAGCCAAGCTTTCACCACCTCCTCGCCTGCTTTTGCCGGCCAGAAAGGGTGGTACACAAGATTCAGCACCTTCACAGTCTACGCAAGCGCAAGGCAAGCAGTCATTGGCTCTGAATACGTCAGAGCTTCAGTGGCCTTCGCTACCATCACGAGCCGCGTGTACGCCCTTGTCGTATAGTGCTACTGCACCCAATGAAGACAATGAAAAGATGGATAATGCAGACGTCAAGTCTATGTTAAAAAATTTGATGGGTTCAATGCGGAAGATTCTTGGCGGCCTAAACACACCCGCTGCTAAGGCTGCTGTCCAGCTGCTGGAAGTTTTGGAGCCACTTCTAGTGGTTCTTCAATAAGCGAACATGGCACTGATGTTCGAAGAACGCATGCGGCAGTCGCTTGTTATGCAATGGAATGCTCGAGGTCTACGTGGCCGTTTGTCGGATTTCAGACAATGGGTTTTTAAATACCAATTTCCAGTTATTGTTGTCTGCGAGCCAAACATGGATTCGACTTTTCGCATCTCTGGGTATGTCCAAATGTGGTCTCGCAGCGAGCAACGTACAAGTAAAGTACTAATTTGTATACGACGCGATCTGACGTACTTAAGACACGACATCGCGCCGCACACTAACAACGATTACGTCAGCCTGACTATAACACATAAAAGGCGGACGTTCTCAGTAATAGGAGGATACATCCACCCAAGCGCGAAGATCGACTGCTCCCACCTGAAGACCGTGCTGCAAGCCGCACAAAGTCCACACATTGTGATTGGTGACTTCAATGCACATCATCCCCTCTGGGGTAGCACTGCGATGAATTGCCGTGGAAGAGACTTGGCGAACTTTATGTGCACTTATGGTCTAAGCGTACTCAACGACGGGTCACCCACATTTATTCGCGGTACTTCTTATAGCAGCTGCCTCGACCTTACCTTTGTATCCAGGAGCCTTCTGTCTTCTGCATGTTGGTGCACGGATTTGGAGACTCGTGGTAGCGATCACCTCCCAACCTATGTTCAGTTTAGGTGGTTTCGCCGCTCAGCTTCACGCTACATCCGTCAAACAGACTGGACCTTGTTCCAGGCATCTGTCAAGACGGGCTGTCAGCAAACGACTGTATCATCCGAAATAGAGGATATCATTGCTTCTTCTCTGCGTGACACAACCAGACAGGTTAACCTACCGATGCAGAGATCAGCAATCGACTCCCAATACGAGGCCCTTCGTGCAATCCGTCGCCGCGCGGAACGACGACACAGAAGAACGAAATCCCCGTCAGACCTCTCCGCCTGTCGCCGAGCTCAACGACACGTTCTTCGGCATCTCGACAAGATTGACAGGCAGCGGTGGAGGACATTCTGCGGATCTCTCGACCCAAGGCAACCTCTATCTAAGATCTGGCGGGTGGTACGAAGTTTGCAGACAATTCCCCAACAAAGTCAACCATTCCGAGCCGTGGCTCTACATCAAGGTCGGGGAGCAATTGACATAGCCGGAGACTACTGCAGCCTTATCGCGGCCACCACTGATGCTGTGATTGAGACTCTTACCACCATAGCGCCCCCATCGTCTGATGAGCGCCTCGATGTGCCTTTCACAATGCATGAGCTTGACGCTGCCATTTCTGTTTCCCGACGCTCATCGGCACCAGGACCTGACGGAATCACGTACGCTGCACTCCGCCATCTTGGTACAGAAGCACGACATATCCTGCTCTCCCACTATAACAACTCGTGGGAGTCGGGACATGTCCCAGCTAAATGGAAATGCAGTCGCATTATTGCGTTGCTCAAACCAGGGAAGTGTCCTCATGCCCTTTCCTCCTACAGACCGATCGCCTTAGCCAGCTGCGTCGGGAAAGTAATGGAAAGGATGGTGCTGTCAAGATTAGAGTGGCTTCTAGAAAGCAATAATTGCTTTCCTGCATTTATGAACGGCTTTAGAAGAGGACGATCTGCAGTCGACGGTGTGGTCGACTTGATCTCAAATGTTGAAGAGGAAAGAAACCGACGCAGACTAGTAGCGGCCGTCTTCCTAGACATTAAGGGCGCCTACGATAATGTGCTGCATTATGCGATCCTTGACGCACTGGAAGATTTAGACGTCGGCGGACGACTGTACGCCTGGATCGTAAGTTACCTTAGTGACCGTACCATTTACATGACGACAAGCGACGGAGACACCGATCGACATACTATTCACCGTGGTGTTCCCCAAGGGGGAGTTCTCAGCCCAATTCTGTTCAACGTTACTATGATTGGACTGGCAGCAGAACTTCCCAGCACGGTAAAAGTCAGCGCATATGCGGATGACATATGCATATGGGCGTCCGGAGCTACTCGTCCGCAATTGCGTGCTCGACTTCAACGTGCAGTGACGTTAACAGCTAAATATCTACGGCGCCAGGGTCTCACTCTTTCCATTGACAAATGCGCAGTGCTTGCATTCACGCGCAAAGATATGTCAAGATACCCTATAACTATTAATGGAACGGCGATACCTACTGTAACGCACCACAAGTTCCTTGGGGTAATCATAGACAGGGATCTATCGTGGTCGAGACACGTCGCAGCACTGAAATCAAAATTGAAAAGTTTTGTTCTCGTTCTTCGGACTGTGGCAGGAGCAAGATGGGGCCCATCAGAATCGTCACTTCTTCAACTCTACAATGCGCTGTTTGTAGGATATATACGGTATAGCATGCCGGTGCTCTCAAACATGAGACCGAGCTGTGTGAACACGCTAGAGAGTATTCAAGCTCAAGGATTGCGAACATGCTTGGGCCTACCACGCTGCACGTCAACGAATGGAACCATCGCGGAAGCTCGGGCTTGTCCCATCAGTGTATACATGCGCTGCGAGCCACTGCGAGTGCATCTTCGCCTCTTGACCCGACACAGGCAGCACCCGCTATCAGCACTCCGTGCCACCCACCCAAACTGCAGCTTTTCAAGAGCAATATCACGGCACGAAAACGTTCTACCATCAAGGTTTTCTTCCCCGAGATTTCCTGGAACACCGCCGTGGGTCCTGCCTAAACCGCCTGTTAGCCTTGTGATTCCTGGGATTACGAAGAAGTCCCTAGTTTCGCCAATTGGCCTCAAACAACTGACCCTACATCACATTTATACAGCGTACGGCGGCACCATGCACGTGTACACCGATGGATCTACCACGCTATGTACCTCTGCTGCAGCCTTTGTCATCCCACAAATGGTTATAGCTCGACGGTACAAAATAGACCACAAGACCACATCAACTGCCGCAGAGCTTGTTGCTATCCGGGAGGCAATAAGATTCATTTCTGGAGAGCAACCTCGTACATGGACAATATTCTGCGATGCGAAACCCGCTTTGCAAACCATTAATTGCGTCATGAGACAAGGTCCATACTATATTTTAGCCATAGAAATTATGGAGCTTCTTCACGTTGCTTCAAGAAATGGCCACCTCGTCACCTTCCAATGGATTCCTGCCCACGGCGGCATAATGGGAAATGAAGACGCAGACGCAGAAGCTAAAGGAGCCTTGACCAGTGGCCCTGAAGTGCGCACTGCGTTTTCACGACCAGACACGAACGCCCTGCTTCGGTACGTAATACGTGACCTCACACTTGAGCACTGGACGAAACCGGAGCGACGACACCGGCGATTACACAAATGGGACCCCGAAATGAGGTTCTGTATGCCTCGTAAATTAAAACGACACAACACAAGTATGATTCACCGAATTCGTCTTGGTGTGGCCTTCACAAGACGTTATGCACATATCATCGGCCGCAGTGACACCGGTCCCAACTGTGATCACTGTCAAGTGCCAGAAACACTTGAGCACATATTTTGTACCTGCCCAGCATACGCACGCGAACGTCAAAAACTGATTTCCTCGACTGAAGGAGTGCATAATAGGCCATTAACTGATGAGGTTGTGTTGGGCCCATGGCCTGACGCCAACAGCACAACTGTGGTCATAAGAGCGGTTGCAGCTTTCCTACAAGCCACTGGACTGGATGCGCGGCTATAGCACTGCACCACCTAGACGGGACTGTACATACTCACCTCTCTTACTTACCATCGTCATCCATCATTCTTTTTTCTCCCCTTTCCCCACCCCCGGTGTAGAGTAGCAGGCTAGAGCATAATATCGCTCAGGCCGACCTCTCTGCCTTTCTACAAATAAACCTCTCTCTCTCTCTCTCTAAAATGCATGAACAAATCACGCGGGTAGACTCCCACGTGTGCTGTATCGGCAGGTGGTGCTAGGTTACATGCGTATGAGCAGATAAGGTTCTTGTCCGCTTTTTATTTCTGCTGAATGGCGCCCGTTCAGTTCAGAGTCGTAGTTTGTGTTGTCTTGTTCTCTTATGTCCGTGTTTGCACGCATTTTCTTCTACGACGATAATCAAATTTATCGCGCCCTCGATTGTGGCACCTGCTAGCCGAACCCTGAGGTCATATACTTAGGGTCGGGGATATCAATGAAGGGTTATGAGAGTGTGGCGAACTTTTTTTCGTCTTCTGCTGTATCAAGGCTGGCTGTATAAGAGGTCAGGGCTGTATAAAAGCCCTTATACAGCCCTGATGTGGGCCCGGCAGACTTTATCTTTGTCCTAAAGATAAAGAGAAGCCAGAGACCATGCCGTTTCGAGGGTGTTCCCGCCGTCCAATCAGCTGTCACAGAGTGTCTGAGAGAAATCACGGCTAACTTTGAGAGAGTCTTTGCAAAGTCGGAATCGCGTTGACATCGGTGTATCGACGCCCAAGGAAACTAAGGCACACTCTGCTTCTAACTATCCGTTAACGAGAGCGCCTTTAGCGGCGGCGCACGCGTCGCTGCGGTGATGGCACCTTCTGGCGCACCGGCCGGCGGCAATCTTCGCGGCTGCTTGCTTGCGTTTTTGGTCGCTTTGTGCTAACTGAACAAGGATCCGCGATCCTTCATCGGTCTCGCGATTCAGGAGCGTGACTTCTTATGCTCTGGTCTTTCACAACATCTACTATAGGTCACCTGGAACGAAAATTTACCGCTTCTCGAACGCTTGTCTGAGAGAACAGAAAGAAAGAAAGATATAGAGGAAGAAGGAAGCATCATTTGCAAAATTTAGCTAATTAGCAACAGCCAGGACTACTTAGGTGGCAATCAGCTTCGATATCTCTAGCATTGCGCCTCCACTGCAACCTACGGTAATTTTTATATTGATATTTATGTATTCAAAGCATTACATAGTGCTATTTTTTAGCCTTTCGGTAAATAAGTGCCCAGGCGACGAAAAGTTTCCAGAGGGCGGAGCTCTACCGGTCGGTGCCTTTCGTCAAAGCTTTTCCTATAGAATCTGTACTAAATATATCCTGCAGTGCTGGGCGCTGGACGTTCACCGCTTTGGAGGTGGCGGTAGGCGGGAACGCTTGAGTTTCCCACGCCGCTCGCAGAAAATTCGCTGTCGTTGCTGCCTGTGGCTTGGCGCAATGTCTTTAAAGACTGCACTTGAGCTGCTGCACTATGTTGTTAGAAGTGCGTCCTCGACGGTATATGGCATTGTGGCGCACTGTCACTGCGCGGGATATTTGAGACGTATATTATTGTTTTACTATTCAAATATTTGTCATGTTGGTACATTTTCACAGCTCTCTATCACGTGTCCCTAAGTATTTAAAATCTTATGTGCCGCTTACATTGAGTACGAAGAGGAGGAGGACGTGTTCGTTGCTGCTTTCGCCATCTTGGTTGTCATCCCCATCTCTGTGATTATGTCAATACTGTAAATACAGACTTCTGTCATCTCCCCGTAACATCTTTGGCGAAGGTGCGCGGTACATCCGAAGCACACCACGGTACATCGCAGCGGGCGTCTCCTTGGGCAATTCATCATGTCGACAGGCAGGCCCGTTGATCCTGCCCCCGCTACGCCAACTGAATCCAGCCACGTCATTGTGGCCCATCTCCGAGACCCTGGTACATTCTGCGGAACTGACAACGTGCACGTCGAAAAGTGGCTGGCCGACTACGAGCGCGCCAGCAAGACCAACCGGTGGGATCCCACTTTGATGCTGGCAAACGTCAGTTACTACCTCAGGGGAATGGCCAGTGTGTGGTTCGACACGCACGAGGAGGAGCTGACCAGCTGGGATGTGTGCAAACAAAAAATTAAAGACCTTTTCGGAAAGCCAATTGCACGACAACGTGCCGCCCAGAAAGAACTTTCGTGCCGAGCACAAACCTCGACGGAGCCGTACATGGTGTACATCCAAGATGTCCTAGCCTTGTGCCGGCAAGTTGACGACCAAATGCCCGAAACTGACAAAGTCAGCCACATTCTCAAAGGCATCGCCGATGACGCATTTCACTTACTAGTCTACAAGGACTGCTCCACCATCGACGACATCATCAGGGAGTGCCGACGCTTTGAAGAAGCGAAGAGTCGTCGAGTCACGCAGCAATTTGTTCGACTCCCTAACACCGCCGCCACGTTGTCGTGCGAAGACGCCTAGCTCCAGCCGCCGCCCAGTACCGAAAAGTTCCTGCGCCTTGTGCGGCGAGAGATCGAGGCAGCATCCCCATCCGCATCGCAGGCCCGCAGGTTAGAGCAACTAACCACCACTTCATATCAGCCCATCGCCAACAGTGTTTTAGCGGCCTTTTGGCGTCTCGGGAAGGGATTGGTGTTTACGCACGAGTTGCCGACTGATGGTGCTTTGCAGTTTCTGGATTTGAGTATCAACCTGCAGGTGCGCCACGCCTGTTGGCTTTATTCGCCCAGGTCTAAAAACGAATTGCTGCCATTCGAGTCGGCGCATTCCAAGACCGCGAAAAGGGCCATAGCCAAACACTTCTAGAGTCTGCACTAATCAGGTCGTGCCCACACGTCATGCAGAAGGGCTTTCAAAACCAATTGGATCGCTTGACCTTGGCTGGTTGCCCTCGCACGCTCATTATCGCCGTCGCCGAGTCGCTCCTCCAGAAGTTCAAATGTGAACACCGCGGTGCTGGGGTTGAGCAAGAACGAGGAACGGTGAGACCTCAGGTCGTCCCGTATATGCCCCGGATTTCACACAACCTCAAGAAGGTTGCAAACAGGCACGGCGTGCCAATCGTTTTTTCCGCGCCACGGAAGCTATCTCAGCTTTGCCCGCGTATTCTAAATGACGGGAACAAGAAAAGTGGCTGTGGCAAGAAGCACGCAAACTCATACACAAAATGTGCCACCGGTGTTGTTTACGAATTTCCGCTCTCCTGCGGGAAGACGTATGTCGGCCAGACGGGAAGCTGCGTGAATGAGCGTGCGCGCGAACACGAGCTGTCACTAAAAGGTAAATATGGGGCACATTTGCCGGCCCACTGCAATTCCCACAATTGTGAGCCGTATCTGCATAAAATTCAGATACTTTGGAGAAGCAGGGACACCACTGCTCGAGAACTGTTGGAAGCTTTTCACATTAAAGCACGAGGTTTATTATGCATTAGTGACACTTCATTGTTCCTTTCGCAGGCAGAGAGCACGTTCTTGCATCGCAGGTTGTGATTAAGACGGTATTCGATTGTTGTGAGCCTGCCCTTTTGCGCATGTCTATACCCATTGTATTGCATTGCACAAAACGTTATCTGTTCGAGGTTTGCCTCGCTTTCTGCGCATGCGTTTGCATATATATAGACTACTGCAGTAAAATTGGAATAAACAGTCGAAAGCTTGCGCTCCCTTTAACCCTCCCCTTGTGATTTCTTTGCGCAAAATAACCACATCCGTGGCTTCTGAAAGAACATGAACCGACTAGCCCAACAACGTGTGCTTTTGGATTACAGCTACTTACGTCTCGTTTACCCCAGACCCTCCTGTACGTGATGGCGACTACCTGATTACCCCTTCTCTGAACGTTCTCCTGACACTCCGTGTAGCTCTGCCTCACTCCCTTGTGACTGTTGCTGCGAACCGAGCATGCCTACCTGTCCTCAACTTTGGACGTTGCGCACAGTTGCTACCCGAAGGTATCACGCTGGCCGCTATATCGCCTTTGGACTCACACGACCCTGTGGCCCTGGCCATTGATACTCCACAACTGGCTTCAGGAAGCCCGGCTGCTAGTGGAACACTTGATGACCCGCTCGACGACATGATTGCCCCGGACCTTTCCCCTTCTCAAAGCAAGGAAGTACGCCTTTTGTTGGCGTCATACCGCGACGTTTTCGATTTCGCTTCGCCGCAGCTTGGCAAAACATCTCTGGTCAGCCACTGTATTGATACCGGGGACGCAAGGCCCATTCATCGACGTCCTTACCGCGTCTCTGCTACCATGCGCGGCGTCATTCAAACAGAAGTCGACAAGATGCTCACTAAGGACATCATCGAGCCATCTTCGAGTCCTTGGGCGTCCCCTGTGGTTCTTGTAAAGAAGAAAGACAACACCTGGCGGTTCTGCGTCGACTATCGGCACCTTAACAAGATCACCAAGAAAGACGTCTACCCTTTGCCGCGAATAGACGACGCCCTTGATTCTCTTCATGGCGCACGGTACTTTTCTTCTATAGACCTTCGCTCAGGCTATTGGCAAATTGCTGTCGATGAAAATGATCGGGATAAGACGGTCTTCATTACACCGGATGGGCTCTACCAGTTTAGTCATGCCCTTTGGGCTGTGTAACGCGCCCGCAACATTTGAGCGCATGATGGACTCCCTACTTCTGGCTTTCAAATGGTCCACATGCCTCTGTTACCTCGACGATGTCGTCGTTTTCTCACCTACGTTCTCAAGCCACTTACAACGCTTGTCGGCTATTTTGCACGTCTTTCGCACAGCAGGTCTTCAGCTCAACTCTTCAAAATGCCGCTTTGGCCGCCGGGAGATCACCTTGCTTGGCCATCTTGTTGACGCAGCGAGTATACGCCCTGACCCTGCAAAAATACGCGCCGTTAAGAACTTCCCCACTCCACGTTCTTCCAAGGACGTTCGCTCGTTTTTTCGCCTATGCTCGTATTTTCGCCGCTTTGTTAAAGATTTTGCAGCAATTGCGCAGCCCCTCACATGCCTTCTTAAAAAGGACGTCCCCTTCTCTTGGGGTGCTGCCCAGGCGTCGGCTTTTTCTCATCTCTTCGACCTACTCACATCGCCCCTTGTGTTGGCTCATTTCGACGACTCTGCACCTACCGAAGTACGTACCTATGCGAGTGGTCATGGCACCGGCGCTGTGCTCGGACAAATTCAACATGGTCAGGATTGCGTTATTGCATACGCCAGCCGCCTTCTGTCCGCAGCTGAACAAAATGATTGAATCACAGAAAGAGAGTGCCTCGCTCTTGTTTGGGCCGTCGGCATATTTCGTCCTTATCTGTATGGCAGGCCCTTTACCGTTGTCAGTGATGACCACGCCCTCTGCTGGCTGTCTTCTCTCAAGGATCCCACTGGTCGCCTTGGTCGTTGAGCATTACGACTACAAGAGTACACGTACACTGTCGTCTACAAGTCTGGCCGCTTGCATCAGGACGCCGATTGCATGTCTCGTTATCCCGTAGACCCACCAGAACCTTCGGCAAACGAAACCATTCCACTTGTGCTCGCCATCACTGACCTCTTCAACATCTCTGCTGAGCAACGCCGTGACCCAACTCTCCGCAAGATCATTGACCGCCTCAACTCACGGACTCCTGACTCCTCCCTTCGTCTCTTCGTGCTGCGCCATGGCACCTTGCTTCGTCGCAGTTTCATACCTGACGGTCCTGACCTCTTGCTTGTGATTCCGGCACACCTTCGTTCGACTGTTCTGGCCCAACATCATGATGTGCCGACAGCGGGGCACCTCGGATTATCGCGAACCTACCATCGTGCGCGTCGTCGTTTCTACTGGCCAGGAATGTACAGGTCGGTACGCCGTTACGTGACCTCGTGCGACCTTTGTCAGCGCCGGAAGAAGTCAACCCTGCTGGCCATCTTCAATCACTCGACATCCCATATGAGCCGTTTCATCGTGTCGGCCTCGAATTGCTTGGTCCGTTTCCCACGTCTGTCTCGGGAAATAGATGGATCGCTGTTGCCACGGACTATGCTACACGGTTTGCAATTACTCGCGCACTTCCAACCAGCTGCGCGACCGACGTAGCAGACTTGTTGCACCATAACCTCATCCTTCAACACGGGACACCGCGCCAGCTCCTGACCGACCGTGACAGACAGTTTCCTTCCAGGGTCATCAATGACATCCTGACGTCTTGCTCGACGAAACATAAGCTAACTACGGCCTACCATCCACAGACGAATGGCTTGACGGAGCGGATGAATCGGGCCATTACCGACATGCTAGCAATGTACGTGTCGGCCGACCACCAAGACTGGGACACAGCATTGCCTTTTTCACGTTCGCGTATAACACGTCCCGGCACGAGACGGTTGGTTATTCGCCTTTCTTTCTCTTATTAGGCCGAAATGCCTATGGACACGATGATGCCGCCTTCCATGTACCCACCTACTGAGTACGCTCAAGAAGCTATTGCCCGCGCCGACCATGCACGTCAAGTTGCGCGCGTTCGGTTAACCGAATCGCAAGCGGGCCAACAATCTCGCTACGATTGCCATCACAGAAACGCCCGCTTTCTTCCTGGATCTCTCGTCCTCCTTTGGTCTCCAGCACGACGTGTTGGGCTTTCTGAAAAGCTCCTCTCCCGTACACCGGGCCATACCGTGTATGCCGCCAAATGACCGACGTGACGTATGAAATCGAGCCATTCTCTTCGTCCTCGTCGACTCAGCCCCGCACCGACATTGTTCACGTTGTCCGTCTGAAGCCCTATCACATACCGGAACCCACCGACGCGTGTGTATAGTGACCATCCTCGCGACCGTCTTTGCTCGGGTGCACCGAGTCGGTGCTTTCACCGCCGGAGGGTAATGTTATGTGCCGCTTACCTTGAGGACGAAGAGGAGGAGGACGTGTTCGTTGCTGCTTTCGCCATCTTGGTTGTCACCCCTATCTCTGTGATTGTGTCAATACTGTAAATACAGCCTTCTTCGGTCGTCTCCCCGTAACAATATGTTTGTACTTGGCAGAACCCCACCATTGTATTCAACGTACCGGCTCTTGTGGGCATTGTAAAATGCTGTGCCTGTCATCAAACAGTTTTCCTGGAGCAGCGAGAAAGAATAAAATCGCAGTTGAGCCGCAAGGGTAACGCAATCATTGCCATAGCAACAAATTGGGATGTCATATGAGGTAAGGCTAGCTGCCGACCCTTTATCATCCTACCTGGCGTAAAGCAACAAGACGCTCGTGTAAGAAAACGCGGTAATTGCTGCGAGCGAAGCGACATTCCTGCTGTCTATCGCTTCAACGCAAACTGAGCGGTGAGAGCACAGCGCGTGAGCCTTCTGCCGATTCTATCAGCACAGGGCGCGCGCGACTACGCCCGGTCGATTGAAAAGCGCAGTTCCTGCTGAAGCCACGAAGTCCCCCTTTCGCGATCCCCATGGACTTTTCGTGCGATCGAAGACGCGCGGTGCGTTTCTTTTTGGCTTGAGCCGCGATTCTCGGCTGCCTTCGCGCGCTGGAACTCGCACATAGCACATACGACGCTCGGGGCTATGCTATGAAGTTATTATTAGTACAGAGGATGTGGCGATAAAGTATTAGTACAAAGGATGTGGCTATGAATGTGTATGTGCGCCCTTGAACATTATGCAAAAGCTCAAGGGATGTCGACGGCAAAAGTGTGCTAGAGTGTCCATATAATTCCTATCACAACAAAGCTCACTTGGATAAGCCATGTTGTATGTACGATAAAGATGTAACACATAACCCTATTCAGAGCATCAAATAGCTGCTCCCGAAAGTCTAAATAACAGACTCTCGTTTTTGTTTGCGCTTTCTCCCTGAAAAATGTATCCATTACCGCTCGGACGACTTTTGCTGATTACTCATGTTACGTTACCGACGATTTTTTTTCTCGTTGACTGAATATACTCGCTCGAAACAATAAGGGCTGCCGCCTTCTCAAAGAAAGGCTTTGAACTACATAATATCGGTATTCGATGCCACGCAGGGTATGGAGACAGATTACAGTGCGAAAGTTCAAATAAAGTTGTCTTAAGAGCACAGCTACGGCAAGTACTGCGCAAGGACCAATTTCGTCGAATTGAACGTTAAAATGGATTAATCCAGTTCAAATTTCAGTGCGTGGGGTGCACGCTTTCATGCAAGTTTAAACAGCTGTTTAATACAATGCGCTTTTCGGAAAAAGTATTGATATGAAGAGCGACGCGACACGTGGCATGTGTTTTGCACGATGCAAATCTGTGGAATCGCGGGATCGGGGGCATCGCCTGCGTTACTTATATCGTATAAATATCAAGCATTGGCTGCCCTTGTACAGCCAGGTAACCCCTTGTGCCCGCAGAGAGAGCAAGCCTCATGGCCTTGGTCCAGAACGTTTTACTGGCACTTTTGAACGTGGTTACAGTCGTAGTGTTCTTCGAATTACCGGACAAGGTGCTGTATAATTCGCTTATATTGGAAAGTGAATATGACTATATAATTGGTAAGTACTGACAAAATATGCTCTTACCCAGCCGTATAATTCCACTGAACAGGCGAGAACGTACGTTCTTAGTGCAAATCCAAAAATATTTCCACCTATCTTAATTACATTTTGCTGCATGCGGTCATATTTCCACCAATGATCTGCTGTAACTGACAAAATGTTCTTGCATGGGACGGCCACAGCGTATCGCGACTTGGGTGCACGTGATGTGCCCTCCGACGTATTGCATTCAAAGATGACTTGCAGGTAAAAGGTCTCCAAAGCCTTTAGCACTTGGTTCAGAATTGATATCTTGATTGTCCTTTATAGAATACGCGTATGCAGTCTCATTTTATGATGTCTATAGCCTCTCAACAGAGTTCAATTGATATCCACGGTTGGCGCAGTGCATGTGATCGCGCAGCAAATCTTCAACGGATTCAGCGTACAAATTCGTTAATAGTGTTACACTACATTGACATGTAGCGTAATTTCAACACAAGTAACAAGTATGGAAGTCTTGTATGCGCAAAAGTCGATTTCATTAATATGTAATAGCATCCGCCAGAAAATTCCGAGAGTAAACGAGATTTATTTTAGGTCTGTATAGTGCCAGACAACCGCGTAACGTTTTCTTTGGCGCTACTGCAAAAGTTAGCGACACGCACACGTGCATATTTACATACATACATACATACATACATACATACATACATATATGCACACGTGCATATATGTATGTATGTATGTATGTATGTATGTATGTATGTATGTATGTATGTATGTATGTATGTATGTATGTATGTATGTATGTATGCCTTCAGTCGAACGCGAACAGGGCAAGTGCGGCGCATTCTTGCCCTTGTACTTTCCCTCATTCGCTAGCGTGTCACACTTACCCTAACGAACATTTTCTTTAGATGAATGAAACGAAGGTTAGGTGAACCGTTAAACTGAGAAACTACAACAACAATTTACGTTAGCGGGTGTCGAGAATGAGGCGTTGCTTACATTTCGTTACAGTTGTACAGACAAAAGCAGCGGCTGAACAGGCCGGACACACAGTTGAGCTTCAAGGGTAGGCTGCCACCTGCGGCGCTGATATACAGTCGTCGGCAAACTTAAATCGAACGCTCCGCAGCGTGTCCTTAAACTGTTTGATGGAGGCCAGTCCAGCGTAGCTTTTGTTTCTGTTCCCGAGATGTTAGCGATGCATGCCGACATACTATTCAATATTACCTAGATGCTTTGCCCGCAACAGCGCTCAGCTATTCCCGGCTGGCATCAGTTAAACCAGGCCAGGCCACGCTGCGGAGCGTTCGAGTTTAGCTCGCTATAGATTGTACCTTTAATTTGAACTGCAAATGCTCCGGAAGACTGGGGGTGCCCGATACGCACCGAATCTCTCCGTTTCATTCACAAAGCAGTGCAATGAATACTGGGAGTATTACAGTCACTGTCGGCAGTAAAGTATATCAGAGTACTGTGCTAAATAGGCGTTTTTCGACATCCGTACTTGGGCTTTCAGCCCCACTACTCCGACGCTAAGCCCAGTACTCGACCAAAGTCGCTAAAGGTGTGGTAATTCTTCGTGAAAATTGTGTATGATAATTCTGTGTGGTATTTATCTAACACAAAGAGTAATGCGATGGTCACGACAGCAGGAGGCTGCCCAGTACTTGAGCGCGTGAAGAAGCAAGACATTTGTGAGATGCAGCGAAATGAAGACTGCACAGCACAACCATCAAGCCGCCTCGTCTCTGCGTAACTGTCTCAGCTTTTATGCCCGTCATTTGTTTTCCCTATTTCGCGCTGTTAGTGACTTTATTACAGCGTAGCCATACAAATGTCACATTGTGGATTGCATACCACGCAAAAGCGAAAAATGCAATCACATAGCAGGCGCCCGCTCTAGCAGTTTTCTTAGCATGCTATTCTACGGGAAGGTCAATGCATTGTCGTGACTGCTCAAAGCAGGTACCTAAGCCAAGTCGACTGCTTTGGCCAACTACTGAATGTACCGCCACGGCGTTCTACTGGTTATGGTGCTTGACCCGAAAGTCGCGAGAACGAATCGCTTGCACGGCGGCCGAATTTTCGGTGGAGGTGAAACTGCTTGAGGCCCGTTGTATTTAGATTCAGGTGCACGTTAAATAATCCCAGATGATCAAAATTTCGAGAGCTTTCCACTACTGCGTTCCTCATTATCATATCGTGGTTTTGGGACGTTAAGCCCCATTAATTATTATTACCTAGTCAATGTATGCTTAGTGAAATGTGCAGGAACGGTGTTTCTAAACAAGTTTAGCTGTTTATATGCGTGTGCTAGAACTCTGCAACGTACTATGCGCGTGCTTGTGAGCGACGTAGCTCATTTGATGTCATGGAATGTCGAGTGAAAGCTGCGAAAGTGTACCTTTCTTGCATTCACGTAACATTTGATTGGTCGTGCAGGACATTTGTTTTTATTTATTTATTTCACATTACTGCAGGCCAGCATGGCCCAGGCAGGAGTGAAATAACAGAGAAAAAAACAACAATACAGGATTAATTGATAACAACACTGGCAGCACAAGCAATATGTCGCTGTCGATAGGACGATTTATAACAAAGGAATGAAAAAGAGAAAAGGACGAACAATTTATTACAACACTCGCAGCATGACAGTTTAACAGCAATATAGCAGCTTCAATGATTCAATATTCAATACGAGAATTGTCTGCCTCGCAAACGAACTTAGGTAGACTTTTCCTATACGAAACAGTGCGGGGAAAAAACCTCTGTTTGAATGCCTCCCTTTTGGCAAAAATAGGTTGTCGGTTGTGTTTGCGAGTGTTGCGCGTAGTTTTCGCTGTATTGTTCTTTATATATGAAGGTGCAGACTTACGAAGTCCTTCATTAAAGATATTTTCCAAGAATTTCAGTCGGACTCATTTTTCTGCGGAGAGCAAAGGAGGGGATGTTATGAGCTTTCATGAGTTGAGTTGGTAAATCTGGTCTTTTATACTTATTGAATATAAATTTGATGGCCTTCTTTTCTAGCGCTTCTAAGCTCTGTATATATTTTTTCGTGCGCGGATCCCATACAACGGACGCATACTCCAATTTAGGTCTGATAATAGCGTTATACGCTTGAAGTTTAACATTGACAGTTGCCATTGCAAGCTTCTTTTTCAAAAAGCACAGTTTTCAAAAAGCTGAAGAGCACAATGACGAAATGTGTGCTCGCCACGTCATATCACTATAAAGAGTGATCCCTAAATACTTATACTGCATTACTGATTGAATGGGGGAGCAATAAATAATGTAGGTAAACACACTAGGATTTGTCTTTCGCGTTATATTTATGAGCACTGTTTTATCAACCTTTAATTCCATGTCCCATGTTGCACACCAGCATTAAATGTTCCGAAGAGCTTGCAGTAATAGGTTATGGCCGTCAGAGCAGGTTATTTCTTTAAACACAACACAACCATCCGCGAAAATCTTATTAGACACAGCGTCAGATATTGCTTTCACTAAATCATTTACATATATAAGGAATAATAGTGCCCCAGCACACTTCCCTGTGGCACACCAGAAGTGACATTGAGCAGGCTAGATACTAGATTTAATTTCGACGAATTTTTTTCTATTAGTAAACAAAATTCAACCCACTTAATAAGATAAAGCGGCAATCCTATGTCACGTAATTTCAGAAGCCATTTACTATGCGGAACCTTATCAAGTACTTTAGAAAATTGAGTAGAAGTATATCAGATTGCCCTTATCGGTCTAAAATTGCCATAAAATCATGGATAGTTTTAACAAATTGCGTTGTTGTGACAATGCGTTCCGAAATCCATGTTGGCAAGGGGACAACATGTTATTATCCGCTAAGAAGCACTGAATATTGTGAGCCACTATGTGTTCTAGTAACTTGCAACTTACTCAAGTTAAAGAAATCGGTCTGTAATTAAAAACAATTGATTTAGCTTCCATCTTACGGGCACAACACGCGCAATCTTCAAGTAACCCGGAACTTCACCACTATTCAATGATTTATTAAATACCTCTGCCAAGAAATCACTTGCCTGTGTAGTATAGCGCTTTAAAAATGTATTTGGGATTTCGTCGGGTCCTACACTTTTTTAGTGCTCAATTTTCTTAGAAAAATCAAAACACTTTCCCTTGTATTATTAGGAATGTCCACATTGTTTAGAATAGCGTGTAGGGGTACATAAGCATTTCAAGAAGGCAAGACGCTTTTAAAATATTTGGAAATGCCTGCCATATTAAAAAGCCGTCATTTTCATATTTCCCGTCTAGTTTAACTCCATTTACTATTTCAGTCGTTTGGGCCATAAATCTCCAGACTTTAGCAAGATCTGCTTTAATTAATCAAGGGAAAGTGACTTGATAGCAATGTGTCCTAGCATCATTTATTTAATTGCCAAATTTCCTTTTTAAACAGCAAAGGTTTCGGGTGCTACGTTTTTACGCTTTCAAAGTCGCTCGATTCTGCGTTGAATGTTGATAATCTCCCGAGATATACATGGATGTTTACGGTTCTTCCGGAACGGGACGAAGTGCTGAATGGAGAACCAGGGCGCACTTTTAAATCGCATCTACAATGCATGGGCACCATCGTGCGTGCTGTAGCATAGTACACTCTCTAAGTAATCTGTGATTGATGTATCATCAGCGCGATCAGAATCTTTGACGTCCACTGAAATTTTACTCAAACGCACTACAGAGCTCGATAAGGCCAACACAAAAGCAATGAGCTGTGGTCTGACAGTCCTTTTCTAACAGTGATAACATCGTTTAAAAAGATAACGCTTACAAAAAGCAAGTCCAAGACACCACTGTTGCCCGTAGGTTCACATGCAATTTGGTTAAGGTTCAGAGCTAACATTGCGTCTAAAACAACATCACTCGATTTTGATTGCCCGTAAGCTAAGTTGTCCAATTTGATAGCTGGAAGGTTGAAGCAGGCCCCGGAAACTGAGCAATAGTTTCGGTTTCAAGGAACATGCGCGCTCGTAGCGATTGCCGGGCATCCTAGAATCTGGTCGAACGTAGTGAGGTTGATGGAGATGTTGGCATTTATTGTGCTTCACGAGATTTCACAAAAAAAGAAGTTTGATGAACTGTGAAGAACTCATCTTTTGTTATTTGGCTTTTGTATTTCATATTTTTTTAATTTTAAATTATGCGAAACACCGGAACTGGTTGACTGGTGTTCGTAGCACTTGCCTCTCACCCTTGCCGCTCGCTCAGCGATATCACAAGTCGGCTTGCGCTCCGTTATCTCGCTCGGTTGACGTACCAAGTATGAATACGGGAAAAATAACACATTTGATGGGGCGTGCAGCGAATGGAAGCCGAGGGGAGCCACGTCGAGCAGGTCAACTATGCAATAGACGAAGATGGCTACATCGGGGCATCACATGTTTTGCTCAGCTCTGTGGTGTGTTAACCCAGGGATTTACAGTTGCGCGAATGTTTTTCAGGTTTCCTAGTGACAACGGGTGAGCACAAGAATTCGGGTCAATTATTTGAGCAGGTATTCATTTTTCATGCGTACATGAGTAAATTCAGTTCTCTGCAAGCCTGACTGAACTGACATGAGCGCAGTGTCGCTAGACTAATTCGTCATGACGGCAGCCTACCTGTTGCCGGCAAAATACGTTTAAAGAAAGGCTTGAATGTGTGTTGGTTCGGCGATACTCTTTGTTCATCTTTTACTTTTGCAATGTAGTTGAAATGATATGAAGCTCCTTCCTGTTCCTTCCTGTTCATGGAAATGCACGTAGCCAGTTTGAAACTTTGTGGGCCTTTACTTCTAGTATTGTCACTGAGATACATGTAATGGACTCACTGGAATCGTTTGACAGGGAATGTCGCTGGAGCCAACGTTTCGACAAGTGGTCTTTTCTTCGTCAAGGCACTGCCGCCGCCCTGACGAAGACAAGTCCACTTGTCGAAACATTGTCTCCAGCGGCATTCTCTTTTCAACGATTTTTCACCACTTCAAGCATCCCTGTTTCCCTTAACTTCTGTCCCGTTTGGTACTATATTCAGTAAGAAAAATATGTTCGCCGTCATAACAGGCGTGACTCAGTCAAGTACGACGTGGCCTGCTTAGGTTTGTTAATAATTTTCGCATTGGTTCCGATATTTTGGGTATAATGTTTGCTCATTATGTGCGTATTTTAGTTGTAAATTAAAGTTGCTTTTGCATATTGACACTTTCACACTACGTGTGTCTCTGTTTTTTAGTAGGAAACATGTGGTTAAAAAAAAAGATTTGAATTTTACTTGCGTTGATTGAGTTTTCTCTTATTGAGAAATCGATCAGCTTTAGTTTGTCCGCTTCAGAACCCACGAACGAAATAAAAAGATGGTTAACTAAATTTACCGAATGGCCGCGTCGCCCGAGAGGCCAGCGGACCTGCGAGATAGCATGAACACATTCCGCTTGCATGCGAAGTGGGAAAGGAAGGCTTCCGCGGCAACTCTCCTCCTCTCGGTTTCACGCCCTTTCCCTCTATTTGCTGACCTCGCGAGTGAGGTCATGAAAGAAATGTTTTGTTTGTGAATTATTTCGATTAGATACCTGGCAGCCGCCGGGGGTGGAAGCGGCGCTGTCGCAGCGTATCCGCATGCGAGAGCGCGTCCCATGTAAGGTATAGGGAGTTTCCGGCGCCTGGTTGAAGTCACCTGTGATCATGATGTGACCTGTACAGTTTAAAAGGAGGTGGTCGTAAAGCTTTTCATCAAAATAATCTGATACTTTTGGGGCTTTATAAACAAGACAAAGCATACAGGTTAAACCATATACAGTGACCTTCAGGAACAGGCTTTTGTGGTCGGCAATCTGAGTGATCAAACCCACCATCAATAATACCAAGTTTACAAATAACTGCAACTCATCCGCCACGTGTGCCTCGATCACGCCTGTGCATCTGATAGCCGGGGGGAATAATTTCGTCATCTCGTGCACCATCATGCAGCCAAGTCTCAGTGATAACACCCACATGTGGGTCGTACGTCAAAAGCGATATTTCTAATTTATCCGCTTTGTTTACAATGCTTCTTTTGTTTAAAGAGAGCACAGGCAGGTTGTTAAATGCAGACGGTGAAAGCTGCGCTGTTTGTGTAGGATCTTTCTCAGATCGAACAATGGCACGCGTGTTCAAAACATCATCCCATGCATAGAACTGCAAATCAACAAGCAATTTATCCTTCACCAGCGCAACCCTCTTGGCTTGCTCTTTTTCGACTTTGAAGCTTTGCCATAGCAGTTTTCATTTGTTTAGCATGTCAGCAGAAAAGTAATTTTGCACGGACATTTGTATTCCCTTCAGCTTTTTGCAGTTCCGCAGCACTTCCTGTTTTTCCGTATAATTTTGAAAAAACAGGATTACAGGTCGCTTTCCAGGACGTTTTCCCAAACGGTGTATTCTAGAACAGACAAGCACTTTACGCCTAGCCTGTCCTCGAACACCTCTTTTATTACTTTCTGCCGTAGAACATCCTCAGTTTCATTCGCTCGCTCATCTATGCCAAAAACAACAAGATTCCACATCCGACTCCGGTCTTCTAGCTCTGTAAGCTTTTCCTGCTGCAACGAGAGTGTTTGCTCAATTTTTTCAACCCAATTTGTTAAGGGCTTCAAAATTATGCACTTTCCGGGCTATTTCTCTTACATTTGTTTCTCATTTGGTCATTCGGGTCGAGAAAGAGCTAACACTTTACTCGGCGACTTCCAACCGCTTTTTAAGCTCTCCTAAATCATCCCTAATGGCCTGCTGGCCATTATCAGCGTTTGGAGCGATTCAATATTGGTAGGACCTGGATTCAATTCCACATCACCACAAAATAGCAATTTGCACACATGGTAGCACTCGTACGCCAAAGCAATCAGTCCGTGGACACGGCACGACAACAACACCTCTTTCATCACTACGGTAAGAACCTACACAACTAACCTGGAACAAGAATGCGGGACGCATGGTAAATGATCCGCTTCTTGAGTTTTCGCCGTGCCCACTGAAGAATCCAATTTGAAGCTGTTCTTTTATGAGCGTTGAACTGGCCGATGTCACGCATGCTCTGCCGATATCCTGTCAAAGACACGAGGTCCAGTTGATGGCAAATTTCGTGAAGTTGGTCGCTCGTTCTATAAGAATGCGAAGCGCAGGTGGCGCAGGTACGATTCTGCGGTGTCCGAAGAGCAGCGTCAGTCGGTAGCAAAGTCATCTGGAACAAGAATGCGGGACGTATGGTTAACGGTCCGCTTATTGAGTTTTCGCCGTGCCCACTTTGCGCATTGCTTCAGACTCGACTGGCAACTGTTGCCGCTAGGTAGCGTAGCGATCACGAAACAAACATGATTTAAAAGGTGAGCACTCGTGTGTGGCAGTCATCAAATCGGACTTTATAGAAGAATGCATGGCTCGCTCTTTGGTTCGCTTGTGGAACGAAAAAATGTTCACCGATGATTACGATACGTATTAATGCGTACTCTGAGCGCAGGTGTTGAGGTGTTTTGATTTTGCGAATAATTAAGACAAGCAATTTGAGAGAGCCATGAGTCTATGCAAAGTTGCACAGCACTTTTTAATTGCATTGAGCACCTTCACACCCAGATGTCTCAGTGTCTGCGTGTAATCCACGTTGCTCTTCTCTTTGACACTTTCTTGCACTGCCCGGTCCATATCGGACATACCTCGGTTAGCCTTATTTAGATATTGCACCATGTTAACGGCACCTGCGTACGTGTCAAGCACTACCTGAAGATAAATGTTAGAATCTAGGATGGACGCCACCCATGGGTTAAAATAATTCACCCACCTTTGCTGCACATTGCGGTGCAGCATGAGGGTAGGCAAGAAGTACCCGCTCCGAAAACCAAAATGTACTCAGCCTTGTCCAGGACGCCGAGATGTTCTCAGAACTGCGCCACTGAATCATAGTTTGTCGTTTCCAGGGCCTGGTACATGGCTTTGTATTTCTTTAGAAGCCTCTCGATGTGTTTATTCTGCAAGGCGACGACGAAAGAGTGCCTTCGACCAATGCACGTCTTCTTTGCTTGCCCAGTTCCTGTGGCACATACTTTGTTTTCGTTGAACACGGTAGTGGGGCTGGCCCCATTCCTGTGACACGTACTCTTTCGCGCAGTTTAGGCACTGACGGCGAAGGTGACACCGCTCTCAACGAAGGGACTGGTGCCGAAGAGCTGCGATCTAAAACCCAAGCTGCCATCAGAATCACCCAGGAAACAACTGGTGACTGCCTATCTGACAACGATCACCTGTAAGCGTAAATATGGCAATGGTGGTGGTATCTTCGGAGGTGAATTTTAGGGCACGAAACGCGTGGATCGTAGCATGTATCGGATAGCGGGAACACGATGCTCATTGTAACGATGTGCGTGTTCGACTCCGCACGCCGCATCTTTTGTCTGGGCATACATATCGCGGCCTCACGTGCGATCAGTCAATAGCTTGCAGCCTGCAACGCGCTAAGGATGATTCATGGTGTTAGAGAAAAAAAAATTAAGGCGGTTTTGCACTAGGGGTGCTAAGCGTAAAAGATGTGCGGAGCTTGGTACCAGTCTTTTGCCAGTCATGCTTCTTTCTCTTCGCTTTGCTCCTTCTTCCTCCTCTCCTTCTTGTTCTCTTTTCCACTTTTTCTGTGTTTTTCTCTTTATTTATAGTTATTTTTATTGTTCTTCTCATTTTTCATTTCTTTCTCTCTCTTTCTATTTCTCACTTGCTTCCTCTTTTTCATTTGCGCAGAAATGTACGCGGAAGTTGTGAAACTATACAGAGTAACGCATGGGCTAAGGAGAAGGCGTGTCATGGACTTAATGATTGATTCCCCTCGTACAAGCTGCAAAAAAAAACTATATGTCGCTCGTACACTGGGTCGTGCATGTTAACAGTGGATGTAAGCAGTGACAACAGCGGTACGACGGATAACGAAAATTTAATGTCTGTTGAAACTTTCACAGTAGGTTCTCCTGCCGGAAGCTGCGGCTAAAAGCTTTTAGCACGCTCCGCCAGTCCAGGGAAGAAGATTGAGCGGTGGAGATTTCGCCTATTGGCATCTTCTCTTTCTTTCTTTCTTTCTTTCTTTCTTTCTTTCTTTCTTTCTTTCTTTCTTCCTTTCTTTGTTTTTTCTTTATTTCCTTCTTTCTTTTCTCTTTCTTTTTTTCTTTCTTTCTTTCTTCCTTTCTCTCTTTCTCCGTTTATTTTTCTTTATTTTCATTGACATATAAAGCTCTTTTTAGCTTGCACAATGCTTGTTTCGCATGAACCTTACATGTGGTTTTGCCTGCGATATTATCATCATTAAGGTGCCCAAAGAACAAGAGGAAGACGACTTCTATTCGGCGCGAAAGCGCGCTCGATATGCTACAGTTGGCTGTGCTATGTGTGGTTTTGTCTGCGTTAATATCACCATCAATGCGTTCGAAGAACAAGACGAAGAAGACACCTCTTTGGTGCGAGCGCGGGCTCAGTATGCTACAGTTGGCTATGTTATATGTGGATTTGCCTGCGTTAATATCGTAATGAAGGCGCTCGAAGAACAACAGTGAGATGACTTTTCTTTTGCGCGAGCGCGCGCTCAATATGCTACAGTTGCGCATGGTTTTGCCTGCGTTAATATTATCATCAATTCACTCGAAGAACAGGATGAAGGCTTCTCTCTGGCGTGAGCGCGCGCTCGGAGGGCTATGCTATATGTAGTTTTGCCTGCTTCACGCCAAGCTACAACGACAGCATACGATCACAGCCTACGACTGTCTGGCCCCCTGAAGTGCTCCGCACTTAAAAGCAGCACACTTAACGCTGCTCCAACACCCGTGAAATTGGAGCACGTTGTTACATAGGTTAATGACTCTCGATGTCCGCCAAAACTTGCCAACGTAGCGTAAATTGATGTCGTGTGTTCTCTTTCTGTCACGCTTTTCTGAATACATAAATTTATGATTTGTTCACTATATTATGAGCAGTAACTCGCAGTAATTAAAGAGAAATAATCCGGGACACTTTCAAAGAATCCAATTAGAGCATTTGCCTGTGGGACGTCATTCAGTCGTTCAACGTGTCATGTGCAGGGACAGCTGATAATTGCACCACTACGATCTCTAGCTATTCGTAGATTTAAAGCTTTATAATAAATTGCAAACTTTACGAAGAGAGCTCGAACCTGCCTCGTGATGATGCTAAGGACTTGCTATACGGGATCAATGAGTTTGGACGAAATGTGAACAGTGCTTTTTCGGGGTCCCGCAATGTAGCAGGACGCGTCACAGAGCACACGTGCGCTCGTTACCACCAACTGGGAGACGTTATATGAGTCCTAATGTTTACTGTGTCGAGAGATCGCTGTACTTCTAGTACTGCGAAAGGGTACACGTGTTGTACTAAACGGATATTTATATTTAACGTTCGCTATTCCCGTTGCACCTGCATTTGACCTCATCAATTTTGAGTCGTCCCAATAAAGCATGTTAGCACTGTTACGGCGTCGATGATAAAGAAAAAATGCGAAAGCGATGAACTAATCACGTGCGCTTGGGGATTTTGGTTAGTTGCAATCAAACAAGATATTTCAAACCTGGAACCCACTTAATGGTCAGTAGCTGTGAATACTATTTTTACAAAGGCAGGAGCATTTTACATCGCAAGCAGGCTGTAGTGTCCATGGATATGCGGAACTGTAAGAATTTATTCCACATAGCCAATAACTCGTATGCGAACACCTATATTGCTGGAACATAAAATATGATGAATGTCACGAATGTTTTTACATACGCAATAATTCGTGCGGAAGCATGTTATTTCGCAAGAACTTTGGATACGATGAAGACCTATAAGCGGCTAAGGTTAATCTGTGTCCCTTTCACTGTTCTCTAATTCAACTATATATATTATGACGTCTTGGTTGAAGCGACGTTGAAGCGACCCAAGGCCTCGGAAGAGAATGGCCGAACGTGCACACACCCGATGATGATGAGAATGACACACGGTGATGATGAGGACAGAGAGACAAACGGATGATGATGATTATGATAATGCACAGATGAGAAAGAAGCACATAACTAGTGCCTATACTAATTTCCCCCAGGTGTAAGCGGACATCCTGGCCGCTGCAAGTCAAGGTGACGGGGAACGTCGGGTGAAGGGTTTCATGCGAGAAACGTGCACAATCTCGGTGCTGCGGTAACGGCGGTCTGTTGGGAATACAAGTGGTGTCACCCGATAATTAACAGGCGAAGTCTGTTCCAGAACTATGTACGGCCCGATGAAGCGTGGTTGAAACTTGTCACAGAGACCAGGTGTGCGAATAGGTGTCAAAAGCAGCACCTCGTCACCAGGTCGAAAAGATACAACGCGATGGGATGCGTCGTAAATGATCTTCCGCTCTTGCTGTCTCACTTCTGTGTTGATGCGAGCATGATGGCGGGACTGGGCCAGTAGAGAAATGTAGTCTTCACTCTTGAAGTCTTCGCTCTTGAAGAGGGAAACGTCGAGAAAGGTAGTAGGGGGACGTCCGTAAACGAGTTAGAACGGCGAGTAGCCGGTTGTGCGCTGAACGGCCGTGTTGTAGGCGAAGGTGAGGAATGGTAGCAGGGTATCCCAGTTTTTGTGGTCCGGTTGGATGTAGACGGCTATCATGTCAGCAAGAGTACGATGAAACCGCTCGGTTTCATCGGTCTGAGGGTGGTAGCTTGAAGCTGTCTTGTGAGTAGTTCCGAAAGCGCGCAGTACTTCATTTAACATTTGTGACAGGAACACCCTTCCACGGTCGCTAAGCAGTATACGAGGAGCCCCATGACGCAATATTATGCCGTGAAGAACGAAGTCGGCAACTTCCGCAGCTGAGCCAGTTATCACAGAGGTTGTCTCAGCGTAGCGCGTCAAGTGGTCTACGGCGGTCACTATCCATCGTTTGCCAGTAGATGTGACGGGAAGAGGCCCGTAAAGGTCGACACCTACAACCTCGAATGGCATTGCGGGGCACGGAATTGGCTGTAGAGGTCCAGCAGGTGCAGATGTCGGGAGATTACGGCGCTGGAATGGGAAGCAGGAACCGACGTACCGCGCTACGCTAGTAGAGAGGCCGGGCCAGTAGAAACGACATCGAATGCGGTCAAGAGTGTTTTGAAACCCAAGATGACCAGCAGTCAAATCATCGTGGAAGGCTTTAAGCACATGAATTCGAAGAGCGCGTGGTAGCACAGGAACCCAGCGTTGACCGTCAGGATGATAAAGGTGGCGGTAAAGAACACCATTTTGCAGCTTAAATTGCTGAAGTTGACAACGAAGTCGCGAGTTAGGTGGATGGGAGGCTCCCGAGAGGTGGTCCATAATACACCTGCAGTATGGATCGGACAGCTGGCGGGAGTGAAATGTTGGCTCGTCGTCCGAGAACAGATGGCCTATTGAGGCGAGCGTAGGAACTGCGGTAGAAGTGACGGCCGAGGTCTCGCCAACGCTGATCTGGGTAGTAGGAAGCGGGCAGCGAGAAAGTGCGTCGGCGTCTTGATGTTTTCGACCAGACTTTAAATTATGTCAAAGTCATACTCCTGCAGTCGTAGTATCCACCTACCCAATCGTCCGGACAAGTTCTTCAGAGTGGAAAGCCAGCATAAGGCGTGGTGGTCCGTAACAATTATGAAGTGACGGCCGTGGAGATAGGGACGGAACTTCTGCACCGACCAAACCACAGCCAAGCACTCCTGCTCAGTTATCGTGTAGTTCTTTTCGGCAGCGGTGAGTACGCGACTGGCATATGCAAACACTCTCTCTTGTGTTGAGGTTTCGCGTTGCAGAAGAACGGCACCTATACCGCGGCCGCTAGCGTCTGTATGAAGGATAGTCGGTGCGGCTTCGTCAAAATGGCAGAGAACTGGTTCGGACGTGAGGGCGTCCTTTAACAGGTCGAATGCTGTTTGGCATTCTTCAGACCACCGAAAGGGGACGTCGGAAGCAAGTAGCTGGTGTAGTGGAGCAGCTATTGAGGCGAAGTTCTGAATAAACCGACGAAAATAGGAGGCGAGGCCCAGGAAACTCCGCAACTCCTTCGGACTTGCCGGGCGCGGAAAGCGAAGAACCGCAGCAATCTTCTCAGGGTCTGGCCGAATTCCATCTTTGCTAACGAGGTGTCCCAAGACCTTGATAGATTTGCGGGCGAAACAGCATTTCTTGGTGTTGAGTTGGAGACCAGCGCCGGCAGGGCACGTCAAAACTTCATCTAAGCGTTGCAGGTGCTGAGGAAACGTTGACGAAAAGCTAACAATGTCGTCCAGGTAGCAAAGACAAGTTTTCCATTTGAGGCCGCGCAGCACGGTGTCAATCATGCGCTCAAATGTCGCGGGCGCGTTGCACAGCCCGAAAGGCATCACGTTGAATTCGTATAGTCCGCCGGGGGTTGCGAACGCCGTTTTCTCTTTATCGCCTTCATGCATGGGAATTTACCAGTATTCTGAGCGCAAGTCGAGGCTTGAAAAGTATTCCGCGCCTTGTAGGGAATCGAGGGCGTCGTCAATGCGTGGCATGGGGTACACGGCCTTGCGGGTGATCTTATTGAGCGCCCGGTAATCCACGCAAAAGCGCACAGAGCCATCCTTTTTACGGACCAAAACGACAGGAGACGACCAAGGGCTAGATGAGGGGCATATTACCTCACGTTTGAGCATGTCGGCAACGTTTTCTTCTATAATTTTTCTCTCAGCAAGAGACACGCGGTATGGCCGGCGGTGTACGATAGATGTTCCGTCTGTCTGAATTCGATGCGCTGTAGTGGTAGTGCGGCCCAACGTAGACGAGTAAACATCGAAAGAATTTGCATGTTTCTGTCACAATTCAAGCAGCTGCTGCGTCTGTGAAGCTGTCAAGTCGTTGCTGATGGCGGCGGTAAAGGCGGAGGAAGAAGCACGCTCCCCGACGGAAGGGTTTTTGGATGAGACGGCTTGCAGGGGCATGATGAATACAGGCTCGTAGTCGGCAACACGGGCCACCGTAGTGTTCTGTGCCAATAGAATCTTCTCCGATGTTGAATTTACGGCGGTGATGAGAGCAGATCCCTTGCGAAAACGAACGACACCGGACGGAAGAAGTATGCCTTGACGAGCGCAAAGTGATGAAGGGGAGATCAACACGTCGCCGTGGTCGATGTCGTTGGAGGTAACGGTGACAATTTGTTCGTGGAGTGGCGGCAGTTCGGTGTCTTCCGCAGCGATCAGACGAAGTGGCTTCTGGGTGTCGTCGTCGAGCATGAAGTCGGTGTCAGTGAGGTGGACAACGCGTTGGTCGCAACAAATAGCCGCGGAATCAGATGAGAGAAAATCCCACCCTAAGATTAGTTTGTGAGAGCAACGGGGCAGGACAGCAAACTGGATGTGATGACGGATACCGTCGATAAAAACACGAGGAGTACAAAAAGCGGAAGGACGAATGGTGTTCCCCTGGGCAGCGACTAACGTGGGTCCATCGTAAGGCCTCATCACTTTGTTCAAACGTTGACACAAATCAGCACGTATAACAGAAAATGTCGCACCCGTGTCCACCAAAGCATCGACATGCACTCCTTCCACTACGACAAAGACCATGTTGCACGGGCCTGATGGAGGAATTTCAGTCCTAACTTGGAATGCACTTTTTCCTCCAAAAACTGCATCACCTAGTTTTCCGACTGATTATCGGTGGCGAATGAGGCAGGCCGAAGTGGAGGAGCGGCGAAAGGACGAGGTTGAGCGGCGTCGTGCGGATCGGCTGTTCCGTGGTAGATTCGACGCGGGCGGAGATGGAGACCGGTGCGGCGGCGCCGAGAAACGCTGACCATGATAAGAGGCCCCAGTGCTAAAATCTCGTTCACGCATGTCGTAACCTCGACGCTCGTTCTGCTGGCGCTTTCGGCAGAAACGAGAGATGTGGCCGCGATACCCGCAGTAGTAGCATACTGGGCGGGACGTGCGCCACGGTGGTGAGTAGTAGGCGTTCGGAGCACCTGGAGATATTGCGGTCAGGTGGGCAGGTGAAGGGTCAGGCAGCGCCGAACGGAAGTGGGCGGGGGGCGCGGCAGCAATCGACTCGTATGGTAGCGGCAAAGTCGTGTTTACGTCGCCGGGAGGCGCGGCGGCAACTTGGGCGTAGGTTGGGATGGGCCGAGAAGCAGGCGGTACGTGTGCAGGGGAGGTCATGGATGTGAGTTCCTCCCGGATGATGTCGCGCAAGGCCGGTCCAGAAGACTGTGTAGAACACGGTGACGGAGGTGAGAAGCCCATCGACTGTAGTTCTTCCCGTATTATGTCCCTTATGAGGTCACGGAGATGTTTTTGAGACGTAGAGTGGTGTTCACTAATGTCGGGTTGTAGACGAACCGAGTCCAGGGCATCGAGGCGCTGACAAGTCGTGACGACGTCAGCGATGGTAGTTGGGTGCTGTGCAGCGAGGGCATTAAAGGCAACTGCCCCTATGCCCTTCAAAATGTGGCGTACTTTTTCCGATTCGGGCATGGAGGAATTGACACGCCGGCATAGCGCAAGAACATCATCGATGTACGACACGTACGACTCGCCGGGATGTTGTCGGCGAGTATCGAGGGTCCTCTTCGCGACGGCGGACCGAACGTCCGGTGTGCCAAAAACATGGCGGAGCTGCCGCTGGAAGGTCGCCCAGTCGGGTAAGTCAACGACGTGGTTGAAGTACCACGTCTTCGCGACGCCGGTTAGGTAGAAAGGGACGTAACGCAGTTTGGCGGCCTCGTTCCACCGATTAGCGGCACTCACGCGGTCTAGTCGTCGAGCCAGTCTTCGACGTCTGCTCCACGAAGACCAGCGAAGAGCGGGGGGTCACGGTGGTGGCCTTGTACGATAAGAGGAGGCAAGGTGTGCGGCGGTGGCGTAGAGACGGCACCAGCGCCGGCAGGCTCGTTCTGCGACGTACTGCCGGACAATGGGGGCAAGCGGCGGCCTGAACGAAGCTCCATGGGTAGAACTGGCTGGGAGAGGACCAAGGACCGAAAATCCACCTCCACCACGTATGACGTCTTGGTTGAAGCGACGTTTATTAGACCCAAGGCCTCGGAAGAGAATGGCCGAACGTGCACACACCCGATGATGATGAGAATGACACACGGTGACGATGAGTACAGAGAGACAAACGGATGATGATGATTATGATAATGCACAGATGAGAAAGAAGCACATAACTAGTGCCCACAATATATACACAAGAGGCAATTTACAAAAATGGACACTTTTCGCTAATTCGAATTCTTAACCTGAGGATAGCTATATGATCCATTGAAGTCAACAGAATGCCAATCATAAAAAAGCAATAAGTTTCCATGGCAGCAGCTAAGCTTAGCATGCGCAATGTACGGTTATGATCAATTGCTCAATTCTATGCACTTCAAACTTGCCTACGTAATACCCACGGAGGACCATTTGTATATTGGCCATGAACCTCTTTTCCAAGTAGTCATCGAATGACCTCAGTACGAGAGCTTGTTGCCTCATGACTCGACTGCCGCAAACGTTTCTCGAATTCGTCAAGAACAGTGGAGCTAGAGGGATTCGTCGGACGCTTTATTCACTTGCTCTCTTCTCTCGCTCCGACTGATGCGCTGGAAGCTGCACATCTAGGAACAGCACGGGGAAAGGAGGTAACGTTATTGTGGCTACAGCAGGGTGTCGGAACGGAACGAAAACCTAAAACAAAAAACGAACAAAAAACGATATTTTGGACTGGAACGAAAACGTAACCGAAACTTTATCTATTATTTCGTTCCGGGGTGAAAACGAAATTTTTTCAATTGTTTTTCGGTTCACGAGAGAACTTCCGAATCCGGAGCAACTGAGCTCGTGCAATGTGAGCATATCTCAGGGTCCTGTACTAGCGCGTACCTCAGGCGGGAATTCCAAAGCAAAGGTATGTTGAAATTGTGCGAAAAACGAAAACAGTGGCAACCAGAGATGTTTTTATTAACGAAAGTGGATTTTTGCGCGCCTGTTAAGCAGGCCGGGGTAGAGAGGGCATTGTCGGCGCTGAAGTTTGTTACAGCGAAAGCTGTTACGAGATCATAACGGCTGATTTTGGCGCCATAGTTGTCCACCGACGCCGGTGGCCGTGATCGCTATCGCGTGATATAAAAAAATAAATGAGAAACAAATTTCTAGGATCGGATGCCATTTCAACCCGCGCCCTCTGCGTGGCAGTCGGGTCTTCCACCACAGTGCCACGCTAGTGCTTCTATGCTTGCGAGGAGCGCTTGACAAGCGTGAGTGCTGACGAGCAGTGCGGCCCAGAGTTCCGTATTCGATACAAAGGCACAAGGTGCCCGAGCGGTGCACTGTTCCAACTAATACCAGCAGATCTAGAGGGTCTTATTCCTCATTCACCAAATCGAATTTTTCTCTATATTCACGACCGCCCCAGACGCGTGGCAAAACTGCTTGGTCTTGAATACTACTTTTGTCTGCATAAAAATAGGTTACGTCGTCATTTTAACATTAACACATTTAAGCATAAACAATATTAAAACACCACCATTCGTTCAAACATGCTGACCATGCAAATACTATAGGTAGCGGGAGAACTGCCCCTATGGGAATTAGTAGGGTGGTTGTACTGCACGAGATATGTCACCAAGCTACTATCCCTCGACCTTGGTAACCTGTTTTGCGTACTCTTTCAGTTCTTAATGCATCTAATGACATCAGCTTTATGGGGCGTTCATTCTTAACTCAATAAAACTATCAAGATGCCTTTCTTAGGTGGAGGAATTACATTGATGGAATTGAACTGCCCGGCCGTTCCAGGAGTCCGAATGGGCTAAGTTTTTTTTCATTCCGAGGAATCGAAAGGGATGGAATTACGGCAAGTTCTAATTCCGCGCATTGGAATTGAAATGGAATGGAGGCGCCCATTCCGCCACACTGCTTCCCACCCACTGCAAAGTTCTCAGCCATTATCCCTTATCATCATCAGTCACAGCGCAAAGTGCACATAGTGCCTTAGAGATGTGTAGCGTGTACCACGAGACTCCGAAGAATGACCAAAAATGGCATAGCGGGAACTTCTGTACTTCAGAATAATTGGGATGATTGATGGCATACTGGGTACCTTGCATGTGAACTTGTATTATTGCCCCAAGAGACTCTCCAGCGGGCTCTACAAAGTCCGCTCTTCCAGCTTTCGTTGTGGCTGTGCTTCGTGTGTCGCGCAGGCCTGGCGATCTCTTTATCAGAACAGCGGTCTCGCACATCAGAGAGTACACTCAATGACGTGCTGCTTCTGAGATCGTGCTCACTCCCTTGACACAAAACATTGAGCCCACTAAAAATACGTATTTGTCTTTTGAGAAAATAAATACTATGACTTTGAAATTATTACTGGTTTGTGCTAGTTGGTAGAAATTTGTGGTAGAGTTACTTCCGCGCCTCTGAAGAACGTATTTTACCCTTGGCCCACTTTCCTAAGAGCAGGGCAAGTAATTACATCACAAATCCAATGTTCGTTATGATTACCTTAACTTCAAATTTTTCCATAAAAACCGTTACGAACCGTTACGGAACATTTTTTTTTCGTTCCGGAACAGAAACGGAACGGAACTTTTTGCGGTGGAACGAAACTAAAACCGAAACGAAACATTTCGTTCCGACACCCTGGGCTACAGTGCAACGTTGGTAGTCTATGGAGCGCGGCGCCGGCACGTGGCGCCACCCCGTGGCAAGAAGCGCAACTGATCCAAACGTAGGTCTTGTTTTATGTCGACCATTGGTAGGCCTCTTATATGTTGTTCGACGGGAAACAGCAGGTGCCGACAGCACTGAAGAGAGCGAGCACAGGTATGTGTATGAAGACAGGGCGCATGAGAATATAGCAACTTTTCACTCCGCTTCCAAACCCTTACAGCGCACGACTTCGTAATTTGGCTGAGCTGTTCATAGCAGCGTCTGCTTTCCTAAGGACGTGTCTTTTACCAAGCACGATTGGCAGTTCATGACCCATTTAACGTCAATCATGCTAAAGCCAAAAAAAGTGCTGAGGACCTACGTCCAGAGAAATTGCCGGTTCTGGCCCAGTTTCCCACTTAAATAGTTAAACGGATAAGTCAAATGCACTTTTAGCTAGAGATTTGTTGATTTGTGAGTGATTATAACGTTACAAGTTCGCTATGCGAGTCCTTATACTTCACGAGTTATGCATAGATTTTATAATGACATCGTAAAACTCTCCTTACAGGCACGACTGCAAGAGTTGCCTGAGCTGTTCATAGAAGTGTCTGATTTCTACAGGGTGTGTTTTCTTCAGAAACCCCGACGGGCTGCTCATGACCTTTTTATTGAAACTCACCCGTCATGACGGCCTATAGTCTAGGGCGTCGCGCTGATAAGGTCGAGCCCTACGTTTTCGAAAGCAAGCCACGGCTACCGCATCTGGATGAAGGAGAAGCAGTGAAAGAGCAAGCTTGAACGCAAAGGAGACCAAAAGAAAGATTGAAAGAAATAAATTAAGCAAGAAAGCTAAAAGAAAGAAAAAACGAAAGAATGAAAAAATAAATAAAGAAAGAAAGAAAGAAAGAAAGAAAGAAAGAAAGAAAGAAAGAAAGAAAGAAAGAAAGAAAGAAGGAAAGAAAGAAAGAAAGAAAAAGAAAGCGGATGCTATGAGCTTGTATACCTCGGCGTCAAAAATGAGCATCGGTGTTGTTGTATAGTAAGAGAATAACAAAAACGGGGAAGGGGCACAAAGGGCGAACACTTCTTTTTGCCATTTGGACGGGGAGGAGCTAAGCGTAGCGTAGGGCAATTATGCATCGCCTGAGAGATACTGGCGTCATTCCAGCCTTCCCAAGAACTGCATCGCAAAGTTTGCAGTGATGGGGTTCATTCAGCAGACCAAAGCGGCCAACGTCACCGATGCCGAAATGGATGGAAAACCCAACGTCGAAAACATTCAGTCCGTAGACTCATTGTTTTCACCACGGCGATAGTGTGACGCCTTTCGGCTTCACAAGAAGATAAACTAGCATGTAAACATGTCTGCAAATTAGAAATGGCAGCCTGGGAGCGGGCGGTGATTCTCTGCGGAGCAGTCAGGAACTAGCCGGTGCTGATCGATATAACTCACCAAGGACGCGTCCCTCAAGAGGCTGATATGGATGAACACTGCCGAGGAGGCAGAAATTAGCAGAAACCGGAGCAGCACGGCGTTACCTTGCCCCTAAATATCTCGCTTTCGCACATCCAGGCGAATCCACAGAATCCGTTACAAGGATCTCCGCTCATGTACCTTCCGGAGCTGCATCTCCTGAAAATAACATCCTGAAAAGTCCAAAATTTAAAGGCGAAAAATACAGTTCGTTGTTCAAAATGTGGCTGATGACAGAAGCAATGCAAAACCAGGTGACGTATAGAACACTCTTAATAGTGCCTCCAATCCTGGTGGCAGCGAAAATCTACGTGAGTCGCAGAAAGCTTTCGGAAGAGGCGGCGACCAGAAAGATCAATACAAAGACTGAGATCATGAATTAGATGGATTCCACCTTCGAGTCGTCTTAGGCGAATGCGTAAGGAACCATGTGAGTTTTTTCTGTGTACTTCGTTTACAAGTAGAATTTGGTGCGAAATAAGAAGTACGTAGAAGAGGCGCACTGCTAAACATTCACTTTATTTGAACAGTAGGTAGAAATGGCGAAGGCAACGGCGGCTTTGCTGCAACGAATGCAAAGCCCTTGAACGAGCGTGGGTAAGAATTTCCGCCAGCTTTAGCGATTTTGCTTTCCGGCCACATCTCCGGTGTGAACGACGCCGAAGTTTAACGAAGGCGTTTTCAGAGATTTCTAGTCAGAAACTACAAATTGAATCGACATGAAGTGTCGCAATCACTCATCCGAAGAAAAAACGTCTGCAGTGTGAAGTGATGGAGAATTTCGTGTGCCTTGCTCACCGCATGTACATTTGTTAGTTTTAACCTTCAACAGAACACTTTGGCTACAGCGAGGGCTGCAGTAACGGTATAACAGAGGGCGGCAACGCTGAAAAAAATGGGCATCGAATTTAACCACACTTATACGGAATTGAGCTTATACGGAGTTGAGCTTATTTACCAGATACCGCGGCGGCTGCGTTTTAGATCGATGCGGAAATGTTTGAGGCCCGTGTACTTAGATTTACGTGCACGTTAAAAAACCCTAGGTGGTCGAAATTTCCGGAGTCCTCCACTACGGCGTCTCTCATGGTCTTATCGTGGTTTTGTGATATTAAACCCGAGATATAATTATTATTATTATTATTATTAATATTATTATTATTATTATTATTATTAAACGCGAAGCATTTCTTAGCGAACCTTTGGCACTTTGAGCGTTTGTATCTACGTATCTATCTATCTATCTATCTAGCCGCCTACGTCTGGGTGCTCTCATGATCGCCTCCTTAACTTGGTGTACACAAAAATTGGCACGGGAGGGTAAGAGGATTTGACGAATATGGCTGTCGGGTCATGACATGAATGACGTGAAAATCATGTCGCGTACGTCGTCAAACCCTTTGCTCCAGGCACGTGTGGCACATACCCGTTTACCACGGGCCGCGGTGTACGAGTATGCGCCACAGGTGATTGACAGTATATGTCTACCCAGGAACGGCGAGAACAGACATTTGTAACTTAAATGCGAGAACGTTAGGAAAAAGCGTCATCGGTAGCGTTGGCCTGACTAATGGAAAGAATGAAAATTAGGATCCCAGCAGGAATCGAAACCAAGCATTCTGCGTGGCAATCAGGTATTCTACCAGAGAGCCACGCCAGGTCAATAAACTGGTTTGGAAAAACAGGCTAAGCAGGCGAAATATGGGTGCAACGTCAATTTTGGTTGTGGTGATTGCTATCTAAGTTTACAAGAAAGCAATAAACATTAGGTGATAATACGATGTGTACTACTACGATACAGGCGTCATATCATGACTAACGTCTATGGTTCCAGTGTTGGCTCCGTTTTTATAGCAGTCAAATAAACATTACATTTGTATTCCTATGATTCAGCAAGCTATATTGAAGCATTGCTCGACCCAGGAGGAATATATTAACAAAAGTTACATATGATATTCCCATCACCGCACCGTAATCTGCATTTAGTCCGCCAGAACGACGCAGTACCCTCTTCATTTCCTACGAGTCTGGGCGATGGCCTCATGCTGACCGAGGATGCTGCTTGATTGATTGACAGATGCTTTCTAGACTAGGCTACGTAGGCCACATACGTCCAGGTAGTCTACGAATGCAAACGTTATCCACTGATGTCGGTCTACGTAGCACTATCCAGGCCTCCAGCCTCGACGGCTTATACCTCACCAACGCGAAGGGTGACTCATGGTTCCGACACGTCGCCGGCTCTATCGACAGACAACTTGTCTACGAAGATTTCCAACAGCTGTACGATACCTCATACTTCACTATACATGGACCCCATACATGGACCCCTCGTCACCGCGATCACGACCGGATCCGATAACAAGTCATGGCCAGCTGCTGGTGCTCACTGATCACGTTGATGATGACCTTGTTCAAGAACTGTCAAGAACTTCTTCGACACATGCACACGCGTTCGCGAAACGCGCGTGCGTTCTCCAACATAAGGGACAAGTATAAGCACTACGTATCAGCTTTGCGCTTCTGGTGTTGGTAATACCTACGTTGCCGTTGGCAGCGTTACCCAACTCTAAACAACTGGTTATATACCACATATGCGGCTCTTCAAAATATATGTGTGCGTAGAAAATTTATGCAAATCTTTAGCGTCATTTTGTAACGTTTCGCTCAGCAAAAAAACTTACGCCGCAGTCACCTTCCCGCCGCATGCTTCGCATAACTGCGACTCCCACGGTAGTGCGATCTGCCGAATTATTATTATTATTATTATTATTATTATTATTATTATTATTATTATTATTATTAACCAAATGTTGATGACCAGGGTTGCTATGCAGGATGGCCCGAGCTTCTCGGGCACACGAGTTTGCTCCGAGCTCGCATTACGGCGGTCATGACAGGAAGACAGTGCGGAGCACGCGATAGCTGCTTTGATAAAAACGGCTACAAGAATGAGAATGGCGTCACAAACGCATGCGCGGCATTTGGGGCGGTTTTCAAAGGAACACCGCGTGCGAACGCGTCAGCGCAGCCACTCGGTCAACATTTTGACAGTGCAGCGACGTCAGCGTGATTGTCGCGCTATCTTTTTGCCAACTAATCATCGCGCCTCCCGCGGGCGTGTTCGTGGGCGTTTGATCTCTTTCGGAAAATTCTTTCGTTCCACCTAGTGCATGGAAATTTGCGCTCTCGAAGGCAACAAGGGTGACCACGCAGCACTCTGGTGCAGCTCGTTTCGCTTCTCTGGAATGTTACAGATAAATAAATAAACAGGATACTGCTATACTTACATTACACGTATGCAGATTTTTCTGTATTAGCGAATCGGTAAAAACAGTGTCTCCGCAAACAAGTAAATAGTAACATTTCTCGCCGCAAATCCCACCAGGGGCGCTTGCTTCATAGCTGTGAGTAAGTTTTGAGCGGTACGTCGTGAGAGCGGTGAAATTGAATGCGAGGCACCGTAGCCACGTGATAACATAACCTTTAGTTCTTTGTGCGTGTGTGCATAATCTGTGCGATGAAGCTCATAGAGGAATCGTGCCGCTCGCAGGCGTTGCCGCGTGAGCACTGCTCCTCGGCAAGAGGAAACGCGGCGGGCGGACCCGCTCTTCGCCGCAGGTGTCTGTCAATCAAATTGATTGACGGGCGAACTCGGGCACAAACGTGTTGATTTTGAAAAGGCCCCAGTTCAACTCGTGACTGTCATAGTGCCAGTGTGCCTGTCAAGCGTTTCATGCGGTGGATGCTACTCAGCAGCTTCTTTGCATATAAAATAATTTGTTCAGCTTGCAGTGCTTGTGCAGGACTTGGGCCATCGGAGGAGCTTGGATCACCTAGCTTCTTCCAGCTTATTACGATGGCTCGTCTACTAAGTATACTTGGCCTGCTTCGGAGTAATGACCGTGTCAGTTCGGTCTCAATATTGGCGTAATTGCTTAGGAAGGTTTTAACTAACATGATAGTGGATATTCTGAATGTCTTAATTACCACTACATTAATTAAGCACAAACGTAATTAGCATAATAATAATTAGCATGATCCCAATTAACACTACCTCGGTGAATAAAGTATTGATTATTTTTGTTTTAATTACACGTTCCTAATTATCGCCGTGTTAATTAGCATAAATTTATGATGTCTTAATTACCACGACATTAATCACACACGTTTAATCCGCAAGGTCCCGAATAGCACAGAGGTAATTAGCATAGTCCTAATTTGCACGATCCTAATTAACACGGTCTCGGTGAGTAAGGTCTTGATTATCTTGGTTTTAATTACACGCTCCTAATTAGCGTCATGTTAATTATCGTGATCTCAATTACCTTGTTCTTAGCTTTACACGACTTCTTTAGCATGGTCTTATTAAGACGTGGCTTAGTTAGCTCGACCTTAGCAAGATTTGGCCTAATCAGCTTCGTCATAGCACGTCCTGACTTAGCTAGGTATACCGTCCAGCCAATTAGATAATCAGCAGGCCGCAAGTGCTCGGGGAGCGAGCAGACGATGAAGAAGAGAACGACGAGGGCGCGCGCCGGCCGAGCAATGCGCTAGAATGTACAGGCCGACCATGGTGATTATACACGTGGCCTCGGCGATTAGCTCTAGCTGCGATGTTGTAGGGTGCTCGGTCGGAACTAATCTCAGAGGCTACGGTGCTGATTATTCTAAAGGATATTTGCTGCAGGCTTTAAACGCTCGAAAATGAATTCAAACGGCCCGCGCACACATAAAAATTATAGTCAGTAGAGCTTTCTGCCACTTTTCCTGCGTGGGTGCACTTCTGCAGTCAGTGGAACGACAAAGAAATGAAAGAAGGTGCCTCTAGTTTGACGACACCACCCAACCTTCTCGACCGCCCTTGACGTGACGCCGCGTTCCATCGTAACCAATGGAACGGAACACACGCTGAAAGATGGATTTCACCTTATCGTACTATTAGCTTGTTCAAAAGGGGGTGTCGCCAGAGCTCGGAAAGATCCCGAGTTTCGCCAAATCGGGCCATCCTGCATACCACCCCAGGTTGATCGGTCTACGGAGCTTGTACTGAGCAGCATGCTTAATTTTATTCCCCAGTATACATCTAAACAACGTAAATATCCCCACTGGTTCTGATCTGAACTCATCAGTGCACTGAAGCATAAAGATCACGCACACAGGAACTCTAAATGTTCTCCATCCAGCGAGTGGAAGGAAGAGTTCAGCTTTTTTCGAACTCTCTCTAAACGCCTATATAACGGGATCATAGTTCGTATATTGAATTCTTAGAAAAAAGCGCCTCTGACAGGCCGGCTGAGTTTTGGAAGTATGTACGTAAACGGTCTAACAAAAGCGGAGAGTCCTTCAGACTACTGGTCTCAAATGGGGTAGAAGTGCATGTCGTCGCTGACTGTTTTGCCACGCATTTCTCATCCCTTTATAAGGGCGAAGACTCTAGCACTGATATCAGGCAACAGCCCAAGGCAGTTAGCTCATCCAGTGCTTTGTCGCTGGATGAAAATCTTATCAGCGAATGCATCAAGCGCTTAAAACCATCTTTATAATGTGGCCCAGATGGCATCCCCTCCGCCATACTAAAAGCTTATGGTAGTATATTTGTCCCAGTATTGACTACGATATTTAATAACTGCCTGGACACTTCCACATTTCCTAGCATGTGGAAAACTGCTCGTGTTTTCCCAGTATTTAAGTCGGGCTCTAAAACAGATGTTTCTAATTATCGCCCGATTTCTCTACTATGTGTCACATTAAAGATCTTCGAGCTGGCTCTTCACAAAATATTGTCTTTTAGTGTGAAAAACTCATTGATTCCAAATCAACACGGTTTTCTTGCTGGCCGCTCAACTACCACAAATATTGCTAGCTTCATGACGCAGATCTCACCTATTTCTCAGAAAGGACAGATTGACGTAATCTACTGTGACCTGAGCAAGGCTTTTGACGTAGTCAGCCACACACTGATTATGGTTAAACTTGCACGCTTTGACATTGACTTGTCGATTGTGAATCTCTTGCACAGCTATCTGCTCAATAGATCTTGTTATGTTGCCGTAAATGGCCAAACCTCTTCTTTGTATAGAGTGACTAGTGGGTTCCCTCAAGGGTCGGTATTAGGCCCACTCCTATTTTTAATTTACGTTAATGATGTTTCTTTTGCCATTCGTAATTATTATTTCCTCTTGTATGCCGATGAAATCAAGATATTTAAGGAAATTCATTCAGTTAACGACTGTCGCTTGCTGCAGTCAGATTTGTGTTCTTTTTCCGAATGGTGCAACGGCAATAACCTGTCTCTGAATACCTCAAAGCCAAAATTCATGTCTATCACTCGCAAAACATCTAGCGTGTCATTTCAATACTATGTCAGTTCTGTGCCGTTATGCAAGGTTTATGAAATCAGTGATCTTGTTGTTGTTGACATCGCGTTAAACTTTTCTTCTCACGTTAACCGTGCTGCTATGCGGGGCCTTCGTTCTCTCGGATGTGTTTGTAGAATATCTCGAGAATTCAGGTCTCCCATGGCCCAACACAAATTGTACACGGCAATATGTCTTCCACAACTTGAGTATGCGTCCGTGATATGGAATGGTATTTCTCAATCCAGCGGTAACACCATTGAACGAGTCCAGAAAAAATTCCTCAGCATATATAACATCGCTTTGCTAAAATGACTCTGGATCTCGTTCAAGTATTGCTGAATCGTTATCACTGCCATCACTTCAGTGCCGACGAAATCGTTCTGATCTCATATTTCTTTACAAGCTAGTCCACGGTATCATATCCTGCCCTGTACTTCTCAATTGTGTTAATTGTGTTAATTTTCGAATTCCGCGTAAGTTAACCAGAGAGAACAGACCGTTTCATGTACCCGCCTGCTTCTTCCAACACTCTACCGTTCACAGAATACAAAGTCTTTATAATATTATTTTCTTGATCTTGACGTTTTTCATAGTCCACAATCACAGTTTTTATCCGAGCTTTGCACTGTTTTGACATAGTATGGCACAATGTACAAAGTCTTGCCTTCTCTGTCTTTCTGCATAGTTGTATATATGCAATCTAATTTTCTATTCCCCTTCAATATTTCTCATGTTGTCTTATTTTACTCCTCCCCTTTTGTGTTCATTTCTGTTTGTCTACGTGTTTTTGCTCTTTTTATTTCTGAAGACTCTCTGTATTGTGTTGTTTATTTTTATTGTTTTTTTGCGTGCGCCTGCACAAAGACCTCACGGTTGTTCCTGGGCACGTTAAATAAATGATTGATTGATTGATTGATTATTGTTGTTGTTATTATTATTATTTACGTGATACATACAATGGTATATAAGTGGTTGGGAGAATAAGAATGTTTATCATATCAGCTCGCAACATTGAAGCAATAACGTTGTTATCTTTGTTGCAATCCGTGTATTGTGCAGCGAAAAACTGAATATCTGAAATTCATAGTTTAGACTTGGCCATCGAAAATGTGAATGTTCTGAGTGTCGGCTTAAATACGAAGTATATATTGTTGTAAATTAACCACACTGCCCATATAGCCAAGATTTCTCACGGTATGCGGTGTGAAACAACATAGCTTATTGCTAATGTACTTTTGATTTGAATATTTCATACTTAACGATTAACTTATATAAGTATGTTCACAAGCTGGCAACTTTGCTGGAGAAAATAGAGGGTCTTTTGCAGGCAATAAAAATTATTCGTGGAATGTTTTCTGCCGCCACCCCAAAGTGAGTTAGAGTCGATATGGTAAAAAAGTGCATTTCATATGAAAAGCTTCTGAGAAACTAGCAATTGTCGCTGGAATTTTCTGAGTACACCAAAAGACAGACAGTGTTTGTTGTCTCAAAATTCCTTGTTGTGATCCCGTTTTTCATATTCCAGAAAAGTAAGAACCAGAATTTTTACCGCAGCAGAAAATGCAATTTTGTTAAAGTTTATCAGAACATCTTCGCAACGAGTGAGTTCATAAAGGGAGTATTTGCTAAGGCAAAAAAGCAGTTTGCTTGTATTAAAGTTCCAAATGATCAGGTGTAGAGATATTTATTTTCTATTGTCGTATGCGACAAATTCGCACTTCACTCGGGTGATGGAAATGCGCGCAGTCCTGTTTTGTATTCGCAATGCCCATATACTGTCACGCCACCAAGCGGATGTCAAGAGAACCCCCACGAGGAGGGTCAGCAGACGATAAACTGGCAGCTCTGGCAGCCGTTCCCTTGTTGTTCTGTGCTAGTCTGATTGTTAACGCTTTGGCAGGAAAGGAACACTGCGACTTTGCATGTTTCCTGCATCAGTGAACAAACCGGGCCCTCCGCGACAGGAGAAATCTGATTCGTTCTTGCGAGACGCGACGTTTTCATGGAAATACGTGGTAACTCGCGTTTTCAATGATATAGCCCACAGTGTACGCATACCAGCTTCGCGAGGTTTTCTGTAGCCACGTTGGTTAGCTAAATGTTATCGTCTGACTTTTTCAGTTGAAACTCACCCTGTTCAACTTGCATAGAGAATTCGTCAGTGTTTTTGTAGTGCATGAGTCCCATACCGTTTTACGCGCGAAGTCGCGCGGGCTCGCGATAACTGAGCAATTTCAAAAAGGCGATACTTTAAAATAAGGCGCTTTATACCTTGTCCGGAAAGCGTTGTTATGAATCATGCGACCGACGTTTCAGTCATTCGACGACGCGTCTGCTCCACGGCTGTTGTTGAGCGAACGCTTTCTACACCGCCCTTCGCCTGTTTGTTGTTTTCATAGCCAGCGCTGGCCGATTCGTTTTGTACGTTTGTTGATAGGTGGCAGCATACTGCAAGCGATTTTGTTGAAAGTTTTGAGAGCAAGATGTTCTCTGAGCCCAGACGTTTTTTGTAATTGTAAACCTGGTGACGCGGAGTGGTCGAAGTCTTTCGGCGGGGGGAAATTGTTCAGAATGCTTTCAGCAGTGATGAAAGAAACCATCTTGATGACGATTTTTCACTGGACGTAGATGGCTGTGAAAGCACCGAGAGTGACAGAGACGATGAACGATCAGCTGCTAGCTCATGAGGAGCGAGTAACAGCTCACGTCCTCTCGTGCGTTAATGTTTTTTGTAGTGTTAGCTACACTGGCCTAGCCGGGCAAGTTTCGCGTGACTCCTCAAAAGTCATGCTGCGCATGTGCGAGGATCAGTGATGTCACACAGCTGGCGCATCGGAGCTGGCACTTCCCGCGCACTCCGCCGCTGCCGCGCGCGACTCGCTGCCTCCGGTCTGCGCTTTCCAGAGGAGTGACGTCGTAGCCGAGGTAGACGTACTGGCGCCGGCGCGCGCGCAGCTATTCGCCTTCGCTGTGCAGTCGCCGTCTCACACTGCGCTGGAGCCGCTTGATAGCGCCTCTGACTAACGTTTGCCAGTGCGGTTTAGCCATGGAGAAGGAGAGCGCAAATTCTTCTCAACGGCGCAGAAGAGCGTAGAAGCTTTATTCATCGGATCCCGAAGTAGTTGCCTGGTAAAATAAATATATACATGTGCCACATAACATGTATACCATGTGTGTGTCATTGGAGCAGCAGTAAGCATGATAATCGAGCTAGTCTTAGATAATTAGGAAAACTAAGAATAATCAGCTGAACCTTTGCTAACGCTACGTTATCCCGGCATCGCCAAGCTAAACCACTGCAACATTTCTTTCACGCTCGTAAGTCACTTTCAATGTATTTAATGTATAATAAACTTGAGTGAGACCAAATAAAAGCACAGTTTTTCTTGTGCATTGCATGCAGCGCAACTTATTATGGATATTATGGAGCGCTGCGTGTTGCCAAAACGCTCGAGCTCGAACAGCAGAAGCGAAATGGTTAGAGCGATGAAACGTGCAGTTGCGGCCACGATCCACCCCTCTCTGCTAACTTCACCTCCACAGCACTGGTACCTTCCGAACAGCATCGTTGTTCCACCAATTTTCGCAACGCCGAATTCTTCAACGTTGCGAAAAGCATACGTGTGCATTCTTTTCGATATTCATGTTATGTTCCTGCTGATCGAACCTGCAATATCCGAGAGAAGTGAACTGCGCACAGCTTGAGTCTGAGCATGGCTGTGACACAAGCGCTACTGAACAGGATGTTGAATGGCTGTGTTTCATTGAAGAAGTAGCTTAGCGTTTCTCACTGCTCAAGTAACAACGACGACGTAAGTTGTTTGGAAATCATCAACACGCTTAACCCATATATGCCCAAGCTCAGAAAAATGGACAAAACAATTTTTTTCACAAAAAAGTGTGCTTCTACCCTCAAAAGAAAGCACAAGTTCTTTATTTACTGCCAGGTAAACGCAACACTGTTTTTCAAGCCGTCCTATACATACAGGACAATGGCCATTATGGGTGCTATGTGCGGATGTGGTAAGCCTTGAAACATTTCACGTGCACGCCGACATTGCACTTCTTCCTCTCCATGACATCTTTCATACAGAGCGCGCGTTTGCCCGGAGAAAGCGGTCGGCATTTCACGTGCGCTTCTTCCTCTCCATGACGTCTTTCGCGCAAATCACTCGTTTGCCCGGAGAAAGCGGTCCGCACGTGGCAGCATGAAAAGCAAGCCATGTCTAGGCTTGTACACGGTGAGAATGAGGCATGCTTGATGTGCTGTAGGCGACGCTAGTCGTCAGCTAAACAAATGGCGATGTTAGAGTGCATCAATGAAGCGTCTTATATGTAGGACACTAGACATACATGGGTTAACATGCGGTCCGGTGAAGCAGCGATGGCGCTACTCGCTAGCGATCTACTAGTGCCGCAAATCGGTCAGGCAGACCCGACACGTATGACCTCGGCGTACCGTTCAGCTAATACGTCAGTTCTAGTTGATGCAGTTTTCTCTAGCACGCACAGGATTTCGCAGAGCATCGTTGATGCACGGTAAGTGAGCCGAAATATAACCTTTCACGCCGTGCCAAACAAGTAGGTGGCGAGCATTTAGCGCTTTCCATTGTTTGGGAAACGATTCTGGTCTCACATCCATTTCAGCGCAGCTCATGACCTCATCTGGTGAAAATGGCAGGGGCCGTACGTCCGGACCTCCTGTCTGTTCCCATGCTAGCAAACGGGTTGACCCTCCTCTGCGCGCGACCTTGAATCGCACACCGGGCATTGCGAATAGCTACTTCTCACCGATCAAATGCCGCAGATTATTTTGCATGTGACACGTGCTAACATGATCTGTTAAAGCGACAATGGAAAAAATTTTGCTACTCACTGCAGTTGGTGCAGGTTCCGCAGGATGCGCTCTGGCCAATCGTCTCACGGCTGATGGCAGCAACAACGTGTTACTTCTGGAAGCCGGGGGCCTCGAGGACGCGGCCGTGCAGGTTCCGCTTTTCTCGGCTCTTTTACAGCGAACTGACATTGACTGGGACTACACAAGCGAACGGCAACACAACGCCAGCTTATCCGTCGACGACCAGGTGAATTCGCGCCTATTGCTTAACTTGTTACAATAGGCAGAACAAAATGGCTGTCTGGATGGAGAAGCACTGTGGTAGGGTTGTTCACATTGTCGAACCATTTTTATTTATTGCGGGTATTCATTTTGGCAATGCACAGAAGATGCGGTAGCGTTAGTGTTGCGCGAAAACTCCAGACTTGCGTGGGACATGGAGTACCTTCACAGCGTAAAAAGAGGATTAGCGGCCTTCTAGAAGGCGTCGTAAACACTGAAAGTTATGAACGCAGAATGTAAGTCAATTAAGATGCAAACACGTACGCTGCGAAGAATATTCGCTCAGACACTACGGACACATTGTTTCAGCAAATATTCAACATAAGGTCATGGTACGAGTGTTGCAAATGAGGATGACCGCAGTCTCTCCACTGCACTTGAGGCTGTACCACGACAATGAAGAAGTTATTAATACCTTTGTGATGTTGACACATTGTGGCATGTGCTGTAATGGGTATTTAGTTTTAAAAAGACAACGTTGGCCGGACCGTAGAAAAAGCAATGGCCATGTGGCTGATGTTCGACTGCGGCGTTACGCATGGTGTCATTTCGGCACTTTTAAGGTGGCCACCGATTACGCAATTCCTACGGTTGTCAAATGGAGTCCACCAGCACCACCACCACTTATACCACGCAAACACGGCGCAGGCTGTTAATCCTGCCATTCATGGAAGTGGATATGAGCAGTGGCTGAGCCCTTTGTATGAGGCCGCTAGTTTGATGCCCCCAATCCTTGCCAAATTTACATGACATGGCACCTGACGCAATAATGAGCACGAACCCTGCATCGTTTCCTGCCACGAGGCTCGCGCGTCACTCCACGGATGATAGAAGGCCGCTGTTTGTGCTGCTGGTCCTCATAATGTCGAATTGTGGCATGACTGTTTCCGATCGGTTTGGAGTCCATGCATCGCGTAGTTGGCCTGGTGTGTGAAAATGCGCAACTGCGATGTGTGCACTGAAGCGGCTGCACACATGAGTTATCACGACACCGAAGAGAACTGCCACTGCTGCTGCTGCTGCCGCTGGAATGTGATTTACTGGAGCACAGCACTTTGTAATAGTTCGGCAGGTTTAAAGTTCGCACTGTTTGTCGAATCATTGTCCTGGCTCCGTGCACGATGCTGTTCTGACTGTTAGCTTGGCTGAATGGTAGAATAGTCGGCCTTCAGGCCTATCTGCGCACGACCCCACGAAAAACGCTGTAGGTAGAAAACTTCACAAAAGGGAACACATCTTTTACATTCGCAGTACATTTTCACGGTCCGTGACGCGTGTTGTTTAAGCTTCCTGTTTTCGAAGGCACAAGTGCTACTTCTACTAATGGGCACCAAAAAACAAAAAAAACACCATAATGGCGAGAGGACAGAGAACAATTTTTTAAAACCTTTGGATAACCTGTGCAAATACGGAACAACTGCCAGGAGTTTCTTATATTGCGGTACTCGATAAATAGATAGGCTATCTGACCCACCTTCACCCGCTTCACGAGTTTCTGAATGGTTTGCCTGATGACGCTATCAAAAAAGCCGGTGTGTTTCACTCAGGTCCCTTGATCTGAAAAACGGATGCCCATCTCACAAGAGCATTAGTGAAAGAGCACAGATTGCAAACACGCATAAACGATGATGCTTTTTTATAACTCTAGTGTCTCGAGTAGACTTTATCCAGCGGCTTCTCCGAGAGACAGCTACACATCCCACAAACGTGGTGGTGTTTTACTTCTAATGGCATTTCTAAAAAGAGCAGCTCATTCCCTTTGGAAGCTCGTGAGTATCTTCCAATCCTTAACCACAATTTCTGAAAACTTTATTGATATCCAGTACATTTTGACAAAAATAACAGCCCTGAACAAGAACGCAAAATTCATCCACATTCATATCTATTTTCAAGGCCACACCCTTAACACTACCTCGAATATGATTGCTAACTCTTTCTAGCAAATAGTTGCTTAGCAAAGAAAAAAATTCTGTACCGATAAAGAAAATAGCAGCTTAAAGCGATCTCCACACCCAACTTCAGGCCATCCAGGGGGCCCACGACATCGCGACGGAACTTCGACTTCCAGTCCCACCGTGGGCGGAGCCACCAACTTGATCTCGAGTCCAGCGGCTCCCCAGATTCGAGTTCCTCAGGACTCGAATAAAGTTCTTGTCATGTCATGTTAAAGGAATAGGCTACCTTCTCTTTCCACAACGGTAGATTTTAAGTGAAAGGAATTGATCTCACGAAACCTATTAAGAATCATACCTGAATATTTTCACCGAGGCTCCCCCCAAGAATAAATTGCTTACGCTCTTCATCAGTTTTTCATGTGGAATCTTGTAATACCTGGCTAATGGTGACATATATCAATCTTGAAAACATTGCGAGAACTTCGGTTAGAGATACCAAGAAATTCAACAATTTCTTGGGGGTTGCGCATAAGAAATAAATCATTGTGTGCAGCGCATGTATGGTGTTTAGCAAGAAACTTCCGCGTGTCTCTTAATTTCTCCTTCGTGTGTTTTTGCACTAACTCTTGATATGCCGCTTGCCGCAAAGACACAGCGATTCAGTTGCAGTTCCGCTAGCGCAACTTGTTTTAACGCGACAGCGTTAAAGTGCTCATTTGGAAGAAATTCCGGTGCCGCGTCGGTGTCGTTGGTCGTGAGCGAAAAAATAGCGTTGTCTGTGAGCGAAAATTCGAAATAGATGCAAACAAATAAAGGATGAAAATCTTCGCCTCGAGTTGGGATTGAACGCTGGCCTTCTGTGTGGCACGCAGGCGCTGTACCACCGAGGCACACCAGCGCTTGAAACTGTTTCGCAAAAAAAGACTATACAAATGACATGTAGTGGGAGGAGTCACCTTAATTCATGTAATAATGCGTCGCAGAAGTGCAGAATTGCACCCCGCATCAAAACATGTGAATTGCACAACGAGCGGGCAGTTTAAAACCTACCCATTACAAAGCGCTCAGACGCCATTAAATATAATCATCGACAACAGCAAAAAACGTGTGCAGCTCCGCTGAGGGTAATATATGATGAAAAACTGAGCTGGCGTAGTCACATTGAGTATGTTAAAGCTAAGGCTACTCGCGCTGTTGGAATAATATCGAAACTTGGCCCGCTCCGTTCTGGGCTACGTAGAAATACTCTGATCATGATTTACCGTATGCACGTTCGCCCGATTCTTGAATTTGGTTGCGTGCAATTTCCTGGTGGGCCAGCATACGAGATTAATCCTTTGAATATCTTAGAGCGAGAATCTCTTCGGAATTGTCTTGGCGTGCCAATACTTACAGCTAACAGCTTTTTGTATGTAGAAGCTCGTATACTAACTCTTGCTGGCAGATTCCGTATTTTGACAGTTAAAACATATTTCAAATTATATGAGGCCACTCTAAGACGGTTGGAATTTGTATTTTTTGCTGAATCGAGTGCTTTTTCAATGAGCACTGGTCCCGTCTCTATAGACCTTAGGTTTTGTTTGTTCAAACATTACAGGATCTCTTAAATGTTAATATATCTGAAATCCTTCCATCAGATCAACTAATGTCTAATGTAAAAATACAATTCAACGACACATTCCCAGCAAATGCCGAACTTTTGCTTTCTAAGCATTTACTTTGTGTATTACAAGATCACCTCTTACAATTAGGAATTAATAAACTAATTGCAACGGATGCATCCATGAATGATAAGAGAGCAGGTGTGGGTTTCTTCTCTCAATCATTATCCTGGTCATATTCCTTACGCCTTCCAGATTATACTCCTATATTTGAAGCGGAGTTGACGAAAGTTATTTTAGCACTTCGAAAACTTCCAACAGATCATTCGATTGCTGTTATAGTGAGTGATTCCTTATCTGTGTGTTCATCTCACTTCAATATCGGAGTGAGCACATTCAGATCATTAATATCCATAAACATTCGCCCAGTGACGTTGCTATGGGTTCAAGATCATCGTGGTATATTTGTAAACGAGATAGCTGACTGACTCGCGAGAGTATCTCTTGATGGTCCAATTTTGTCAGTTAAGCCTCTCACAGCTTATGTTACAGCGGCGAGGTTCAGAAAAATTTCTCTTTTGCAAGATTCAGAACAGATGATCAATACTGAATTCAGAATATTCGCACTTGCATTTTTCATTAGATAATAAATGATGTCCCACACGTAAATTGGAAGTATCAATAACTAAATTAAAATGCCGTAATCCCCCGCTTAATTTTTACTTAAACAGGTGTGGGCTGGTGCCATGCCCTTTGTGTCCCAGCTGTAACGAACCCAAAAAAATATCGACCATTATCTACTTAGATGTCACTGTTTATAAAATCAAAGGAAAAAGTGCTTTGAAATTTTATTCAAAAAAAAATTCGGCAGATCCCACGCACTGTGGGAATCGATGTAATGCGAAGCAGCCAGCAGAGCTGCATACATCGCCTTGTTTGTCTTTGAGCCAAATGAAATCGTTCTTGCCATGGCATCTAGTCCACCATATATCGCATGTTTGCCATGCACGCATGCATGCACAATCTAGTGTACACCATGCCAATGAAACGCATATTCTGGTATATAAATGCATGACCTGTCGTTTATGTTCATCACGCACGCGTGTCATGCCATACCAATTTTGGTATTTATCACGTTAACAAAACGGCCGGAAGCGCACCATGACAGTGGCATGTAAATCATACCGTACATGACATGCATAACATGATTCGCATGTTAAGACCTCTCATTTATGTTCGTCATACAGTCTCATCGCGCAATACCAGTTTTGGTGTATATCAAGCTATCGAAACGGCCGCGAATGCACCATGAGCGTGACATGTAAGTCATGACATACATGGCATGCATGTCATAGTTTTCATGTTATCACCTGTTATTCATGTTCTTCATACAGTCACATCGCGCAATACCAGTTTTGGTGCATATCAATCTAGCGAAACGGCCATGAGTGCGCCATGAGCATGGCATGTAAATCATGTTGTACATTTCATGCATGTCATCATTATCAGTTACCACCTTTCATTTACGTTCGTCATACAGTGGCGTCGCGCAATACCAATTTTGGTGTATACCAAGCTAGCGAAACGGCTGGGAATGCACAATGAGCGCGGCATGTAAATCATGACATACATAACCTGCATGTCATGATTTCCATGTTACCACCTCTCATTTACGTTCGTCATGCAGTTGCGTCGCGCAATACCAATTTTGGTGTATGTCAAGCAAGCGAAACGGCACGAGTGCGTCATGAGCATGACATGTAAATCATGTCGTGCATGTCATGCACGTCATGATTTTCATGTTACCACGTCTCATTTACCTTCGTCATACAGTCGCTTCGCGCAATACCAATTTTGGTGTACATCGAGCTAGCGAAGCGGCCGCGAATGCATCATGAGCGTGGCAATTAAGTCATGACATACATGACATGCATGTCATGGTTTTCATCTTAACTGTCATTCATGTTCTTCATACAGTCACATCGCGCAATACCAATTTTGGTGTATATCAATCTACTGAAACTGCCGCTAGCGCATCATGAGCGTGGCATGTAAATCGGGTCGTACATGACCTGCATGTCATGATTTTCATGCCACCACGTCTCACTTACGTTCGTCATACTGTCGTGTCGCGTAACACCAATTTTGGTGTATATCACGCAAGCGAAACGGACGCGAATGCACCATGAGCGTGGCATGTAAATCATGACATACATGTCATGGATGTCATGGTTTTCATGCTACCACCTGTTATTCATGTTCTTCATAAAGCCACATCGCACAGTAAAAATTTGGGTGTATATCAATCTAGCGAAACGGCCGCGAATGCGCCACGAGCGTGGCATGTAAATCATGTCATACATGACATGCATATCATGATTTTCATGTTACCACGTGTCAGTTATGTTCTTCATACAGAAATGTCTCGTCATACCAGTTTTCATGTGTATCCCTTCATTTAAACGGCCGCGAGCGCCCCGAGACCATGTCATGTAAATCATGCTGCACATAACATGCGCGTCATGATTTGCATGTTAGGACCTGTCATTATGTTCGTCATGAACTCTTGTCACGCCGTACCAATTTTGGTATATATGAAATTAACGAAACGGCCGCAAGAGCCCAAAGGCCGTGGAATGTAAATCATGCTGTTCATGACATGCGTGTCATGATTTTCATGATGTGACCTGTCATTTGTGTTCGTGATAAGGCCATGTTATGACACACCAATTTTGGTACACATCCGATTAACAGAACGGCCAGGGAGCCCAGAGGCCGTGGAATGTAAATCAATGCTGTTCATGACATGCGTGTCATGATTTTCATTGTATGACCTGTCATCTATGTTCGTGATAAGGCTATTTTATGACACACCGATTTTGGTATACATCCGATTAACGGAATGGCCAGGAGAGCACAAAGTCGTAGGCGGCTAGATAGATAGATAGATAGATACGCTCAAAGTCGCAGAAGTTCGCTAAGAAATGCTTCGCATTTAAAATTAGGAATACCAGTAAGTACTCTGAATATCCTCTCCTTTTGGGCTGCTTCATTGGAATTTAGTAACAGGAACGTCTGTGGGGCCCTCTGCGAATTTCTGAGTGGCACAATGAGATTACCTTGCTAATTAATTTTTTCTCAATTTATTGTTTTTCATTCCCCCCATACAAAATCTTGTGTATCTCTGTATTTCATATTCTCGTATAACGACAATATCTTTAGTTTATTTGAAAGAAGCCGCTTTTCCCTTTTCCTCTTTTTATTAATGTTCCAAGTTACTTTAACCACGGGGTTCTTGGCCAATGCCCCGCTGTGGGTATGAGCCAAAGTAAAGGAACAAGCAAGCAAGCAAGGCTCCCGCGTTGCCTTACGGAGGCGTACTGGGTATTTCGGCAATTCGCAAAAGAAAGAATTATGACGTAGTGGGCAATTCGCAACTGTACTTGCAGTAGACATTCCAACATAGCTTGAAATGCCATTGCTGCGCACACACAAGTTCCTTTCCTTGAGGCACAGTCGATGCTAGTGACTGCGAAGACGATGCGAACGGGGCCAAATTACGCTATCGCATTCTACTCCTAAAGGCGAAGCTCAAGCATCCTACAATTTATTTGTGTGCACTTTCATTCACCATTGCCTTTCGATTTGTGGCCGTCTTTGTGGCTTAGTGGTTACGGTGCTTGGCTGCTGGCAGGAACAAAGTGGGTTGAATCTCGATCGCGGCGACCACTTTCGATGAAGGTGAAACGCTAGAGGCACGTGCACTTTGGGATGTCGATGAGTGGTCGAAATTGTCAGGCGCCCTCCGGTACGGTGCATCTCGTAGACTCAGTCCATTTAGAACGTTAAGGACCAAGACAAATTGACAAACCTTTAGATTTGTAGTCTAGGCCGTGCACATCTAAGGTGAACACCTAATTAGTATTCAAATCCTCATAGACCCTGATGTTTGATACATTATTCGGAAAATTATTGAGGCAAAAGCCTTGGATATCTCTGCAAACACGAAAATTGACTATCGGCGACGGCGTCCTTCATCGGCGGCATCAACACTAGTGGTGGAAAAAGCCATCATCACGTGATGTCACAGATGCCCAAATTTCTGATGTCATCATGTCATCACTATGACGTCACCATGTGACATCATATGATGACGTCATCACATCACATCGTCGCTTGGTCAAACGTGGGCCGATCACGGCGACAGCGCAAAACTAGGTGAGGTGCAGAAAGCTTCCAGTTCCTCCGATTTTGGAAGCAGTGAAAAATCACGTTAGGAGCACAAAACTTTCGGAGGCGAGCACGGGTGAATCAGCACATCAGCTGAAAAAAAAATAAGTTGATAAGGTGCAAATAACTTGCAATGTGACCATTGGAGAGCTTGCCAGGATTTTTCCTTTTCTAGTCACTGGCACTCAGAGTGTGGAGATGGGATGGGAGTGCTTAGCGGTGGAAGCAAAATATTTAGCAATGACAGAGGAGAGAACTTTGAACTTTTTTGACAACGCACAACGACAACAAGATAAGCAAATAGCACTGAAGGAAAGAGAACGCAAGTATGAACGAGAAAAACACGAGCGCAAGTTTGAGCGTGCAAAAGAGCCGTTCGAAGTAAGGTTGAGACCAGCGCAACTAAATGGTGCGGCGCAACATAAACAGAATGTGACATCAGTTTCCCCTGCTCGCAGTCACCAAAACCCACCCGCATATGTCCAAGAAAATTGATTGCACCGTTTGAAGAAAGACGTGATGGCCTAGACGCCTATTTCCATATATATGAACGAAGTGCCCGGGGTCACGGTTGGGCTACAGTACTCAGTCTGTCTCTGGTTGCGGAAGCGTTAAGTGTTTTGGTCGGGTGCCGGCCGATGACTCAGTGGACTATGATAAAGTTAAGGAGACTATGTTACAAATATTTAGGTAGACGGCGGCAGGTTTCCGAGAGCGGTTTCGTGGGTGCCAGCCAAGTTTGTGTGCCGCTTGTAAAATTATTTTCATATAAGGGTAGAGATTGTGAATGTGGAGAAAGCATACGAAGGTATGGGTGATTACATGGTCATTGAGCAAATTCTAAATCGCTGTAGCAATAAGCAGTGTGTATGTTTAAAGAACGAAAGCTAACTTCACTCAAGGATGTTGCGCAGCATGCTGACCAATATTTGGATGCGCATGGGCTTAGAAACCTAGGGAAGACTGTTGAAGATGTCGCCAAAACACAACCAAATGGGACAAAGGTTAGGCCTCAGGGGCTACCGAATACAGCGCAGCGAGCACTCAGTCGTTTCCTCTGTAACCGCATTGTGCACCGGGCTATAAAGTGTCCAGCTGGGGATGGCCGTTCGCATCCACTAGTGTGTGAGCTGTGCAATAGAAGGGGACACCGCGCGAATGAGTAAGTCAGGGACCACCATGGAGGAAGGAAAAACGGAGGAGGGGCCCTGACGTCACTATCTGCGAAGCCATGGGGAAGCCGGAAGTCGGCCATATTGGCTGGGAAGATCCTCCTCGCTTGTTTACGTGTGAACAGCGCAGTAGAAGGCATGTTTCACTCTCCGGCTCGAAAACCGTGTGGGCGGCGCGGCGCGCGTGCCGTGGCGATTCGACACCAACGGAAGGAACACGGCGGGCCAACGCGATATTGATGGCGAAATCACTTAGTCCGAGTATTCTGCTCTTGCGCTGACAGAAGTTTATGTGAACACTGTAAATTATAACGTCAGATCTTGCTTTTATTTGCTTATCTGAAAAATGAAGATGCCTTATCAGCCGACCGGCCAAATTACTGTTCCGACGACCAAGGGCGTGCAATTTGTATCGCTTATTTTTTTAACTCTGTAGTTTTATGCTGCTGCTTTGTTTTCATCTGTTCTGGCTTTTAGCCAGGCTGCGAGCTAAATGGGCGATTCAAAAAGCAGCGCATTTTCACGGCACTAAAAATTGCTTTGCAATTCGTACTTGATCTACAAGCACAACCATTTATTTTGGTCGTGGTATGGGGAATCATTTTTACCTATCGACCAAGCTTCTGGTGACGAAGCACCGGGGAAATGTGGCGAGAAACAGCGCGCCGACAAGGAGGCAAGCACAAGAGAACGCCGCGAACTAGAGATTTTGACGCATATGGTATCAATGTCTATACGACTTTTGTTCGCGCACTGCACAGAAAATACGATGGCATAGTTCGATTACGTCTCTCTCACGCGGTACCCGGTGACCGCGCCCGTGCTTCACGTAAAAGCCCACCGGCGTCCGCATTGGGAACTAGTGACCTCGTGCACCGTGCTGATATGCCAACCCTACTAGAACACGTATGCTGTATGCTGAGAGTACACTGCAAGGAGCGACCATCGTGACTAAAGAAGGAGAATTGCTTTAAAGGGACGGACAACTGGTCTTTCTCGACCCATTTTTTACGGCGCGACAGAAGGCTCACCGTTCGTAGCGTTTGTAGCTGCAATGGTTAATCCCCAAAGCACGTAGTTACTTTACAAGCAGTATTTTTCGATATGAAATGAAAGGCTTTAAACACGGGCGCACCTTTCCTCCAGCAACGCTGAGAAACGATGGCGATACCGCCAGCCCTTCTCCCGATTTGTGAAATTTATCGTTGTTCTGCTTTCGCAGGAGTTGCTGTAACTATGCTTAAGCATGTTTATTTATAGCATTTCTATTATTTTTGAGAATGACAAGTTGTTACAATGAGATGATGTTGCATTAAACACATTCCCTATATTTGTACCTCGTTGGTGATGATGATGATGATGATGATGATGATGATGATGTCTGTTGCCTGTATCGTTTGGAGCGGTGGATCAACGGGCTATGCCGGATTGGCCAAGGAAGAAAAGGCAAAGCAAAAGTTAAGTTGAGAAGAAAATTTAAAAATGCGGAAGGAGAAAGGAAAGAAAAAGAAAAGAAAAGAAAGAGGTTGGTCAAATCCAATGCGCCAAGTAGCTGACGAGCGACCAACCAACCAACCAATGCGCCCTCGGCGCATCATACCCGCCGCTACCGCCGCGGCGCACGCGTTTGCTCGACCTCTTTCCTCCACCAGCACTCGAGCCGCCGCTTCGTAGCCTCCACCGCTTCCCAGATTGGCGGCTTGCCGGACCCGCGAAAACCGAGAGCCCTTGAAAAAGCGCTTTTGCCGTTTGTCGCGCCCATCGTGTTTTGTCCCGAGGTTCCAGAGCCCTGAGCATCATGTATCGCAGGTCGCAGGCCAGTACACTCTAGCCCATTGTGCCGGACTGTCTCTTCTGCTTCCTGGCACAAGGGGCACATCATGTCAAGCTCGGCAGTGTACCTGGCGCGCAGCGAGCGTGTCCTAAGTACACCACTTCGCGCCAAGCACAGTAGCCCGCTGCCCCTGGAGTTGTCATAAAAAGCCTCCTAAGCAATATACATCTTTACCTCCTGATACAAGGCCAGGCCCTCTTCGCTCGTCCCGACTCCCTCCATCTCTCGCTCTCCACCGCGCTAACCGATTCCCGCACCTTTTTCCTTGTGTCACGCTGGAGGGGGGCAGTCAGCCGGATAGCCTCCACCATGTATCGCTCCGACAGCGAGCGGGTTCGGGCGACCCATTTCGTCCGTACCGACCGGAGGTGTACGTACTTGTACACCTCCAGGGCCCAACGGCCATCTGGCAGGTCGATGAGGCACCTCTCGTAAGAGAGTTTGGCGACTGCCTCCGTCGCCTCGACAGACGACCACCCAAGATCGCCCTGTACTGCCTCATTAGGAGTGAAGGCGTGCACCCCAAGGCTGGGCGACCCGCTTCCCTTTGGCGAACCTCGAGCGCCTGCCTGGTCGCGGTCGAGAGGCACACCACAGCGTTACCGAAAGTCAGCGCAGGGACCGCAAACCCTTCCACAGTTCCCTGGTGACCTACTGAAGGCCCACAGAGCTCGTGAGCCCAGGAAGGCCCGGCGCTTTAAAGCCTTGGCACGCAACTCCTTCTCGTACCCGTATATATATTTCGTCGTTGCGGTCACCGTTACCCGGAGGCCCTCGTAACTCTTTATGCACTTAATTTCCTTGCCCTGCAGCAGGAAGGGCTGGTCCCGCACTGCCTCCTCTGGTGTGAACCGCATGGCCGCAGACTTCCTTGCACTGAAGATCAGCCCAAGATCCGTACCCTCCCCCGCACAGATGTCAAGCAGAGCCTGCATCTCGGCAGCATTGTCCACAGCAGGACTATGTCATCTGTGTAGAAGAGGGCAGGCAGCCTTCGTACCCTCTGAAAACTCTCCTCTATGTAGTTCAAATTGAATCCCAGTCCAGACTCTGAAAGCTTCCTCTCCATTCCGGCTACCTACAGCATAAAGAGCAGTGGTGACATCGGACAGCCCTGCCTGAGTCCCCTAGACACCTGAATCCGGGGAGTGATCAAGTTGCCCCACTGAACCACGGCCTCTGCGTCTGCATAAAGGCGCTGCACTAGGTTGCGCCACTCCTCTCGCCATTCCTCTCGCAAAGACAACATTGGGTATGGGCCCAATGTTGCCTGCGCCTGTGCCATGGGTGGCTTGTCCCGGCGTCGTTAACCTCCCCATGCACGAGCCAAGCAAAGTAATCGAAAACGTCACTACGCATATGCACGGCCGCGCAGATTAGCAGCCCGCGTCATTTATGAGACGAAGTGTAGGTAGCAAAACTATGTCGCTCCAAAATGTTAACGCCCTGGAAACCGCGCGCATGGTTGCATGAGCACGCTGAAAAGTTGCTCAAGACGCGCTGACGAGCATGGAATTATCACGTCACGCGAAGGAAGCGCCGCTTTAATGCACACTACCAACGCAGGCCTATATGTACATTTTTATGGAGCAATTCCTTTTAATATAAAAAAACGAACAATATTTCATTACTAACAAAAATATTGTCGACCGCGTACAGCAATCAACGGTCACGTGGCCGGGTTCATCGGATTGTTAATGTTATCGCCGCCAGTGGCACCACAGGTCATTTTTCGCGCCTTTCAATTAAGAAATAAACATATAAATTCACCTGTGACGAAAAAAAACACGGTTGATCCCTCCGTCATAGGAATCGGAATAACACGAAAGTAAAGCGTGCCCTTACAGAAGTAACTGAATGCTTACTGCACATTTATATAAGAGAGTTCGCTCAATGTATATTGACGTCTGGCAGCTAATGGTGCCGTTTAACGTGTCTGCACCCACTTTGATGATTGGTGGTTCATCTCCATCGCGACGACTAACGTCCATGTTACATGATTAAACAAACCCTTGTGGTAGCTGTAGTAGTTGACGCTGAAACTGTAATCAGAGAACGAGGTGTGATAGCCAGAAGAGCGTCGCATATTGCACGTAGAACTTGGTCGCCATCCCGCGGCATGTTAAAATGTGATTGAACACCACGGGCGGACTACAGGGAAACGCAAAGCGCGTCGTGCTGCCCCGGTAGCCCGGCTGCGATTTTGCTCGGGTGAGCGCTTGAGCATGGAACGCGGTGTTATAGCCAGGCGAGGCAGGCGCGCGTCGCAGAGCTATTTTTGGTTTGTATTAGCGTGATGCTGAGCGAGGCCGACGCTTTTACGACGCTTGGGCAAAGGTCGCCACCTCGCGGTGTGTTAAGGCATTGACAAAATTCAACTTCTATTGAAAACGCGCCGAATGTGACGGACGCGTAACGCTTGCAGGTGCTATTCGCGGAGGCCACAGCAGTGACGAATTACTTTACCTTACCACTCCCAGAGGTCAACACCACCCAGCCGGCCGGGAGAGTGGTAGATATAAAAGGCGCGTTCGTAAAGCCTCCAGACTCTGTGACCGTGGCGCAGTGGGTAGCGTGCCCGGCATCTGTTGTTGCCGACCGAGCGGTCGTGGGTTCGATGCCTGTTGACGGTACCTTTTTTTCTTTGCCATCTGGTTGTGTATATTTTTTTTCAACGTCATTTCCGTGACGGAAATACGTCACTGATGTCTTGGTGGACCCCGGCATAAAACACTTTCGTGTTAAAAACGGTTGGTTTGAGTCAGTGCGACGGACAATCTTTCCATCACTGGAGGCATATCATTTCATGTTCTGGGCAGTTGTCGGTCCATTGAATACGTACAAGCAAATTGTTACTTTAAACTTATAGAACGCGAAGCTATGATGGCCTCATTTCGTCTTGTGGTGTGGAAGTGTTTCGTCCGCTGTGACAAGCAGGAACACTGCACTACCGCCCCTGATCTGCAAGACGTTCATCGTGCAGATTCTGTAGCACAGTGGCTCCGTCCTGTCATGGTTCCTTAGCGCGATTTCTCTGAGCACATGAAATCCTTCATGTTCTTAATCCTCTGCACGGTCCCGTGGATACGCTCTCGCGTCACGCACAGTTCAGGTCCAGTGGCTACCAACATGATTTATAAACGTAGCTGTGTGCCATAACCGCCGGGACAACACTGCGGAGCTAAGAGGGCGGCAAAAAATTGGGGGACCCTTAAGCTTCGCCTTTAAGAGTTGAACGCAATAGCGAAATCCGGCCCCTAGTGCGCACTTCAACCACTAAGTGCATACTTATTAATGTGTTTTGTTACACACACGCGCGTGCGCGCACACACACACACACACACACACACACACACACACACACACGCACGCACGCGCGCGCGCGCGAATGGCACAAGTTTTCGATCTAAAGCAAGAGTCGCATGGCCTCTAAGATACACGCCGCGCGCTCGCCATCTTGGAGGCCATGAAGAGTCTCACAATGCCTCACAGATGGCAGCACATTATCTAGCGTTTGCTGTTTGCTTGTTGATATGTTTTCCGCTAGATGGACATAGTGGTCCATTTTTAGAGCTGTTTGAAAGTTCGTGTGTGTTTTAGCGGCGATGGCTGCACTATCCCGGCCTTTTTCGACGTAGTTTGATGGTCTCCCAAATGCGCCTACAAATCGCCGAATGGGCTCGTTTTCGTCGTGACACCTGTCGAACAAAATGCGTTAAGGAGACTCCTTCCACTACATAGCATTTATGTAGTGTTTTTTTCCGAAGTAGCTGCAAGTGATCTCGTGGCTTCGTGGTAGGACACCTGCCACGCGAACGGCCCGGGTTCGATCCTCAATGAAACCGAAATTGTTATTCTTTATTTTATTTGCTGCTTTCTCGATTTTTCGCTCACGGTCGATTTTTCGCTCACAACCAACGGTGCCGACACCGACAACGGAATTTCTGCGACACGAGCTCTCTAACGCTACCGCGTTAAAAGAATGGATACTGCCCGCCGTGATTTCGTGCAAGAGCTACGGAAACGCATATGCCGCCGCTTGCCGCAGCCACTGCACAGCAAGGAACGCAACGTAACCATTCCAAAGCCGCTATTATGCCCAATGGATATGGCCGCTAAGGCCTCATTTCTACCGCACTTTTCTCCCAGTGCGCGGGCTGGACAACTCTCCTGAGTTGTTTCCTTTCTCCGTGGGGACTACAGACAGAGTAGCTTTTATTGTGGACTCCCAGGACGATAGCATAAAAGGCGGGCAAGAGATGCAGAAAGAACACACCAGAAAGAAGAGAGAAATTGAACGTCACTCGCAAGGAGATTCTTTCCCTGTGCTAGACGGAGAGGTGCATGGACAAAGGGTGAAAGTTTTTATAGATACGGGCAGGTTTTGGTGAAACGGAGCTTAGTTGAGAAAGTAAATTTAATGCGAAGGTACGGAACAGTCATTTTGGTAGATAGTTCGGTGAGGAGGCCTCCAGAGGATCGTATTAAAGTTGCAACTCCATGTTACACACTTTGTGTGAGAGTAAAGTGCTGGGAGAAACCATGTAAGACCTGATATCGGGTACTGTGACGGGAACAAGGAAAGTAGATGAGCCTGATATGAGCTGGCAGAACAACGATGGAGGAACAGAATGCGCGCATTCTTACAATAGCGGAACAAAAGGAGAGTGGTCAAAGGGAATCACGCCGCAAAGGTTTACGGGAAGTGCAGACAGAAGTGGCCGAAGTAATGACGAGAGTTGCAGCAAAGAGAGAAGCAGAGGCCACGGACTTGATGGTGGTGACCATGCAGGATATAGACTTACCGTTATGGAGTTCTGCGAAGAGCAGAAAAAGGATGAGTTGTTCAAGCGTTGTTTTCAGAAGGTTCGAGAGACAAAGAAGCAGGAATATAATCGAGTTCTTAATACACAACAGACTACTGTATAAAAAATGCCAGTTCAATTCAGGAAGGGAAGTACAACAGCTTCTGGTACCCAAAGCTTTCAGGAAAACGATACTTACCTTGGGAGATGACAGTTTCATGGTGGGGCCTCAATGAGTGAAGAACACGTTGGCTTGAATTACAGAATTCTTTTGGCCGGGGATTGAAACCAAAGTTAAAAGATGCCTGAAGTCATGTGATGCGTGTTAGTAGCAAAAGGAGAGCAGGTAGAGCTCCGTTAGGGAATGTGCCCATGGTGGACATGTCCTTCCGCAATATGACGATTTTACCAGTAGAAGTTGCGTCAGAAAAATACAATGGGTAGGGGGTAATAAAGCGAGAAAACTGTTGATGTCGTTGAGAAGTTGAAATGCGAAGTAGTGATTGTAGCATTGTGCAGTAATGCACTGAGATTGGTTGCGTGGTGTTTAGAGTGATAGGGACAACTGGCTTATAAATCTGATTGATGAAGCTACCTGTGAAGCGTGTTTGGAAAGTGTGTGAAGAGGTGTCAAGTGAACCGCCATGCGAAGTGAAGAGACAGTATTGCAAGTGTTCAAGGGGCACATGCACTACATCAGAAAAGAAGAGTTTTCGGAGGGGGGCGTGGGGGACCATTACATAGACTGAGAATAAAACGAAGAAGATTGCTTTCGCCTTCGAGTCGTCTTAGGCGATTGCAGAAGGCACCCCGTGAGTTTTTTATCGTGTTTATCGACAGCACGATTAGATGTCATATAATGTACATTTCCCTCCTGGAATAGACGAAACGTTCTAGTTTTAAAGGCTTGAATACTAATCAGGTGTTGACCTTAGATGTGGTCGACCCTGTAAATACTTGAATGAAGAAACACTTTCGTCTAATTTTTCCTTAACTCTAATACAGGCTAACTTCAGATGAGTTCGAAGTTCTGAATCTTGGTTAATATGGTTACCAATTTCTTGCCTGTAGCTCAGCACAGATTCACATTACAGTTGTGCTCTGCAGTATCTGGTTTAAAAACCTGGTTTAAAAATCATTGCCAGGATTGATAGTGAACGACTGCCCCATTCTTGTGAATTGGCACCGTTGAACTACCATCGATGTCGCCATAGTTTTACAGCTATACAGAAATTGTACGTTGAGCAGACAAAAAATCTCACTGTGCGCATACAATCCCTCCTCTTCCATGCTGAACAAACATAAAATCTATATACCTGAAGAAATAATTTATTTTAGGTCAACACAATTGTTGATAAAATATTGGACAATCATTTTTTTTAAACAGGCCGGCCATGCTTAATACAGACAGATAATGAACTTTATAGAGAGTCCAGAGGAGCACCGCAGCCGAACAAGGCGGCAGCGCCGCGGGCCGCTTCCACGTGGGGACGGTTAAGGGAAAAAAATATGGCACATGAGAAGCCAAGGACAAGTTTTTTATCAATTGTGTCTCCCTCTGATATAAGGCATAATTATGCACCATTGTTTGAAGCATTAACCACTTTTTTGCTAGACTCAAAAATGCTTTCACATAATTTTTCCAAATGTGCCTCTTTTTTCAAGATTCAAGTTTATTGACAGAATCGCAAACTGCAGTGCATATATGAAGGTACAAAATTTTCAGAACGAGGCCCTAAAGTAAGAACTGTGCCATCATAATCGGACAAAGCAATTTTAGTAAGCACAGGAATGGATTGATTATACGAGTTCGGATTGAATATATATATATATATATATATATATATATATATATATATATGCAAACATAATAAATGAAAGAAATACATAAAAGGACATCAATACAGAGCACTAAAACTGAATAATAAGCCAACTAATGTGGCGAAAGCAGGCATGTTTCATAGATGATTGTGCATGCACTTTGCAGATTTCTGCGTATACGGCCATCGCGGCTGATTCATATTCTCCTGTTTTTGTTTTCTTTTTTGTGTTTCCGCCTAGCCGCTAGGACGGAACGACAAATAATTGAGAATGTGTTAGTTAAGCTTCGTTAGATGGGAAGAGGTGTGAAGCAAGTGCAAGCAGATTAGCGAGGTTATGCTGCAACTTAGGTTGCTCATAGATATAAAAAGCCGGTATATATTATGCTTGCATCCAAGCAAAATATAGAGTGCTTTCTTCCTGCTATCATCGGCCGCATTTTGAGGGCAGAAGCAACACAACCCGGAGGGGAGCGTAAGCGCGCAGCTGCCACGATCTTGCGATTGCAATGCGTTGTAAGAAATTGAGGCAACACGATTATACTTTTATCACAGCAATCAAACACCGATGCTCTCGTGTATGATCTTCACACGATAGGCTTCAAATAATAAAATTGAAACCGCTATTCTGCTGCCTTAATACCGTCCGCAAATAATATTTCTTCGCAGATTAACAGATTCCCGCGTGGCAAAGTGTTCGGCGGCTCGAGCTCGATCAACCATATTATTTACGCTCGGGGAAACCGCAAAGACTACGATAATTGGGTATCCCGGTATGGCGCCGAGGGCTGGTCTTTCAACGACGTGCTGCCAGATTTCATCAGTATTGAAACATCTTACTTAGGCATCGACAATGGTAAGAGATTCCAATCTGACCTAATCTGCATGCAACTGGTGGTTGTTTCCACGATCGCGTGAACACAAACGAAATTGGTGTGTTGCTGGTTTTACTGATATATGCACACGTAAAAAGACGGAGTTGACACTTCATCGTTTGGCTGCTTGGGAAAAACCACATCCAATAATCTTGCATTTCGGCTCAGTGTCTCGCAAGAAGCTTCAGGGTCTATTAGTAATTAGCAATTTTTTTTACCATACTTCGCCATGCATCGTGGCACTTAATATTTGGTCGTAGAAATTCTGCTGCCCTACAGGGTTGCTGACGCTTTCTGACTAAAACTTACGAGCCATCGGCAGAAACCATTACCTCCAAGAAACTACGTACACTGCACAGAAAAACAATTTCTATGTCGAAGCACACATGCGAACGTAGGTTAATTAGATTGAATCCGTTGAAATATATTATGTATAGTAAGCAAGCACGCCTTCACAATATCACAAAATGCCATTTCATTATCTCCTTCTGTTATTATGCTACACTAATTAAATGCCGTAGTTTATACTAAACACATTTTCTATAATTCGCACTAGCTATTCAGGTAACATTTCTATTTCTGTGCGAATATCGCGTTTGTTCGTATACTTTTTCAAAGGAAAGCCGGCCCGTGTTCTTGTAAAACGATGCCTAAATGCCACGCCACTTGCGCTTTTCCAGGAAGCTGAAAGTAGGAAAAGGGAGATTTCTTGCCTCACCAGGTGTTCGTGAGCAGAGAGGGCATCGCTAGTTACAATGCGTCACCCCAAGTTATCGTGCGAGTTTTCTTTTTTTTTTTGCGTTTCATTCCCGTGCTGTACGGCGCTACGGGATGTATTATTCGCGCAAAGTGAATTTTTACACTGCAAGAGCGGCCGGCTCAAAAACTTTCTGTGGCCGTATTTCCGCAAGCCAACGCATATTATCATTACCAATTAGCGAGCCGACAGGACTCAATCACAGACATAAGTTGCTGCGTCTCGCGCCTGTCATTCCTCGCCTCATCCGGCATTGAAACGTAGAATGTAGAATTATGTCGCTGATGGTAACTGAATTAAGCATTGATGATATCTATGCCCGTTGATGCCCTTGGATGATGTGCGTGTCCGAGCAGCCTCGGTTGTTTTTCTCCCATGCGCATACGCCCACTCATGTGTGCGATCCCTTCCGCAGAGAATGAAAACAGCATCATCGTTTTTGTCAGCCCGGGAGTTTGTTCGGAACTCCACGGCCGTTGCGCGAAGCATCGTTCTTCAATGTAAATATTTTTGAACATGTCTGTCACAACGAAGTATGAGAAAACAGGACCTCATTACCCACTATAGCAAGGTGTAAAATGGCACTGCTTCACTGTCTTATCACAATAAACCTGCGCTAACAATGAAGCCCGAAATGGCAGGTTGCCGGAATTGTAGCAATTTGCTGGCCATTTCCATAAGGTACCTACAAGAGCGTCTCAGGAACATAAAATTGTCATTGCCTAGACCTGGCAGAAACGTCGTCGTAGTAGCCTTCAAGTGTGTATTACTGAAGTATTTATCGTGTAGAAGCAAACATGTACTTACGGTGAGCCCTGTTTTTTTACAGGCTACCATGGCGACAGTGGAGAAGTACCGGTCAGTTTCCCCAGCTCACACACAAAGGCTAGTGACTTGTTCTTAGAAGCTGGCCGGGAACTTGGTTACAGCAACGACGACTATAATGGGCCGAACCAGACAAGTAAGATAGCTCTACCACATCACAAGGGAATGCACGGCTCACACCGAAGAGCAAACGGTGGATAATACCAGATTGAGGTGGGAGGCATTGCTGTCCAGCCCTGTCCTCGGTGACCAGCTCAGGCTGGTCCGGAGGGCCAAAAGGATGGCGAGGGCCAGCGGTGCCTTGGAATAGGGACCCGACCACACGGCGTTGCCTTGTTTTAAAGGCAACGGTGGCTTGCGCAAATAAATATTTGTTCTTCTTAGAAATTATAAGAAGCATGCTTCGGAATGCTCATTTACAAATACCAAACAAAGCGGACGAGGGAGCGCCGCCCGTCGTAGCCTAATTACTAGAGAGTGGGACGCGCAAGTCCAAAGGCGTTGGCTCGGATCACAGCTACTCAAAGGGATCCACTTCATTATTTTTTTCAAGTTAGTTCATAAGCATTGAACCTTGGCTGAAGAAACAACAAGTAATACCCCCCTCCCCCCCCCCCATGCTTTTCTTCGCTTCATTATATTTTTGTTATCTAACAAAGAAACGAGCCCTTCCAAGAATTCTTCTTTCCTAGATTCACAGTGAGGACTTCGTATCGACAGACTTGATGCCTTAGGTAACATGCGCACGTTTCTTGGTCCGCTTCAAACTCGTGAAAAGTTCACATGCCACGTGACGCCCTCTGGCAAGGAGAGTGCTGTACATTTGCGTCCTTGGGTACGTGTGGCGCTGGCTAACACGCCCAGGGATTAGACGCACATAAATACTCAAGAATGTTTACGAGGGAGCGCCCTCCATCGTAGCTCAATTGGTGGAGAATCGTGCGCATAATTCGAAGGTTGTGGATTCGGATCCCACCAGCGGAAAGGGTGCTTCGTCTTGTACTTGAATTCATTTAATTGTTGTCATAAGCAATGCACTACAACTAAAAACAAACAAAAAATGTCACCTACGCTTTCACGGGTTCATATCTGTTGCGTTCTAATGGTTGCGTTTACTAGAGAAACGAGCCCTTTGAGCAATTTCCCGTATATGCAAACAATGACGCTGGCTGTATCAGATATTTCAGTGTTTTCGCTATTACGCCCGCAGAGCACGCGCTAAAGTTAAATTGCTTCAAATGGGTTATGCAATTCCTCTAATAGCCGTAATACCCATTAATATGCTCCAGTGTAGCTGCCCTTTAGTCGCCCTATTATAGGCGTTGTGAATTTTTATTTTTCCGCTAGCCTTTCTTTTTGGCTGGGACTCTGCCATAAACGGAAGTGCACTTATCATTTGCAACCGCATTTCTGCTTGCAAATTCAGATCTTATAAAAGTTGTAAACACAAATATGACGAACTTTTTTTAATTGTCCTTCGTACAAATATTGGCATATATATATTCCATGTTGTCAATGTACGAGGGAAGGTGTGCAAATGGTTGCGTACCAATTTGTGTTTCTTTCAGGCTTTTCCCGCGTACAAAATAACATCAAGAATGGAGAGCGCTGGAGCTCAAGTAAATCATTCATCACCAATGACGTTCGCAGAAGGAAGAACTTTGACGTCGCACTTTACGCGCATGTGACGAAGGTGAGGAGGTGTATAAGGTTCATCTGTTCCGCACGCAGAATAATATCTATTCTGTTTACTGCTGAATTGTCTTGACCACCGTACAGATGCTGTAAAAGTATATTTTACTTTAAATTCGCCCTTAATTAACAAAGTAAAGCAAGCCTCATACGTGAGCGACTTTTGCAGGTGATTTTCCAAGGGATGAATGCTGTGGGCGTGGAGTACAAACGGTACCTCGGAACACATACCGTTCGGGCAAGGAAAGAAGTCATACTGTGCGCTGGAGCCATTGCTTCTGCACAGCTGCTGATGCTATCTGGCATTGGCCCTCGCGACCATCTCGAGTCACTGGCGGTAAGAGGACCCTTTGCTTTTCATCTATTTTATTCTCACTATGCTGCAGTTAATCCGCTATGCCACCTACAGGAACTAAATAATCTGATCTATACGTAATACCCAGAAACATATTCATAGTTTGCGCATTCGTAATTTGGTACCAGTAGAATATAACTGAATACGCAATTTCAAAATTCGTCGAGGCAAATCTTCTGTTAAAATATAAATGAAGTGGTGTTCACGTGAAGCGGTTACTTCAATATAATGACACTGCACAGGCTGCCATGCGTCCCGCGATGCAAAAATATTGCGCTTTCCCAGCGCCCAGCAGGCCGTCCAGCTAAATAACCACGGTACTTGTCTAAGCTGCTGGGGAAACAGCACAAAAAGACCAGGACAAAGGAAACACAGTACACTGGACGAGGCCTGTACTTACAACTCAAACTTTGTTGCAACAACCACTCGATTTTACAGCGCACAACACTGCACCGCCTTTCCGATCGAAACTGTCAAGTCAAAAAGCAGCACAAAAGCAGCTTACGTTGTTATCAAAAGTTAGCATGTGTACTTAACACCAGGCGCACCTTCCGCGCTCATGTAAAATGCAAACAGGTGAAAACAGATACAGCCAAAGCTTAACAAAGATTAACAACCAGCAGGATAAAATGAGCAAGCCAGTTATGAGGCGTTCGCACTGTTAACGCGATAAGAGTTCATGTGAGTGAATCGATGAAGATTCGAAAGTGACCAACAAAAACACGATAAAAGAATTGCATTATCGTCGTATGAAATATTTGCGAAATTGAATTTCAGCATCAGTGAGGAAAACAGATGGCTTGGTGACGCAACTGCCTTCTTCTTCTTCCCTTATAAAAAACGCTTCGACAATTTCACGTTCATGTTTACAATTTGCTGTTTTCAAAACTGGGTTTCTCTTTGCAATGTTTAAGCATCCCGTTTTGTTGCGCACATTGAAATTGTGTTCCTTTTTAGCTTCGCAAACGCGGAGCGCACTTATTTTGATTCAATGCATCGGGTCAATAATCTCCTTAGCAACGGTACCATAACACTTCATGTCTAAGAAAAATGTTCGTTGCAAATAAGAAGCGCTTTTCTAAACTTTGAAATTTGTGAAATGATTACTGCTGCACAAGAATACTCCTCACATGTTTCAGATAAACGTTATTGTTGACCTTCCTGTTGGCGAAAATCTATACGATCACGTGACTGTGAACGGAATCGCTGCATCCTCGGCTGAGAATATAGAAATTAACTACTACTTGCCATCTACAGTGCCAAAGTACTCGCTCTTTAGAACAGGTAAGCCCAGACCAGCATCCAATCCAGCTGCATGTTTCGTAATATTGTTTTGCTAAATCTTTATACGATGCACATGCATGCATGATATCCGCATAACCCTTGAGGAGAAAAGGGTAAAATACGCAAAGATGTCGTTTCATAATGTTTTTTTTTTCTTAAGCTGGAATTATCGGTATGTGTTATAACGAGTGGTTCAAGCTTTTGCCTGACACCAGAAGATATCAATATTACATTGATGCTAATTGCAGTGATGCATATTTTCCCGAAAATTCGGAAATATAGCCCGTAGTATTTATCTGATACTGCAGGTTTGCTTGTAGCTCTAAATACTAGCCAAATACTTAGAAAAAAATGTAGATAACAAAAGAAACGAAGTTAGCCGGCACCCAGTGCTCCCAAGAAGTAGTGGAGAACTTTCAAGAAATAATTATTTTTTCCTAGAGGCCTAAAAAAAGCATGTCAACAGGTGGTGTTTGTAAACGTAGGATTACACCACGCGGCATTTTACACGTGGGAGAAAATGTTCAACTGTCTTTTCAAGCAATCGAAAAGTTTGTGACCGCTTTTCGTGATACAACTTGCACGTTGTACAATGAAAATAAATGCGAGTTATATTACAATTTTCTACTTGTTCACGCATGCTTCTCCATTAAAACAAGCCAGTCATGAACTCTGCTTCGATCCACATGAAGTGGTGCTCTGGTTAAATATATGTACGCGTTTCATTGTGTGACCAGGAAATGCTGTGCTCGCGGTTACTTTCGAAAGACGACCGAGAATTATCATAAAGGCAAAAGAATTGATATCACAGAATAGTCATCATCCTTAATCCCGAGTTCTGGAACTTTTGTATTGACTAAAAATGGCGCAATCTGGGTTGCATACAAGGAATTAAAGTAGGTAATCACAGTACACGAACGTTATATGGAACAATCTGAGTAGAATTATCATGATATAATTCTACTCGGAATGTAGATACAAGAACGCGGCTACCTGCACAGCGCGTGTTGGTAAATAGGCTCCAACAGTTATTAGTAATGGTCAGATATACTAAATGATGTGGTTGGTTCCTACCTCTTAAATTGTTTTTAAGAGGAAAACAGTGGCAGTCGCGCAATCAAGACTAAACAAAATAAATAAAATAATGCACTTTGCTAGTAATTTTTTGTAACAGAATTCTAATGTGTACTGCCAGTCTCGTAATTTTAAGTCATTGCGAGCCTCTGAAAATGCAAAAATCTAAACCTTGATGCTACAGTGAGCCTCCTATTGGTTTTATCTAATTAACGATGCTTACCGGACAACTTAACTTATCGGTATACGCAGCGCGAAGCACCTCGCGCGAAAGTACAGAAAAAGCAAAAAAAAAAAAAACGCCAGGCCTGCGCGGAAAGCACAGCACAGTCACAGCGAAAGCTCGAAGAGCGGCATTTCTAGAGCCCGTTATAAACTCTCTCGTGGCTACTAATACAACTACACTAGCAACGTACCCACTACGCCACAAACGATAATTTTTGTGAAGTTGGAAGCACCCACCACGACATTACTCGTCATTCTGCGGAGAATCGAGGTACCATCTTTAAGGCATTATGTGCAGTTTCTTGATGCAACGACTGATGACGATGAAGAATTATGACTGAGCCTTTTGTAATCGGTTGGAAGCTTTAAATCACCCACGAATTACGTAATTCGCATTGTGTGGCGCCAGGTCGTTATTTCATTCTCCCACCACACTTTATAAGATACGCTAACGTGAGAAAGAGATAGAGAAAGGGAAATAAGTTTATGGAGACGCTGAGGAAATGCATTATGGGAGCCTTATGGGCTTCCTTGGCAACCAATAGAAGTGCACTTGCGCGGAACCCACTACACTATAAATCATAATTTTTGTGAACGAAGAAAGCAGCCACTACGCAATTTTTCGTCATTCTTCGCAGAACCATGGTATCTGCTAAACACCAGTAAGGCATTATGTGCACTTTGTTGACGCTGTGGCTAATGACGAAGAAGAATTATGGCAGACCCCTTTGTAATGGGTTGGGAGCATTCAACAACTCACTCGTTGCACAATTCCCATTGTGTGACGCCTGGTTACAGAATTCGCATTGTGTGACACTTGGTTGTTATTTTACTCTTCTACCACGCTACATTACATATGTTAATGTGGTTCCTCCCCGACATGAAGACTGTATAGGACCTTTTCGCAAAGCAGTTTCAAGCACCGGCATGGCTCAGAGGTTGAGTACTGGGCTCCTACGCAGAGGGCCCAGGTTCGAACCTCGTTCCATCCTGGAATTTTTTTCTTATTTCGTTTTTTTTTTTTCTTATTTCGAGCGATAGTGGTTACGGACACCGGCGGCGGTGGTGGCGCACAACTACGGCGCCAAAAACGGCCGGTGAAATGATCTCATAACAGCTGTAAAAGAGAACGTGCCCAGGAGAGCAACGGCAAACCTACGAGGTCTGTTATAGATGTATCCGACCTTTGGTGGAAGAAAAAAAAAAGTGGCATAATTGGAGCGTTGGAAACCTAATCCCCCTCAAAGTAGTCCCCTTGAGACTCCACACACTTCTCCCAGCGGTGCTGCCATTGTTGGAAGCATTCTGAGAAGGCCCTTTTCGGAATGGAGTTTAGCTCAGCTGTCGTTGCAGCCATAATGTCCTCCCTTGTCTGAAATCGCTCTCCTTTCAATGTCCTCTTGAGTTTGGGAAACAGCCAGAAGTCGCAGGGGGCCATATCAGGAGGTAAGGAGCCTGTTGAACTACAGGAGTCTGACTTTTCACCAAAAAAAGTCTGAACTAAGTGTGAGGAATGTGCAGGAGCATTGTCGTGATGGATGCGCCAGTTTCCTGTTGACCACAACTCAGGTCTCTTGCGCCGCACAGCATCACGTAGGCGACGGAGGGCATCCCTGTAGTACTCTTTGTTGACTCTTTGACCCTGTGGTGCGTACTCGTGGTTTGCCACACCGCGGGAGTCAAAGAAAGCACTCAGCATCACTCTGACGTTGCTGCGCACTTGGCGGGCCTTTGTGGTCTTGGTGACGTGGAATGCTTCCACTGTAACGACTGGGATTTGGTTTCCGGGTCGTACCCGTACACCCAAGACTCGTCACCAGTGATAATGGTGTTCATGAAGTTAGGGTCACTGCTTGTGAAATTCAGCATGTCCTGTGAGACTTCAACACGAAGTTGCTTTTGCTCCACCGTGAGCAGTTTCGGCACGAATTTCGCCGCAACTCTCTTCGTGGCCAAATCTTCGATCATAATGGAATGTGCAGAGAAAGTGATGATGCCCACCTCTTCCGCGATTTCCCGTATAGTCACACGACGGTCCCGCATCACCACAGCGTTCACTGCGGCGATGACCTGGTCATTTCGGCATGTTGATGGCCGACTGGAGCGTGGCTCGCTCTCCACCGTATGTGCGGCCGTCTTTAAACCGGTTGTACCACTCTTTAGTCTGTGTGCGGCTCACAGCGTCGTCACCGAAAGCCGTCTTGATCTTCCCAACGGTTTCCACTTGGCTGTCGCCCAGTTTCTGACAAAATTTGATGCAGTAGCGCTGCTCCAGTCGCTCCGTCATTTTCCTTGCAGTGAAAAATCGACGAGAGCACTGCGCACGACCTCACTCAAACGCTGCGTCCCAGCGACTGATGCTATTGGCAGGCGGGAAAAAATTCACGCATGCGCACGAAGGTTCAAGGTTGGCTGATGCAAGCGCGCTTGTTTCAAATCCATCAGGTGCTCGCAAAAAAAATAATAAGGTCGGATACTTTTTTAACAGGCTTCCTATCAGTTCGCGAACGATTTTGTGGTGTACATCAAAGGATTTCGCTCAGCAGCATGGGAAATAATGTGTGTCTCTTTGTTGTTTCACCAGAACCCTTAATTTCTAACAGGCTTCGACGCATTAGCGACAGGAATAACACAACAAACACAATAAAGAAGACAAAGACAAGAGATCATCTTTGTCTTCTTTCATGTATTTGTCGTTTTATTCCTTGATCTATAATATGTGTCAGCCCGTTGCGCACGACCAACTAGCCCAACAATCAATGATTTCAAGACATATTCCTGAGTTTATAGTTTATGCTGTGTCTTTGTTGTTTCGTTTGGCTCACTTTAAGAAAAACTACCAACTCGTCCAGCAAGCCGTCCTTCTCAGAAGTTAAATAGGGATTATCGTATATGTCTTGGTATCCACTAGCGGTTTTTTTTTTGCGAGCGAAAACTATCAGTCCATATTTTTCCGTCTTATTTAGCAATCATAAACAGTTATTCTTGGTATATCTGCACTGTACTAAACACGAGATGGTCACGGGACACACGAGCTATGTTACTTAGATTTAGGCTATGAAGCGTAACGTGTGGAATGCGCCACATCACGCCACGTTGACGACGCATTTCACAAAAGTTGTGGTAGGCGCTAAGTTTACAGGTTGGGCTTTCTGTTCCGTATCACTTTAATTATTTAAGCAAGCCTTACATACATACATACATACATACATACATACATACATACATACATACATACATACATACATACATACATACATACATACACACACACACACACACATACATACATACATACATACATACATACATACAGTGTGATTGTGGAAACTTTCATATGCCCACAGCTGTCGGTCTAGAGCACAAAAAATTGCACCCTGTGAAAGTGTGAAAGTGTGTGTGCTGCGAAGCTTTTAGGCCAGTGGTATCGAACTCACCTCAAACAGCGGGCCGCAGCCGCGAAATTTAATCCCACAAGGGCCGGGACGATGAAGGTGGTGGGAACGGGAGAGGGAGGAGGGGGAAGCGTAGAGAGAGTTTCAACGATATTTCAAAAAACGCCTTTCTCATGTCCAATATATGGGTCATTTCAGAAGCTGATTTGATGTCTGCTTTCGAAGAACATATCAATACTGATGTCCGCAATGACAAAAATCTGGGCGCCGAATCTGAAATATTTTTTCGTTCCACGGTGATGTCTTAACTCAAAGTAATCGCATGGGAAGCCTCAAGAAAAAAAAATGCTTGACACTAGTCGCGTCTCTGTAGCTTACCCGAACAAAGCTCTATTAATCGTGATAGGCGAGAAAGTAATGCGAGTACCATTTAGCAAAGTCACAAATCCTTGTTGCTTGTGAAGGCGCGGGCCGCTAGAGAAAGGTCCACGGGCCGCATGTTTGAGACCCCTGTGTTGGACAAACACCATCACCGCGATTAACGCTACAAAAGCACTACCACTGGATCTGATGTTAGACAACTATCACCGCAGCTGCGGATGTATTAGCTTTATTTACGATCTGTACCGCGCGGCTAGGTGGTCGTTACACGGCCTTTGCCTACATTTGTCCGCTTCTGCAATGTCTTGATTAAAATATCTAAGTGGAACGATTCTTATGATTTTCTGCTGTTTAAACCACGCGAAATGCGCGTTCTCGTCAAATTTTCAATGTTCATTTTGCCAGTTCCTCAGTTGATACACGTAGACTGCAAAGCTTCTTGGCGATCTGGTAGCAAAGTTATATTTGAAGTTTACGAAACCGGTGAAGCGATATCGCCTTCTTCTTTCAGGGCCACTTATTCATCCGTACGGCATCGAATGTGTCGCCTTTTTAAGTACGCCAAGCGCTGATCCAACGCACCCGGACATGCAATTCCTCCTCGTGACGCTCAATCCCACAACTCCTGAAGCAGGATACATAGCCGGTCTAGTAGGAATATCGCAGGTGAGTTCCAATTTTCACTTCACTCCCCAATTAACTCTTTTAAGTCCTCTAATCGCTATATTAACGAGCGGGGCAGTTTGAAAATGTGAACTTTTCAAATGACTTCCAGTTGAGTGAACTCGGTTACAAGATTAATTACTAGTTTTGTGCGTTGCAGAAGGCATGTAGTGCTTGAGGTATTGCGTCGCTTGACTTGATGTTGTATTGTAAGAGAAATTGCGTACTAATTGCACTAATGTCGCATTTTAACTACTGTGCTATGCTTGTAAATAGAAGTTCCATTGCATATATTACAGGAGGCAGTAGAAGCGTTATTGCCAAGCTCACTTCTTTCTTTCTTTATTTTTCTTTTATTGCCCTTCACCCACAAATTCAGCACCGCTGGGCGCGCCGCAATGTTTATGAAACTGCGGGACTGTTTTAGACGGTTACAATAGGATTGCACGTGCGTCACGATTAGTCGACTGCAGCACTTGCTCCAGCGATCACGCAGGTATTTTCGATCATTGGTGTATAACAGGCGAAGCATTCTGACGAGGACCAGACTACCGAGGGCGAGCGACTGTGTAAAGCGTGTGTTGCTTGGATTTTGAGAAGTTTCATCTTTACAGGCTTCAACTTTGGGTTTTTGGCTGTCACAGTCACGTGAAGATATATGTTGGGGTCATTGCAATCAAATGGACCCAGTGGTTGTACGACCGTCTTCACTCATATTGAAAAAATTTGTATATATATATATATATATATATATATATATATATATATATATATATATATATATATATATATATATATATATATATATATATATATGATGTGACAAGTAGCTAGTAGATACTGAGGCACTATTTTTCAGAAAAAAATTTGCTGCCGCTTCGAGGGCGCTTCAAACATTTCGCACGAAAGTAAAACTGTGTCGCACAAAATAAGTTCTACAAAATTAGTATATAATAATTGTGTTTTAACGTCCCACACCACGATATGATTATGAGAGACACCGTAGTAGAGGGCTCCGGCAATTTTGACCATATGGAGTTTAACGTACACTGAAATCTAAGTACACGGGCCTCTAGCATTTTCGCCTCCATCGATAATGCGGCTGCCGCGGCCGGGAGTCGGTCCCGCGACCTGCCGGTCAGCACTCGAGCACCTTAACCACTAGACCACCGTCGCGGGTTACAATGTTAGTCTTTTGAGCCATTACTGCGAAACAATTGTTTTTCTTAATCTGAAGGCGCTGGGCGTCCATGACTGTGATAGTTTATTCGTCTCGTTTCAATTTTCATTAATTTTGGCCATGGCGAATCACCACGACAAAATGCTGTATGTTTAACGTTTTCTTTAGAAAAAAAATGTTTTCGCGAGGAGGATATTCACATTGTGAGATTTATAAGATCTTACAGTAAAAAGTACTTCAAGAACAAATAAAGCAGCATCGTGGTCACAACAATGTGCCAAGGTTGGGAAAAATAGCATTTTGACCAAATTGCAGCTTCATTCTCGCAGTGTAGCGGTCCAAGTAAAAATATGGGCTCTACATCGTTGTATAGTATGATTGTTGCTAGTATATATAGAAAGTATGAAAAAATTAATTTTTGTTTTAAACGAGAAAAAATATGTTCGAACTAAACAGTCAGAAGGTTGTGCGAAGTTTCTATTTGCTTCGCCTTCGCTGCATCCTCTTCTTACACAAATGGCTGCAAGATTTATACAGGCCCCACAGACTGTAGTGTTATCGTTATCTCTGTTCGGGCCAAACCACTTCTATAGCTACTCGGCCAGTCGCCCATTGATGTGCTTCCCCCTAGAATACAAAGATTCCGGCTGAGGCTCATGCGATTTCGATATTCAATCGCATATGTCCCAGGAAAGCAGATTGGCACCGCCGGCGCCCTTTCTCGGGCACCTTGCGCGGAAACAGATGTAGAGAAGGGCGAGCTAGATTGCAGCGAAGTATCGAGCTATGCACAAGGCTGTGTCAGCGAACTGAAGTTTTCGGCACACTGGAACAAAATAAGGTTGGCGCAAGAACAAGACGAAACCAGCCGACAACTTCAGTTGTATTGCAGGGATGGCTGGCCGCGTCGTGATAAAGTGAGCAGTTGGCTGAGCCCTTATTGGTCGGAGAGAGCAAACCTTACAATATATGACGGTGTGCTCCTACATGGGTCTCGCCTCGTCGTGCCTCAGAAAGTTAGGAGTGAAGTACTTTGTTCATTGCATGAGGGTCACCAGGGCATTGTGAAATGTCGTGCAAGGGCCCGAGAATCTGTGTGGTGGCCCGGTCTCAGCGCCGAGCTAGGAACTCTGCTAAACAGTTGTCGAGAGTGTGCGAGGCTGCGCGTTCAAAAAGCCGAGCCCATGATGCCGTCCGAGTCTCCTAACTTGCCTTGGTTGAAGGTTGGAGCTGATCATTTCCATTTGCATGGAAGAACGTACCTTGTGGTCGTAGACTATTTTTCGCGATATCCGGAGCTCGCCCTAATATCTTCCATGACCTCAGCGGCGGTTATCGTACAAATCAAGAGCATATTTGCTAGGCACGGGATTCGAGAACTGGTCGTAACAGACAACGGTCCTCAGTTCGCGTCTGTAGAATTCGCGCTCTTCGCAGCAAGTTATGGCTTCCGTCACGTCACATCCAGTCCCAGGTATCCGCAGTCAAATTGAGCAGCCGAACGTACTGTGCAGACGGTAAAACGGTTGTTGGAAAAATCGCTTGACCCTTACCTGGCCCTCCTAGCGTACAGGGATTCCCCAGGTCCCTTGGGTACAATTCAAGCCCAGCTACTGATGGGCATGCGGTTACGCTCCACGCTCCCTGTACACCGGAAAAAACTTGTACCATCAAAGGTGAGCAGTCTTAGAAGCCTCCGAGACAAGGACAAGACGTTTCGGAATAAGCAAAGGCTCGACTACGACCGTCGTCATGCTGTAACTCGGTTACCACAACTTGTCCCTGGAGATCGAGTATGGATAAAAGACAGCGAAATTCCAGCAACGGTGCTCAGTCCAGCCCAACGGCCTCGGTCGTATCGGGTGCGGACAGACGACGGGATCGAGTTAGACAGAAACAGAAGGGCGTTGGTTAGATACAGCGAGCGAACCTGCGCGCATGACCCGTCTTATGACTTTCCCGCGACTCTGAACGCTGCAGGCCAATCCGAGGAACACAGGTCCTCAGCAGAGCATTCTGCGCTCAATTCAACACCGGCGGCTTCTTTGGATAGCGGGAGACCTGGTCGTTATGTCACACGCTATGGTCGAGAAATTCGACCACCACAGCGATACGGCTACAGTTGAGACCTGCATACGGTTGTTCTGTGCTGTTGCTATTGATACTGGTTTATTTTTGTTTGCTTTGTGTTCCAACACTTCCTTTAAAAAAAAGGAAAGATGTAGTGTTATCGTTATCTCTGTTCGGGCCAAGCACTAGTGTGCAGCCTTATGACGTCAGTGGTGTAAAGTGATAAAAAGCGGCTGTTGAATAAACACGGGGCTTCTATTACGTAGTGACATCGGAGTGGCGTCTGTCTTTCTAGCGCATCGTACCGCTCGTCTTAGAGCGTTTACGAGACAGACCACCATTCTTCCAACGCACCGGCTCCTATGAAAGCCTCGCTAGAACTCCTGTGTAACTGGAACTGCCTTACACGCTAAACCTATACTTCGCTGGTACTTTCTATGGGTCATTCATCTGGTGCGGAATCGAGTGGAAAGAATCACTAACGAATTTCATGTGCGCAATTGGTACCGACATGTAATCGGTGCATGGTCTTTGGCGGCGTGGCACGCATATTGTTCTTAATCAGCTTATTCTACAGAGCTGCTTTGTTTGCTACTGGCAGAGTCGCGACGGCGTGTGTTTATGCATATCACGGCGATGCTGTATACGGCCGGGACATTCCGTCTGTTAGCGAGCTGAAACACATGCGCAACAAATATTGGGCAAAACACACTACTGAACATTGGTCCACTAAACATCAAGGAGGGAACACATGACATCCAACATCAACGTATCTGCCACGAAAGGACAAAACGCATGCCACGGCAGAAATGCACTCAATTCGAAAACCTTGGAGGAGCATGTGCTAAATTCAAACGGGACCTTCTGGACAGATATTTCTGGCTTAGTCACATGTCTTGTGATCAGCTATGGTTGGAACTTCTGCGTTACCTGTGTGTCGTGTACTAGACAACTTCGCCGATCAGCCACTATCCCAGAGTGAAATGACTCCTCAATTTTTAGCACGAAAGTGTTTTAGCCCGGGGTCCAGCAAGGCTCTGCTGACGTATCACCGTCACGATTATGACGCTGTAAAATATAAACGCTAACAGATGGCAAAGAAAAACACTAGAAGAAAAAGTTCCGTCACCGGGAATCGAACTTTCGACCCCTCGCTCTAGAGCGCACGGCGTGAGGCCACTGGCGACACATTCTACGCCGTACAAAAAGTGAGCTATTTTTATACACCATTTGCCGGTGACCGTACTCAATGCTTGAGCAGCGCGTTGCAAGTCTCGAGCTGCTTGCCGTTCTTCGCGTGATCTTACAATTGGTTGCTCTAGTATTTATTCCTTCGCCCTTGCGGCGAAACAATGCACGACAAACGCTCAACTACGTCTGTGAAGACACGTTCCACTTTCGTGTTATACCGATTCCTAAGACAGAGGGATCAGCCATGTTTTTTTCTTCATTTCTTGGGCATTTATTATAAGCCACAAAAAAGCGCATGCGTTTAGTACGTTCTTTAAAAAAACCCAGTTAACTGACTTTTGGAGGTGTTTAATGCTGCATAATTGAGCTTTTGATGATATATCAGTACTTTTCGATTTATAAATGCATTATAATGAGGCAATGGTATGTCAAGAACAAAAAAACTGCTGTCCACCACTCCCCTATATTTGAAATAGCGTGTGCTACGACTTCGTTGCGAAACGCAATGCATGCTTTTTATGTGGTTATGTTCGAAAAGTGGCATCCGTCTCATAGACAATATCTGCGCGGTTTGAATGCGCAGCAACCCAATGACTATACTTCATGTAAACAATTCTAACTAAATTATCAAATTCGCTGCTTGTCTATGACTTTTTTGTTGAAAATTTTCAGATCTATGACAATTACTACAAGAAGAAGCAAGGGGACAACGTATTAATGATTGTGCCAGTACTTCTGCGTCCAAAGTCATCAGGCTACATTCGGCTGAAAAGCGCAGATCCTGAAGAGTATCCTATTATTGAGCCTAATTTTTTTGCGGATTCCTCAGACCTTGACACAATGATTGAGGGTAAGTATTCGAAAGGATCTACTTAGTTTTTTTTATGTACTATGAAAGGAATGCGCATAAAACCTTTGTAGAAAAGATAAAGCATTGTTGATACGTGGGGAAGATCTGTGTGACCTGCTGCTTGAAATGATCGTGCGGCACCCAATGTTGAAGGCAACGAATATTCACTATTTCAAAGTACGGCGTAATGTACACGGAGACAAAATTTGTTATTACCATGTATATTTCGTAAATTTTAAGAGAAGGCCTTCATAGGGAGGTGTACTATCATTATATGCTGCTGGGCTACTGGGCTGTTATCCATAGCTCCTCCCGTGGTTGTTCGGTGAGCTATCACTATTCACGTTCCCAACTAAGGGCTCGCCACATGGTGGACATGCCTGGGAGCTATAGATGCAGTTTCAACCTTGACACGTTCCGCTGCGGCGCGTTATATTGACATGTTATATACTTCTCAAACGGATGCGATGCGTCTGCGCAAGCCCAAAAAAGAAAGAAAATCTCCAGCATGTTACACTCTCTGTACTAAGGTTGTACACTAAGGTTGAATCCTGGTTTACACTTGTTGATGCACTAAATAAACTCCCCTTACAATGTCCTTTGGGAGTTGTCTAATAGATGCGTAACCGCGGAGAAATTGTACGATGTATCTTTCCCTCGAATGCTCTTTGTGGCGGCATCGGCCTGGTGCCTTGTATCTTTCTAACACTCGTCATCGTCTCGAACAGTGCTTTCGCACGCGCATCCCGCGACCACCAAACCAAGTTTTTGGCAAAAAATTTAGCAAAATTTAAATTTTTCTAAAGTGTATACAGTCCTCCACGTTGTCTTTAAATCTGGTTCTGCAGAGGGCCTTTATTCCACTACCACGAGATTTAACGGAGGCGTCAAAAAAAGTGTTTGGCTTTCTACGTTTGCTGTGCTAGTCGGCTACAACGCAGTTACATAGTTCACATATACTAATATTTTCAAGCCTGAGTGTGAAGCCCAGTGGCTAAGAACCCGCTTTCGAATCGTGGAGGCCTTTTTCAAACCATAGCAACGGAGTGAGTGAGAGGAAGGAAGAGACAAACAGACGGAAAGAAAGATATAAAGAGCTGGAAAGAGAAAAATTCATGTGGAAAAAATTCTTCACTAGGCGGAATTCGAACCCGCGTACCTCGATCGGAAGGCGAGCGTCCTAACCACTCGGCTATGCAGGCATGCTAGCAGATTATAGCATGGCTTCGTATAGTGTAGTGTAGCAAGGGGGTGGGAAATATAAGCGGCGTGAGGATGCAAGATATGACGGTGAGGAAGAGGGAAAGGAGGAAGGGAGAAAGTAAAGCGCCGTACAGAAAGGGTGGGAAAGACACAGAGAGAAAGAAATGCAGAAAGCAAAAGAGAGACAGAAACAACATCAAGGAAAGAGAGAGAAAGAAGTAGAGAGACAAAAAAGAAGGAAAGAGAAAGCAAGCATCGCATCGTCTAGCGACCAGATACCGCACCACTGGCCAACTAGCGCATGCGCAGTAGCTAAGCTACGCCCACAAACTGAGACATCGCGCGCAACCTCCGGTCTATTGTGGCTGCCATATATAGAGCTCCGCGCTATAGCCTGGTTGTGTACTCCCGAGGTGGAAGCCGCGCATCTCCAAGCTAGACGTATCGGCCGACGGGGAGTACGAGCGGCGACGGGTCCGTGCTTCGCTTTGTCAAGCTTTGTGCCACTTATTTTAAAGGGAGCTTCTATGAGTTCAAGATTTCAGTGGTGTTGGTGGCGTTGGCGGCGCCCTAATTCGCGAGATGCCCGGCGTCCGCGATTGTACAAAAATGCGAGTGTAGAGCAATGGGCACTGGAAGCTGCGCCGGCCACATGCCTATACGTATGCGCCGTTTTGCAATAACTCATGCCCTCTCGATCGCGGCGTTCTCGGCGATCATTCGTTTCCGGCATGGAAATCTGATCTTTGGTAGAGGTCACTTGTCATGAAACGTTGACACACTGCATTGTTTCATTTTAATGTTGTATTTTGTTTCATGCATGGCCATCGTAAGTGCTTGTAGCAAGACAAGTGCTGCGTTGATAGGCACATGGCTGAAGGTCCGATTCCCGGCATGCAGGAAGACAAACGTTAGGACAGTGATAGCATTGCGTAATGTAATGGAAAGAAAGAAAATGAAATAGCAGGTCAGGCACAGACACGCCAATCTTCACATGACCCCATTTTCCCGATAGCGTTAGGATAGCTAATTTTCTTTTAATCATTTACTCATGACGATGTAACATGGCCACTTCATATCAAGACATCATTAGTGGCCTAAGCCGCGTGAGTTTTAGCATCAATTCATATTGTCACGAGGTAGTGACGTCGCCGGAGGCAGCATTCCGCGTGTCCAAGATGAAACTCTTTCTGTGGCCGAACTTGTCGCCCGGAAACGGAAAGTCAAACTACAGCAATACACACTGCTCACTGACAGCGGCCAACAGAGCGTCGGCCGTCGATAATCTTCTCTACGGTGAGGCGCGTCGGCATTTATACACGGAGCATCCAACATTCGAGCCTTATCGCTGGTGGCCGCGTTAGTTCGAGAATAATCTCAACTGTACGCGTTTGCGCGTTCAAGCCTATAGGAAGATTCTAAGATAATGTTGAAGGTTCGCAGACAATAGAGCGTGGCTTGCGCAATGCGGCGGCTACGCGTGCAACTGACTAGTTACATAAATATGACGAATAGAAGCACGCGTGGCAATATGGTCGGCAGTGTTTAGCTCAAGGCGTCGCGCAATAAGACAAACACGGCTTTCCCCTTAAAAAAAAATCAATGCCTAAACTTTATTTTCTGCGTCGAAACGCAGCAACGCATCGTTTCTACGCTTAAGAACGATTCGCCACGGAATACGACGTGCATTATAGTGCATTGCATACTTGCGCATGCAAAAAAGTGACTGACACTGTGCTGATTTGTACAGAGTAATTCTATCGCGGCTACTTCTTTTTCCCTGGGAGCAGACCAATAATCTTTATGCGCATTATTTTTAATATAATGCGCTCATCACGAATAGCGGGTTACACTTTCATTCAGGCAAGAGCTTTTAGAAAAACCATAATTTCCGATTTCCAGAGTGTCAGCAAGCATAACTCAAAATATTTCACTCTGCACAAGTGCTTAGACACTTGGAAGATGCCTGCTACGCATGAACACTTGCCTGCTTCAAACGTCGCCTCGCTGGAATGGGCAGTTTCAGTTACGCGTCCGCAGAAGCTCTGCGGACGCAGACTGCCATTGGAAATGGGTGACAGGCTGCGTCCGCAGAGCTGTTGTGGTTGCTTGTCATTGGTGTCTGTCTAATGTCTCTTTATCGGAAAAAAATTACAGCATATCCACGGGTGAATAATGGGGAGCTTGGGCGCAGCTCCTGAAGCAATCATGGTCTCGGGATTCGCTTCTCGGTGAGCCCGTTTTGCAGCGGCGTCCTCGGCGCGCACTTAGCGAGCGCCCGTCGCGGCGCATCGTCCATGCTCCGCCAACGATCCGACACGTAAGGCGACGATCCAGGAGAATGAGAGAGGCGCTCGCTCCCCGCGCAGCAGGCAATCGGAGAGCAGCGGCACTTCCAGCGCCATCTAGTGTCGATTCACACAAGCGCCATATTGCACACAATTCTATTGGACCAACGCCATCTAGGAAATGAGACGAGAAATGGTGATGACGACAGAGGTTGTGTACAGCGCCATCTAGAATATCGTCCCTGAACTGCAATTTTTATGTACTTCTATGAGACAGCGCCATCTATTGCATCATACGGGTGATCCGTTTACGCCGGACAACGGAGACGTGACAAGGTTAGACTAAGAGGAGCTACGCCCCTAAAAATGATGGCTGATCTCTCCGTCATAAAAACTGGTATAACACGAAAAGGAAATGTGTCGTCACAGAAGTAGTTTATTGTTTATAGTGCATTGGTATATGAGAGCTTGTACACTATTTACTGTTGTTTGGCAGATATAGCACCGCTTGATGTGGCCGCATCTAACTCACGTTGAGGCCTAGTGGCCCATTTCCGTACCGATGACTAACGCCCATGATCATGATTTAACCCTTGTGGTAGCTGAAGTTCTCAACATATACGTGGACACCGCATATGGTGGATCCCGCGCAAAGATGGCATCAACAAGGACATAATAAACACTAGAGTGAACTAGAACCAACTTCCTAGTGGCGCGAACGGTTCAGGCGTTCCTCTTGGCGAAGAAAACTCCAGGTGGCGCCAGTGCAACTTTTTCTAGACGCACCGCCCCTTCTGCTGTAGGCGTTTGCGCGCGTTTCTTGTGTGCATTTCTCCGCGTTCCGCGTCGTTGTAGTTTTAGTTGAGCGCCCGCTACATATATGTGGACGCAGCCTGTCATTGGGAATGACTGGTAGACTGCGTCCGCAGAGCTAATGTATCGATCCCACCCGAAAGATTTCCGTATCCAACGTGATGGTTAACTGCCTCTGCGATCTGAAGAAATGGAAGCTTTCTTCACCTCACATTGTTTTGCCGTGGCTCCATGATCGCCCCACTTTTCAGCAAGCGACGATATCGCGTGATCACGGTATCACATGATGTAACATGATACTAAACCCGGGACCCGGCACAAAATGTTCGAACCGGTGACGTCACGATGACGTATTATGGTGACGACATCACATGATGATTTTTGGATCAGTCGTGTTGACGCCATCGACGTCGAGGGTCACTTTTCGCGTTTCATGAGGCAACTAAGGCTTTCGTCTTAATAATAAAATAATAAAAAGTGAAAAGGACCAAGGGTACCTTCAGAAGAACATAAATTCTCTCTCCGATTGGTGCCATACCTGGTCTATGAGTTAAACATTAGTAAATCAGGCTTTATGCGTGTCTCAAATAAAATAAGCCTACGCTACACCTTAAATAATAATCTCTTGATGGAAGTGAGCAAATTTGAATACTTCGGAATCAATATTACCAATCGAATGTCACGAGTAACCATATTCACGACGCTTGTTCCCCTACCTCTGGAAAACTAGGGTTTCATAGACACAAGCTAAAAACCGCGCCCCATCACAGATCAAACTTCTTGCATATAATACGTTTATTCAACCCCGTCTAGAGTCCGTATGTGTAGCCTGGGACCCGTATTTTAAAAACGATGTTCATAAACTTGAAAAGGTACAGTGCAGTGCGGTAAGATTCATCTATAATGCCTATCCCAATCTTGATTCACCTCCATCACTTATGGCTACGAACAACATTTCACTCTTGAAACAGCGTGGAGCTATCGCCAGACTGAAGTTTCTTTTCCTGCTTCGTAATCGGCAGTTTAATATCGATCTCATTAAATACGTCTCTCGCTCTTCTTTCAGGCATACCAGACATACTCATAAGCATGATCTGCTACCATAATTTGCACGTTCTAACTTTTTCAAACACTCCTTTCCGAGAACCATTAACGAATGGAATACACTGCCTTCAAATGCTTTAACGCGATAGCGTTAAAGAGCTCGTATCGCAGAAATTTCGCCGTCGGTGTCGGCACCGTTGGTTGTGAGCGAAAAATCATCATCTTGTCCGTGACCGAAAAATCAAAAAGCTGCCAATAAAATCAAAATGTTGGTTCCGAGTGAGAATCGAGCCCAGGCCGTCTGCGTGGCAAACAGGTGTTCTACCACACAGCCACGCCTCTGCTTGGCGCTGCATTGAAAGTAACTTTCATGCTTCCCATAAATACGCGTACTGTATACAGGTGTCACAGTACGAGATGTAATATCGCAGTAATATTGCGTGGTACAAGCGTATATTGCCATCGGGCGTCACACCACGTCAATATCATAACGACTTGGTGGTTTAAAGAAAGCCACCCATTACAGAAGGCACACACATTACTGCGCGTATTCTCTTAAGACCACGTAGTGGGTGCATCGCAACTTCGAAAATGTTTCTCGCGCATAATTGCCCCTGGTTTAAATCATGCTACCCATTAGATAAGGCACATACCTTAGTGCGCGCATTCTATTAAGCACTCGTAGTGTTCGAAGTGCGCACTAGGGGCAGGATATTGTTATCGCGTTCAACTCTTAAAGGCGAAGCTTAAGCGTCCCCCAATTATTTTCCTGAACGTGGCATTCCCGACTTTGAAAAATACATGCATCTTTTTGTGTAAACAGCTCTGTTGATATTGCCATGCTAGCTTATGTCAAGTTATTGCTTCAGCTGTGTACCTTAACTTTTTTGTGCTTGACACTGTTTCTAGAAATTTGTGCACTTCTTTTCTAGCAATGTACCTTTATGCATCCCAGTTACTATGACTCGTTTTTCAGTAGTTATGTGTATTCTAACTTGCTGTATAACTTGCTCACTTTTTCGCTATGCTTCCTGTTTTTCGCCCCTTCTGCTTGGTTTACGGACTGCAGCATATACTAAATAAAATGATAATAGTTGGACCATTTATGAGAAGGATGTATTGTCATTATATTCACGGGCTTGTATATCAAAGCTACTCAAGTAGATAAAACGTGCATTGAAATGCTTGTCATACGCGATCTCGAGTCGTTTTCTGCCTAAGTTTTATTGACGGTATTTCCCAGAACTTGTATTTTGTATTTTGGTATGGGTATGACCGCGTTTATACAGGCGGGTTAACCGCATATTTAAACAGGGAAATCAGCTTTTGTTCTTTGACAAATTCTGGCGCGCGCTTCCAGCATGCTACAAAAAGTCAAGGGCTATAGTGAGAGGCCTGGTCACTGCTACTACTACTACTACTACTACTACTACTAATAATAATAATAATAATAATAATAATAATAATAATAATAATATTAATAATAATAATAATAATAATTTTAAAAGAAGAAGCCGAAACTAGACTCGTGTCGAATGAGTGGCTTATACTTCACACCTCTGATTTCAAGTAAGCTTTCTACCTCGAGTCGCTTAATTAACCAAATAGCCTTCTGTGCTACTGGTCCATCAGTTCAACCCGAATTATTTGCTTGTTTATAGAGACCTCTTAAGCGAGTCTGCATCGTGGACACCATGCTCCGTCACACAAGGCCGCTACAAAGGAAGACACGTAGAATAGTGCGATACCCAGCATTGGGTCAAAAAGGCCGATGCCAATGCCCTGCGCTCTGCTTACCTTCCAACAGAACACCCTGGATCTCCTGTATTTTACAGCGAAAGCTGTTATGAGGTCATTTCACCGGCCGTTTTTGGCGCCGTAGTTGTCCGCCGCCGCCGCCGGTGTCCGTAACCAGTATCGATCGAAATAAGAAAAAAAAACGAAATAAGAAAAAAATTACAGGATGGAACGAGGTTCGAACCGGGGCCCTCTGCGTGGGAGCCCAGTATTCGACCTCTGAGCCATGCCGGTTTTTTTTTTCTTTATTGCCGGTTTTTTTTTTTTTCTTTAATTCATGGTGCTTGAAACTGCTTTGCAAAAAGGTCCTATACAGGCTTCATGTCGGGAAGGAAAAACATTAGCATATGCAATATAGCGTGGTAGAAGAGTAAAATAAGCACCGAGAGTCGCACAACGCGAATTCTGTAACCAGGCGTCACACAATGCGAATTGCGCAACGAGTAGGTTGTGAAATGCTTCCAACCCATTACAAAGATATCTGCCATACTTCTTCGTCGTCATCAGGCACAGCATCAACAAAGTGCGCATAATGGCTTACATGCGTTTATCAGGCACCACGGATCTGCGTAAAATGACGAAAAATGGCACAGTGCCTGCTGCCCTACTTCTCAAAAATTAGAATGATTTAGAGCGTAGTGGGTTCCTCGCAAGTGCACTCGTGTTGCTTGCCAAGGAAGCATATAAGCGCACATCCATTTCCTCGGGGTCTCAGTAAAATTACAATGCTTTATAGCGTAGTGGGTTCCTCGCAAGTGCACTTGGACTGGTTGCCAAGGAAGCCCATGAGCGCATGATCCATTTCCTCGGGGTCTCGGTAAAGTTCTTCGCCCCCCCGCCCGTCTCTCTCCCACGTCAACGTATGTTATACAGCATGACGGGAGAGGGAAATAGTGAGCGGGCGTCACCCAATGCAAATTACATAACTGGTGGGCCGTTTAAAGCTTCCAACCCATTACAAAGGGCTGAGCCATAATTCTTCATCGTCATGAGTCGTCGCGTCAACAAAGTGCACATAATGCCTTAAGACGTGTAGCTGGTGCCTCGCTTCTCCGCAGAATGACGAATAATGGCTTAATAGGTGCTTCCCAACTTCACAAAAATTGTGATTTATGGCGTATGGGTACCTTTCTAGTCTACTTGTATTGTAGCCCCAAGAGAGCTCACAACGGGATCTAGAAACGCCGCTCTTCCAGCTTTCGCTGGTTCATCATAGATCACGTAGTGCAAAAAATACGAGGACACAAGCCAGGAGCATAAACACGAGACGAGCGTTGTTTTTGTTTCCTCGTATCCTGGTCATGATGTTTGCAGGCAACAAGTCCTTGAAGAAACGGACTTCGTGCCACAAATCTGCTTTCAAAAGACGGCAGAATCTTTTACAGTGGCCTGCAGACGGACGCAATACACCACACAAAACTTACACTTCAGGCAGACATAACAATGCTTTCGCATACCAAGATGTCGTTCTTGCGCGGCAAATGTAGATTGCAATTAATGTTGAAAGAATGGCGGGATTCGAGAAAAGTACGTTAGAACGTAAACTGGTTAGAACACGTTCCTGGCTTGTGTCCAAGTATTTTTTGCGCTAACTGCTCCATGATGAATTCTTACAAACTCGCCCAGATTTCCGCTCTCGTAAACTAGGTGTTCACAGAATGCTATAAGAAAGTGTGAAGGAATGAAGGAGAAACAAGTGCGGTCGCCTCACTGTTCCTTGCCCTAGGTCGTACCCACCGCGAGTAGGGTATGGAAAGGACACACGTCTGTCGAACACTGTCCACGATGAAATCAAATATAGGAGCCAAGAAGCAGGTTACGTACAACAAATACTTGAATATGAAATATTCCTGACTGCTGGACGGTGCAGGGGCGTAGGCATAAATTTCATTCGGGGGGGGTTGGGGGGGCACATGCTTGATCTGAAGTGGAGGCCGGGCAGGGAAGTGTGGTCTAGTGCCGCTAGTGCGGAGTATCCTATGAGATAAAAAAAATTTCGGGGGGGGAGGGAGGGGCACGGGCCCGGTGTGCCCCCCCCCCCCCACTGGCTACGCCACTGGGACGGTGTACATCTCAGCATTGGTGATACTGCAAAAACGTACTTTTTTGTAAGCGTTTACGTATCAACATAAACAACTAAATAACAGCGACGTGCCTAAGCTAGGAGCCGTCATGTTGCAAATATTTCGGCATACAATTATTGTGTACGCTCATACTTTCAGGCTCCAAGATTGCCGCGCAGACGCTGACTACGCAGGCCATGAAGAATGGCAACGTCACCATTTGGGATGTCGCCCTGCCTGCGTGCGAGTCGGCAGGACCCTTGTGGAGCGAACCATACCTGCGTTGCTTTGTGCAGCACACATCACTCAGCGGTTGGCACCCTTGTTGCACTGCCCCGATGGGGACGCACTCTCAGGCTGTGCTGGATCCAAGACTCAGGTGCATATAACAAGTGTATTTATGCGCATATTTATAAGACAGTGTGCGCACGAAGACCGTGCAACGTGGATAAAATTATGCGAATGAAAGAGTAAGCGAATATAAGAAAAATGGTAGAAATATTCTAGTTTTTGAAACAGCACACAGACAGGACGCCGAGAATAGACCACAAAACACAGGCGCTCACTTCCTCAAGGTTTTATTGCACTACCGCGAAATATATAGTCAGATAAAGGGAATACACTTTATAAACATTATAAAAGTGATGAATAGGGCTTATAGGCTTTTGAAGATGTTAATATTGCTGATATGTGATCTCCTTGTCAAGTAACTGGATGGACGGTGAATTAACGCAAGGGCCCCGCTTGATAACTGTGAGCTTTCCTGGGGCCTAGAATACAACTAAAAGCCCCGCTCTGCCTGCCGCCTTCTTTTGGCGCTGTGTGGCTATGTACATTGTCTCGGTGTTTCTCGCCGGAGGTCTACGGCGGACCTCTGTAACCCATTGCCAGGGGGCTTGATTGGGGATTGAGGGTCGCACAGTGGCTCTGTGTCCTTGTACACCAACCAAGACAATGCCACGCCGGGGGCCTGTGGCGGGCCCTTGTAACCTATTGCCTGGGGGCGGAGAGGCTCTTTGATCATAGTCCACACGAGTGGATGCCGGACATGAACCGATTACAACCGGCAAGCATCCAAGGAAGGGTACCAACATTATCGCACTCGTTGAGCAGCGAGTCGCGATAGGAACTATGCTGATCTGGCTGGGTGACTTTGGTAAGCACCTGTAATCCAACTTCTTGGAGGCCTCAGTATGGGATTGCATTCCTTGTGAGAGAGTTCAAGTTTCGTGCCGCTAAGGCCGGGGGAACTTGCGAGCCCCTATAATCCAGCCAATTAGGAGGCCGCGATGCGGGATGAGGATCTCGCTGCTGGTTCGGGAATTATCCAGCTCCATTCTTGATTCATCGGCGTCGGAACGGCGTGGGTGGTTGCGTGCCCATGTAATCCAGCTTAATTGGAGCCGCGGCCTTTGATTCATTGAGTCTCCTCCACCTCCACGTGGTGCGTCACGGGCAACGTGCGGGCTTGGACGCCCGTACGGCTAAGAGGGGGGACTCAGGCTGCGGGACCTGGAGTCGGAGGGTCCGTGGCCGCAGTGAGGGGGAAGAATATGGAAACCTATGTTTACCTTGGCTCCCGGCTAGATAGCGCGGGTTGCCTACCCCACTCCTGCATGCGGTGCGGGGGATGTGCCCCACAGGCCTATTTGGCCTAAGTCTGCACAGCGGTGGTGTTAAAGGGCCTGTCTGCTCTACGCTACCGCGAGTGGCGACACTGACGTGCCCTGTGGCTATATCATGTCAGTCTTGCTGCGCCGCTCCTCGGAACGGTTTATGGGGAGAGCACTCCTGGCGGCATAGGCTCAGCTGGGCCCGAAAAATCGCATCAGATTCATCCATGGTCTGGATAACGCCATGCCTGACGCGGGGGGCCTACCCTTCGTTTACGCCCCCCGGTATGTCATCCCCTGGTGCTAAGGCAGCTCCACAAGGGAACTGCGCACCGCAGACTATAAGGGGTGAACCCCGCACCGTGATGGCGATCGGTGAGACACTCTATGCACATACGGAATGACAGCTAGCTTCCATTTGTCGATCTTAGTGCTTATACGGGTCTTTTTTCCTTTTCAAATCTCGACTGGCATGTCCTCTGCTAGCTCAACCAGGAGAGATCTCGGGAAACCCGCTCGCACCAGCCGTTGTACTTGTCCTTCAAAAGCCACTTCAGTCTCGTGTGTACATGATCTTTGCAGTGCATTGCGGAGGGCAGATTTGGCATTCCCTCTTCACAAGCCTTGAGTGGGCTGGTGAGAATGACAAGAAGCTTTTCGTAGAGCGAGGTGCATATCCCCAGCATATATGTTCATTTTTGAACAAGAGGAGCAACCTCAATCGGTCGACAAACCTCAATGTTCCATCCTTCGGTAGCTCACTGGGGAGCGTGGGGCCATGCACCGATTTCTCAAAGATACCGTAGACGATCTGTACCGCTGTATCACTCTTTTTTAACTGCGTCAATAAACACTAGGTAATTGTCTACGTACCTGAGCAGGTTCTTGGCATGGCCCTTTGGAAGTTTTTAGATGCGAAGCATCTTATGGCGGAGTTCAAACCGGTAGTGTACGGCGTGACCACCCTTAATGCGCATGCGCAAACCATCTCCACACACCTCCCCTCCCCCTCGCCACTCCCCTCTCCACTTCCTCTCTCACCTCCCTCTATCCATTCCCCATCTCCACTTCCCCTTTCCCCTCCCTCTCTCGATTCCCCTCTCCACTTCCCCTCACCGCTCCCCTCTCCACCTCCTCTCTCCACTTCCCCTCTGAAACGTGGGCTCGACACGCCGAAACGCTGCTTCGCATTGCCTCATGGTCCCTTTTAGCGGGAAAAGCTGTGATTTTTTTTCGATGACACGATCGTGGCGGCCGAGCAACGGTCGCTTAGTACCGATGGAAGGCATGAGCCTCCAAAGTGAAGGAGTGTGCATCGGCCCCTGCCTTGCACCTGCCTGTACTAAGTGCGTGTACCAGCAAGCCCACTTATCCACAATTTTCATGTACAAATATCTCTAATTACGCCGACCGGCCAATCTCCATTTTTGCATGAGTGTCCCGACCATTGGAGAATTCCCTGAAGGACGCAGTAGTTACGCTTCTTCATGCTTTAGATGAAATACGGTCACTGACCAAGTCTGATGGAATTATCTGACGTTTCGGAACCGTATTTGGGTTCCGTGTTCACTTACCTGGACCGGAACTCGATGCCAGTTATGTAGCCAGTAGGTGACGCAACGAGCGTACGTAAACGGCAGGCATAATCCCTGTTGTCCTATTAGTGCGATAGCAAATATATGTACACTCTCGGCTGGTTTTTGTCGTCGCCGTTGCTGTCATGGCTAGGATATGTGTATGTATGTATCTATAAATAAAAGCCACAATGAAAAAGAAATATAGGAAAAAAATTTTCGAAGCGTAGCACTGGGATTCGAGCCTTCGACCCTTCGCTCCGCAGCGCGCTCCTTTAAACAACTCGGCCACGCGCTACCGCTTTTTGAGAATAGCAATGGCGAACTATTTATATAAACCATTTAACGCTAACGGCGCGCAGAGCGGTGTAGTATCACCCACAAGATTGCCCGAAGGGCGTGCTTTAAAGGGACACTAAAGAGCAAAACGATTTTTCTCGCATTAGTAAAGTAGTCTTCCACGATACCAAAAACACCACGCTTGCTGCGAGAAGACGCTTAATAGGCGAGAAAACGCGCAAAAGAAAATACAGGTGGCGACGCCACCTTGGAAATCCCGCACCATTTGCAGTGACGTAACATAATTTTGACGGCGCCTGCTTGGGCCTACGTAGTTCCTAACCGGTTAAATCGAAGAACATTGTCGTCTGAGGGGGGCAGAGACTTGACATAACGAGTTTGTGGAAATTTCGTGGAGCCAGGGGGGCCAAAATACGTTAAATGCTCTTTGCAACCTTTTACGTCACGAATTACAAAGTTCGGCGGGAAATAAAAAATTAAACGTTGAACTTGGTTTTCTGCTCTAATAGTAAACCTATGGTGGTGAAATAATGTGCACAAGAGTTCTCCGAGCACACTTTATCAATCTAAACCAATTTATTGTTTCTCTTTAGTGTCCCTTTAAAGCAACGCTCCTACCTTTTCCTTCCGTTAACTTTTGAAAGCTGCCCTTGAGACGCGCACTAAAAAGTGGCCCATTTCTGTAGCCACTGACGATGTGGAACACCGAGTAAACAATGCGTCGAACGCCACTGCACCAGGCAGTAGACGCGAAGGGTCACTCCACCTGTCGCAGTTTTAAACAATAAGAAGTCTAAGAGCGTTGGGTTGTAGCGCGCTGCTCAAACACAAAATAACAACCGTAACTGTTCGCGCTCGTTATGTGGGCACCTTTGCGTTCTTTTAGAGTGTCCTTCCTTGCGTTTGAGCAGCGCGCTGCGAGTGTCGAGCTGCGACCATTGTTAGTTCGCGGTCATCCTGTGTGTGTTCTTTTCGTCAGTCCTTTGCGCTCGAGCGGCGCGCTGCAAGTATCCAGGTGCTTGCCGTTGTTCGTGTGACATTCTAATTTGTTGGTATCGCATTCACTGCTTCGCCGTTGCGGCGAAACTGACTTTTTTATTTGTAGCTGGCGTCGACTGAATAATTAGTTATTCTAGAAGCCGGCGGGATGAGACGTTATTTTCCTTGGCGAATATAGTGGCATTATCCTAAGCAATGACATGATTATGTTCATGCGCATGCTAAGCAGTGGTGTTTGTCGTGTGACTGTTATTAGCCACGTCACGTCGGTGTTTCTTGAGGCGTTGGGGAAACTTTCCTGTTTCGCCTATCCCCTTGACGGCAATCAGCGCACGGTATCTTATACACGACTCCTGCGAACGATTCACTTGGCAGTCTATCTTTTGGCCGGGACGTGAGCAATCCGCAAATCGTATTTTGAAAATACGTGCGAAAGTGCCTTGCTAATTCCGTCGACGTTAGGTATGGCCGCTCGTTGATCGGAAAATTTTCCGAAAACATTTTTTTGTGAAGAATAGTAGCCGCTGCCACAGACATTCTTTAACTAGGTTGGCGCGCAATGTTCGGTTTCCTGAAAAAAGGAAACCAAAACAAGACACAAGAACTGCGTAAAACATTAACAAACGAAATAATAAATAAAGATAATACGAATAAAGATAAAACGTAAAACAGTAAAGCTATTAGGTAAAAAATAATCAAACAAGAAATATCCTTTAAAAGCCCAAATACTAAAGGGCAGCCAATAAACCAAAGCGAGCCAGAATGCCATACTGTTCTTTGAAGCTCTGATTCCATGATTCATTTACAAGCCATTTTGGGCATTCGTAACGCGCTTGTACGGTGAAGGAACACTTCATGTAAATTTCGAAAAATCCTTAGCATTTTGTTACTTTTTAGTTCAAAACAGAGCTGCCTCTGCGTCTGCGATGAAGAAGACATCGCTCGAAATGGAGTATTTTAAGCTGGTCGTCGCTCAAACGTTTTTCAGCCATATCGCGCTTGTTACAGTACTGCGACAAATCGCAACACTGAATCTGTAGAGATTACCAGAGAAATAGACATACGAACGCTGTCTCATCAAACCCTTTGCTGGACTTTATAGTTGTTGCTTTAGGTGCAGTTTGCAAAACGTGGAACAAACGAATTGAGCGGCTGTAATTGTCCGGCATATATAACTCCATCTTGCCGTATTTTCGAAGGTCCCTTGGTGACAAACGCATATTCTTAAGAAAAATTGTTCAACAGGAAATGTTAAGGTGACAACTGGCCCCTTCAGTGAGGGAAAAAAAAACTAGGCGCCTAAAACGCCGAGGGAAGGACGAAGAAGCACAGGGAAAGAGCATCACTCGGAACTGATTTACTCTCAGAAGAAACGCAGAAAATATATATGCCGCACCACACATGCGCACAGCGCACTGCATCAGCTAGTCACTAGTCATCAGCTAGTACACGAGGCATCAGCTAGTACACGCATCAACAGCTAGTCATCAGCTAGTACACGAGGTCAATAGAAAAGCATGTCTAATCAAGCAACGACGAGCAAAATTGGAACTCAGACATGCGCAAAACCACTGATGTGTCACTTACACACAAGTCACCTTTCTTCTTTATCCAAAAAACCTACCATCAATTCCTGGGCCAGAGCAACATTTGGGCTTGCGTCCCGCAGTGGCCATGAGTCCTGTTTTATCGAGCTATTATATGAATTAAGAGAGCGATTCGTTGGGCAAGTTGGTGATCCATAATGTTACTAACAGCGCAAAAAAAGGACGAAGGACCAGGAAGAAACACAGACAAGCGCTGACTTACAACTGAAGTTTATTTCCTGTTTATTTCCTGTTCCTGTTTTGTTTTCTTGCAAATAAGTGCTTTGCAATCTTTTTTGTCCACGTGCCGTTTCCTTATATTCTGTCTCGTTTCGGAAATAAACTTCAGTTGTAAGTCAGCGCTTGTCTGTGTTTCTTCCTGGTCCTTCGTCCTTTTTTTGCGCTGTTAGTAACACTATTATATGAAGCAACAGCGTCTACCCTGGCAACCTAAATGGCCAGGGAGGTTGGTAGCTTGTAGCGGCGCTCCGCCCTCTCTCTTACCCTTTTCTAGTTTGTGCAGCTCGTTACTAGATCAATATTGAAGAAGCTAATAATGACAGCTAATAATTTCGCTTGTTTTACGTGCCGAAACTACAATATGATTATGAGCCAAGTTAAAAGGCTCCGTGCATTTCGATCACGTGGAGTTCATTAGCGTGCGCCTAAATCTTAGTGCACGGCCTCCAGCGCTTCGTATTTATCGAAATGCTGCCAGGATCGCACCTTTCTATCGGATGAACCGAAAGATGCTCGCTCAACCGCCCCCAATTACCTTCTAAAGAAGCCATTGTCAAACACTTCACTGCACCGTTCGTCTTCATGGTGTGTATTTGGTGGAAAAATAGTTGTTTGAAACAATGTAAAATAATTTTCTAGAAGTTTATTTCAAGTACTCTCTGTTTTAAGCTAGACAGAGAGCGATACAAGCGACTCGTGGGCTACTAGGTTCTGCATGGCTAACGTTTCAGCGCAAGGAAACGTTATTGACAACCACAGCACAGTGAGCTTCCAGAATGAAGTCAATCTAACCGCTAACCAGTTTTTAGAACTTTTAAAGTTTTATTTGTCGTCCACGTTCGTCGCTGGGGTTGACTCAATGTTTTTACAGAGAGAAGGCACTTGCACAGCTTCTTTTAAGGGACCTCTTTCTCCCACATTATGACAGGCTTCCGCGCACTCGCTTGGAAGCAACGATGGTTGCTAAGGTACTCAAATACGAGATAACTATGCGGCGTTTTTACACTGTGGCAGTGATTGCTTGGTGGTTGCTACATTGACTATGTGCTCAGTTTTTCGCGACTGTCTCAAACCAATAACCATAACATGTGAAGGGCCAGTCAATGGACGCATTATGTTCTTAGACCTCACCCTTCATGTTTTTAGCTGGTGCTACGAGCCCCGACAAAAAGAGCCCCTTCTTCCGCACTCCTCAGCGCATTCCAAATTAGTCAAACAGCGCCGTGTTTTCCTTTTCCTTCTCTTTTGTCCTCGTGTGTTGCGCTGTCCCCGAGTGAAAAAATGAATAGTCAAACAGAACATCATCAATGTATGTTTTAGAAATTATTTTCTAAAAAACATGCCAGCAGCTCAGCAGATAAGCCTTCCCAGTGAAGTTTCGCGCCTCTGCACAGCTAGCGACCCCATGCAGCTGCTCACTCCGCGGGCTGGCAGCTTGTTAAAAAAACATGGTTGGTCCCTCCGTCATAGGAATCGGAATAACACGAAAGTAAAACGTGCCCTTACAGAAGTAACTGAATGCTTTCTGTATATTGATATAAGAGAGTCTGCACAATGTATATTGATGTCGGTCAGCTATAGCGCCGTTCAACATGGATTCACCCACTTTGATGCTTGGTGGTACATCTCCATGCCAACGACTAACGTCCTTGTTCCATGATTAAACAAACCCTTGTGGTAGCTATAGTAGTCAACGGTGAAAGCGTAATCAGAGAACGAGTTGTGATAGCCAGAAGAGCGTCGCACATTGGACGCAGAACTTGGTCGCCATCCTGCGGCATGTTAAAATTTGATTGAACACCACGGCTGCACTAGAGGGAAACGCAAAGCGCGTCGTGCAGCGCGGTCGCCTGGTTGCAATTTTTCTCGGGCGAGCGCGCAGGTGGGGAACGCCGTGTTACAGCCAGGCGAGGCAGGCGCGCGTCGCAGGGCTATTTTTGGTTTGATTAGCGTGATGCTATGAGCGAGGCCGACGCTTTTACGACGCTTGCGTTAAGGTCTCCACCTAGCGGTGTGTTAAGGCATTGACAAAATTGCGCTTCTGTTGAAAACGCGCCGAATGGGACGAACGTGTAACGCGTTGTAGGTACTAATCGCGGAAGCCACATTAATGACGAATTATTCTACTTTGCCGCTCTCAGAGGACACCACCACGCCGCCGACCGGGAGAGTGGTAGATATAAAAGGCAAGTTTGTAAAGCCTCCACAGTCTGTGAGCATGGCGCAGTGGATAGCGCGCCCGGCATCTGTTATTGCGGACCGAGTGGTCGTGGGTTTGGTGCCCGTTGACGGAACTTTTTTTTGCCATCTGATCGCGTGCATTTCTTCGACGTCATTTCCGTGACGGAAATACGTCACTGAAGTCCTGGTGGACCCCGGCATAAGACACTTTGGTGTTAAAATGGACTACTCCAAGTCCTAATGCCGCTTCGCAGACATGCAGAAACAAAATAGTTGTTGTGCCATGTCTGCATACATGTGGCACAATCTAAATAAGATTTGCTAAAGAGTTAGAGTGGACGTCGTTTCTTCCGCCCCATTAAAGCTTTCTGGGCTTTGAGCACGTGTAAACGATCCGGCACAGAAGCGCAATAACTGCAGTAAAAAACATCGCAAACAGTTTGTGTCATACGCAGAAGTTGTCTACTGTATCACATTGTCATGTCAAAAAGAGTGCATTGGACAACCAGGCAGATGCCTGAATGACCGCATGCGAGAAAGTTCTAACAATGTGAGTAAACTGGCAACGAATGGTCATCTTGCCGCACACCGCATGCGCTGTGGATTTAAGCCGACTTTTATTAGAACTAAAGTGGTCGCAAGAAATTCAGATAACATTACCGGAGGAATTGTTCAGGCATGCGAAATCAACAAAAGCAAATGTTGTGCGAGCTGCCGGTCTGCTTCGTCGTCTAAAAAAGAGAGAGTGCTCTTGTCGCGGTGACGGCGGCGCTGTTGCCGTAAAGCGATACGCAGTGCGATGTTGACTTCACACCCATTTATGCTGCTACCGTGTGCAATAAATCTCAGTTGTTAGTATCGCTGTGTCTTGACGTCATCTTTTTCATCCTCGTTTCCCTGCGCTGAAAAATAGGCAAAAGAGTGGCCGCCACCACCTCGGGCACTGGGTGGTAAGTCTGCTTCACTGCCCATGTGCACTATTGTGTCGAAAGAAAGATGCTGTGTCTGAGCTGGTTTTGTGTGGTCACGCTGCTGGTAGCTTTACGCAAGTACAGATGGCGGGGACCAAACTTGAGCGGCGCGTCATCGCCAGATCTTTATTTGTAGGAGGTCTTATACCACTGCAGGCGCGCGAAAAAAACATAATATGAAAGAAAGGAAACTGAAGGGTGGAGCCCTCTCCGCTTCCCTTTCCACCTTTTATTCCCTTTTTCTTCCTCTTAGTGTAAGGTAGCAAACAGGATGCTACAATTCTGATTGACGTCCCAGCCTTTCTCTCATTTTATTATCTCTCTCTATATACCACTGCAGCAAAGCTATATTTATGTAGGCGTGATGTGCGCAGTCGAGCATTGGTAGCCTGCCCTGCTTTGACACATTCACATGCTTGCAGATTTTACCAACTTTGCTCACGCAGTCATTTCACCACTTAAATTCCCTCTGTGACTAATAAAATGATCGCCCCAGCGCTGACACTCGTCAGGCGACGTCAGTAAGCAATGAAACTTGCGGATGTCACTCAGAAGAGTTTTACAGCGAAAGCTGTTATGAGATCACAAGGGCCGTTTTTGGCGCCGTAGTTGTCCGCCGCCGTGGCCGCCGGTGGCCGTAACCACTATCGCTCAAAATAAGAAAAAACCTAAATAAGAAAAAAATTCCAGGATGAAACGAGGCTCGAACCTGGGCCCTCTGTGTGGAAGCCCAGTGTTCTACCTCAGAGCCATGCCGGTGCTTTTATTTTTATTTATTGATAGCCATGCCAGTGCTTGAAACCGCTTGGCAAAACGACCTTCATACCAGGAAGGAACCACATCAACATATATAATGTAGTGTGGCACAAGAGTAATATAAGAACCAGGCATCGCACAACGCACATTCTGTAACCTCGCGTCACACAATGCGATTTGCGGAACGATGGGGTTGTTGAATGCTTCCAACCTATTACAAATGCCCCTCCAATAATTCTTATTCGTCATCAGGCACAGCATCAACAAAGTGCATATTATGCATTGCAGGTGTTTAGCGGGTACCACGGGTCTCCGCAGAAGGACGAAAAATTGCATAGGGGCTGCTTCCCTACTTCACAAAAATTATGGCGATTTATAGCGTATTGGGTTTCTCGCAAGTGCACTTATATTGGTTGCCAAGGAAGCCCAAAGGCTCCCATGATCGATTTCCTTAGGTTCTCAATAAACTTAGTTTCCTCTCTCTCTCTCTTTCTCTTTCTCACGTTAACTTATGTTATAAAGCGTGGTGGGAGAGTTAAATAACAACCGGGCGTCACACAATGCAAATTACGTAACTAGTGCGCTGTTTAAAGCTTCCAACCCATTACAAAGGGCTCAGCTACAATTCATCATCGTCATGAACCGTCGCATCAAGAAAGTGCACTTAATGCCTTACAGATGATACCTCGCTTCTCCACAGAGTGACGAATAATGTCATGGTGTGTGCTTCCCAACTTCACAAAAATTATGATTTGTGGCATAGTGGGTACGTTGCTAGTGAACTTGTATAAGTAGCCACAAGAGAGTTTAAAACGGGCTTAGAAATTCCGCTCTTCCAGCTTTCGCTGTGACTGTGCTGCGCTTTCCGCGCAGGCCTGGCAGTTTTTTTCTCTGGGAACATCTGGAGTGCTGTAATTTTTTAAGCAGCTAATTTTTTATTATGACCCTCAGTTGGGCATGTTGGTACAGATTCAAGATGGCGAAGCGCAAGAAATAGCGGATGCTTTTAAATAAAGCTTTTGAAGAACAGTAATTTTTCACACACCCATAACACAGATATGCCTTTGATGTTCACTTCTTCTCGTGTAAAATGCTGATGTAGTGTAAGGACATGTTCCTGGTAAGGATTCTGAAGTTTTCACATGAAAAATGCTAATGTATTGTAAGTGCATGTCCCAAGGACTCGTAACTTTTAATGTTAAACGCACCGGAGTATTGCATCTAACGTTCGGCATTTCGATATATCTTTCAGGGTACTTGGCGGCGTGAAAAAGCTACGGGTTGTGGATGCTTCATCGATGCCTTACCTTACAGCAGGAAACCTTAATTCACCACTAATGATGATGGGTCACCGAGCTGCTGCCATGATTATGGAAGACAACTCGCAGTGAGCTTAAACAAAAATAAATAAAAATTGCTATCAAAAATTGCGCACAGTGCTCATTTTGCAAGCGCCCGGACATTTGCAGGATTACGGAAATACACATCATTCATTTATGTACCACTTTACGCCTTTCGTTGCCTTCCTTGATGTTCCTAGTGTTCGAATGGCGTACCACGATTACACGACTGCAAAGTTGTTACCGGTGCATACTTGCGGGTCAACAATTTCGAACATGACCTCCTAATAGCGTAAACGTATATACCAACCACTCACGCGTCATGTAAATGTATATAAATAAAGGCCGGTTGCTGGTGCAGTGGCATCCTCTTTCACTTGGCTTTGAGTGCCACAGGAAAGATAAAACATGCATATATACTGTCTGGGCTATTTTCACCACAATTTTCACAGCCTTGCTCTATTGTTGCACCTAATACACGCAGGTGAAAAGAGCATGTCATCTCGTGATATGGGCTGCCTTATATCATCACTGGCCATGGCCTGTAGTTTCTTGGGGACGCGCTCGACGATGTCCGATGTCTCGCAGATCACAAGTCTCACAGGTATTCCTTTCCCATAACGACTCTAAAGTAATTACTAAAAGTACTAACGCACCTGACGAGTGCGTATAGGCGCTGACCCATGCCGATATTGCCTAATCGCTCATGCCTGCGATTTCTTGCAATAGAAGACGAATTACAGTCGCCTTTACTTAGTATCTGTCCATTCTTTCGTGTTACAGGTTCTGTTTCATTCGCTTAGCATAACTTCCATGAAGGCGTTTAACATTATCGGTGCGGCCGCAATGCAGGCCATCGCTGGCTACGGTGGCTCGCCGGGCATGGCCCAAAAGTGCGAACTGGTCCTCCGGGTCTGCGCTGGCGAGCTGTGCCTCCTACTGCTCCAATTTAACTTCGTTTGTCTTGCCTAGGAATGCATCTGTGTCCGTCACAAACATCGTAGAAGCGTGATCGATCATTCAATTGCTGTCTCTGACTGTCAAACACATCGTTTCCTGACTCATCGAAGAAGCAGTTATACATTTCCCGCGTCAGCAGCTCTGTCTTCACAACCAGGCGCACTAAACACAGACTTCTAGAATAGTTTAACCAAGTACATCACACGATGACAGTCCTGATTTGGGTCCAGCAATGGCGCGCATTGTCCCGTATTAGTGCCTTAACCTGGTGAATCAAAACAATCGCACGTGGACTCCTGGTGCCTGCAGATAAAATATTGGATATCTTCGTCTCGGATTTAATGACGAAGCATATCGCGCAGGGACTGTTCGAAACGGCATATAGAAACTTCACGCGTCGTTGGCGCCTTTAATGTACGATCAAGAAGATCACGCTTTGCCATCTCGGGCTCTGTGACCAAATACGTGGTGCGGAGACTCCTCATAAACGCTACTAAGTACTTCGTGAACATAATAACTGCAGCAAACAAACACTGTAGGCAATATTCAGGTGCGCATAGAGTTGTACTTGGTAACACTGAAACCTGTTACTGCAAGGTTCAAAAATGGAGCGAAAGTCAAACAGAATGAAGTCCCCAGTGTTAAGGACTGCAGGTTATGTGGGCATTGGGCATTACTACCAATTTATCAAGAACTTTTATGGCCCACTGAGGAGACAGTTTTAGCGAACGAAGGGCACTTTGATGCTTTTCGTAGAACACATCTTACCCTTGTCTGTACTTTTCTTGATATCTTACCGCAGTCGTGCAATCTACCGCCCTGTACATAGCGGTAATGGTGTTCAACCTCATGAGGCACCGTCCTGTTCCTGTTCAACCGCTGGCGTTGCTTCGAGGAAGCCAGGAAATACATCAAGAGCGATAAAGAGGGGGCACTGAGCTGCAGTCCGCATGAGGTGACGAGCCCTTGGAAGAAGGCATTCAACCCGTCCTGTACCGTGTGGGGCTCGCCGCCAAAGGGATGCCATGGAGAAGAAAAGACTGAGAGGAGCGCATATGGTACAATGAACGCGTACTGGTGGCAGAGGCTCGTTGCGGACGCTGTCGGACTGAGCTTAGCCTTGCCATACAATGACGGCTGAGGCGGCGATTGTGGAGACGCGGCCGTCTCTCTAACTGCAAGACGAAACGGAAGATAAGTATTGAATTTTCGGCGTCGTGTTCACCCACCGTGAAAACTGTGCCTCAACGATGACCTCACTCTAAGGCGTTTGTGTCACTTAAACCCCCCCCCCCCCCCCGATTGTGTGTGCGTGCTCAACAGGCAAGTACACTCCTTGTATCTCGAAAGTGCTGTCCCTAGCAATATGAGAAAGTGTGGTCGAAGATAACTCGGGCAGCAGCGGTAGCGGTTGGCGTGGGTGGATCCCGTCTAAATGCAAGCCTGATATTCTTACAGATGATCATCGCTTGACGTTTTCGCGCTGCCGGATCAAATTGCATCGCAACAAACCGCTGCCACCACGGATTGTCGAGACACGTGACCCTTACCGAGACACGTGACATTACGACTGACGGAGCCTACAAAAGGATCGGCATTCGGCCAACGGACTCACTCGGGCAGCAGCGGTAGCGGTTGGCGTGGGTGGATCCCGTCTAAATGCAAGCCTGATATTCTTACAGATGATCATCGCTTGACGTTTTCGCGCTGCCGGATCAAATTGCATCGCAACAAACCGCTGCCACCACGGATTGTCGAGACACGTGACCCTTACCGAGACACGTGACATTACGACTGACGGAGCCTACAAAAGGATCGGCATTCGGCCAACGGACTCACTCGGGCAGCAGCGGTAGCGGTTGGCGTGGGTGGATCCCGTCTAAATGCAAGCCTGATATTCTTACAGGTTAGTGCAAATTGTCTGCAATATTGTATTGGACTCTTATTTATCACTCACCACTTCCGCTGCTGCTGCTGCTGCCCTGAACACTGTTTAAATTGTCTTCACATGTGTATCATTTCCTTCGAGCAAAAATGTCTGCAAAGGCTTGTTCCTTTTGTAAAACAGCGTTTAGTGATGATGATGTGGTCATGCGATGTGTTGACTGCAGCGGTGACTTTCACATCGGAAAATGTAGCGGCATCACAGCTAGGTCGTTTAAGATGATGAAAGATGCGACTAAGAAGTCACTTAGATGTCCTACATGTAAGATTGCTCTAGGGAACACTGACACAGCAGGCCAATCTGTGAACCTTCAAACTGAGCTTGCTGAAATAAACAAAAAGCTGTCGCAAATGCAAGCGCTAGAAGCAAAGTTAGATAAACTGATGTGCTTGCAAGAAACTGTGCAGAACATTGAAAGGTCAGTGCAGCATTTGTCTGATACTTACGATCACCTAAATGACGCTGTAAATAAGCAGGAACAAGGTATCGATGAATTACGCCGTCGAATGGAGGCTGTTGAACAGTCGCGAGACGTGACAGTGCTTTCAAAGTTAAAAGAACAAGTGGACGCTCTAGAACAGTACAGCCGCAGACAGAACATGGAAATTCATGGTTTGGCTCAACGAGAAGGAGAGAACCTGTTAACAGAAATAAATAGATTGCCGCGCAGCTTGACTTGCCGTCACTATCTGAAAAGATATTGACGGAATGCACCGTCTGCGTGCAAAAGAGGGTAGGGATCCTGTCGTTCTTGTCCGTTTTGCCACAAGAACATTAAAAACTGCGTGGTTCGAAAGAAGAAAAATCTCAGGAGCAAAACACATGGTATTAAATTCTTTGATAACCTGACTCCTACGAACAAGCGGTTACTATGGCTTGCAAAGAACAGGGCACGGGAATTGAACTATCAATTCGTTTGGAGTTCACAGGGAAGTATCTTTGTGCGCAAGCAGCCGAATGCTCGCGCAATAAGGCTGGCCACGGAAAGTGACTTAGAAAAAATCGTCTAAGATTAGAACACACCGCCAACTTCCACAAATATGGAATCCTATCAGAGTGTTGCATCTTTTAACGACTTGGTAGCGAAGAATAGCTGTTTTCGTGAAAAAGGGCTTAAACTGTTCCATGTGAATGCGCAAAGTTTAAGAAATAAGCAAGTTGACATGGAGACATACCTATCGCAACTAAATTGTTGCTTTGATTTCCTAGCTTTTTCAGAGACATGGTACGCGGCTGAGCATGACGTCATACATTTCACGGGTTACAAACACATTTCAGTTTATCGTTCTAGAAAGCGAGGCGGTGGCGTCTCCCTGTATGCTCGCGAATGCCATGGTTGCGAAATCTTGCCTGAATTTACTTGTGTGACCGATGATTTTGAATGTGTTGCTGTAGTTTCTCGAAACATTCTGATTGTTGCTGTCTACCGCCCACCACAAGGTGCCCTAACAGGACTACTTCATTATATGGATTCAGTGCTTGAACTTGCTAACATGAAGAAATTCCATTCGATTATTGTTGGTGACTTCAATGTTGACTTACTTTCAAAAAATAATGAAAGTATCCAACTTATTGAAACTATGTTAGCAAATAGTTGTGAAAGCCTTATAGAACTTCCTACGCGGATAATTCCGAATTCAAGAACATTGATTGATTTATGTTTTACTTCTTTCCCCAAAAACGAAACATGTTCTGGTGTGCTAAGCTCTGGCATAAGTGATCATTTGCCGATATTTGCTGCGTTACCATTCTGTATGCGCATTGATAGAAATCACAACTTCAAGCGCGTCATAAATAGTCGAAATATACAGCTATTTCAAACGTTACTTTCCAATGCAAATTGGTCTGATGTTTATGCTGAAGGAAATCCCTCAGCATCGTATGATCTGTTTGTGTCCAAAGTGAAAGAAATATACAATGTAGCATTTCCTTTCTCCCCTGTGGTCCGGCATAAAAGAGCTAGAAAGGAATGGGTAAATCATGAACTATATAAACGCATTCAGCACAGAGACAAATTATTCAGTTACTTCTTAAAGACCAGAGACCCCCAAATATTTCAAGAATTCAAACAAGTCCGGAACAAACTCAACAGTGATCTGAAGAAAGCAAAATCTGAATACTACACGCGTAAATTTGAAACTTCCATGAATGATGGTCGTAAAATGTGGAACATATACCGCGAGCTAATAGGTTCCTCTTCACAAAATGTTCCGTCAGAGATTGTTGTAAATGATGTTAAGTTTTGTGGTAATGATGCAGCTGATCTCTTCAATAATCATTTTATTAATGCTGGTGCTCCAACCTCTATATCGGGTATTTCCCATAATCGAAATTATGAAAGCTACATCGGTAATCATGTCAGCGAGACAATATTTCTTACGCCTACATCTGAAAGTGAGATTTCTTCCGTTATTAACTCCTTGAGTAACAAGTCAGCCGCTGGAGAGGATGGCATCAAAGCTCAACCTATTAAAGCAGTTGCTCACATAATATGCGGTCCATTGGAACATATTTGCAACAGTATACTTTCCACTGGAATTTTTCCTGAAAAAATGAAGGTAGCTCGTGTTGCAGTAATCTTTAAGGGTGGGAATCACAACGACTTAAACAACTACAGACCGATTTCGGTACTGCCATTATTTTCAAAAGTAGCTGAGCGTATTATATATAAGCGCCTTAATAGCTTTCTACTGGATAAGCGTATTATTTCGGATAAACAATATGGCTTTCAAAAGAACAAGTCAGCCGAAATGGCATTATTAACAATCAGAGATACAATTATAAATAATATTGAAGAAAAAAAAACTGACCATTGGTATATTTTTAGACTTTCGAAAAGCCTTCGACTCTATAAAGCATGAAATATTGCTTAACAAGCTCCACGTGTATGGCATTCGCGGCACAGCCTTAGAACTTATGAATAGTTACCTTAATTCTCGATTGCAGTATACTTCCCTGCAGGATTACAGTTCACAGAAAAGCTCGATTAAATATGGGGTACCACAGGGTTCAATTTTAGGGCCACTATTGTTTATCGTGTATATAAATGATATAGTACACATTCCACTCACAGATGAAATGATCATGTACGCGGATGACACTAATGTGTTTTTTTCCGGTATTGACCTTCACGAACTAGAAGTTACTGCAAATTCTTGGTTAAAAGAACTTCACCAATGGCTATATGTAAATCAGCTTAACCTAAACGCGAAGAAAACAAAGTTTACGGTTTTTTGTTCCAAGAATAAAGAAATAAGGTACGATGTAAAACTTTTTTATTGTGGATCGCAACTAGAGCATGTGACAAGCCATTCTTTTCTAGGTGTTATATTTCATAAACATTTAAGCTGGTCAGAGCACATAAATAAGGTCCGCACCAAGGTTGCACGCTCTGTAGGTTTACTACGACGAATCCGATGCTATGTGCCTGTCAAGCTCGTCAGACAATTGTACTTTTCACTTGTACATTCGCACCTTAGCTACGGCTTATTAGTATGGGGGAACGGAAACAAAACCGACATAGAAAAACTGGCAGTATTACAACGTCGAGCTGTTCGTTTGCTTAACTCTTCAAATGAATACATAGGGTCTTCTGAATTAATGATGCGCTACAATATCCTTAACATTAGAAACTCTTACAGAGCAAAGATTTGCATTCGGCTATTTAAAGAAGTTTCCAGCAACTTTGAGACATTTTCAAATCGGTACCTCAGTCGAGACACAGGATACAGTTTACGCCACACATCAGTAGTAATAAAGAAGGCCAGGACAAACTATGGTATGCAAACCATTGAGTATGAAACTATGTGTTTATGTAATATGTATCCTAATGTTGTTGAAATAGCCAGAAATTGTAAAACAATTCATGAATTTAAACATCTAATAATGAACATGTTTCTTGCTTCGGAACTGGATGTGTTGTATAAATGTTAATATGTTTGGTTACTGCATTAGTAATGGTACTAAGCGCTACTGTTAGCGAGCATTACTGGTCACTGCATTATTCATTATGTTCTTGTTGTTATTACTGCATTAGTGATTATGTTCTGCTACTATGTCATTACTGTCATTATGTTATTACTGTAAATAGTGATCGTGTTCTTATTGTATTAGTGATTATGTTCTTGTTAATTGATCACGTTCTAGAGAAATTGGAACTTTCGACTCCGCTGTCTCTGCTGCCCCAGCGAGGTAAGGCCTAGTCAGGGGGTTTAAGTCCTCCTTTTGCCTTGCCTCGCGGGCAAACGCTGTATGTGTTATGCCCAAATAAAGTTTACTTACTTACTTAAACATCTTGGTAATTGATGCGGTGAATACGAGAGAATTGACATGCGGCATAATTTAACGCATCTGGAACACAAAGAAGTCCGAACCAGTGAATGCTGCAACGGTAACAGGAACCATTTAGGTCACTGACAGTGACACTAAAACCCTCGTGTAGATCACGGCTCACCAGCCACTGTCTGTAAGAAGGAGGTCCGAAAGACACATTTTTTCAATGAAATGATCGGTGACTCAGGCCGCGAATTGCCGATTTCCACCGGTTTGTGTAGAGCAATATTTTCCCCACCATCGTCCTTTGGGAGACGAACGTTGTGAATGCAATAAGACTCCCCGGATATGAATCATTTATATCGGGGAATGAAGGAAGAAAGGAAGAAAAACAGGGGAGAAGGCAGGGAGATTAACCAGGCACATGTCCGGTTGGCAACACTACGCTGGGTGAATGAGAAAGAGGAGTATAAAGATGAGAGAAAGAGAGAGAGAGAGAGGAATGGAAAAATGGAAATGATCAGTAAATGCCCTGACCAAAAATGTCCGGGGTTGTTGAATAAAACAGTACGGTACTGCTGTTACATAGAAACGCATGGGAGTGGCCATATTCCCGCATGCATAAAGATCGCAAGATTGTTTCCTTCTAGGATAGGCGACGCGAGCAAAGAGTGAAGTGGACGAAATATTTGTCTCTCATGGAAGGGCACTATCAGAACATATCGCTTGACATGTAAGGGGCAATAAAAAGTGCAGAGCAAGGCACAATCCGTACCCTCACATGTTCTTCGAAGCTAACGGATTTCAGTATCGAAAATGACTTTAAGCAATTCGACGACTTCCCTAGCCCAGGTACCCACGCACGAATTCAATGAACGATTAAAAAAGTTACGGACCGCCAGACGCGGACAAAGAAAAATCCAGCGACGGTTAGATAAGTTGAGAAGAACAGAGAGTTGGGCGACTTTGTACTGATCCATGAAGGTACTTGGAAGCGCAGAACACAGAAACTACACAAGAAGAACTGGACAAGACGAGCGCTCACTTCAGGCTAAAGTTTATTATGGAAAGTGGCGAGGTTTTATCGCACAACAACCGCACTAGCAAAAGGGAAACACGTGCGTGAAAACAACAAACTGACTCTGCACAATTCTGAACAAGTCTGACCTTCTGAACAATTTCTCGCTTCAAAAGCTAGCAAGTGAAGTTAGGAATAGTAAGGGGTTGAACGGATGTGTTTTTCGCCGCCAAGACGCACAAACCTGAGGTTCCATTAAGAGCGATTGTTTCCGAGAAGGGTACCTGGCTCCACACGGTCTCAGGTTACCTTCAGAGCCATTTGGAGACTCTTACAATCGAAGACCCGTTCCATGTATCTAGTTCGTCCTCTGTAGCGTTGCACAATATTTACGCCAGGAGAACCCAGTGGGATGCAGTGCTTTTAGCATCGACGTAGAGGACCTCTATTATTCTTTGCCCCATGAAGCTTTTTTGCTGAGTGTAAGGGAGTGTTTTAGTGACAACAACGAGAATGACTTTATTACTAGGCGCGGCATCTCTGTGGACAGTTTGCTAGAGTTGTTGTCTTTGTACCTCCGCTCCACGTTCATTTCATGGAAGGGGGCCGTGTATGCTCAGCGTTCTGGTGTGTGCATCGGGTCTCGTGTTGCACCGATTTTGAGCCACATTCTCTTGGCTAAGGTTGACAGAGCCATAGGTAGCAGCTTGTGTGGTTTGGCTTATAAGGTGTTAAGGTACGTAGATGACTACGTTATTTTTGTTGACACTCTCAATTTTAGCCACAGGGTAGTAGATGTGTTGAAGGTCTTCAAGGAAAAAGGGCTTGGCCTGGAGTTTTCTTTTGAAACTCCCAAAGACCACACCATCCAGTTCCTCCACCTGCTTCTCGAGCTAAGCGGTTCGCACATTTGTTGGAAATACATGCCCCGTTCATCAAAAGCCCTGCTTGAATACCGCTCCGCGCATTCCAAGAAGATAAAAAATGGGATTGCTTTTTCTTGCCACCGTTCAACGGTGACCAAGTCATGCCAGCATTTAACCCTTTGCGGTCCGAAATATCCTGCCACCCTCCATTCGTTCAGGTCCGAAAATAAATGCCTGAAAGCTCAAGCAAACGAAGTTTACTTACTCTTTTACAGATGGCGCATAATGTAGTGAGAAAACACGCGTGCGAATCAACCGCTAAAGAACTTGTCCCGCGGTACCAGACCACGGACTGCTGTGGCCATGTTGCATTGTCGAGGAGGGCCCGACAACGGACCGCAAAGGTTCATTGCACGAGAGCGCATTAGGCCAAGTAAAAAATCTGCGTGAGGCCGGCTACCCTGAAGGCAACATCGCCACAGCGAGCCAAAAATGCCTGAAGCTTATCAAAGCAAGAATGTATGGCGAACCCAATGTTCCGGCGGAGGAAAGAAAGAAATATGCCGTCTTCCATATATACACGGTCTTTCTCATCGACTGAAGAAGGTGGCCTCACGATACAATGTTGACGTTGTTTTCAATTCCAGGAAAAAGCTCAGTTCCATATGCTCAGCTCTTCACAAACGCCTGCCTAACAAGGGACTGACGAGGCAGACAACATGTAACATTAATCACAGCATTCCATTTGTTCCCTGCGTGCGCAACGTGGTTTACCGAATTCCTTTCTCATGTGGTCATTGCTACGTAGCCCATAGAGGCTGCTGCCTAAACATTAGGCTAAGGGAGAACCACAGCTCCCTGAAAGGTGCCCCCTATTCCCATCCCGCGCGTCACTGTCGACAGTGCGGGTGCAGTCCCGAACTCAACAAAACGACCCTTCTTTTCCGGCACCGGAACCAGCTGACTAGAGAAGTCATCGATGCGTTCCATATCCACAAGAATGCTCCCACGTGCGTCAGCCAGCCGTCCATTAACCTGCTAAACAGTGAAGTGGCGTATATCGATAAGTCTTTGGCGCTAGGATTATATCAGCGGCAGCCACGCACACGCTTGGCATTACCTGGGTTTTCCCCACAGTTGTTTTCACCTTAGTTTTGTGAACCTGATGCGCACAGGGTAGCTTTTCTTATTGTTTTATTAGGGTTTTTTATCTTTGTGGGGATAATTGTTCATCAAGAGTCAGTTTGGTGTTTTCACGCACGCGTTTCCCTTTTGCTGGTGCGGTTCTTGTGCGATAAAACTTGTCCATTTTCCATAATAAGCTTTAGTTTGAAGTGAGCGCTCGTCTTGTCCAGTTCTTCTTGTGTGTTTTGTATGTTCTGCGCTTCCAAGTACCTTCATAGATAAGTTGGAATGACAAAGTTAGTGAACCTTCATTTTGACAGGATGAGGCGCGCACACGAACATGGACACTAGAACGAACGGAATTAGGGAACCTCCTTTGGGTTCCTAGTCGCTTGAACGCTTTTATCACAATTATGAAGTATGGTACGAGGTGTCCGTGCACAACCAGCCTAATGGTCCCTATTTAATGTTTTAGCTCTCTCTGAACAGCCACCACAGATATCCAGGTGGCAGAAGAATTTTCGCCAGATTATCCGGCCATCTCACAGATCCCAAAAATGTACCGCCGTCAAGTAGCTGTGCGCCACCTCGTGATCACCGGATGCATCGAGCATTTTCAATACATGAAGATGAATCAGCACTAGATTTGTTGGGACGTACTTCAGCGCAGTACCAAATGAACGCTAAAGCCAGACGCTGTGTCGTCTGGGCGAGCGCGTGACAGTTGTTCTTGGGCTATGCAGTAATCTCGGCTAGTCGGCATGCTCCCCATAAAGTGGAATACAAGTCGCTGTCTCCGGCGCTGAAGCCTGGAAAGTGGCTGTTGTTGCTCTCATCGTACCGCCCGATGGCATTAACTAGGTGTGTGCGCGATATAGTGGACAGGATGACCGTAGGACTCTTGGACTGGTACGTGTGGCATGAGAACATGTGCCCAGATAAGATGACGGGATTTCCATGCGGTCGATCAATTCACAACGTTGTCGCTGTGATCATATTTGTTCAGCATAAAAAAAAGCTGTTAGCCCCTCCTTGATTTTTGTCCTTCCTCGCAGTTATCGGAGAGTAGGAGTGGGTTGTCGGAAGTTTGAGTGGATGCGCAGCTGTCTCGCAATGAAATAATTTTTAAAGCGAAAGCTGTCATGAGATGACAACAAGGGCGCCCTAGTTGTCCGGCGCCGCGCCCAGTATCCGTAACCACTATCGCACCAAATTAAAAAAAAAAACTAAATGAGAAAAAATATCCGGGAAGGAACGAGGTTCGAACCTGGGCCCTCTGCGGTCTTTCTGCCAGCAGAAACACCGCTAGCCTCTTTTTGCATACAATAACCACGCATGATGGATGGATGGATGGATGAACAACTTTATTTTAGTCCTTCGGTGCGCGCGATTAGCGTGCAGCGGGCCGCTCCCACGTCGCGACAGAGAGGCCTTGCCCCTCCGCCGCGTCGCGGGCCCGATGGACAGCCCAGAGCTGTGCTTCAAGGTCCGAGCTGCGTAGAGCTCGGTCCCACTCTTCCTTGGTGGTCCTGGCCCCCGGTGCCAGGGGGCAACCCCAGAGCATGTGAGCAAGACTGGCTATTTCTTTACAAAAGCGGCACGCATTGTCAAGATGCGCGTCCGGAAAGATTTTGTGCAGGAACGCCGGGCATGGGTAGGTGCCCGTCTGAAGTCGTCTGTACGTGACTTCTTGTGCTTTATTGAGTGCTTTGTGCGGTAGCGGCATGGTTCTCTTGATTGACCTATAGTACTGGGTGAGATCATTGTAAGTGACGAGGGGGTCGCGCTCGCTCTCCCATCCTGCCGAGAGGGTGTCTGGGCGGCTCGCACGGTGAGATAGATCTCGCGCGGCCGCGTGTGCCGTCTCGTTGAGGTTGGGTAGCGGCCCCTCCAATGGTCCCATGTGTGCCGGGAACCAATTGATGTAGTGCGGGGTGAGATGTTTCGTACCAAGTATTCTGCCGACGGTCGGGGAAATGCTTCCTGTTCCGAAGGACAAGATTGCCCTCTTGGAGTCGCAGTATATCAAACCTTTATCATCTTCTAGGAGTGCAAGGCTTATGGCCGCCTGCTTGGCCACCTCAGGACTGTCAGTGCGGACCGTGCACGCGTTGATGACCGTGCCATCTTTGTTGACCACAGCTGCTACATAGGCTCGTCTGCCAGGGTATTTGGCTGCGTCCGTAAAGCAGCATGCTTCCTCGGAGGCGCCTGCCTGTCGGAGGAGTGCTTTGGCTCGAGCAATTCGTCTGTCGATGTTGTGCTCGGGGTTCATATTCCTGGGCAGGGGGGCTGCCCTGATCTTTTTCCTCTGGTCGGCTGTTAGACCGTGGCTGTTACTCTCGATTTCCCGAGGCGCGACACTGATTTCTCTTAGGATCCATCTGCCCGCAGGTGTGCCGGATAACCTGATTATCTGTGATCGCTCCTATGCTTCCGCTATCTCACTCAGCGTGTTATACAACCCTAATGCGTCCAGTGCTTCCGTGCTCGTGTGCATGGGTAGACCCATGGCTCTCTTGGCGACCTTACGGAGGAGCGTTTCTAGCTTGACTCTCTCCGCTCCGGTCCAGTTGTGCATAGCCGCGATGTACACGAAGTGGGTTATCACGAAGGCCTGTGTCAGTCTAAGCAGGTTGTCCTCCTTGAGCCCGTGATGCTGGTTGGTCACTCGTCTCAGTAGGCGTGTGGCATTCTCGGCCTTCGTGGTGAGCTTTGCGACTGCCATGGTGTTCGATCCATTCGCCTCTATTGTCATGCCCAACATCTTGATGTGGCCAACCACCGGAATCGTGTTGCCTTCAGCGGTGTACAGGCGGATGCATGGGTCGGCGCCTGTGTCCCATCCCTTGGGTTTGGGCCCCCGTCTCTTGGGTCTATATAACAGCAGTTCAGACTTGCTAGGCGAGCACCGCAGACCTGTTGGTTGGAGGTACTCCTCAGTGGTTTGGATCGCAATTTGTAGAGTGCGCTCGATTTGTCCTTCGCTCCCCTTTGCCACCCACATGGTCACGTCATCTGCGTAGATGGTGTGCTGAAGGTTCTCGATTCGATTCAGTTGCGTGGACAGCCCCAGCATGACCAGGTTGAAGAGTGTAGGGGATATCACCGAGCCCTGTGGCGTACCTCTGTCGCTCAGTTGGACTGGTTCCGACTGCAGGGAGCCGACCCGTAGCGAAGCCTGCCTTCCACTCAGGAAGTCTCGGACGTAGTCATGGAGACGTTGACCAAGTCCAAGTGTTGAGATTTGTTGTAGAATGAAGGAGTGCCGTACGTTATCAAATGCCTTTTCTAGGTCTAGGCCTAGGATGGCCTTGACGCTTCTTGTTGTGTTGTCTAATATCTGGCTCTTGACCAACTTCATAGCGTCTTGCGTCGCCAGCCCCTGACGAAAACCAATGATGTTGTGAGGATATATCTCGTTGCTTTCCAGGTAAGGCTTCATACGGTTAAGCACCGCATGCTCCATGGTCTTACCTACGCACGACGTGAGAGATATTGGACGCAGATTGTCCAAGCTGAGAGGTTTGCCGGGTTTCGGTATTAAGACCGTTTTGGCCGTCTTCCATTCTAAGGGAACTTTGCCTGAACGCCACGCCTCATTAACTATCGCAGTGAGCTGTCCCGCACCAACCTCGTCCAGATTGTGGAGGGCTTTGTTGGTGATGTTATCTGGCCCCGGTGCAGATCGGCTGTTGAGACCTCTCAGCGCTTGTATGATTTCTTCCGTGGTGAAGTCGGCATCAAGCTCTGCGTTAGGTCGCCCCGAATATTGGGAGGTCGCGTCCTTGGGAGCTGCCGCATCCGCCACGGGGAGGTACTTGGCCGTCAATCTTGCTACAAGCTCGTCCGGTGTTTCGGTCTTGCATGCCTTGTATAGCAGCTTGCTCTTCGCATCCCTCTGCGACGTCTTGGTGTTCGCGCCGTCCAAGAGGTGTTTGAGAAGGTTCCAAGAGCCACCCCTGCGTATCTGCCCGTCAGTCATGTTGCAGATCTCGTCCCACTGCTGCCTTGCTAGTGTGGAGCAGTGATGTTCGATGCTCCGGTTTAGCTCCGCAATCTTCTTCCGTAGCCGGCGGTTCAGGCGTTGCCCTTTCCATCTTTGCAGTAGCGATTGCTTCGCTTCTAGCATGTGGGCGAGTCTGCTGTACATCTTCTCAGTTTCCAGGTTGGTGGTGACCGTTCGCGTTGCTGCCTCGAGATCCGTCTTGAGCTGCGACATCCACCCGTGTAGGGATGCGTCCGCGTCTTCCGCTGCCCGACCGGTCCTCAGCTCTCCGAACTTGTCCCAATCCACTAGCTTGAATATCTTTTCCTCGGTCCTGTGAGAGCCTAACGTTATCTCTGTGATATAGTGGTCGCTGCCCAGATCCAACCCTGTGTTAGACCACGACACTCGAGTAATGTTCTTGATGAAGGCGAGGTCGGCCGTGGTGTCCCTGCTTGTGGAAGTTCCCCGTCTCGTCGGTTGTGTCGGGTCGGTTATGAGTTCGAGACCTGCCTCGATGCTCTCTTCCCATAGATCTTTGCCCTTACGTGTACCCTGCACGTATCCCCACGTCGGATGCGGGGCATTAAAGTCTCCCGCCACAAGCAGGGGGTTACTGCCTGCCAGGTGCGTGGCCTTGGTTAGGAAGGCCTGAAACCTCTGCCTGTGCTGTTTTGGGCTGCTGTATGCGTTGAGGATAAACGTTGGCTTGCTACGCTTCCCCTTGCCTGCTATCTCTACCACCAAATGCTCGATGTTATTAGAAGGCATGTGGATATCATGCTGTACGAAAGTGAGCTTGTTCCGTACCAGAATGGCTACCCCCCTACCATCGGAATACTTGACCACGGTACGATATCCCTGGATTTTAATATGCTCGGTGAGCGTCTCCTGTAGCAGGATCACGCTAGGTTTTCTTTCGTGTGTCCTGATGTATTGCTGTAGCGTTTGTGCCTTGCCTCCCAGCCCTCGACAGTTCCACTGCCACACTGTGAAGTCGCTAGTGCGTCCTGCCATCATAAGAAGTTCCATGTATGCCGGCGTTACTACCTGGCATTACTCGGTCCGTTGGCTGACTGGTCGTTATCCCGGAGAAGCTAGTCGCTAGGGGTCCTATTGTAGGGGCCACCGAATTTTCTAGGAAGGCCTCAATCTTGTTGCCACGTTGGTTGTATCTTTCTTCCATAGCCGCCAGGTTGGTTTGGAGACTGTTCGTGTTGATTTGTAAGCTGGCTACATTGGTTTCCAGACGAGCGATATTGGATTGCATGCCGGCTACCGCCTCCGTTAGCTGCTTGACACTGTCACTGAGCGCACTCAGCATCTGACGGATCTCGGAGCGAGCACGCCCGGCCGCTGTCGATTCCTGTTCGCCATTGAGAGCCCTGCGTTTGGTGGGCCGCTCGCTTTCGATTTCCTCATCAGCTTCGTTACTGATCGGTCGTGGTTGGGATGTGGCCTCGACTGTCATCCTAGACGTATTGCCACTCCTAAGCTCCTCTACCTCTCGCATGAGTTTCTGAATCACGGTTCGCATATGCGCGTTTTCATTTTCTAGCTTTGCCAACCTGTCATTGCTCATATGCCCTGTCGTCGCGCCCCCGGTTACCTTGTTTGGGTCGGTTGAACTGAGGCGGTCGGCCCATGTTCCGGTGGTCGTCGGTCTGCCTCCTGGGTGGTGGGTATCCAGGAACTGCACCCGGCCCATCCCGCTGCCTCTGGGTCCGGAAGTTGAGCGCTTCCCGGACTGGGAGCGCTCTCTCGGCCGGGATGTGCTGCGGGATTTGCCTCGTGACCCCAAGCGCCCCTTGGACCTGGAGTGGCCCCTGGACCTGGAGCGGCCCCTGGATATGGAGCGTCCCCGGGTTGGTGGCTGGCCCTCGGCTCCCGTCTGCCCGGCCTGCTGGTCCCCCGTCGTGGCTTCATCTCGATGGTCTTGGGACCCGGAGCTGACGTGTGGTGTCTCGATGTCACACAAGGCCTTCGCCTTTTCCCATCTTCTGCGTCGTACCACGTATGGTACCTGGTATCTTTGCTTGCACTGGCGGTCTGCGGTTGCGTGCGCGCCTCCACACAGTTTACATTTTGGCGTACAACGATGTCCTTCCTCCGGTTGGAGGGCTCCACATTGTCGACATGCCTTGACTTCCGGCGTTGGGCATACATCAGCGCGATGCCCCAGCTTACCACATTGATAACACGTGTTCACTTGCTTGCGATATAGCGTACATCTTACAAGGGTAGGACCATACTTGACGAAACTGGGCACCCCGAGTCCTTCAAAGGCCACAATCACCGTGCTTGTGTCCTTGATGCGTTTAGCCTCGAGGGCTGGCGGGTTCTTGCTGTTGATGATTCGGCGCTCCACCTCCGCGAGGCTGTCTTCAATGGGGATGCCACGGATAACGCCTTTGCACGTGTTGTGCGGTGCCGCTTCGTAGGCGCTGATCTCGTATAGCTTGTCGTATAGCTTGATGGCCTTTGTTCTCACGTACTGGGTAGCGTTGTCCCTCTTGGGCGTGCTGACCACGACGATATTCTGCAGCCAATTGGGACATATGGTGTCCCCTTCTGCTTCACTCTCTGTAATTCCAGCCGCACGTATTAGGGCACTGGCGATCACCGGGGCTCCCATCCTGGCGATGTTGAGCCCTCCTCTCGGTATTACGATGACTTTAGCCTCTTCTTTAGGTAAACGGGGCATTCGCCCAGCCTTGAGTAACTTTCCTTTGAGCTGCGCTGCACGGTTTCCACCATTCCGGGCCACGTCCATGCAAGACTCGGGGCCAAGAGTTCCTTTAACGTCAGTGACTGCAGTCTCACTGCGTTTTGCAGAGCGTCTAGAAACCGCTTGCTGCCATCCCAAATCTTCGGAGACAAGGTCGGGGTGAATGTCCTCCCCGTCCACAGTGACTTCCATTTCTAATAGCTTCGACCAGCGTCGCCCGTGCGTGAAACAGGTTCCGCCAGAGGCGGGCCCCTTGTTGGGGTTAGGCCTAGAGCGAGCAGGCCCACCCCTCTCTGGCGTAGTCGAAGTGTAGATAGGCGCTAAATCGATGAAAAGTACACCCACCGGTGAAAAAAGGGTATCGGCGTGATCCCCTGTCACTCCAAGCGTCCTCTGAGTCACAAAACGCGGGTGTTAGAGGGAAATTTCCGGCCAAAAATGTTGAAAAAAGCAGGAGCCGATGTAAACACGACCGTACTGTTCGACGCCCCCTAGCGGCCTCCCCACCACGCATGATGAATCGATGAAATAGAAACCCACTGATAGGTTTGTGAGGGGACTGTAAGAAATAAACGTGAGTGCTGAAAAACACAACAGCCGAGAAACGGAAAAAAACGGAAAAAAAACATTTAGTGGTGCGTAACGTTATTTCAACGCTTACGGTTGCAAAACCGTGCAACGTTGCTTGGTGCGTCTACTCATGCCAGGGCAGCACGAAAAGCTTTTGAGCACCTGTAGTTTCGTATCCTTGTACTGAACCTAGTGCCAGCACCGCCGACACCTGATAAGCGATCAATCTTGGGCTATGCAGTAATCTCGGCTAGTCGGCATGCTCCCCATAAAGTGGAATACAAGTCTCTGTCTCCGGCGCTGAAGCCTGGAAAGTGGCTGTTGTTGCTCTCATCGTACCGCCCGATGGCATTAATGCAGCCGTATGCGTCAGCGCCCTCGAGTGATGACATAGATGTGTTGGCGTAGTGTCGGACCATCTTGGCTCATCGTAGTTCACCAGAACTTCGGGGGGGGGGGGTTCCTAGCCCCCCCCCCCCCTGGCTACGGGCCTGAAACAACATATTCAACACATATGTGCTAGAAAAATCTCTGCTCGCTGAAAAGAACAGCAATCCAGCGAGTCGATAAAGCGCAAGCTCTTCTATGAGCTGCCCCAGAACTTTCGTTGTTGCGTGGGAATCATTAAAAAAAGTAGGGATGTGCGAATAGTGAGTTCCCATCTCGAATCGAATTCGGATCCAACAGTGCCGAACAGTGGCCAAAAATATCGAATATCGAATTGAATATTGAATACAAAATATTTTATTGAATATTGAAAGAAAATACAAATCATTGAAATCTGACCATGTCCTCGAGCACATAACAAGTTGAGTGACTACTACCGAAAGACTACAAATAGTCATGCAGACACACAAGCTGCTCTATGTCACCTGTCTTCAGGCTATCTGGCCGTGATGTTACGTTGTTTCCTGTAGTTGAAAACATGCGCTCACTGGGCGCCTCAGTAGCAGGAATGGGAAGGCATCGCAAAGAGATTTCGACGATATATGAATAAAGTGCAGCTATGCTCGGCGGTGCAGCAGTGGCGACTGCACAGCATGTGCAGATTTTCACATGTGAAGCCAACCTGAGAGGGTTTTGCGGGTCAAAGTCGAGAGGTTTTACGGCGCTTGCGGTATTGACTATTTTAAGGGCGGGTTTCGGTGCCGCCATGCTGGGCTGCTAACCTTGCTGTGTTTTATTTTGAACAACTAAGCGACCAGTGTTACGGTGGGCGTATACACAAGAAAACTGTTGCGTTGGTGCATTTGGCGTTTTCTGACTTTATCAATTCGTGTCAGGGGATACAAAAATTAGAAAACAGTAGTTTAAAAGCCCATGATGGCGGCGCCCGTAGGCCTTACGTAACAGTCTATACGCCATCGAACTACGCAAGAGTTCCGTGCCTCCGTTTCGCACGTAAAGTTGGCTGGTAAGGACTCTACAGTTTTCTCACGTGTATTTTTTATGTCCGGAAAAGACATAATATTCTTTCAAATAAACATTATCTCGCTTTTAAACCAGGATGTCGGTTAAAGATTTAACTTAAGGCCTACTGTAACGACGTCAGCTTTAGTTTTAGCCACCTCAATCTACCCAAGTTCCACCATTGGCATTTGTCGCGTTTTAAGTATTCGTCCTTTCGAATTATTCAAAACTTCGAATACTGGCTATTCGAAAGTCGAATCGAATTATTCGAATATGTATTATTCGATTCAAATTCAAAACTCGAATATTCGCACACCCCTCAAAAAAGCATACCTAAGTGTTGTCATATTTCGCGACGACTTGGAAAACGCCGTTCGGCAAAGCTAGCATGCAACTTAGATGAAATATTCCGCGGTAGCAGCCTCTGTGGCCCAAATCAGCTTTTAAACGACCACTAAAGCAAGGAGCAACTTTTTAATAACGTAGCTGAACTTTGTAGCTGCAGAAAGGCGTACAGGCACCTTGACTGCGTGCTTATAACGTGCCTCATATAGGTAACAACGTGCCAGCACGGTTGACGTCGTGACTGAAATGACTGAAATCGCACGCTGTGCCAGGTAGAGGAGCCAGACGAGCGCCGCTCGAGCCATGGCGAAACATCGCCGTCTCGCGGCGCCTTCAGGAGGCGACAAAATTACGCTTCTCCGCTGGGCGACGCGCCGAATGGGACGCCCGGAGCAACGGCGCGCCGCCGGCTAATCTCGGAGGCCATGTACGTACTCGACAACTTCGGCTCGCCGCCGTCGCTTCACAGCCATTTGTTGAGTTAACTCTTGTCGTCTTCCTTTTTAGTGGAAGTTGTGTGTAGTCGGATTTACCCAATTTAAGTTATAATAGTTTTCTGAAATGCCGCACGGTGGCACATTCCCGTATCATGACGATATTTTTCTTCATATTTAGTGGACCAGTGGTGAATGGTGGGATTTACCCAATTTCTGTGGCGCATACCCGTTTGTGATGATGATATTGAATTGGTGCGGAGTGACAAAGAACTATTTTCTAAACAGCTACGGTGTTTAAATATGACTCGCACGATGTATTTTTATCAATATCTGCAATTCAAATAGTTTGCCCATCCGTGGCTCACTGCTCTGATCGATAAATATTGAGCTTGCATATCAATGCTAGTGCATTGAAGTATGTGTGAGTAGACGCGAGTATAAACGTGACCTCACATAAGGCTGATATTAATGGTGAAGCTGAGTGCATAGGACCAGAGGTAGGCAAAAATGGAGCTCACTGAGACTCGCACACGATTTATATTTTGCGCTTAGAGTTCACTCGGACTCAGGCTCACCAAAATTTCCCTCAACCGGACTCACTTGGGCCCCGACTAACTCAAATTTTTCACAACCGGACTCACTCGGGCTCAAGCTTACAAAAATATTACTGATCCGGAGCCACTCACACTCAGACCAGGGCTCGATCTGAGCTCGAATGAGTCGGAGTGAGTGAGTGAACTCATGAGTGAGTTTGCCCATCTATGTGCTCAGGCCTAGAAAATAAATGCACCTATTAATTATTTAATACCGTCTTAAGGAGTGGATTTTGTAGGTTAAAGGTCATGGGGTAGCAGAGTGATATTTTAAGTTTGCGGATGTGACCAGACTTTCTCAACTACCTGTTTCAGGGCCACTAACTCGTGCTTATGGCGTAGGATGCAGTGTGCTAAAGTTACAGCTATCTACAAGAAAGGCGACAAAAATTATCTTGGAAATTACCGCCCAATCTCCATTCTCCCTGTGTTTTCAAAAGGTTTTGAAAAAATAATTTTAGCACGATTGATTTCATTCACTGACCGTTACAGCATTTTAACGGATTCACAGTACGGTTTTCGGAAAGACAAGTCTACTGAGCTGGCATTGCTCATGCAAAAAGAAATAATTCTTGAAATCAGAACTTGGTCCTTGGTATCTTTTTGGATTTCAAGAAAGCATTTGATCTTATTAACCACAACATACTAAATAAAAAATTGGAGCACTATGGCATTCGAGGAAAAGCTTTGTCGCTTATTTCAACCTATCTACAACATCGTTCACAGTTTGTCATGGTTAATGGTCACTCTTCTTCAATTAAACCAGTCAATGTGGGTGTACCACAGGGGATCATTCTCGGTCCTTTTCCCTTTGTTCTTTATATTAACGACATTGTTAATATTGATCCTACGGCAAAACATATACTATACGCTGATCATACTAGCCTCTTTTTCGCTGGTTCGGATGTTGCATGTCTCTCGGATCGAGCAAATGAGGCACTTCATTCCATTCACTCGTGGGCTAGTAATAATGAGCTAAAGCTGAACATCAGTAAAACCAAGGCAGTTTTGTTTCACCCGCGAAACTAATGCTGTGCAGTCCCCCGAATAGTGCTCAACAATTCTGAAATAGAAGTTGTGAATAGTTTCAGAATGCTAGGCGTATTTTTCTCGAGTAACTTGTCCTGGGATGATCACATTATTATTTGCTGAAAAAGCTGTCAAAAGTAATTGGCCTCATGCGTCGACATTGCTTGACTCTCCCTCTTTCAATTCACAATATTTTATACAATGCTCTATTTTCCTCTACTCTGACCTATGGTGCACTGGTCTGGGGGAAGACAACAAAAGAAAGTATAAAAAAACTTCTCTTACTTCAAAAGCGTGCAATACGCATAGTTTTTAAAGCTCCTTAACTAAGTCACACACAGGGCATGTTCGAAAGGTTAAAATTGTAAGCGTACAAAACATTTACAATTTCAGATTACTTCGGCAACACAAGTTGGAAACAAAAAAGAAAATTTCCCTTCTAAAGACATTGCCGAAATTGACAGAAAATGACCCTGCATACCACACACGCCATCCTAAAATATGGAAAATTCGAAAATACCGCACGACTTATGGAAAGCAAACGCTCAGGTACACACTACCTACATTACTAAATGAACTCGCCAGAGATGGTACGGACGTAGCTTTAATGACTTTGCATGAGTTGCGCAATATGTATGTACAACTGTGATTGTTTCTTTTTGTCCAATGTACTACATATGTTTGTTACCTTGATTTGAAATTTAGCGAATTTCCAGTAGTTTTGATATGTACCGATTAAATATATCAATAACTAAGAATTGTAATATAGAAAAGTTCTTGTAGTTCTGATGTGTATGTATGGTTTTTCTTTTATTGATGCATTTACGTACTTCTTTTGTGCTTTTTTTTTCCTTTACGCGTTGCTTTCTACCTCTATTGTTGTTGTAATTTCACACCACTGTATGCCATAGTCTGGTGCACGGATCTAGTCAAGCCTTTTCAGGCTTTTTGTCAGTGCACCAAACATCTGTCAGATGTTGAATAAAATTGAATTGAATTGAAAATGTGTCGCCTTCCTAAGCACACCAGGCACTGATCCCACGCATCCGAACATTCAGTTTTTTTAGCTACGCTCAATCCCACAACTGTTCAAGTAGGATACCTAGCCGGTGTGATGGGAATACCGCAGGTGAGTTCCAGTTTTTGATTCATTTCAGCATTAGTTCAGTAAAGTTCCCTCTTTGAGAATATACCATAAAAAGTGGAATTTAATTTGCGACAACGTAAAATCAATGAGTGGTATTAGTATTCTTGTAATCAGTAGATGGAAAGCCCTACTATTCCGCTCATTCCAAGGTCATTCATCAGGTCGCAATGACCTTGAGCCACCGAAGCGTAAGTGCGACAGGGGTGACGTCACGCCATGTGATCCGCTGCGGAGAGGCGCCGCAGCTGCGCTGGCTCGGAGCCTCGCTGCTGTGATACCAGCTGACCAGAGTAACATTTCAAAAGGTCCCCTAAACCGCCCAGATGTGGAAATCTAGTTGTCGTGTTGCATTTGTGCAACAGTCTACAGCGAGCGCTGGCGGAGTTACAAGCGTCTGATAACCTAAAGACGACGCTTGGTCATTTGGCTCTTTTCTTCGCTGCGCTGCGTTAGTTGGCTCGTCTCTCCGCCTCTACGAGCGGTCCTCCTCACCGTATGAGGAGCAAGAGCTGGGAGCGCGCGCATCTGCTGGCAGACAAGCAGATTCTTGTTGGCCCACTCGATAGCTTCCGTTGCTCGCGACATGAACTGATGAGCTATTCTCGGTGCGTCCATCTCGTGGACATATCCACTTCGGCGGAGTACATTCAGGTAGTCGAAAAACCAGCCAGCCGTGATATCACCGTGCTTTTGACCACGTCGACACACCGAACCCGCCAGTAAATTCCCAGCACAAGAAGAAAGTGGACAAAATGCACAGTAACATGACACTTAAACAAACTTGACATGTTTGAACTTGCATATGAACGCGTTCAGATATTTGAAAACGATGCAGGGAATGCGTACCGACCTTCGCAGGTGCTTTGGCGGCTGGCCACATTAAACATAATTCGAGGGCTAACGCGATCAGAGGTGATGCTCGGCCTCCAAGATGTGCGCCCAAAAGCGCATCTCTGGAGCTGCGTTTGTTGAGTTGAAACGCATTCCGTCTGTCTCATTTGTTTCGAGAGTACTGAGAGCTTCGTGACGTTAAAATGACGTTGCGGAAGGAGAACCTCAAACAGGTGGCCGCTGCTCACCGAGCGCCAGCCAATCAGCGGCGGCCGACGTGGAGAGTCCACAAGGTGGACACATCGACAATAGTTCTCCTGATCACGCATGTGACGTCACGACTCCGAAGGCACGAGAGGAGCACACGAGCGTCTGTTGGTGGCTTAGTGGCCCTTTAACGACTGCTTCGCCGTTATTTAGTTGCTCGGTCTCGCTGTGGATTGCGCGCCGGCTTGGCTATCTCTGTGTGCGCTTCAGCACACGCGATAGGCCAAGTCTGGTGATCATTCAATCCACTCAATCAGTAGATATAGCTAGAAGGCGGCGCGCGAAATTTCCAGCAAAGCCAAAGCCGGCTGCTGAAACACAGAGCATATCGGGGCCAGATTAGCACGTCACAGATACGCTCACCAAGCGTGGAAGCCTGCCAAGATCGAAGTTAGAGCAGCCACCGCCGTCTTTCAGGAACAAGAACAACAAGGAGAAGAGGAAGCCTAACTTTGATGAAACACTGTGTGCGTAATGTTTGCAAATCGAAGCCAAACACAGCTCTCGCTCGCGATAACGAGGTATAATGTTGTCAAACCACAGGCAATGTCTTATATTTTTTTTCGCGTAATGGAACTTATACACTAGGTACATGTTTTCTAAAGCTATTTTGAAGACCTTTGAAAATCTCGTAAATGAAAGCAAGTTTTACGGCGGATGCTTATGACTTTCTATGAATGCGAAAGCCTTCTTGGACCCATGGCCGGCTGGAACGACGCTCTAAGCACATGCGTCGACATAGAGGCGCGGTGCAATGGAGAGAAGATTTACAAAATCCGTGCTCGGAAGAATCAAAACGGCGCTTTTCAGCCAGACAGGGCGGTAATTTAGGGGCTTGTTTGTTACCTGATCGGACCTTCCCCATTTCCCATTCTTCACCCAATGTTTCTGTCTCGAGTGACAGTGTGGAGAGCATTGAAAAATACACAGTAATAATTTGTTCAGTATTATTGCGATAGCAATTATATGGACAGTCTCGGCTGGATTTTGCCGTCGCCGTTGCCGTCGCCGCCGTCATGCACTGTATATGTAAAGTATGTACATATATATATATAAAAGCCCGAAAAAAAATAACTCAGAAAAATGCTTCCCAAGCGCGGAATCGTACCAGGGACCTCTTGCTCCGCAGCGAGTGGCGCAAGCCACTACGCCGCGAAACGCAGATCCTCCACGTAGCTAACGGCGAGCGTTATACGCACCCTTTACCGCTGGACGGACTCAGAGACGGCAGGCGCTTATAAGCGTTTCTTCATTATCAGCGAGATGGTGCTAGAAGCGCGACGGGCGCATTTAAAAGTCGTCGGTGAGCTCGCTCGCTTCTTATATTTGCGCATAGAGAACTTTGCCCTTCCGCTGTCTGCTCGCTCGGTTTTCTCGTGGTGAGGGGAAGAGGGATGTTTCAAACTTTCACCGTGATGTTTGCGCTGATATTACGGAGCGTACGAAAGTCACCCGAGCTCAAGGGACGCCGCTGAACGAACAAACAGAAGATAAGCGCGAACTATCAAGTGGCACAGTTCGAACACTTGAAGCACGCTAGTTTCCTTCGCTGCTTCGGCCGCCTTTGCAACAGGAGCGCTGTTCAAACTGAGAGTATCCATTGGCGACCCTCACTTCGTGTAGCATTAGTTTCTTGCTATCGCATTCATTGCTTCGGCCTTGCGGCGAAACTGTGACTTTTTAGGGGCGAAGCTCCTTAAGGCGGCACCCGTTCGTCCCTCGTCGTGCTCGTAGTAGTGAGTAACAAGTCTTACCCTTTGACCTCCAAGGTGGTGCCGGTGGGAGATTTCTCCTGTGCGTTGTTGAACAATAAAAAATTCGCAGCGTGCGCGTTAACTAAAAGCCGAATTCTTCTGTCTCTGTAGAAGTGTAAGTGTTAGCTAAAAGCCGACTTCTTCTGTCTCTCATTCCCATTAGCAGCCATTGTTTACCTCCAAGGTAGTGCCTGGTGAGATTTCTCCTGTGCGTGATTAAACAATAAAAATTTTGTTCAAAACGCCGTTGATTGATGAAATAAACCAACGAAAGACGCCAGATGTTTTGTAAAAACAAAACGAAAGAACGCCAGATGTTTCTAAAGCAAAACGAAAAAGACGCCAGCTGCTTAACGAAAGACGCAAGGTGTTTTCTAAAGCAATGGTTTTCTAAACAATGAAAATTCACAGCGTACATGTAAAATTAAAGTGAGCTGCAAGTCGTCATAACTCATCGAACCTTTAGTATAAACGCGCCCGATCTCACGTCGGTGATGATGTACTGGGCAGAATTCACGGAAGATTCACGGTTTACCGATGAACCTCCGCAGCTTCGCCCACTCATCATCATTCACTCCGTGGATATGCTGTGATTTTTTTCTAAAGCAATGGTTTCCTAAACAATGAAAATTCACAGCGTACATGTAAAATTAAAGTGAGCTGCAAGTCGTCATAACTCATCGAACCTTTAGTATAAACGCGCCCGATCTCACGTCGGTGATGATGTACTGGGCAGAATTCACGGAAGATTCACGGTTTACCGATGAACCTCCGCAGCTTCGCCCACTCATCATCATTCACTCCGTGGATATGCTGTGATTTTTTTCTAAAGCAATGGTTTCCTAAACAATGAAAATTCACAGCGTACATGTAAAATTAAAGTGAGCTGCAAGTCGTCATAACTCATCGAACCTTTAGTATAAACGCGCCCGATCTCACGTCGGTGATGATGTACTGGGCAGAATTCACGGAAGATTCACGGTTTACCGATGAACCTCCGCAGCTTCGCCCACTCATCATCATTCACTCCGTGGATATGCTGTGATTTTTTTATCAGTTAGAAGTGGAGTTGATCTGCGCCAGCCAATATTTCAGATGAACTTCGTCTACTCAACAGAAACATCATAATTTCGGCCGCGCCGACCGCAGTTTAAAGAAGGCATTTAAGTTTAGGTGCACGGACTCCAGGTGCTCGAAATTTCTGGATCCCCCCACTACGCCGTCCCTCATATTCATATCTAGCTATTGGGACGTACAACTCCAATTATTATGTTTTAACAAAAAAGTCGCACGATGCCTGAACTTCGGCTCAAGGGTAGAACGCGATAGCGTTAACGGGCCCCGTTCGCATCCCCTTTTCAATTCCTAGCGTCGTTTCGCTCTGGGTGGGCACCTCCACAGTGCCGCCCGGAAATGAACTTCTGTGCACATTAAATTAGCCGTTTCAAACTATTCTAGAATGGAAGTGCAGATGCGAAGTGCTCACTAGCACCACATAATTCTTCCTTTTGCGAATTAGGGACGTAACCACTACGCGTCCGTAAGGCTACACGCGGACGTACGCAGCTGTTTAATTTGTTGATGATTTTGCTGCCGATGGTGATTAAATATGCCTGAACGCTTCGTAATGGGTGGGCCTTTAACCCCCCATTCGTTGTACAGTGCAGATATTTTGACGCCTCGCGCGATTCTACGCTTCGGCCACGCAGTAGTGCCTGCGTTAAGGAGACTCTTCATACTATATGACATTTGTATAGGTTTTCCCTTCGGAAACCGTCCGAAGCAATGGCTCCGATGACCTTGAGCCACGAGCAGTTTTCGCGGCGCGCGTTGAGATGGCGCTACGGTCAGGGGTCTCAGGGGCTCGCGCGACGCTCATTCTGAAATTCGCGCGCAAAGAAAGCTCTTCCTGAAAGCTTTGTGTGCATCACCTTCTGTGATTTATAAACGCCTTGCCCTGTGCCTGTGAGCCCTGGCAGTGCATTTGTTTTGCTAATTCGTGTATTGTGATTGAGTGTACGTATACCTCGACGGTGTGTATGATGCCGAGTACCCTTTGGCGGCCTTGTCGCTGGCTGCGCCTCGAAATGGGCAAAAAATATTTTGTCCCGAATTGCAAGTCGGGGTATAGGACTTGTGCGGAGCGTGTGTCGCTTTTCAAGGCTCCGCGTGAACCAGAGCGCTTAGATAAGTGGCGACGGGCGATTCCGAGAGCAGACTGAGTATTGGAGCCGACTGACCATGAGTGCGCGAAGGATTTCAAGGAAGAAGCGATCTCTGCAAAATATCATGCTGAGTACAAGGGAAACGCCCTGTTGCACGCCCGAAAGAGACCTACGCTCTCTTCGGATGCTGTACCTAGCATTTTAGACGGCTGCCCAAAATACCTGACCGTGCAGCAAGGAACCAGGAAACCTCCGTGAAACGGCAGGCTCTGCTGCCACCTTCTCGAAAGCAACGGGGGCGAAAAGGTTCAACTTCTTTGGAAGTGCCTTACCCGACCGCTGAATGTATGCCAAATGTATTGCACGTACAGACAGCGACTCCACGGCATGGCGATGCTGAAACAACGGGCACGCAACGCAAGAGGCCGCGCTTCGACTTCAGCAGCGACGAGCCTCCTCCACGTGAAGAACAGGAGGCTTCCGAACACAACACTGACAGTGTGAGTGGCCTATGCGCTACACTGTAAACCACTTTACACCCGTATGGGTGTAAGTTGGTGTCTATAAATCACACCCCTACACCCCAAAAAATAGATGTACCAAGCAGGATTACACCTATACAATGGGTGTAACTTCAAACTTTCACCCAATGGGTGTGGTTGGGTGTAAAAGCATATTACATCCAAATGAAAAAAAGGGTGTAGGGTGTAAAAGCACATTACACCTAAACGAGAAAAAGGGCCGTTAGGGTATTTATGCACAATTACACCCAAACACCCAGTCAAAAATTTCCATAATTCGAGTGGTTCCCCCCTCACAGTTGGCTCCCATTGAAACGCTAGAAAGCTTACCCTTTAGCTAGTCCTTTCAAGGGCGCATGACCTATTATAGTGGCTCCTGCCACAGAAGGAAAATGCTGGCAGCAGCACTGATTTTATGGTGCATATGAAGCACGGCATATATGGCCATTACATATACAGTGCAATCGTGACTGAATACAAAGTCATTACCTAAAATGTGTTGACACATATTGCAAGATGTGCACACAGTTATCCAATAGTACAAAATAAAGTCAAGCTTTTATAAACACAGAGCCCGTACATCCGAGACAAATTCTACGGTATTCAGTGACCTTTCTCGAGTGTGCGGAGCGGCATCGCGTATGCCGCCAAACAAAGAGCACGAATGACATGGAGCACAAATGACCAAGGCGTTTGTGTCAAAATATGAAGCAAGGACGTTATTTCCACTTCATAATGAGGAATTCAATTTAACATGCTTCATTGTAACACAGCCGTATAGTGCAGTATGGGTCTTAGAACAAGCTACACCCGTGCGAGTGGGGTGTAATAGATAAAAACGCCCTCGAAAAGGTAGCAGTTACATGGAGAAGAACAAATGAACCTTCTTCCCTGTCAGCCCCCTTGGGGCACTACAGACACCTGGTCCCTTTGGGCGGACCCCAGAATGAATTTTCCCGCTGTAGTTGCCCTTGATATTTCCCTTCCAATATTTCCCTTCCTAAGAAGGGAAATATTGGTGCCACTTCTTACACTTGCACTTATGCAGTTGATAAAATAAGGTGCCATCGTCTTAAATGGGCTGCATAACATCAGTGTATGTGTTTGAAATCAACTGGAACCCACAAAGTACGGTCTGGTCGTTCTGCTGTTAATGAGATAGTTCAGAAATGTGCAATCCCTTGATCAGAAAGTGGATTGATAAAGATTCAAAATTCCAGCAGTGCCCACACCATTGTGCCTGTTGTCGACTTTCTTAGTAGGGTAAACACTGCCATCACACAGCTGTAGCTGATACACGAGCATGGTATCAATGCTCCGTGACAACTCACGCAACATTATAAGGACTCAGAATGTCGTTTTCCACAGCAGGCCTCCATATTATCTCTTTTCTGGGAAAGTACATGAGTGAAGTAGAAAACTGTGCACATTGCTGGAATTATGAAATATTTCCCACTTTCTCAAAAGCAATGGACTGTGGCTCCAACACAAAAAAGTGAGCAATCGGGCCATGACGCGTACGTTGCAGCGCATGCTGAATGCGGTAATCTGCAGGAAATGCATGGGAATAGGGACGTTATGACCATGACAGCACTGCAGAAGCATTACCTACATAACAACAGTAGAATCAAATTTTACACTGGCATGTTCAGAGAAATTTAAAGATTATCCCTTTCCAAGCAAAGACAACAGAATTATTGGTAATTGAATAAAACGAGTATTTATTTCTTTTAAAAATATTTACAAAACTTAAAGCTTGTCATAAAGCTCAAAAATAAATTTTAAAACAATATTCGATGCACTGATTTCACTTACAAGTACTGGCAGTTTTTTTAAGCTAAAGTTTCAATAGCAAGAGATCTCTATTATTAAAACTACTGCAAAAAAAGTCACAAAGTCCTTTGAATATAAAAACCAAGCCAATAACCACAAAGTGGAATGACATGCGAGAACATGATGAAATCGGCAGAGACAAAATGGCTTGTATTAAAATGTCACAAAAAAATTAGCAAGAAATTGAAATGAAATACTAGTACCGCCATAGTATTCGTTTCTGTATAACGCAAAACAAATAACTACTCGTTACCATATGAAAATATAACTTTATGGCTTAAGCTCGAGTTAATCATAGGTGGCGACATACTTTAAGCAGAAGCTAAGGCCTATTTTCTAGGCTTTCTTGAAAATGTTCAGGAGCTTTACTACTTGCTTCCTCGGAGTCATTACCTACTGGACAAGAAGGAGCCACTCAACAGCGACGAGAACGTTGAACGCCTTGTGATTGTAGTCGATATTTAACAGCCAATGTGCTGCCAAGAGTGCAGCTACTCATTCTTCGGCATTGGACACACTGAAAAGCAGTTCTTTGTCCACACGGAGGAAAATCTTGCTTGCATAGGGAAAATCGGGGCCATCGTACACAATGCAAGGTGTTATTGGAACGCTATCTCCCTGCATGATAAAAAATAAAAAAAATCACTGTCTGGAAAGTGCTACGCAGACTTCAGTTATTTGTTTCAGTAAATAACAGTTTCTGTACCGCGTACTATCGTGAGTAATATGAGCTCGAACATGCGAGCACGTGGAAAACAGCCTCAAAACTGAGATAGGGTGATACGTGGATGGCGCTGCCGAAACTGGACGGGAGAGGGGGGGCGCTGTTCCGCTGACTGTTGGTACTCCCGCCTCGCTAGCGTTGCTGCGAGATGTCGTCTGATTGCGTGCCAATGACCGCTAGCAATGATAACAAAATGAATAAATGAGGCGCAGCAAAATCCTCAGCGACACCACCGAGATACCGATGCGCAAGCATGGCGTGCGCATCGTGGAAGGCGACGTCACAGCTGATATCTCAGCAGCTACCTAGTCTGATGTGGCTGTTCGCGTTGATGGGAATTCATATCACCGCTAGCGGCCACTGACACTCTCTAAGATGCTGTTTCGCATCAACAATATCGAAGCGGGAGGGTCAACAGCTAGTGGAAGCGCGGCGCCCTTTCCGCTTTGTTTCCGACAGCCGCCGCTGCGAATCAGCCGACGTAAGGTTCAAGGCTGTTCGCCACGCGCCCGCGTGTTCGAGCTCATATTGCTCACAATAGTACCATCCAAATATGAAGCTCATAACATGCCCCATATGGAACTGGAGAAAATTAAAAGCTTTTCTACGTGCAATTAGCTTGTTCGGGAAAGAGAAAGTACTATTTGACAAATATCATCTGCATTTTTAAAGAAAAAGGAGCATTCTTTAGTGGCTTGAAGGATTCGTGCACATCGATAAAAAGCATATAAAACAAAACTATGCACAAGGACTTCTCTTCAAGGCTGCAACTTGCAGCCTTGAAGATGATTGGAGAATTTAAAATATCTGACATATCATTAGGCTTGTCTTTTACTAAATAATATCATTGGAGGTGGTCGTACAAACTGCGTTTTTTAATGTTTGTACACGTAAAAGTATTTAGCGAAGTTACAACGCTAAAGCGAGGCGAGGCGCATATAACTCTTAATAACCACAACAAAATAATGAAAGCTAGACATAATGGAAACAAACAGAATAAAATAAATTGTGCTCGAACATGAAGGGGGGGGTGCGCCCCCCCCCCAGTCAATTCAGACAGAGGGGGGGGGGGCGCAAAGTCTGCCCCCATACTTTGACTTTTCAGTAAGGCGGGGGGAGGGAGGGCAGCGATTAACTTATCTACTCCCCTCCCCCCTGATCGGGAACCCTGCGCACGTCTAAGTGCACACTGATGCTCGAACTAGCGCTTGCACAGTTCAGGTAGGTACGGCGATTCGGCCACACATAGATATGAAAAATTCATTCGAACACAAGTCAAGCATAACGAACGGCTCCCCATGCACGTGTGCCGGCATTATCAGGAAACCTATGTTACGAATGAATTAAAACATCGGTACGAATTTAACGAAACGGAATGTATTAGCACTTAGGCGAGCTTCGTGCGGCGTACCTAAAACGAAGCAACATGCTGCCTTAAAATGACCCACACGCATCAACCCGAGCACCACGGTAGTTTTAGCGCACAAAACGAACACGGACGGAAAAGAACGACGCGGACACCACGTCGTTGTTTTCTGTCCTGTTTTTTTTTTTTTCTTGTGCGAAAAAATGCACTTGGATTACCAACAGGCCGAAGCATACGCGCCTTAGACACGCTTGACGCTTAGAGGTAACAGGCGCCGTCACAACCCAACTATTCTTAAATCAAAGTAGTGGTTCATCGAGAGCGGGGCCCCGTTCCAACACCACCGCCGACAGGAGGGCACCGCCACAACTGCGTTCAAATCCCCCTCCGAATCACAGCCGCGCATGCGCACACTGCTTTCAACACCAAACAAAGCAAAGCTTGCCCGCGCTTAATGTCACACAACTTCGCCTTCATCCCTATGAAACAATACACTCACATATGCTCGCTACGTTAACAAATGCTCACCGATCGTCAACCAGTTAAGAAAAGCTTAGTTAACGGCATTATATCGCGCTCTCAGAGTTAACAAAGCGCTGGCCGTAGCAACGTGATAGTGGTACATACCGTTTCAGTTCGAGTGCTCCACGATATGAAGCTCCAGGTCTCCCTTTGAGTATAGGGCATCTTCGTAATAAGCAGCACTGGCAGAAGGTAAAGGACGAGCACACAGCGCAGGCACACTTCGAACAACCGAAACACCGACTGCAAAACTCGACCGATCGGGAGGCGATGCATAACACACACAGAAAACGATGGAGTCCGGCGGCGTGTCTGAGCGCGTTGCATAAGTCACGTGGTGATAGCGCTGTTCCGCGCGCTGCGCACGCGCGGCGGCTGCGCCGGGTCACCTATGGGTCACCTATGGTCACCTATGGGTTTTACACCTATGGGTCAATTCACTGTGTGAATTGACCCATAGGTGTAAAATCCAAAGGACACCCATGGGTGTTTAACAGAACATACAGAACACATTGTTCCAATGTGCCATTTGTCCCAGATCAACCTTTCCCTTTCATGGCTCCAATCACCGTCACTGCCGAAGGTATAGCGAAACTCATCACCAATCTTAAAGTTTCTACTTCATCAGGCATTGATAACATTAACTCTAAAATACTGAAGAACACTACTGATATTTCCAGTCTTTTCCTGTGTCTCATATTTAACCAGTCTCTATCATCAGGTGAGCTGCCTAAAGATTGGAAGATTGGCAAGGTAATTCCTGTATTCAAGTCCGGTGACAGGCACTCGACCCGTAATTATCGACCCATTTCACTAACATGCATATCCTGCAAACTACTTGAACATATCATAGCTTCACATATATACGATCACCTTGAATTAAATAACTTTTTTTTCTTTAATCAGCACGGCTTCAGAAAAGGCTACTCATGTGACACTCAGTTATTCGAATTCACGACTGACCTTCACTTTAATATGAACACTAACGATCAAACCGATTGCCTCTTCCTTGATTTCGCCAAGGCATTCGATACTGTCCCTCATTGTCGTTTAATTTCCAAACTATCTGCACTTTGTATCGATTCATTAACCCTGTCTTGGCTACGCAACTTCCTCTCTTCGCGTAAGCAATTTACGGTGGTCAACGACGTCTCATCTAACCTTTGCGACGTCACGTCCGGTGTTCCTCAAGGCAGTGTAATAGGTCCGTTACTTTTTTTAATATACATTAATGATTTGCCCGCTAACCTTTCATCCTCAGTTAGGTTGTTCGCCGACGATTGCGCCATATACCGCAACATTAAATGTTTTAATGATCATTCCGCACTCCAAAATGACCTTGACCTAACCTTCCGGTGGTGTGAAACTTGGCAGATGTCCCTTAATACCTCTAAATGTAAGTTAGTCTCGTTCACTCGAAAGCGTACTAACTCAGCATTTCACTATACGATTAATAACATCATGGTTTCGGCTACACCATCCTACAAGTATCTCGGCGTTCACCTTTCATCGGATTTATCCTGGACTACGCATATAGCAGCTGTTTCATCGAAAGCCTCTAAATCTCTTGGTTATCTCCGCAGAAACTTGCGCGGCGCTCCATCTAACGTGCGCGCATTATCATATATTACTTATGTTCGCCCACAGCTAGAGTATGCAGCATCCACATGGTCACCATATCAAGACTACCTAGTACGTATGTTGGAAGCCGTCCAGAATAGGGCAGCGAGATTCATCTCTGGGAACTACGACTATCATTCAAGCATTACACTAATAAAACAAGACCTTGCATTTCATTCACTGGAAGAACGCCGCACCATTGCTCTTTTATGTCTGTTTCACAGGTACATTTATAGTGATAAATTTCATTGTTTGCCACTTCATTCTCCTGTGCGCACATCCCGACGCATCCACAACGCACGTAGCTTCATGCGCATTCATGGTCACACGCAGGCATTTAACTCATCATCACTACCTCGAGCCATTGCACATTGGAACGATCTTCCTGATCACATTGTATCCATCCGTAATCGTGAAACATTCCGTGATAACCTGATTTCATTGTACTCTAGCATTGTATAACGTTGTTCCGTCTTGCTGTTTGTTATCTTTTTCTTTTTTTTTTTTGCTTTTTGTCTGTATTCCTCTTTATTGTTTTGTAAATACTGATGCCCCCCTTACTCAATGCCCTTCAATGGGCCTGTAAGGCATTTTGAATAAATAAATAAATAAATACACCCATTGTACACCCGAAAATAAAAAAGCTGTGGAAGGGTGTGCAAAGAAGACATTACACCCTTCCGGATAATATTGACAGAAAAAAGGATGTACGATAGGTGTTTTACCGCAAATACACCGATAAGGGTGTGAAACGGTTTGCAGTGTACCGACTCATGTCGTCGTCAAGCCGGAAAGGTATTTTTTTCTTTTAAATTCAGATGCCACTTTTTGAATTGCCTCATCTATGCCTATTAGGACCGAGAAACATTAAATGCTGTAGAACAATCAATGAACAGAAATCATTGTACATACTGCTTCTCTGATGCAGTCGCGGTTTTTTTTACGTTCACGGTATTCACGTGATTATAATCAGTCTGCCAGGGGTTGACCTTCGGGACCCAATGAAGTTCATCACACGATATCATGCAGCCGACATTGACAGAGTCCAAAACGCAGCAAATGCGAGACGCTAACCGCAAAACTGGCAGGGGTCGCGTGTCGATTGAAGTTCTTAATAGAACGCGTGTAAGTTTCGTGGTATATTGGTGGAAACTTGTCTGACAAATTTTTTTTCATTCAGTTTGCTAAGCAACTAGAGCGCAACAGCGATATCCACACGCAGACACTCACACATACACACAAACACGCACACACACATGCCCTCACACACACGCACGCATGCACTCACACACACGCGCGCACGCACGCACGCAAATGCACACACACACGCACAAATGCACACACGCGCACGCACATGTCCTTACACACGCACACATTCACTCACACACACGCAGACAGACGCGCACGCACACAAACGCACATACATACAGACACGCAGACATACGTATGCACGCACATGCCCTTACACACACGCACGCACATATGTACTCACACACACGCAGGCACACTTGCACGCACACACACACACACGCACACATTCAAAGGCTCACACACACGCGCGCACACACACGAGCACGCACGCACACTATCGCCTTCCTTATCGCTAGCGCGCCTTCGCTCTTTGGTGGAGACTGCCTCAAGGTAAGCCAAACCGCAAACGCCCTCGAGCTGCTATCCTTCGAGTTGCTATCCTTATAGCAGCTGCCTCGTATTTTGACACACAGCCAACGCTGCTTTTCTGCTTAGAACCAAAGACGCTGACGCCGACGCCGCCGACGCCGCCGACACCGGAATTTCAGCGAAACGAGCTCTTTAATGCGGTCGCGTCAAAATGCGACCGTCAAAATGCAGACCAACGTTTGCTGCTGCCGGAACATTTATATGTCAATAACGCTGTTGGGAAATATTCTTCCGATACAATTAAAAATCAATTTCGTTTCTGCAGAATCTCAGTGTACTAATTTATTCACATCTATGTGCATAAGTATATCGAACGTAATAAACAAGCGAGGCTCCCCAGCAATAACCTACTACGCGCGGATCGGCGCCTTTCCACAATGAGCCCCCGTCTGTTAGCGCCACCTGTCGCAGCCAAAGGAAACAGCCAAGGCGGCGAACACACTCTGGACGCGCCGCCGGCGCCAGAGTCATCACCTAACTTATTCTTACCCCGTGGGTAGAACACATGCTTGCCACGCGGGAGACCTGGGTTCGCTTCCGACTCACGCCGAATATTTTTATTATTCATTTGCATCTTTCTTGAATGTCTCCTCACAATTAACGATGCCGACACGTCAATTTCTGCGAAGCGAGGTATTTATCGCTGTCGCGTCAAACCCTACAAGATATGTGGTGCAAAGACAGCAGATATGTGCCTCAAAAATTGGGCGAAGCCCACTACTCAACACTTGTCCTCCAAAAATTGAGAGGCTGTCTTACGTCTGTTCGGCAGCATTATGAAGATAGCCATGTCTTCACAGAGGAAGACAACCAAGCACAAGCAGCTATGTTCCACAGAAATTGGGCAAACCCCTCTACTAACCAGTGGTCCACATAAAATGAAGAAAGGATCACACGTGGGCCAAACACCAACATATGTGGCACACGAATTGGTCGAACCGCACTACCCACCAAAGGTCAACTAAAATGTCGAGGAATGGAGAAGGCAACAAAAAGGTGCATGCTGATCAACTGGCTCAAGGTGGAGCAAGAAACATCAAGCGCATGCTGTAAGCCAGCAATTCTACTCATGTCATGGCAAAAAAAGGAAGGATGCTCCTCAAATGAAAAATGTTTAGAACAGCATACGCGAAACTCAAAAGGGAGTTTCTGAACCTTTCTGTATCTTTCAAGAAAATGCTGAGTTTTTCTATACCTTACTTAAAAACTCTGTGGCACCTCTGTGCAGTGCGGTACTCAGCTTCGTTCATCCGCCTTCACAGAGTGCAATGGCTGATAAATATTTGAACTGATGCGCCATCCTGCTCGGGAGCCATAGAGTCATATATTTCATTTTTTAATCTGTGAAGCATTTTCGTATACACGAGGGCAATATTTGAATAATAAGATAAGCTTGCTTCTGAAATCTTTACTATCCGTGTGACTGTTCTCTGGCGTGCGGCTCTTAGTGATTAATAAAGCCGCAAAAAAAAGAAAAGCGCCTAACTATGAAAACCAAGTAAAATGGCAGCACCTTCAAGTGTATTACATAATATACCCCTTTATAGCGAAACACGTGGGGTATTTAGCGCTTCTGGTTCCGACGTAAATTTTTTGCTTTTTCTGTAATTGTCCGCGCAATACGTAGGTGGCAACATTTGCCACAAGCCGCCATTTCCTTGACATGTGCGCGTTATGGAAGCTCCGATACCAGTTGACCTATACCTTGGGTTACACGGCGCTTGAGTTGCTGCTCTAAACTGCAAGACCTCGGGACCTCTGAGTCTTCGTCATTCTTCGATTATTCTAGCACACGCAGGCATCGTGGGATCAGCGTATGAATGTCACTGGGAGCGGTAGCTGACAGAACGCCAGTTATGCAGGGGCGCGTCTTCCTCCCAATCAGGTAATGACGACGCAGCAGACGTCGAGGTCGCAATGGCTCAGGAAGTCGGAGTCTGGGGTGGGCTGTCTCTCGTCCTCTAAGATGAAGACGTATTGGAACGTGCGTAGGAAGCAGGCTAGGTTCGAGAGTGAGGGACCGCATGACATGGCATGGCGATGGCCAAGGTATTCGCCGCACCGAGCGTAGGTCCTGGTGACTTAGGAGAGCGGCCGGCGTTGGAGGAAGAATGCACGCTGACCTCGGGGCCCGTTTGTGCGAGGAAGCGCAGGCCGTGTATGCGATGTACGACAAAAATGTATGGTGGGTGTTCGTTACCCACCGCCAAAAAGCGTATACATTTAAAACGTTGTTCAGTGTAAAGCTTTTAGGTACGCTCTAAATTGCAAATTTGAGCCCTTATAATGGGGCCAACACTATACTTACCTTTAGGAAGTGTATTATAGTTAGGTAAGTCATTGTCATTAAGGTAAACATACTAACGGTCACTCCACAACATTGAAAACACTACGTGCTATGTTGTTTTTTTTTTTCGAAACGCAATTCGAATTTCTTTTATCTTTGTGGTTGACAGCTGAGACACCGCCATAGCCAGTGCAGTGTAACCCCTCACTAACGAAGGCCATCAAAGACGAAATTTTCGCGACAGCGACGAAATCTGGCTTCCCTGCGAACGTCCATAGAGTTCAATGCATTTGCCCCCTCTCGACAGCGAATATATTTTAAAAGGCACTGCCGCAATAACGAAAGTTTCAGGGGTTAAAGCGCAACATTTTTTTTTTTCAACCCATGAGATAGTTGGGAACGCAGAATTTCAAAAATTGCAGCAACGCTGATTCGACAAGTCAGGCACATAAGTTTCCGCCAACAAGCATCAGTAAAGTGAGCTAGAATAGGGTAGTGGGCTCACTTGCCCGCCGGCCGCATGCATTGCAGTGACGCCGCCATTGTCACACAAACGTGCTTCGGCGCGCCTCCGCGGTGCGGCGCCACCGCTGCATGAAATGTAGTGAGCGTTGGCGCTGGGGTAGTTGCTTCCTGTTTGGAGTGGCGGTCGGTGTGTCCGAGTTTTGCTCATTTGAGAACTCGTAGCGCTTTGCATCCTCAATCTGCTAGGTTCTTCTGCGGACAGCGATGTGGCCTAACAAGCAGTGATATCTCACGAGGTTAAGATGCTTCCGCAGTGGCAAAAGCACTGTTTTGCGCTTGTCTGTCGGACAGGTTACGTCCGCGTGAAGGTAAGCACGAAGCCGTCTTAGGCGTTCTGAAGGATGCAGCCCTGAGGAAGCAATGGGAAAGGAATTTGCATCCAACGGACAAAGCGCTGAACGACACATCTGCCATGTATGAACTTCATTTTGAGCCGAAGTATGTGCTACGGGACTGCGTGCATATAATCGAAGGGAACAAAGTACGCACGTCACGTGGGAAGCCTTGCCTACGAGAGGACGCTGTGCCTACACTCCTGCCTAACTTCGCGTCGTATTTGACAAAGAGGACACCACGAGAAAAAACAACGCGAAAGAGAAAGCGATCGGGAAGCGAGGCGAGAAGAAGGTACGGTCTCGTACCATTGGCGATACTGTTGGCTGCGCCGTAAACTTCACGGAAACGCCTGTGTGGCGCACCTTTTCTTCTTCTTCTGGCACGACACTTGGGACACGAACTGGGAGTGGGTAGTCCGCTGAGGAAAAACGAAGTAGTTGGAACGATGGCGGAGATGCATCAATAAACCGCGCTGTATTTTCGGAAGCGCTTCCAGGCGATATCTTGGGTGATCTACACACTGATCCAGAAAACTCAAACGATAAACAAGCCAGCAGAAACTTGTTTGGCTCTTCAAGACTTCCTTCTGTGTTTTGGAGCAAGCATTAGTTCCCCGGCAATGACGGCGTCGTCAACTGCACAAGCATGCTGACTGTAAAAAGCGAGATACAGTCAAAAAAATTAGTGATGTTCGTTCCCTCTTCGTGTGACGTCTATTGCAAGGTGTACGCTAGAGGTACCTTGCTGAAAGAAGTTCTAGTGCGAAGAGAAGCCGAGGCTAAGACAATCCTTGAAGAAACAAACTCTGTCATGTTATTTGGTGGTGCGATATCACAAGAGGATTATAAAAAAGAGTGGTTAACTCAAAATCTCAAGGGTCAAGTTGTTTACAATTGATAGCCGCGCAACGGAAGCTTTGAAGAGTTCGCCATCGCTGTTTATCACTTGTAAGAGCAATTTATATGCATCTCCAATTTGCGCAGCATCCTCTGCATGCATCGAGTTCTGCATGCAGTTTAATCGCGCATTCGCACGAGTTACGGCGACATAGTTTCAGAAAAGAATGTTTTCTGCAGCTTTACTCGCACGAGTACTGACGGTTTCATTTAACATCAGATAACGAGCTAACAGCACAGCTGCATACACCAAGCTACAGTGTTCTAGATGGTTACAATGCCTTACGCGCACATGTAGGCCAACACGCCTAGCTCGCGCTAGTTTTATTCATTTTTTGTCTCAGCGACATAAGCATCACCGTTCACACTGCCGAAATTCGCGTGCAATTCCCTCCAGTGCATTTGATAAGATCGCGCATAAAAGCATGATTTCAGGTGCGCAAAAACGGCTCGGTCAGGCAGTGCCCTACACTGAAGTCGCTGGTGGCTCCACCACACATGTGGTACACCCTGCGTCAAGCAAGGGGACCCCAGCAAACCCACTACACTCTTCTAGCTCACTTTAGCATCAGTGCGAGCACTGCTGTTTACATTTGGCTGGATTATGATGGCACAAGTTTACAGGACGCTGTTGAACTTCACAACTGTGTGTGCTGACGCCGACCAGACCGTGCACCAAGAGTCAAGCGACGACGCTATAATCGAAAGTGTGCGCAAAGAATATGACAGTGACGGCGAGAGTGAGAAAAGCAAGAAAACGCAAGGAAGGCAAGTGAGTTCGCGCGAATTTCTTGATGTTTTTCACATCATTCGCACTTTCCTCGGCACACACGACTCTGACAAAGCTGTGCAAAGCTTAATAAATTGTGAGGCTCGAGCCGTCAGCCTTGAAAGCAATTTGAAACAGAGCAAGATAAGCGACTTATTTAAATAAATTGGATTGTGCGAAGTAGTTTGTGTGTGCATTTTTGTATTTTCACAACGAAATTCTTACGATAATGAAAAAAAACTTGCTTCCCAAGTGATTTTGTTGTTCAGCAGTTCAACTGTATATCTGTAATTTATACGTACAGCCAGAGAATGACTGCCTTTCATGTAAACATTGCTACAGCAATATAAAATTCCCTACATGCGTGTTGTCGTTATTAACGGAATATTGCAGATTTATGAAAATTACTACAAGCGAAAGCAAGGAGAAAACGTCCCTATCGAAAAATCTCATATGAAATTATACGTGTCGCGCATATATTCATACGTGTCGCGTATATATTCATACGTTCTGCGTATCCATGGGTACGTGTTGCGTATCCATCGATACGTGTTTGCGTATCCATCGACAGGTGCTGCGTATCTGTCGGTACGTGCTGCGTATGTCGGTACGTGTCTGTCTGTACGTGCCATTACCGCGTATCCTTCGGTTCGTGCCTTCGCCACGTATCGAACAATATGTGCCTTGAATTTACGATTCATGAGAAATTTCATAGCAAATTTCTCAGTGGTAAAAATTCCACAGGTGTATTGTTGCATTATTCGTATTCCGCACTAGAATCGAAAGCATATGACATCAGACACTTTGAGTAAACACACAATCAAATAATTTTCATGGCGTGACTTTTTAAACACACATCTAGAACAAGCCAAAAGAACATCAAAGTGTGGGCCGGTAACACTAAATTTGTGCAAGCAATAGCAGAAATATCTTAAGATAACAATATATTTTTCATGGTGCGCTTGCATTTTAAACATAAAATTAAATATGTTGCATCATTCGTATTCTGCACTAGAATCAAAAGCATGACAGCAGACACTCTGACACATTGAGTAAACAAGCGATCAAATAATTTTAGTCGCATCACTTAGTAAACACATCTAGAACTGGCCACAAAAATATCACAGTGTGGGCCGGTAACAAAAAATTTTGGAAACAACAGTATAAATATCTTAACATAACAAAATGTATTTTTCATGGTGCACTTGCATTACAAACACAACATTAAATATTGCTGCTGTGTGTGATATGTCTGACAAAAAAAAATTGGTGCTGCATATATATTAAAAATCATAAACAAAATCTGAGGTAAGCGCGACAAGATGTGACCTAGGTCTAATCCAAGACGATGAAAACGATGAAAAAGCTATCATTGCTGCAATAACAACCACCTTTCAAAATGTGAAACTTCACATTACATGCACAGTGAAAGCTTGACAGAAAAAAATATTTCTGGTGTACAAGCTGGCCTTCAAAGAAAAACCCGAGAAGCAGAAGCTGTGATACTGCCAAAACATAAAAGGGAGCAAGACAAGCGTAATGAAATCGGACTTGAAGCACACAATGTGGAAGCATAGTTCGCATTAAAAGATAAAATTGAACAACTTCATTATTTACCCCTCTATGTTGCAATGAGTATTAGGAACCACTGCTTCAGAGGTGATTTGTTACCGGTACTTTGTTGAAAGGAAATAGTGGCATGGTTCAGTAACACACTTCTGTACCACCCCTGGAGTGATTAGAATTGAAAACTGGTAAAATGCAGTGACTCAAAAGAATTAATTGCTGAAGGCATCCATCAAGAATATTTGAAGAGAATGTAATTGCTGAGGCTTCCAAAGTGCCATCAGCAATATTAGAAGCTTCATGCATGAGAGAAGCTTTCAAGACAGTCAAGAACACGTCTCAGTGATTAGATTTGTTGAGTGCATCTGTAGCAGATGCAGTTTGCTTCTGGCGCACCCAGACAGTGAAGACGCAAGTGCACCACTGAATCATGCGCTATGCAAGCGCAAGTTTCAGAAAGATTACAAAGATGTGATTTTGCAAATGAATAGTTTACGGTCAAGAACCCCAGTACGGCAGACATCAATATTTAGAAAAAGCAACGAACAATTTGGCCATATTCCATTAGTAAAATCGAAATGTCTAGCCATGACTTGGCATGTTGGAGCCACTGAACGACAATTTCAGTAGCACATGTACTACAGCTCTAGCGCGAGACAATATTCTGACATGGCAGGAACAAAAAACCTAGTCCAAGCATTACTGTCACAAACGGAAAAAACTTGTATGCGAAAGTGTGACATGCACACAAGCCAGCACAATGCCACCAGTGCCGACACCAATTCATGGCCATAAACAGGAGAAAACTGGTCGTGACTCTACACAGAATATGCAGGTTCAGTTGAAGGAAGCATGTTGCCTATCATGGTAGATGCTTAAATTTAGAGTATGCTTAAATTTAGCGATGCTTAAATGTAGATTTAGGTGCACGTTAAAGAACCCCAGGTGGTCGGAATTTTCGGAGCCCTCCGCTACGGCGTCTCTCATAATCATATCCTAGTTTTGGGACGTTAAACCCCAGATATTGTATTGTAGTGTATTAAACGAATACATCTTTGCGCAGCGCACGAAATTGACAAGGACACAAGAGAAGAGGACGGGACAAGCGCTGATCTTCAACTGAAAGATTTTATTTGAAAAGACAAATATATATATATATATACAGAAACACACGTGCCACGCAAGATTACACTCGATCAATGAAACGGATTTCTTGCTCCGATAATGAGACTGATGGCTGACTTATACAAACACTATCGCACTTAGCCATGTGGTACGCCTCTGAAATCTCACGTGTGCGTTGATTATGATGGCGAGTGATGATGGACGTTTGCTCAAAGGAAGGCATGCACCCGCAATCCCGGCAGTGGCTGGCGAGGTGAGACGAAACACCCCCCTTCAAAGAATTCGCATGCTCGCGCAGCCGAACATTTATACATCTGGCAGTCTGTCCGATGTTGAAGGGGGGTGTTTCGTCTCACCTCGCCAGCCACTGCCGGGATTGCGGGTGCATGCCTTCCTTTGAGCAAACGTCCATCATCACTCGCCATCATAATCAACGCACACGTGAGATTTCAGAGGCGTACCACATGGCTAAGTGCGATAGTGTTTGTATAAGTCAGCCATCAGTCTCATTATCGGAGCAAGAAATTCGTTTCATTGATCGAGTGTAATCTTGCGTGGCACGTGTGTTTCTGTATATATATATTTGTCTTTTCAAATAAAATCTTTCAGTTGAAGATCAGCGCTTGTCCCGTCCTCTTCTCTTGTGTCCTTGTCAATTTCGTGCGCTACGCAAAGATGGATAAGTTCCAACTCGCCCGCCTATCAATCCTACTACAGTTTAAACGAATACAAATGCATGCCACAACTGACGAAGTGATACGGAAAGTCTTCACCGGGTTTGGTTTTACCTCACTGTACATTAAGCCAGCTGGCCTCAATCAACAGCACCAGCTCCTCAAGATTTCATGAGTAAAAAAAAGATCAGACTCTGCACCTTAATTATCAACCACAATCAAAGAACCTGGCTCAGAGGGATGTGCACACAGTACAAGATGGACTGAAGATAGTGCCAATGGTAGCTTACCAACACACTTGGTGTAGTTTTATCTGAAAATGCTGCTGCACTCTTGAAAAAGGCAGCAAATCCCTGTCATAAGAGGCTACTGGGTTTTCAGATTATACAAAGCTCAACTGCTGTTGCAGAACTGGTACGAAGAACATGATGGAGAGCTTCAAATATGATGAAATCCAACATCATATGAACAGTGGGGATGGTGCCAGAAAACACTAGGCACCATTGGCAACTGAAGAGGTAGTTGAGTTGGGTCTGGTTTTCAACAGCTGCTCTGGTATGGGGTATCATCACAGACACAGGTTATATATAACTTTGACAGCAGGGCCTTGGGACCAAGCTACCACAAAATCTTTCCCGTCACCGCAACGGCTTTCACAAACTTTCCCATTCATAACAGAAATCTTTTTGCACGATCGTTTCGCGTTTGGTAGTCCATATCCCGACATTTTGAACAAGCCAAACTAAACAGGTGCCTAGAATTACGGGGTCCACCCAAACAGCATGAATGTGAACAGAAGCACGGTGTTAGAATAGTTTAGATGGAGCGACGGCGCATGGGAAGGAGGAGAAATCGGGGACCTCTCTCCCTTTCTTGCCGAAAGGAGGCGCGCGCGGGACGGTGGCCACCTGGCTATACCCAGCACAAAACTGACGCTTCTAACATTCGGTGTTTTAGCGTGTTTAGCAATTTCGCAAGGCCCTGTGAGGATTGGTATTGTAATATCATATACATAAGTTAGATATAAAGACTTAGTAGTGTTTTATGCATGACGATTCGGCATGCGGCGTGAAGCTCATAAACACCACCTTCGGCCTCGGCAACACCGTGGCCTAGGCGATCGTGCCCGCATTTGTCTACAAATGTAAATCTGCAGTTGCGTGACGCGTGTTGAATTCGCCCTTCATTTGCCCTCGAAAGATTAATTAATGTATTTGCGGTCAGCATCATATAATGAGCGGGTGTCATATTAAGGGGCATTTCGCATATGAGATCAAGTGAGCCTTCAGAATATTTTACTACAAACCGCTTATTTGCAAATTCCGTAAACATATGTGAGAAGACGGATGCTTTGATGTAATGGAATAAAATAACTCTATTTAGGTCTTTCGGGGCGTGCACTAGCAGGTGACGCGCCGCTCCCACGTCGGAAAATACAGGATTGAAGGAGAATGCAATGAAGTGGGCGACAGCTTGTGGCCGATGACTACGAAGCCACTCTTTGACATATTCAAAAGAAATAGACTGCAAGATATATACGTTATGGTGCGCCAAGAATTTTATCACAGTATTGGCACGATCTACGAATTTACATATTTTTGCCTGAAAAAGCTGCTTTAGCTCGAGTATTGTATGGTGCGGCTAAATGATACGAAAGAATGTTTCCTCCCAAGAACGTTTCCTTTTAAGTAGCGCTTCCCATCATTTGGTGACAAATCGCGCATCAAAATGTTTTTCACAAACAAAATTTGTTGTTTGCAACTCGCGACTTTTCCGTGGAATAGCAGTGGCCACATTTTCAAGCGGTCACTATCCTTCGGAGCAGCGAAAAAGCAATTTTTCTCCGTGCACGATTTGTAGCCCGAGATGCATCGCCGCAAAGAGCACTACTTGCCCATCTGGACAATATACGTTGTGTAAATAAGGACACAATGAACAAGGATAAGCTATTTCAAATAGGCTAGCGTTTAGGCGGCAGACGTTTCGACTGGCGAACGTATGTGCACGAATGGGGCCTCGTCTGGTTTGGCGTGTTAGTTTTAACGGGTCAGACAATGACGTCACGGAATATGGTGTCACTCTCAATTCCTCTCATTCCCGAAAGAAGAAAGTGCAAAGCAAATAAATGGTTAGGACGCTGAAAAGGAAACGGGCACGACCATTTCACGCTTGTGCACCCAGAGCAGGGCACAAAGTTCTACTTCTGCTACTGCAACAAACAGCATGCCTGTGACGAATAACGAGAGGCAGAATCAGAATGGGACATGGTGATTCATGATGGATTGATCGGTAAACGGACGTTAACCTTCACTACCACGCGCCAGCCAGCACGTGTAAACGTTGCAAAGGCGGCTGAACAACTAACACCGTGGGCGGCTGCTTGAATCCATGCGATATGGTGCATGCACAACGACAACCCATGAAAGGAATTTCTAACCTACCATTGTCAAATGTGTTGCTTTCTTCTTACAAGCATGATATAGAGAGACGTCAACCCCCTCACCCCCCCTTTCTTTTTCAGGGAATACCTTTTTCTTTTTGACTAACCCAATTCGGGTCCGGCACGGTGGACCAGTGGCTAAGGTGCTCGGCTGCTGACCCGAAGGTCGCGGGCACGGTGTTCCGTTGTCGCGAGTTCGATTCCGGCCGCGGCGGTCGCATTTCGGTTGAGGCGAAATGGTAGAGGCCTGTGCGATGTCAGTACACGTTAAAGAACACCAGATGGTCGAAATTTCTGGAGCCCTCCCCTAGGGCGTCTCTCATAATCATATCGTGGTTTTGGGACGTAAAACACCAGATGTTATTATTAACCCAGTTTGTCGCGGCGGCCTCAACCAATTTGCCACGGTGGCCTTATTTGTGCGCGAGCTAAAATACTTTTGAAATTCGTGTTCACCTGTAAACTCATTATCGCTGTTCGCAGAAGCTATATTTCCTATGAGTTTCCATCTGTTGCCTACCGCCACTGAATTTCTTGATGTTGATCATTTACCTTCAAATCAGATTGATATGTGCGGTTACCTTGATAAAAAAGGAACGGCCAGCAGTTGAAGAGTTGTCGCAAATGCAGCTTTGTAAGCGACGCGGCCCCATTGAAGCGGCTGACCTGAAGCCTCGATACACCAAGCGCAGCCTGTCGGAAAAAACGCGAAGCGCGTCCCCATGTTCGGCGAGGAGGCTGCGCGGCGGAGGCGGAACGTCGGTACACCTAACCTATTCTAACACCGTGAACAGAAGCAACAAAGTAGAGGGTTGAACATACAGATCACGTGTTAGCTCTCACTTAACAAGCTACAGGAGACACTGAACCCACCAAATGAACACTAGTGCGAACAGAGTGGAAAACTCAGAAGTTGCAGGACATCCCTACTCAAAGAAGTCCGCAGACAAGTGAGCATCTCCAGAACCTACAGATGCTCCAGATGTGCCCGTGCGAAGAACTAGACTGCCTCCACAACACTTTCACTTATAAAAGGGGGATAGCTGCTGTGGATTCCCCTGTGCCATCGACATCAAGACAAATCGCACGCACAAGAAGGATCCTTAAGAAAAAAAAGATGCTTGAGTAAATAAACACTCGTTCTTTGAGTGGAATCTGGGTGCTCCGCTATGTGCTTTGTTCGCATGACTGCTAAAAGGTGCCTCCAGAATGCATGAAAGTTCCCGAAGACGTGAAATGCACTAAAGGGACGAAGAATGTTATTGTGAGTAGGCATGGCATCCCAAAGCGCATTCTCTAGGTGATCCTGAAGGGCTGAGACAAGATTAAGAAGACATGCATAACGGCGGCTCTTTCATGCGGCCCGATGGGAAAGGATGTGTCTAGCCAACCACAGTAACCTTAAAGGCCAACTGCAACGAAATTTCGCAAACCTCAAAAAGCTGATTTATAGGCAATCTAGCTGGAGATAATGCTACCTGCCAAATTTCACCTTCGAAATGCAAGTGATCTAAGAAAAAAGCCCGCCAACAAAGCAATTTTTGATACCGAAACTAGAAAAAACGACGCCATTAGAGCTGACCGGAAGTGACGCAGACCACAGCCTGACAGACCATGGAGGAAGGAAAAATAAGGAGAGGCCCTGACGCATGGAGGAAGGAAAACTCAGGAGAGGCCCTATCGTATCCCAATGCATTGCGAAAAGTGTGGCGGAAGTGACGTCAGATTTATGGGGCAAACAAACCGGTATGGGGCAAACAAAACAGCAGACGCCCCGCGGCGTGCTCTCCGCGGTGGTTCGCTTCTGCTCAGATTTGTAGTCCCGGCGTAAACTTAGCGCGTATTGTGCGGTTTGCACGTAGTAAAACGTTGCAAGCAGACGTTTACCAGGCTGTTCGTGCGTGGCAGGCCCGAGCGAGCGTTTTTGTGCTACAGAAAGTACCGGTACGTGCCGTAATCAAAAACATTCAGCCCCTGCATCATTGTATTCGAACTCACCTAGCAGTGACTTACGCGTTCTACTGGGCGTTAGATCTCTCTTTTCCGTTCTCGTAGCCCGATTGCCCGATTAGCGGTTGCGGCGCAACGCCAACCTATAGTTGACGTAACTTCACGTCGAAAAGAGGACACCGCTGAATTGTTTAGGCGATCGTGCACGTAAAGTTTGTAATTCCAGTGCGCACACAACACAAGCACGCAGCGAGCGCACACCGAACAATACATACATCACGTAGTCCGATAATAACAACAAAAGTTTATTGCCCTTTCGTTGAACGACACAGCCTCTAAAACGCACGATGCCTTCAGCGCATGTTATGTACGGCGCGTCAGACGCCAAAAACAAAAGTTCAGATGAGTTCTGATTTGACAGAATGAGTAACAAGCAACATAGCGCACATCCGAGAGCTTCGCACGCAAATACCATGCCTTAGTAATCAGCAATGAAGCGAACGTATACGTACACATGAAAAGTGACACCCGGTACTGTCCGCGTGCACGCGATTTGCACCGGGTATACGCAACAGCTGGGCATTGCGTAGCTTTCCTAAAGAACACACACAAAGAGCAGCATGCGTGAATCGACTACACCGCTCGCACGGCAAAAAACAAACAAACAAACAAAAAGGCTGCAAAGTTTCGCGATGCGCGCATGCGCTTGCAAACATCGAGACGGAAGTCGCGAAATGTTTCGCTGCGCCTTCGCTAGGAGGCAATGCGGGTGTTTGCGATATGGAGGCTTCACGAATGTGACGTCAGGGCCTCTCCTTAGTTTTTCCTTCCTCCATGCCCTGACGTCACATTCGTGAAGGCTCCACATCGCAAACACCCGCATCGCCTCCTAGCGAAGGAGCCTCGAAACAATTCGCGGTTTCCGCCGTGTCGTTTGCAAGCGCATGCGCGATTCGAGCCTTTTTCTTTTTTTTTCTCTAGGAAAGCTACGCAATGCCCAGCTGTTGCGCATGGTTGCGTATACGCGGTGCAAATCGCGTTCACTGCGGAAAGTACCGGGTGTCACTTTTCATGTGTACGTACACGTTCGCTTCAGTGCTGATCACTAATGCATGGTATTCGCATGCGAAGCTTTCAGATGTGCGCTCTGTTGCTTCTTACTCATTGTGTCAACTCAGAACACACGTGAACTTTTGTTTCTGGCGTCTGACGCGCCATATATAACATGCGCCGAAGCATCGTACGTTTTTAGAGGCTGTGTCGTTCAACAAAAGGGCAATAAACCTATGTTGTGATCGGACTACGTGATGTATCTATCGTGAGTTGTGCGCTCGGTGCGTGCTTGTCGTTGTGTGCGTACTGGAATTACAAACTTTACGTACATGATCGCGTATACAATACAGCGGTGTCCTCTTTTCGACGTGAAGTTACGTCAACTATAGGTTGGCGTTGCGCCGAATTGCTACTACGCTCACTCCATATACACGAACAAAGAACCGCTAATCCGGCAACAGATCGGGAAATCGGGCTACGAGAATGGGAAGGCCTAACGCCCAGCAGAACGCGTAAGTCACTGCTTGGTGAGTTCGAATACGATGATGCAGGGGCTGAACGTTTTTGATCACGGCACGTACCGGTATTCTGTACTGTTGCACAAAAACGCTCTACGAAGAATTTCAGCACGCAGCGCTCGGGCCTGCCACGCACGAACAGCCTGGTAAACGTCTGCTTGCAACATTTTACTATGTGCGAACCACACAATACGCGCTAAGTTTACGCCAGGAGTACAAATCTGCGCAGAAGCTAACCACCGCGGAGAGCACGCCGCGGGGCGTCTGCTGTTTTGTTTGCCCCATACCGGTTTTTTTGCCCCATAAATCTGACGTCACTTCCGCCACACTTTTCGCAATGCATTGAAATACGATAGGACCTCTCCTTAGGATTCCTTCCTCCATGTCCCGACCAATGACCGACCGATGCAGGCGAATCGTCTGCTCTGAGCGCCGGAGTATTCGCTTCGCGGCCGGGCCACAGCGTTTTCTTTTTAGATGCTAACGAAAAAACAATATAAACATCCGCCGTGAAGAAAACACGGATACATGCCCATAAAGCGTTCCTCTAAGCAACGGTTGCCGCTTCGCAGCTATCATCTCTCCCTACACTGTGTTGGAGAACTCGCTGGTTCACAATAAATGATGCTGCTGGTTTACACATCGGGTATTCTCGCTTCGTTGATAGACTACGGACGCTTAGATATCGTTATTTTTGATATCGATGCTCGGTTTGGCACACTCCCATGTCCACCGATAGCGTCCCTGCATTTCTGTAAACACTTGTCTAACTGCGCCCAAGACTTTTACATTAACCCTAACGTAGCACAATTTGTTTTCTTAAAATACGTTTACGTGCTTGAATTCCTTTGAACCGAGCACGACTACATTTCTGTCGAAATTTGCTGCTTTGACCACTCGCAACTAGAAGCGAGCCGATCAACTATTGGAGCTTTTATTACTCGCGCGTAGATGGCGCAGCTAGTCTAGCGCTTTGCGGGGCGTCGTTTTCACCTGCTTTATGTTATACTAAATGTCTTTCGAATAGCGTTACGCTGAATCTTAGCGTGCGAAACACGCTAACGCAAGCATTTCACGCTATACTAAAGCTGTCTTATACGAATACTTTTTGTTGCCGGTGCTTCTCCAAACGCTAAACGGGGCTTCGCGCTCTTGGGGGGCAGTGGCTGAATATTGAAGGCACTGCGTTAGGAATCCACATTCTTTTCAGTTTCAACAGTATTCGGGCGAAAAGACACCGGTCGTACGTAGTCGTCATCCTTAAAGTGCGCCGCGTAAAGTACCACGCTCTTTGATAGCTCCCATTCCTTTCCCCTCACTGCGAGAACCCGCAGCTACTGGAGCTTTACGTTTTTTGGAAAAGTGTGAAAGCTGGTCCCGTCCGCAACATACGTGTTCCAGCAGCCTGCGGCCCCGCATTTCGTCCTACAAAAGAGTTAGCTCGTAGAGGAGCGTCACGCAGAAAAGGAAGGGATTTGGCTGCAGGGAGTTCTGCTGGTTTTGCTCACGAGCGGCCGTGAGCTGCGATTTACGTCATTTCCGTTTTTGTCCGATTTGCCCGGACACACCACTAAGGCTCCGCGTCGTTTGCTAGCCGATAGGTAGAGCACCGATTATAAATGAAGTGCGCGACTGCAAGATTTTTCGCTGTGATTATCATTACTTACCCAACATATGCTGCACATTCAGGCTAATTCTGTCGAAGTCAGATTCCGTTGCAGTTGGCCTTAAGAAGGCGCTCTTTCTGTGCTTCTAGCATGCCCGAACTCCAGACGGGAATACATTTACTAATCCTGCGCCTGCCGATTGAACCATTTCAAAGAGTGCCGCGGCATTGTTAAGACAAAATATGCATAACACTCACAAATTGCCTTTTCGTGAAAACCTAGTGCGACCATCACAACATCTGATGATTTAGTCCCGTTCAGTGAGGTTGGGCACTCTACAAACAAATTTCTGAAACAACCTTTCGGCAAAGCAAAAGTACGTCACCGTTGCTTAGAGAGCTCTCGTCTGTAATTTCAAAAATTATCTTAATAATGAAAAACTCGCCGTCCTCCGTCTCAAAAAGGCTGCTATCACTTTTGTAGCTTCTTTTGTAGTTCCTGCTGTGAAATATTGTTCCCAGATACAAAAATCTGAAATGTTCTTTCACACGAGGAATATGATTCAGCGCTAGCTCGAGATACTCTTTCTCTGCAGGCGAAACTACCAACACTTCTTTGGATACACCAAACATGCAAGCACCTTGCACATGCTGAGCCTTTTCTATATTTAGATAATGCAGAAAATTATGACACAACTGCTTTGTCTTGAGCGGTATTACATCCGAAGAAAGCAGCAGTTGCAATTCTTCTGAAAGAATTACACGCTCCAGGATTTGCTCAGGCACACCATTTGCGGCAGTAAGTAATTTAACTATCTGGCCATTCCCACTCTCAAACCCAAATGCGGAATGACCCCACAACGGCCCGATGCTACGGGCAGCCCGTGATAATTGCAAGAGTTGATGCAGAATGAAAGTCATGCACCGTACACCATACAAAGCTGCCGTTCGGCTGACGAACCGTCGAAGGAGGTTATGTGAAAGAAACAGAGATGCCAATTTGTAAGCGCAATACAATACACTGTTTCTTCTAAATTGAATGCACTGTTCATGAAAACTAAGTTATGTAACATGACAATCAGGATGAAGACGCCTTTTTTGGGAACAGTAAGCACAGAAGACCGAGCAACAGCAGACTGTTCCACAACTACGAAGGCTTGTGGAATACCTAGAAGACAAGACCAATGTCATCCTGACAGCAGTCAGTCGTGGATTGTGTCTGTTCTGCTTGCAAGGTGCATACTTGTAAATAACTCCTCGACAGTACACGACACTACTCGACAGTACCTTATTGTTGTGCCCTCGACACTGCGTCTGATTATCCAGACCCTGCATGACAACACAACAGCTGGTCACCTCGGCTTCTCGTGTGCGCTGGCACGGATTCAGAAGCATTACTGACCATTCATTGTAAAAACAGTGCAGCAACACGAGGACAGAATGAAAGAAGCAACGGGACGGGCGATTCTCGTGTCATTTTGCTGCGCTGTTTGTATAATGAACGCAAACAAACTTGCCCAACTTTCCGTTCTCTTAAAATTACTGGCCATGCCCTAACGTTGACATCGCCCATTTGTCAGAACATGTCGCAACTCTCAGTGACGCAAGGCACTGGTAACAAAACCATCAAGATTCGTACGACCGATCGAACTACCTTGCTGGCCATTCCAGCAGATTGGCATGGACTTACTGGGGCCTATTTCGACGTTAACATCTGATAACAAAAGGTTGTCATGTCTATAGACTACCTCACACGCTACGCCTAAACGAAAGCCCTGCTTAACACGGTATCGTCGAGGTAGCAAATTTTGTTGTAGGGAACATTCTGCCGCAATATGGCATGCTAGAATTCCTCATCACTGACAGAGGAACAGCTTTCACAGCCAATCTAACACAAGCCATCCTGCGGTAGAGCTAGACATGTAATCGCAAGACAACCACTTACCACCTGTAAGTGAATGCCCAGACAGAACGGATATGTTGGCCTCGTACGTTGACACTTAACACAAGTACTGGGATGTGAACCTTCCATATATAGCTTTCGCCTACAACACCGCGGTACAACACCATGGTATATGGAAAGAACGGTGCTATGACTTTCGACGCCATGCTGTGCCAACTGTCACCGACGAAGACATTCTCCATGTCGCTGCTCATTTGCAATGCAGCGAAGAAGCTTGACAGCTCACCTGCTTGTATATCAAGAACAGGCAGACGATTGAAAGCCGCCACTACTATCTTCCATGATGCAAACATGGAATACCAACCCAGCGACCGTGTGCGAGTCTAGACACCAATACACTGACGAGGACATAGCGAAAATCTTCGGTGATACTTGGGGCCATACAAGGTACTTCGACATCTCGGCGCACTGGACTATGAAGTTATCCCTGCCAGCATTACGAACTCTCAGCGGCACCGCACATGGCGGAAAATTGTGCACATGGTGAGCTTTAAACACTGCCATGCACGCTGAGGATCTGTGAGTTTTGTTTTGAAATTACTTTTGTTCATTTCATTTTTATTTCTTTTTACGCACATGTTCTGTTTTCAGCATTGGAACGGTGCTTTTCAGAGGGAGGCATTGCCACGCCTGCTTATTTCTTTATTTTGTGGGATCTGGTTTCACCCACAAAAACTGTTAGCATCACTTTGGCACACGCTGAGTCACAATGTTTGGGAAGTTTCGATATTGTTATAGATTGTTCTCTGAAGACTACATGCAGGACGCGACTACTTAAGTTTATTCGGTAGCTTACGCGAGCACCAGCAATAACGCTGGAAGTTTCAGTCACTGATGTATGAAAGACGACGCAATCCACCAATGATTACATTACCGAAGACTGACATCCACACTCGCATTAATCATTATACAGCGAATGTTGCTTCTACATTGCGCCTTTCTTTTACTGGACACAAGTTTGCGCAATGAAGCATTTTATCGAGTAATGGTTGCGTTTGTTTTTTCACCATCACTACTGCATGCCAATGCCATTCGGAAGCACATCGTAGTGGGTCTTTGGCGTGCACCTAAAGCTAAGCACATGGGTGTTCTTTGCATTTTGCCCCCACCGAAATGCAGCTTTTGTGGCCGGAATCAAATTCATGCTCTCAAACTTAGCAGCATGAAACGTTATGTTCTAAGCAACCACATTGGGCTTCCTAGCTTTTATAAGAGCCACTATGCTCTCTAAACAAAATTTTAAATGCATTCAAATTTAAATTAAATCTTTATTTTTACTGTCATGAAAAAAACTCAACTTCACGAAACAATCATAAAAACAAAACAATCTATTCTAAAAGACTGGGCGTGCAAGAAGACGGACACAACAAAGAAGTCAAGACCCCACAAGTGCCATCTTGACTTCTTTCTTGTATCCGTGTTTGCACGGCCCGTCTTTTAGAATGAATACTTACCAACTAGCCTAGCTTTCTGTTATTCTAAAAAATCTAACTTTAAAGAAAACTTGCATTTTTCAAGTATCATCCCTTAAGCAATGCAGTTTTTTTTAATAACAAAGTTCAAAAATCTCGTGAAAACTACTTAATTAAATACAATAAATTGTTCCTCACCTCCTTGGGTAATGGCAGGGGATGAAAGCTGCTCTTGGAGGAGGAAGAAAATGGCCTCGGAAAGAAGCGCAAAGGGCTTCCTAAAGGGTGACGGCATGGTATTTCGGCAGCATGGTAGGCAGTAAAAGAGGAGCCAATTTCGCCACTCATGGGCCGTCCAGAAGTGACTCTCCTGGATTGAGCGAGGTAGGTGTGTGACGTGATGTGGCGGTTGAATGCTCTTGAGGCGCCGGTTCAGGAAAGTCAGTATACTTGGTCGTCCTGCAAGGCCATTTCATACATTTGCATTCGCACTTCTGGCACAAAGGTCTCCAAATCGGTGAGCGTCTGATTTTAGCTGCTACTTATGACTGTGGAAATAAACACACCAAAGTATTGGGTCCCCAAATTAATCTGAAGATGGACAAAGGTTGCAAAGTCTAAATGACAGGACAGCTGGCTGGGACAAATATGAACACACTGCTACAATGGCAGTGACCAGTGTGCACAGCAGTTGGGCCATTTATGCGTTACGCACATGAAAGAAGATATGTGATTACTAATGCTGAAAAGTTGAAGTGGTATTCTTAGCAGTTGCAGTCAGGAACACGTTCACTTCACTTCAGCAGCAATTGCTTGGTCTAACCACAGAGTGCGTGAGGACCCACATGTTTTTTTGCACACTGCAAATGACCTGTCAGACACATGTTGTACTACGTGAAATCTTGTGAAAACGGTCATACATTCAAAGACTGCTGCTGTAGGCCACCTGCTCTTAGGGATAACATTGCACATAAATATTAGTGTTTCAATGTGTGCATTTTACATAACTGGAAAAGCAGGATAGACACGATATTTACCATGTGTAAACATTTACACGTTGCTTAAACTCTCACTGCAGAAAGTTGTTTAGGCTAGGTGACTCCTCTGTGTCTGCGCTGAAAACCTTCAGGTGTAGTCTCTCGAATGCACTCAAAACAGTCCACAAAGTGTTAAAGCTTCACAAGGGAACAGCAAAGAAAGATGCACGAGTTCTACATGTCAGAGCAACCGTAACATTGGGCCACATCATGTTTGGAGACGCCAGATTAAGTTCAACGACTATAAACTTTTAGCATGCACCTAAATCAAAGCAGGCTTATGGAAGTTTTCACAATGCACTGCCATTACGATATAGCCCCTGTAGCCTGGCATCAAATCCGTGCCCTCATGCTTAGCAGCTCCACACCCATATCCATTAAGCGACCATGGTAAGTAAAAAACAGTACCAATTATGAGAACTACCACACACACGACTGCTCTATACGCTGTATAGCCATTACTGAATTAGTACATGTCATTATCACTGACTGGCAAACTGAAATACAGTTTGAATGCCCTTTAAGAACGCAAATATGCAATGGAGCAACACTGGATAGCTGCAATTACGATTGTTTGTGCAAACCACAGAAACAAAAACAGATATCACTGCGTAAGTATGAGATAAGGAATATCAACAAAAATTGAAGTTTAAAGGCAGGACAATGGGTAGTCTCTACAGCTTGCAAGACAATGAAGTTAGCGTGTATGAGTGCATGCTCTTCCTGGGATGCTTGATAGAAAAATCATTTCTTTTATCAAACTGTCGTATGCAAGGTGAAACATGCATTAGAAGGTAAAGCTGGAAGTGAATAAGAGCAAGCCGAACTTCTGGACACATCGTACTGTGTAAAGTTCTAGCCTCTGTAAAAGCAGCATCAAAAGAACCTGTGAAGTTGGTGCTTATACTTCTTAAGTATATTTTACTGTAATGGGAAATGCATTTAATGAAAAGGAAACCAAAGAGTAGAAAGTGAAGTGCCAGAATATAACGTTTTTAATGACAGCCGGAGAAACGCACAGAAAAAATCACTGCATGTGCTGAAGGTGCTTATTTTTCTGTACGTTTTTCAAGCAGTTAGTACCCTTATACTCACTATAAAATGTGCAATGTCCTTAGCGTACAAAAGCTAAAAAAATATCTGTATGGCAGATGTCGTGCATCATTTCACAATATGAGCTGTAAAAAATGACACAACGGTGCTTTTTACGTTGCATGTTACAAAACATGCACAAAATTGCAGGACTACTTCAACGTGCACCACTTTCTGCTCAGTACCAATGACGTAGGCAAATACCCTCTCCACCTAACGTCAAATTATGCGGGCGAAATAGTGAGAACTGCACTGCAGCACAGCATAGGCTAGTGGCCACCCAGTTACACAGACTGACAATTGACACTGAAAGTAGTGATGCTTAGGCAGCTTTGGCAATTGTGCATATAACCACTTCCAGTGCTGGTGCACTTCGTAGTGCATACAACACTGTTCCAAGAAAAATGAATATCTGGGTTGTTGCAAAATGGGTGCTTGATTGAGCGAGTTGGTGCTCTAGCAGTCCGCTTACAACAACTAAGTCACTTTACAGAGCCAATACGCTTCATACACCCATGAGTTCCAAAACCAAGAAGCTGGCAAAGCAATAAAATACTGACCTATGTAGAAATTTTCATGACAGCGTGATGAATCAAACCAATAATCCGTGAACTGCGTCGTAACACCTAGCAGCACACAATCCATGTATTCCACAGTGAAGCACTGCAGAAGGTCGAGGTACTGCAAAGGCCAGAAAGCTGATTGCCCCTTCAATCCGTTGACTGGGGTCTGCAGCTCCACAGCAAGTTTCATGTCCCTACGTACACCTGCTGTGTTTCTCTCTGGTGCAGGAATGTCGGGGTTAATGTAAAGACGGCGTCCTGAGATGGGGACAGACAACAGTCTAGAGAAGTGTGTATTCTTGATGAATTTCTCCCAAGAAATACCAGGAACTTCTTTTCAATATTGGTGCACTTCTGTATTTGAATAACGTCCGTACTAATCAGTTCTCAAAGCACATGTGTGAGTGCATCATAGTCTAAGTGAATGTTTCATGTTTAATAAGTATTCAAACGGCAATTCACATTTTGCAAAAGTTATACTATGTATATTATGAGTGAGTGAATGTTATGTGTTAATGTAGTGAGTAAGCGAAGCTTGTGATAACTTTTTCTACCCTGTGTGCACTAGTACTCTGTCACAGTGGTTCCTTGCAATGCTGCACATCACTATATTCTTTAGTGAACAGAAAGCCCGAAAGCTTCTCATTATGTGTTTATCCATGCCACATCATGCACTCAGCATCCGTTTCATGTTCTCCTGGAGATTTGTTGCGACAAATGTTTTGGCACTGTCACCATGCTTTTTCAGCAATGCTTTGAGCCTCTTTTGCCTAAAGTAGAGAGCAAACATCCTTCCAAAGATATTCACCCGTGTTACGTCATCTGCGTTGCATCTAAAGTCTGTTTCAATTTAAAGGGTCCCTGCAAGACGTTTTTATCATGGTAAGAAAACTCTGCTGATCGGTAGTTGAGGCTCGTGAGAACGTGTGTGCAAATAATATAGCGATGTGCGCGGTCTCGATTTCCAATGAAAATCTCGAAGTTGGCCAGAAATATCTCGTTCTTCTCTCTACAAATGATGCCATAATCCCAAGTGACTGCGCTATAAACACAAAGTTCATAGCCATTGGCTGATTTTAGCATAGAGCTGGACAGTTATTGCGGCTGCTTCAGGAATTCCGCGGCATTTCGCGCACCTACTCGGGGTCAGACTGAAAGCGAGCTGCATGGCCTAAGAAAAAAAAGAGTGCTCAAGGTCATGATGTGCGCTGGCCCCTTGTCATCCCCCCACCCCCTGTATGGCTTTCAGCATGCTCACTAGTGAAACGAGAGAGAGAAAGCGCTTGAAGTGTGTGAGAAATCCCGGTAGCCCTGCTCACACTTGATGAACTCTAAAAGTATTTGTGCAGTGGACTCTCTTAAAGAAGTCATTCGATAATTACTTGGCTGAGTGTTGCAGGGCCCCTTTAAGACCAAGGAGTGGCAGCGCATTGCCTCAGCGACTCGTGAAATAGTCCTGCTCATGCACTCGGGAATGTTCTCCAAACGCACGGTCACCAGCCATCTGACTGATGCCAGTCTGGAGTACACTCCCATTTGTACAGGCGTGTGTGCATCTGCCTTTCAGGAGGAAATACTGTAGACTTTTACCAGTTGTGCCCATCTATTGTTGATATTTACTTTCCAACGTCCTGGTGTATCACATTGGAGAAGAGCAGTGGACTTATGACACAGGGAATAATTTGTCTTTTAGAGTCTCTTGCATCGTCAACTCGCTGCCAGTGCTCATGCTGTTACGTCATCCGCCCAAGTAAAGTCGGACCACATTGGCGGCTGGGCATTGCATCGGTAGGCCTAGCAGTGTAGAGAGTGAAGAAGAGGATGAAAAGAGTGGGTGCCGGCTGAGTTATTGCATGGCACGCGGTAGAAAGGTAGAGGCCATTCATGATGATGGTAGTTTTTGAATGCATAACAACATAACGAAAAGCATAGTAGCTTCGCTGTAAAAAATAGGCGGCCCTCATCTTGTGAATTGGATGCGCTCTCTTGGCTTTGCATATGGTTGAATGAAAGGAAAGCATGCTGCTTGCTGACACTCGTTGAGGAAAAGCAGGAGAGTGCCTCTACTGACTAAGAACTTGGTACGAATTTGACACAAAAGAACAGAGCAGGTAGAAATAGTGCTTTCTGCCCATGTCTTATGTGCTCATTCTTGTCACGGATTTATAATCAGCTTCGCATGGCAGACCTTAGAATAAAAAAAGCAGTTGCCTAGCTCAATTTCTTGCTTCAATCTATAGGGGTGTTAAGGCCCCTGGCTGAGTGGGTGCCGCTGGTTTTCGCAAGTGAACTGCAGACTTGGTGTGGTGTATGTGTAGATCATGAAATGCGCTGAGTTGTTTTTGTCCTTGTGTTTTAGTATCATTGTAGATGGTTGGTTTATGACTTAATGTAGTTTGTTCAGTGATGATAAGATGTGTAAGCACAACTGAACAAGGATGTAGAAAGAGCTGCACTTTCATCCATAAATTTATTTTTCTAAAAATTGTTAAATAAAACACAATGATCCGTAGACATGTATTAAGGCATGACTGAAAGAAACACTGCAACAGTTATGGCAGTGAAACGAAGCGTTTATTGGTTTTGATATAGTGATACTAAAGGTTGGCTTACTTTGCGATTTCATAGGCCAGCAAAATTTTTCGTTATCCTGCTATGCGTCTAAAACAGAATGTGTCTACAGATACGGGGATGTAGCCACAATTTTGGCTATAAATGCCCTAAATATCGAAGATTGCTCTAGCGACAATACAATGATGTTTCTTCTGTCCCTGGTTAATGCAGCTGTCAGTATGACCAACATTCATTCGTTAGCTAGTGTTATGCTGCAGTTAATGGCGAACGTCTTCTTTGCACAAAGCCATTAGTGCACTCCCTGAAGGAAGAGTGCGAGGCCCAGTCCGCTTTTTAATTTCGGCTAATAACGCTTCTTTCGCCATTCGGAGTTCACTTTTCCTTCTATAGGTGTTCAGGACATCAATATGCGTTGTGTTATCATAAGTGCGTGCGTAAATGCTTTATGCTAACCAATTTGGCATGCAGCAGTCATATCTTAACTTTATTTGTATTCTTTTTCTTAATAGCGCAAGAGCAATAATTTTTCCCTGAATATAGCTAAGAATAAAATCAAGAGTTTCTCTCGCAAACCTTCTAGCAAGCCATTTTTTACTGTGTTATTTATGTCTCGTCATGTAAGGTATCTCAGATCAATGACATAGGTATCTGTCTCTGACAGCACCGTACAATTCTTTGCTCACAGTAAGCACATTGCTATGCGGGGTCTTCGTTCTGACGGCCCTGTTTGCAGAACATCTTGAGAATTCAATTCCGCTATAGTTTTCTGCAAACTATACATCGCAATATGGCGTCTCTGACTTGAATGTGGGCCTCTGATCTGGAATGACATTTCTTAATTGAGCAGTCACGCCATTGAGTGTGTCCTACAAAATTCGTGAGCGCATAAATTGCTCTGAATCTTCTCCCGCCGTCGAATTATTTTCGCTGTTATCAATTCGCTGCCAGTAGAATCGCAAAAATATGCCGTTTCTCTTCAAGCTTACTGAAGGTATCATAAGTTGCCATGATCTGCTCGGTTGCATCATACACGGATTCCTCGCAGGATAACCCGAGAGCATAGACAGCTTCATGTGCCTGCCTGCATCGAACAAGCCACGTACACATGATATGAAGTCTGCAATGCTTATTTTCTTGATCTGGATGTTTTTCATAGCTCGTACTCATTCTTTTCCTCAACGTTTCGCGCTGTTTCAACAAAGTGTGACAAAGCGCGCTACTTCACCCATACGGTACGAAGACGAATCGCCAACGAGCTCAACTTCCAACCCTATTGAGTTAGGACAGAGTGCTACCAGTGTTGCTAGTCATTCTAGCTGTGTAGGTGCGAATGCTATATATATATATATATATATATATATATATATATATATATATATATATATATATATATATATATATATATATATATAATGTGTGTGTGTGTTTGTAAAAATTGTCATTACAAATTCCTCAATACACATAGCTTGTCTGCTATGAATACTTGCTTTCGGGGCTGCTCGGCTTGCTGTTGCAGTGCTCCGTGAGAAAATTTTGGTGGCAATGCGTCGCAAGGTTCGGAGCCGCAACGCAATGTGATAATATCGGTGGATAAGGCTCTAAATGTGAACCGCTGCTTTTAGACAACATATTGATTGACGCAGTCGAATGTTCACACTAAAGAATATTTTGGTGTGCTCTTTAACGTGAACGTATTTTATGCTGGCCTTAACTGAGGATTTATTACATCGCTCAGTTAAAAACCTGCGACGGCGCTTGTACATGACGTTCTGGATACTTTCCTGCGAAATCTTTACGTTTCATGGCAGAAAAATATAGAACATACAGAATGAAAATATTTTGCAGTCAAGAAAGTTGGATCTTATGTTCATTGAAGCTTCTTGAAGTGCACTTGCCCCTATCGTTTTGTGCAGGGTGTAGTGCACCGAGGGCGCGAAGCAAGCGCCGCCGTTTGGAGGAGACTGGCGCGCCGCCTAGCGAGCGCCGTGCGAACCTTATGTTACCACGGTGCCGGTGTGCAGCTGAGCGTGGAGGAGCAAGACGCGCACTAGCTCTACGCTAGGTACTACGTACTCATCGAACGTATGTTTCCTATGGTCACTTAGGGCGAACTATCCGTTCGTGCTGTTTTGTGCACACCTGCCACCATTAATGGATCTTGACTAATTACCAGGCTGTATATTTGGCCGTTTTGTGCGCAACACTTATGCTCCTATATCATAATGTCACGTGGTCATGACGGTGATGAAGGCAGCAGTCGGCGGGTCCAAAATGAAACTTTATTTGGGCGAACGTGTGGCCGTGAAACGAAAACTCAAACTACAGCTATACACACTGCACACTGATAGCGGCGAAAAGAGCGTCGGCCGTCGATAATCTGCCCATATCTGGGACGTGCCGTCTTTTATACTGTCGCGGTTCAACGTAAGCAGACCACCGAGACGTTGAGTCCGAGAACCGACGGCGTGTTTTTATGCAGCAGCCAAGAGCAAAAGCATAAACAAATGCACGTCGTCTTCTTTTGTCAGTGTCCCTTTTCACGAGACTGCGCGCACATCGTCTTCGTTCTCTGCCTATTTCGAGCGTGGCATTTGCCTCCCCTTAAAAGAGCATCGCCCCGATGCTATAGCTGAGACAGTCATTCGCGCATAAAGTCACTTTGTACAAGCGACGGTGCTTCGTAGAGTCACTCGCTGACGTATGGTTTAATGCGCACTACGTGCACAAGTTCAGGTCGGTGCTGGCGACGCCTTGTACAATACATCACGCATCGAAGTGTCCTGTCTTATCACTGGTGGTCGCGGAAGCTCTGGAATAATCTAGGCTATTCGCGTGCTGCGCGCAATGTTAACAAAGTGATCTACTACAATCGCGAAGCTTGTCGAACTCAGCGACGCGGTCAGCGTCGAGCGTTACTAACCGTTCTTGCTGGTCAAACCCGAATACATAAAAATAAAACAAGAACTGGGCGTGGTTATATCTATCATATACAAGCCTTAACACTTCCTTTTCTGTGTTGTTTATTACAGCGAAAGCTGTTACGATCATTTCACCGGCCGTTTTTGGCGCCGTAGTTGTCCGCCGCCGCCGCCGCCGCCGCCGGTGTCCGTAACCAGTATCGCTCGAAATAAGAAAAAAAACGAAATAAGAAAAACAATTCCAGGATGGAACGAGGTTCGAACCTGGGCCCTCTGCGTGGGAGCCCAGTATTCAACCTCTGAGCCATACCGGTGCTTGCAACACCTTTGCAAAAGGGTCCTATACAAGCTTCATGTCGGGAAGGAACCACATTAGCATATGCAATATAGCGTGGTAGAAGAGTAAAATAAGCACCAAGCGTCGCACAACGCGAATTCTGTAACCAGGCGTCCCACAATGCAAATTGCGCAACGAGTAGGTTGTTGAATGCTTCCAACCCATTACAAAGGGCTCTGCCATAATTCTTCATCGTCATCAGGCACAGCATCAACAAAGTGCGCATAATGCCTTACATGCGTTTAGCAGGTACCAACGCTCTCCGTAGAATGACGAAAAATGGCACAGTGCCTGCTGTCCTACTTCTCAAAAATTACAATGATAGCGTGATAGATAGGAGATTGCGTAGCGTAGTTTATAGCGTAGTGGGTTCCTCGCAAGTGCACTTGTATTGGTTGCCAAGGAAGCCCATAAGCGCATGATCCACTTCCTCGGGGTCTCAGTAAAATTACAATGATTTATAGCGTAGTGGGTTCCTCGCAAGTGCACTTTGATTGGTTGCCAAGGAAGCCCATAAGCGCATGATCCATTTCCTCGGGGTCTCAGTAAAGTTCTTCGCCACCCCCCCCCCGTCTCTCTCCCACGTCAACGTATGTTATACAGCATGACGGGAGAGGGAAATAGCGACCGGGCGTCACCCAATGCAAATTACATAACTGGTGGGCCGTTTAAAGATTCCAACCCATTACAAAGGGCTGAGCCATAATTCTTCATCGTCATCAGTCGTCGCGTCAACGAAGTGCACATAATGCCTTAGAGACGTGTAGCTGGTGCCTCGCTTCTCCGTAGAATGACGAATAATGGCTTAGTAGGTGCTTCCCAAGTTCACAAAAATTGTGATTAATCGCGTAGTGGGTACCTTTCTAATGTACTTGTATTGTAGCCCCAGGAGAGCTTAACGGGCTGTAGAAACGCCGCTCTTCCAGCTTTCGCTGTGACTGTGCTGCGGTTTCAGCGCAGGCCTGGCGTTTTTTTTTTTCTTTATAAACAAAATGTTCCTAACGTCCATCCATCGCCCAAGGAGGGATACACCTAGGGATTCTCCAGCGGGAAGTTGAAAGCATTCGCACCTACACAGCTAGAATGACTAGCAACACTGGTAGCACTCTGTACTAACTCAATAGGGTTGGAAGTTGAGCTCGTTGCGATTCGTCTTCATACCGTATGGGTGAAGTAGCGCGCTTTGTCACACTTCGTTGAAACAGCGCGAAACGTTGAGGAAAAGAATGAGTACGAGCTATGAAAAACATCCAGATCAAGAAAATAAGCATTGCAGGCTTCATATCCTGTGTACGTGACTTGTTCGATGCAGGCAGGCACGTGAAGCGGTCTATGCTCTCGGGTTATCCTGCGAGGAATCCGTGTATGATGCAATCGAGCAGTTCATGGCAACTTATGATACCGTGAGTAAGCTTGAAGAGAAACGGCATATTTTTTGCGATTCCGCTGGCAGCGAATTGATAGCACTGAAAATAATTCGACGAAGGGAGAAGATTCAGAGCAATTTCGACAAAACCACTGTTATATGCGCTCACAAATTTTGTAGGACTCACACAATGGCATGGCTGATCAATTAAGAAATGTCATTCCAGATCATAGGCGCACATTCAAGTCGGAGATGCCATATTGCAATGTATAGTTTGCATAAAACAATAGCAGAATTGAATTCTCGAGATATTCTGCAAACAGGGTCGTCAGAACGAAGACCCCGCATAGCAATGTGCTTATTGTGAGCAAAGAAATGTACAGTGCTGTCAGAGACAGATACCTATATCATTGATCTGACATACCTTACATGACAAGACATAAATAATGCAGTAAAAAAATGGCTCGCTAGAAAGTTCGCGAGTGAAACTCTTGATTTTGGTCTTAGTTGAGTGTGCCTAGTGTGCTTAGACACAGCCGCTTCGGTGTGAAGCTTACCGAAAGAGCCTTCAATGATCACCGTAGCGATCGGTAAGCAAGTGCTCTGCTCTTCGGCGACTTGCCTGATCCATGCGCATTCTCCTGTCAAGTCGTTCGGAGACACTAATGAAGGATGGACAACGTCCATAGTTGCCGCTGAGTCTCGAAGTGCTCGACACGTTTTCCCATTGACGCTAATCTCCTGAATATACGGTTCTAACAACCGCATGTTCTTTTCTGGTTCACGGACCGTTGCGAAAGCAACCTTTTCTTTACAATTTACCGCGATGTGTCCTTCTTTTATTGCGATAGCAATTATATGGAGAGTCTCGGCTGAATTTTGCCGTCGCCTTCGTCATGCACCGTATATGTATAAGTATGTATGCATATATATATATATATATATATATATATATATATATAAGCCTCAAAGAAAATAAAAAAATGCTTCCGAAGCGCGGAATCGAACCAGGGACCTCTTGCTCCGCAGCGAGTGGCGCTAACCGCTACGCCACGAAACGCAAATCCTCCACATAGCTATCGGCGAGCGGTATATACACACCCTTTTCCGCTGGACGGACTCAGAGACGCTAGGCGCTTATAGGCGTTTCTTCATTACCAGCGAGATGGCGCTAGGAGCGCGACGGGCGGATTTAAAAGTCGTCGGCGAGCTCGCTCGCTTCTTCTTATATTTTTTTTGCAATTGTAAAAGATTAGCGGTTTCCGTGACTCAAACGCCCGTGTAGTATCATTGCGCTGTTTTGGAAGCTCACTCGACTTCTGCGCTTGCGTTGGCCTTTCCCTCACAGTCTCCTGCGTAAAAGACGGGTCTTTTCTAAAATTACGGTGCGGAGCAGGTTTCCGGTCATCAGGTTTTTTTTGAAAAGGCCTCTTCTCTCAGCTTTTTGAACACGCACGGCCCTACTGTGCAAGTTTGTACGAGTGTAGTACACTTCAGCTAACTCTGCTGCGTTGTTTAGCTTTACTTCTCCAAGCTTATCCTGCAGCCAAAGCTTGACGCCATCCTCGATACAGCGGTAGAATTGCTCCAATGCTATGCACTCTACCACATTATCGCGATCGTCATAAACATCTTGAGCCATTCAATTAAACCGGCTTTAAGACGAAACGCGAAGTCAACGTGTGACTCATTCCCCCTTTTTGTATACCGGAACCTTTGCCGGAAAGCCGCGAGTGACCATTTATATCTTCTAAACAGAGCCTTCTTAACCTTGTCATAGCTCTCAAACGCCTCCCTCGACAAGCACGTTATCACGTCGGATAATTCCCCGGGAAGCAGAGCTAACAGGTTCTGCGCCCAAAGAGACCGCTCGATGCCATTTCTATTGCAGAACCTGCCGTGGCTATCCGGGGGACTGAACGCGGCCTGGAGAAACGAAGACGTGGACCTGGGCTCTGACCACAGCGTGATCGGCATTATCATCAAAGGACCCCAATACCCTGCTTGTTGGGGACGGCACGTGTAACGGACTGTGACAAGATGCGGAAATACACGCAAGAAGCAGAAGGCTTCGGAGAACAATGTGGAAGCCGACAGAAAGCAAACGTACGCCGAATGGACGAGGGATCAGAAAAAGGCCCTCGAGAAGTTTACGCAAGAAAGAACGACGACGGCGCAGACACCTTTCGTGGATGCCAGGCTGGCGCACATGTGGGCGGCCCGGCACTCGCTAACGCGGAGGTGGAAGCGCCAACGTCACAACAAGAAGCTGGTCAATTGTATCGCGTTCCTCAGCAAACGGATCACCGAGTACACGGCCGAGCTATGCCGAGAGACCTGGCTAAGCACTTGCGACGGCTTGCAGGGCAAGCTATCGGCACAGAAGACGTGGTGCCTACTGAGGCACCTAATCGACCCGCTCAGCAGCAAGACCGCAACCAGCGGCAACCTCACCAAGGTCCTCAACACGTACAAGGGTGATGGCCGAAGGCTACTGGAAGAACTGAAGGCAAAATACCTCAAGACTGAGCGGGGCCAATTACCGACGCCTGAGAGGTACGAAGTTCCTGAAAACGAAGAGCTGGACAGACCGTTCACCATGACGGAACTCTGGTCGGTCATTGATGAAAGCAATAGAAAGAGCGCCCCGGCAGGGACGCGATCACGTATAAGTTGCTCAGAAACATGAGCGAAGCGGTGTCCCGCGGCCCTTTGGGGCACATCAACGAAACCTGGGAGAGCTCGCGCGGCCGGAAGAATGGAAAAAGGCTGAGGTTCGATTCATCCCGAAACCCGGCAAAGCGCTGACGATCGACAACATGCGGCCCATCTCCCTTACGTCGAGCGTGGGGAAGGTGATGGAACGTATGGTTCTTCGCAGACTTCAAAAAAATCACAGCATATCCACGGAGTGAATGGTGATGAGTGGGCGAAGCTGCGGAGGTTCATCGGTAAACCGTGAATCTTCCGTGAATTCTGCCCAGTACATCATCACCGACGTGAGATCGGGCGCGTTTATACTAAAGGTTCGATGAGAGTTATGACGACTTGCAGCTCACTTTAATTTTACATGTACGCTGTGAATTTTCATTGTTTAGAAAACCATTGCTTTAGAAAACATCTGGCGTCTTTCGTTAAGCAGCTGGCGTCTTTTCGTTTTACTTTAGAAACATCTGGCGTCTTTCGTTAAGCGGCTGGCGTCTTTTCGTTTTGCTTTAGAAACATCTGGCGTCTTTTCGTTTTGCTTTTAGAAAATATCTGGCGTCTTTCGTTGGTTATTTCATCAATCAACGGCGTGTTGAACAAAATTTTTATTGTTTAATCACGCACAGGAGAAATCTCACCAGGCACTACCTTGGCGGTAAACAATACCTGCTAATGGGAATGAAAGACAGAAAAAGTCGGCTTTTAGCTAACACTTACACTTCTACTTCTACTAACATCAATCAACGGCGTTTTGAACAAAATTTTTATTGTTTAATCACGCACAGGAGAAATCTCACCAGGCACTACCTTGGAGGTAAACAATGGCTGCTAATGGGAATGAGAGACAGAAAAAGTCGGCTTTTAGCTAACACTTACACTTCTACTTCTACTAACGTTTCCTACTTGAACATGCCAATGGCTGCTAATGGAGAATGAGAGACAGAAGAATTCGGCTTTTAGTTAACACGCACGCTGCGAATTTTTTATTGTTCAACAACGCACAGGAGAAATCTCCCTTGGAGCACCACCTTGGAGGTCAAGATCTGGTACTAGCGTTAAGACTGCTTACGCACTACGAGGGACGAACGGGTGCCGCTTTAAGGAGCTTCGCCCCTAAAACACTTGGAAGAAACGAACCAAATGCCAGCAACCATGTATGGGTTCAGACAACACCTGGGCACCCAGGACGTCCTTATCCAACTACAAGAACTTGTCGTCAAGAAGGCAACGAGGAACGCGCCGCGGGGGATACTCGCCCTAGACCTAAAAGGGGCCTTCGACTACGTGTCTCACGCGAGCGTGCTCCAAAATCTAAATAAGACGGGATGTGGTCGCAAAACCGTTGCCTACATCACGGACTTCTTAACGAGAAGAACAGCGACCATTAGGATAGGCGAGGAGAAGTTGGAACCTGTCGACTTCGGCGACAGAGGAAGCCCTCAGGGGTCGGTTCTGTCGCCCCTGCTCTTTACTCTGGCCCTCCTACCCCTAAAAAATCTGCTCTAGCAAATTGAAGGCGGGGACCACGCGTTCTACGCCAACGATATCACGGTGTGGACGAACCGAGCCAGGTCCAGTGCCTGGGTAGAGGATGCTTTACAGAGGGCGACAATGACTGTACATGACTGTGCAAAGACCTGCAGGCTGAGCTGCGCTCCACAGAAATCAGAGCTGTTGATGGTCCAGCCGGGAAGACCCAAGAAGGAACCGCCGCCGAACGTGACCATCACCATCGATGGGACGAGCCATCGAGCTCGTGTGGATCCCGGCTCACTGTAAGGTGGAAGGCAACGCCCTCGCCGACCACCACGCCCGAGAACTGTCCATCCGGGCCGAGGGCGAGCTGGCTGAGCTACCCCATCCCGTGACGAGCTTTAAAGACATCACTAAAATGTACAGAAACGCGAGGTGCAAACTTCCTGTACCACACCCGCAACTAATCAGGTAGCAGCAAACGATCCTGCAGCGCACGCAGGCGGGATCGCTGGCACATTGCGTTCTGTTACACCGAATGTACCCGGCGGAGCACGACACATTCTGCCCTTTCTGCTAAACGGAAAGAGGCACTCTGGCACACATCATAGCTGAATGTAAAGAGCTCAAGAACCCCCCACCTCCCCTTCCCCCCAACACCTCCAATTCACAACCCCCAGAGCGATGGGAGACCTTGTTTTCCAGCCCCGCCCTTCCGACTCAGCTCGCACTGACAGCCAGGGGCCAGGAGTTGCTGGAGACATATGGGTCCCGTGAATAGGGAACCACCCCGTCTGGTTCCTACGCGTACCATCGAATATTCTGGCTCAATAAAGTTGAATCTCTCTCCCTCTATCGCAGACTTGTTTGAACTTTACGAGATACTTCGCCATGTCCTCGCCCACTACGAACGGTAGCGGTTGGTCCCGAATTCTATGTCCACTAGCCTGAACCGTCGCAGAAGTTACGCCAGGCGCTTGCGAATACTGACGGAGAGCCAATTCTATTCTTTTCACCTCGAGGCGCTCTTCGCGTTCCTCGCGCTCGCGGCGTTCTTGCCTTTCTGCCTCTTCACGCTCACGGAGTTCTCTTCTTTCAGCCTCCTCGCGGCGTTTTTTGATATCCGCCCAGGCCTCATGAACTTCCTCAGCCGTTACTCCCTCCTTCTGCATGATCTCAAGGATCGCTTGCTTTCGTTTCGCACGGCCCAGAGTAAGGCCGAGTTCATCACAAATTTCGATGAGTTCCTTTACATTAAGGTTCTCCATCGGTCACACTAGCCTCTTGCTATTTGCCCTCGTTAGAATCTACTTGCCGTATCCCCTATAAGTCTACTAGAAAGACACGCATGCCATTCTCAACCTGTCGTGTTTACACCCTCCGCATTAACTTTGGTTTCAAAGCGCTCCAACTTGGCACGAAACAGTCAAAGCTCACTCCGATGCTTCACACAACCTTCTCTAAACTACGACAGCCTGTGCTAGAGAAGTCTGGTGAACTGAGGGGAAAACATCAGGCGCTCACCGCAACGAGGAAGCTGACGCCTGCTGATCCCGCAGCTGCCATCGACGGTTGGGTATCAGGTGTCAGCTTGCGACTGCTTCTGCGCAGAGCTGATAGACGAAGCGATCAAGGCGACTGTGTGTTAAGGCAAATTTATATACATATAAACAGAGGCGTTACATATGCGGCACTAGAGCCGACAGCTTATTGGGCTCGCACAGAGGTGCGAAGACGACCTGGGATTTCTTTGTTCGCTGTCTCTCTCTCCGCGCAGCTTGGTTCATTTATAGCGCTGGCCGAGTCCTTGCATCTGCCAGTAGTTCGAAGCCTCCAATCAGGAACCGCCTTTCGTCGCTGGCTCAAACCGGATCCGCGGATGAGAGGGCTTGCCGCAAGTTGCGTGAGAAATTTTCGTCGGTTGCGTCAGACGCATCGCCGGAGTTGCCGGGGATTGCGTAAGACTCCCGCCTCGTTGCATCAGCTGGTGTTGAAGCTGGTTGCATCAGACAGTCTATCGATGTTGACGCTGGTTGCGTCAGACTTTCTACCAGCTTGAATGCCTTGTCGAAGCAAGGAACTTTGGGTTGGGAGCCCTGGAATAACAGCACCTGGAGTTCTTTACCGTGCACCTAAATCCAAGTACACGGATCGCAAGCATTTTCGTCTCCATTGAAAATGTGGTCGCCGCGGCCGGGATTCGGTCCCGCGACCTTCAGGTTAACAGTGGAGCACCATAACCAGTATACCACTGTGGCGGGTATTTGTTTATATTCGTAACAACCGCTTTATTAAGAAACTCGTAAGTATGCTTCCTTCTATAGGATATATTTAGTGAAATGGAAACTGCGCCGATTTGAAGTGCGTGTCTGTATCTTGGAGGTCTTTTTTCTCTTCTACACAATGTCCGCATTTACTGCGTCTGCGCACGACGAGCCGCGTTCCTGTTCGCAACTTCAAATCAACAGGAAGTGTTTACTGCGCCATGTTGTTAGATTACCCCATTTTTTAAGGGCGTTTTTCTTCCTTCTTTGCATGACAAGCTGGGGCTAGCGTATTGCCGAAAAAATTCACGCTTCGCATCTATATCAAGAGATAACTGATGACCGTGGCGCAAAACATGGTGACGTGTGTCGGAAATTCAATTAAATGCTCGTAGTGCATTTTTACGCACGCGCGAATTAACCCTTCCTTCTTGAGATTTCCTGCATGCGTTATTTTTACGCGTTACCCCGTCCGAATCTTTTGTTTCTGTTCTGTCCTGATACTCCTGATTATTTTTGCAGAGTACCCAGCGTGGCTAGGCAGCCAATTGCCATCCCGTTCTCTAGCGAGGTCTCGTCTCCGCTGCTGCACACATGATTTTAGCCTTATCTTGTGCAAAAAACATTCAAACAACGTGTAATATGCCATATGTCGCACAGCGTCAATAAAGATGAAAAATCGCAAAAGTGGTCTACGTACGAAATGAACGCAAAAAATTACAACGCGTACCTCACGCCCCCCAGCTTGATCCCTACTTACCGAACGCAGAGCGCACGTATTCGGCGCAGCAGTGCCGCAACGTGGTAGCTCACCGCAAATACTTCACACAGCCGGCGCCTAGTCCAATCTCCTAGTATTTCAGGTGACTGTAGCAGCCTAATGTGATGTACGCCGAAAGTAGCTCACAATCACTTTCAGCGTGTGCTCCTAACATCTTGATTCACTTGTGGTTCCCACCTTCCGTCTCTCATTTGAGGGATTATGCATGACGTGAGAACATTCCTTTTAAAATGACATTGCCGTGAGTGTGTCTACATTTATTTTAGTTTGTAACGCTAATTAATAAGGGAAGAGGAGTAGCCGGAGCCATGTATAGGCTCCAAAATGTCCTTAAATACATTTATTAAAAAAGATGTAGGTGAAAAGATCGAGGACCGTGTAGTGTGCGATGTCAGTGCACGATAAAGTACCCCGGGCGGTCGAGCTTATCCGGAATTTTCCACTACGGCGGTTCACGTAGGCTCAGCGGCTTTCGACGTTAAACTCATAAGCGAAAGAAGCAATGCTAATTGAGATGCTTTGGTGCGTTAAACCCCATGAACCAAGCAACTAACAGATCTTATTTGAGTTCCGTTCTGTGTTTCCGGTTCCTTATTTTACTTCCGCTTACAGCTTGGCGTATGAAGACCTCAGTGGCGAGTATGGTCAGCAATAATCGTCTACGTCGTTGGCATCATGCTGAGTCATGAAAAGTGGGTACAGAATGTGCAGTAAGTCAAGTAACGTCGTGCACATCGCAGCATTGCGTATAAGACCGCAATGCCAAGGAGCTTCGTTGCTTGTAGATTCTCACAGAGTACGCTGAAGCTCCTGCATTGCTTTTCTTATGTAGTAACATATTATGTGTTCGCAGAGTTCTGCGCCAAAGAGTTATGTCGTAACCACCGTGAGTGAGACATGAAATATATAGAAGAAAAGGAGGCCGAACTCTTTCCATGAGGATATCAACGTAACAACCAATAACCAGGTTATGTGTTAGTACAGAAAGCGCAGCATTAATTTTCGTTACTGTTGCACGGGTGAGACCAGGTGCTGTATTATTAGTGTTCAGTTAATCAAAACGACAATTTCATGAAGATACGTTGTCTAAGCTAGGATCCCTAATTTAATAAATACTTTAGAATATAGTTGTAAAGTGTTCGCTTCTTTTCAGGCACCCAGATTGCCATACAGACACTGACAACTCAAGCTATGTAGAATGGCAAAGTAACCATTTGGCACATCGCCCTACCGGCGTGCCAATCAGCAGGAACCATATGGAGTGATCCATACCTGCGTTGCTTCGTGCAGCACGCATCACTCAGTGGTTGGCACCCTTGCTGCACAGCCCGAATGGGGACACACCCTCAGGCTGCGCTGGATCCCAGACTCAGGTGCAGATAAGTAGACAATTATTCACGCGCTTCCCTCGTACACGCTTACGAACACACAGGGGGAATAGAATTACGCAAACATAATTGGGAATAAGACATCAAGACACACATTGCGCAAATCGCGGTCGTTAGTTATGTCATCCGGTCAACTTTTTTTCACCGTAAATACTAGCATTGTCGCTTACATCCACTATTTTGCGTTGCTATATCAGTGTCCACGATGTTTGTGTAACCTTGTGAAAGTGCGCCATAGATACGCCTTCCTGACGCCGACCGATGCACACAGCTTACATAAAGGACCTGCGCACCTATGATGGGTCACATGCCGCACTTGGAGTCATTCCATATTCCTCTGTAATAGTTTGAGCGAATGCCACAGCACAAGCAGCAGCTGTCGTAAAAGGGAACCATGAGAAGAAAAAAAAATAACGTCATCTTGTGGTACTTCTGGTACATCTGGGTCTCCGATCGTAAAGCGTTTTCGAGTCACACAGTATGCGAGTAGACGATCGCCGTCGTCGCTGCAGAGGGTCAGCAGCGATGATGACTACGTTCACCACTTAAGCAACCTCAAGGAAAGACTAGTTGAAAGAAATTACCCGGAAGACGCTCTAAACAAGGTCAACAACGAAGCATCTCAACTAGATAGGAAGTCAACACTAACTAAAGGGCCTCCGTAGCACAGCCCAACCAGCCGCCAGCATTAATAATTCAAATACTCAAATGCTCTCCCCAACATGAATAATATCCTCCGTACTACCCAATGCTCCCAAGCAACGAGCGCCTAGGAAAGCGTTTCTTGAAGTACCAAAGGTCGCGTATCACCGAAATATATACTTTAACGCCGCGTTATAGCATGCAAAAGTAAACCCTCATTCTACTGCCCACATAACCCCTTGTTCTCATCCAAGATGTAAGACAAGCAAACACCTTCAAGATGACGGTATAGTTAAAAGCACCGGAACGGAAACGATTACGTCCATCATATAGAATCTTGCTTCACCTGCACTAGTGCAAACGTTATCTACATGGTCGACTGTTCATGTTGTCACAAACGATACCTTAGAGAAATAAGACAGCCTGTTAAGGTTAGGTTAAACGGGCATTGAGCGGCCACGGTGAAGAAATTACCGAAAGCAGTGGCACAACATTTTAATTTGGAAGGTCGCAACTTCGACGATCTTAAAGTTTACATACTTCAGTCATACTTCCCGTCATCAAGAGATAGAAAATATACAGTCATACCTTATTCACAAGATCAATACACTCCAGCGAGAAGGTATTAATGCTTCAAAGAGGGCTCTTGAATCCATTCGATATGGTACACACACAACGAAAACCAATCAGAGTTGAGCCCTTCTTCTAGGAATGTCTAACCTACCATTGTTCGTGGGGCCTCCTCTGACAACCACAACTCAGCGACACGTTTGTGCTAAGCGGCCTTAATTTTTACAGTGTAAATGTCTGCCATTCACCAGCTTCCAGGAGTTGTGCTACTTTGTGCACAGAATATTTAGCACTTTCTCTCCAATCCCTCTTCTACTTCACAAATCTTCCAGGGTCCTTGGCGGCGTGAAAAAGCTGCGTGTTGTGGATGCTTCATCGATGCCTTACCTTACAGTAGGAAACCTTAATTCACCACTAATGATGATGGGTCACCGAGCTGCCGACATGATCATGGAAGACAACGCGCAGTAAGCGCAATCAAAAACAAGTCAGCGCCACTATCCAAAATTGATGTTCTGCTGTGGGAGTTACGTCAGGCACTCAAATTTTGTGCAGCATCGCCCAATTGCACACTAAATGATTTATTGCAGCAAATCTACGGAGGCAAAGTGCTAGAGACCCCGATACTCTGTGATGTCAGCGCACCTTAAATAATTCCAAGTGGTCGAAGTGATCCGGAGTCATCCACGACGACGTGTCTCATATCTTTTTTTTTTTGTGAATTCAGTCAATGCCAGTGAATTGTATTACCATTCATTTATTTAGCCCTGTATGTCTCCTATCACTCGAACATCTGCGTGTTGCATTGATGTAACCCTTTTACACGAAAGCAAAATAATAAACGGTTACGCACGTGCGTCACAAACTTGCAAAATAGCCTGAAACTACCGTCATTTACGGGTTAACGGCCGCAGACGGTTCGTGCTTTTGCGACGCTACATGAGTAAATATGGCACTGGTGCCGTTGCTCTTTGAGTGGACTTGAAGCGCAAGACGGAAGCACCACTGTGGGTAAGTGGAGATTGTGTGGGCTTTTCACGACGTTTTCCACGTCCTTGATCTGTTGATAAACCTTCGACATGTCTCGGAAAAACGTTATGTGGCGTTGAGCTAAGGGCATTCTCATGCCATCACTACTGGTAGTTTATTGTCGATGCCTTGGAGCATGTCATGCGTCTTGCACAGAGCAAGTCCGTTATGCTCCCCTTTCGCCTCCACCTTCTAAGGATATTTCGGAAGGTGCTAACGTGACTAGCATATGTGTATGCGTTTACTGCAGGCACTAATATTTAATCATTTATGCCTACGATGTCGGACACTACACGGCTCGTCATAGTTGTTTTCACCTCATTTTTATTTATTCATCTTACATTTGGTGGATATTTTATTATGCAGAACTTTATTTGAGGAGTCACGTGTGTATCGAAGGGGTTTAACGTATTGGCCGCAGATGTATATGCTTTGAAACATACGAATATTATATAAGCGATGCTTTTGCTTGTTTTTATTGAGAGGTAATAAAATGTGAACGAAAATGCCCACTGAGGTAAACCAAACAGAGCACATGGATGTTAACCATTAAAAACAATTGATCATCCAGCTGTTGGAAGTGTCAATATATTAGGCGTCTTGCACGTTTAACGTACGTTGCACACATGCAACCTCAATATGCATTCCTCATGACATGGAAATGTAGTCGTACGTGTTGCATATGAAAAAAAAGTGATGCTAATGCTCTGATAGTTAACGTTAAATTTCATGCTTTAAATGCTCGTCATTCTGCACACTGATCTAACGACGGGCATCTGATTTTTTATATGCAGTATATCTTAATTTTTTAACTATATCTGAAATTTCATGCTAGTCGAGTAAGTGGCATATCTGTGTAGTTTTTGCTTCCATCGGTGCACCGTTACACTGCACATTCCTCTTAGTTGTTGGGTTGTGGTACCAAATTGTAAGTCCCTCTTATTCTTTTGTGTGCAAATGGTTATGGCGAGCATCTCTAAAGAGAACAGCTGGGCATGGCTTTTAATCGCAGTCACGGCGACAAAAAAAAAAACTGCATGTACTTGTGCGTCCATCACGGATTAGCAGGCTGCATAGCTGCACAAATTGACGCATTTTTAAATCAAGATTGTCGAAACATATCTTATGAGTAATAATTTTGTTAGCAGATTTCTTTCCAGACCAAACAGTTTTTGTATCAAAGGTACACTAAAAACACGACAGAATAGCAACATTACGCATCAGAAACTTGCGTTGTACCACTGCGGGTGGGCTGTGAAAACTTAAGTACCAATGCAATGGAATGAAATTGTGGTGGCGGATATACCCGACGTTTCATGGACTAGTTATTCAAGGTGTCGGCAATATTATTGACAGCATACACGAGGTTCAGCAGTTTATCGTCCTGCAATAAAGAGAGGCTACAATACGTTCGTCGGGAGTCCACGGCTTGAACTTGAGAAGTATGTGGAAAAAGAATCTTTGTATTACTGTCGCACAAAAATATCGAAATAGCTAGAAAAAAATGAAATTTCATTACTTCACGCATAAGTACGACCAATAAGGTTCCGGCTATCCAAGAGTTAACAAAAGAAAGCTTGCTACACACGTTGCATTTTTACTTAATTTCGTTGCGTAATTTATAAAATTATTGCCAACACATCTAAGTTGTTTGTAGCCACGTTCATTCGGCTGAGAATTGGGTATCGGACGAACATAGTCCACACTATGATCATGATCACATACAGGCCGGTGTCACGCCAAGTATACCACGCCAAGTATACCAGGCATTTTAGCGGCCGTATCAAATGTAATAAAAAAATCCCGTTCATTTATTGCATTGGAAACGGTCATATCTTAGAATGTACCGAACAGAAAAAAAAAACTTTCTTTCACCTATGTTAGTCCCGAATTTTGCTAAATATTGTCCCGGTGTTCTTCGCCTTTGATTTTATTCTGAGAGCATCATTTCCCGTGCCAATGCCACATATTATTTACATATTAAGGTGTTTACAAGAAAGTGTTACCATGTTTGAAGCTCAATAAAATTGTTTCTATTTTTCTATGCGATATAAGCCTCAAGAACTGTTCCGAAAATGTGCTACGTTGCCACGTTTTACCCAGTAATATTACGATATATCTGAATTCCTCCGTAAGAAACACTTACTCCACGAAATATATTTTGTGCTCAAATGTCTTAAGACTACATAAGTTTGTAAATCTTGCAAAGGCATAACAAATTTCAGAAAATCTTCATTCTGCTCCACAGTCGTACAAAATTTACACCATGTACGGCACCCATTAAAACAGGATTATGACCGAATCGGAAGAGCATAAATAGTTCATATTGCTTGGCCGTTTCGTCAGTATTTTGTGTTTTAGGCTAGAATATCATTTTTAATGTTCATATTTGAGGGCGAGCTTCCCATTGGTTCCTATTGCAGCTTCGCTGCACGGCACGTTGTCACTAGTGCTCCACGCTGTTTCTAACATATGTGATCGCAGTCAACACTGGTACAGCAGGTCGAATCTTTTCTGTATGAAAACTTATTGGAAAATTAGAACTGACCCTAGACTATACTACTACATGCGTTTGTTCAGCATGTCATTGCCTAATTTTATTTCTTACGGAGGGGCTGTTTAATTGCGGCGTAAGTCCGTACGTCGTGGGCAAAAAAGAAATTCGGGCAGGTATGCGCCAGAGGAATTGGGCAAACCCCACCACCGCATACTGCAGGTGTAAACATCGGGGCTTAAATTAAGGCCGGGCCCGGGGAGCCCCCCCCCCTTTATTTTTTAAGGAGGAGTCCGGGGCCCCTGCGGCACCCATTTGAGAAGTGCTGGAGTTGAATATTTTTGCAGTAGTGCTTTGTATGGGGAAAATAGCCTGCAATTTTCCGAATGATGATTTAATCGTGAATGTTTGGTTGACGGGGTGTCAACAAAACAGAAGAAAACAGGTATCGTCGTGCTGCTGAATGCAATTCACTGAGACACTGAACACCACGGACAACGCCTCCTGAAACCGGAGTCACCACCCTGTTCGACAGAGCGTCTTGGCACAGCATATTGTTTCACGAGGCACCTGAGTGTGAAGCTACCTGCTCGTGAATCAGTAATGGTTCACATTGGTCTGTATAGTTTTCCACTCAATTTTCATTCTTTTAGTTGTGCATCACAAGTCTGTAATTGTAAATACCCATGTACTTTGCCTACTTTATTAGGCAAGTAGTAGTAAAAATAAAATATAGCATTGTCATGCCCGAGGTTCTGAATACAGTGAGTCAACTAATGTTACTTATTTTGTGCTCACATATCTTTAAGCCTTTATATCCCGAGGTATTTTTGAAATATCGTTCCCAAAATAATTTCATTTATTGCTTGATTGGATTGACAAGTTGAATAAATGCCCGAAATACATTCCCAATAATATAGGTACTTGTATAGCATTCATAAGCATTCGTTCAGTTCTAGAGGCAGTTGGTTTCGCTCCACCGTGATCATCGCAAACAGCTCTCTTAACGCTTAATCTATAGCATATGTATATACAGTGAAATCTCGTTGATACGATTCTCTAATACGTTTTTCAGCCTAATACGTTCTTGAAGCAAAACGGACAGGCGAGCTATTTGGTACTGATTCATAATGGTGTAATAGTAGCGCAAAAAAAGACGAAGCCCGAAGAGACGAAACCTCACATGTGAAGTTCAATCCACCGCCCTTGTCGTTAAAAGGTCGGAGTACCACATCCGCATATGATTCGATATGTGCACTTCTCGTCAAAACCAAAAAATCGTCGACATAACGAAAAACTTTTATGGCTATGCCCTGCAAATCAATCTGCAAGTCCCTGTCAACCTTGTTCAAAAATATGTTGCTAAGCACGGGGGCAACTCGTGACCCCCCAAGTAACGCAGGATGTTGAGTCAACGTTGTTTGAATGCAACGAATGTCAGCAACGTTAGACAGTGAAACACCACATTGTATTAACGTTGCTGGAGCTACGTTGCCTTAACGCTGTGTTTTTGATGTTGCAACAACAATAAAATGGTCACGTTGCCCTAACGTGGTGTCTTTAATGCTGCAACAACAATAAAATGGTCACGTTGCCTTAACGTGGTGTGTTTAATGTTGCAACAACAATCAAATGATCACGTGATATCAACGTGATATATAGACATCATGCCAATGTTTATAAGTTAACGTAGAGGCCACATAGAGAAAATAATCTCTGAAACATCCAATAACACAAACGGGAACCTTTCTGACTTTTATGTATGCTCATATTTGAATAAAGGTTGACAATGGCTAGTTGGTGCAGTTTCATAAACGACTGAAGAAGCACGAACAACACACACAAGAGTTAGAGCTTAGCATTTTTGTCTGTGTTTTTCACACTCCAATCCTTCTATGGATCACATGCAGCTGCAGCCTATGTTGCCCTTTTATATCTGTAACTAAACGCACAAAACACAGTAAATTTACACGTGTAAAAGAGTTAAGCAGGAGCATTCAGCATTTTATGACCTTGTTAAAGGGGTTGAGACATCAGTTTCAAGCAATAAAAGGCCTGCTGTAGGCTTCCTCTCAACATGTATGCATACAGACTTGTAGGATACAGATGCCTGTCCATGTTAATAACTACTGTGCAGTCGTAAAAATAACACTTGTATGTTGCAATATATGTTTTCACTTTTTCTTCAGCATGTTTGGGACGTTAAGCCCCAGATATTATTATTATTATTATTATTAGCATTCAGCATCATCATCGGGGCAGGCCATCACCCTGGCATCGTGTTGCAACTAGTTTTGCCTCCCGACCCATTCTGGGTCTTTTTTAGTAATGAAACGCAACTAAAGGTGTCAGATAGTGTGAAACGGCTCGCAAAGAAGTAAGAAGAGCCACCAAGTAGCAATCAAGACCAGGGCGCATTTCGAATGAGCAAACTTAATGACTACGCTGCAAAAGAACTGTTGTGACGTTGCCCGAGTGAAATAATGGTGAGCAACATGGCGATTTCGCCATCAGAGATGTGTCTCACAGGACACCTTCAAGGCAACTGTAAGTCCTCAAAACAGCACTTAAAATATACGTGACAGCGAATGGTCAAAAGAACAAGTCAGATTAATGAAAGGTTGCACTGCTGTGACCATTGCAGGATCAGGTGTCATGTGTACAACACGGAGTTGGATGTGCCAACACTGACAGTTCCAGAAACTGAAAAGGTAGTCGCCACCGTGGTAAAGAAATTCAATGGCTACTTGGCGCCCAGAAAAAATTAAATCTACACATAATACGTATTACCATGCAGGAAGCAAAGCTGGGGGAAGCCTTCAGCGCATTTCTCACAGACCTCAAGGCAAAGACGAGACTGCAATGGCAAAGGTCAGCGAGACAATATGATCCACGACCAAGTCATTTTAGGGATCAAGAGGTACCCATGAAACTGCTGAAACTGGAGGACCCAACCTTGGAAACATCTGCAAAAGTACCTCACGCATGAAACGTTTGCGAGTGAACTAGAAGCATTCAGGCAGAATGCCAGTGTGTCCAAGGAAGAGACAGACCCTTTGCACGTCGTCAAGACAACCAAGCACAAGCAAAACGCAGCGACGACATCCTCTGAATGTGCAGGTACTGTGAAAATGCGCACGTTTTCTACAAAAAAGAGCGTTTCAACAAAATAAAACAAAACTGCTCTTAACAAAACCACTTTGCTATGCAATACAAGTCCCGAGCAAGCACCTGAGCGGTACACAAGAGTGGATCGAGCCAGGAGGAAGTGCTGTGCTAAGAAAAGAAAAAGGATGGCATCTTTGTTGCACTTCACATTACAAAGAACAATGAAAAGATGAGATTCCAAGTTGACAGCAGCGCATCAGTGGATGCCATTCCTAAAAGCTATGTGCGAAAAAAGCTTGAGAAGGTGCCTTCACACTTGATAACGTACAATGGAACAATCATTGTTCCAAATGAGAAGTGTTGACTCAATCTCAAAAATGTAACAACACAGAAAATATACTTAGTCAAGATTGTCAAAGTGGACATGCACTTTGCACCTTTACTGCGGAGAGAAACATCAAATATGGGACTCAATGGTGAACTACATGTTGATGTCTGCACTTGGACAGAGCCCAGCATCATTGAAGAACACTATTGACGATACATTTCAGCGCGTACCCATGTGACACCTGATGGTACATAGAAGCAAAAAAACACTGTTACTCGGCTTGCAGTTACACCTGAGGTGTCAACTACAAGCCAAGTACCACTCAGCATAAAGCCACAGCTACCGTATGTCCTACAAGAACTCGAAAAGAAACAAACAATTGCCAAGGTGGATCAGCTGACACCATGGGTGAGCTGCGTGGTAATTGACAAAAAGAACTCCTGTGAAGTGCGAACCTGCATCAGTCTGAAAACATTGAACAAAGGAGAGAACGCCCCCTGCCAGTGCTAGAGGGTATCTTACAAGAACTCTCACAAGCAAGAGTGTTCTCCAAGCTGGATCTAAAAAATGGATGCTGGCTTTGCATCCTGGATCAAAGTCGAGTCAGCTGACAACCTTCCAGAACCCGTTTGGATGTTACAGATGGCCTAGGTTACAATTTGGTTTGGCTGTGAGCGGATTTTTCAGAAGCGATTCCAAACAGTACTTGAAAGCCCAGAAGAAGTCACCTGCCGCAAATGACATACTTGTGTATGGTACTGGAAATAACATGACCCAGGAAGAACATTACAGAAGGTGGAGGTTGAAGAGGCTGCTCAAGAGATGCACAAAGGCATCTGCATCGACAAGCAGATGCTAGAATCAAGCACAGGACAAGTGATCTTCTTGGGTCACAAACTCACCATCAAAGGACTCATTCACCCTCATAAGCCCAGAGCGACCGCTGAAATGTTACCTCCCATGGATGCAAGTGGTGCACACGACATTGTGGTATAGTGAACTACGTTGCCACAGCTTTCCAGGGCATACTGGAATTTGATGGAACTAATCAGAAGCCCAATGGCAAAGTATGCTGGGTGGACACGATCAAACGAGCAGACAGAAGCCTTTGAGGCAGTGAAATGTCCCGTGACTGCAACACCAGTGCTCGCCTTGATGACAAAGAACTCATCATTCAATGTGACACTAGTGAGAAAGGCATTGGAGCAGTACTATACCAGGAGGGAGCACCAGTCTCATATACCAGTCGCACACTCACAATGACAAAGCCTCGAGCGCCGAAGTGTGGCACAAAGGCATGGGAATTTGAGCCATCCACTAAGTAATGATGCCTTTGCACTGGAGCTGAAGCAGTTAGAGTTCTCTGTTCGTTGACAGAGGAAGGGTGTCCTCATCGTGGTGCAAGGATGAATTGCTGCCTCCAGCTACGTGCCTTCACAACATTGACTGAACACTGCAAGGAGTGCAGTCGCCTGACAATGCGGCCATCGAGTCCTCCATTGGCCAGAGGTAATGCCACCTGTTCGGGCCCACGGATTGGACCAACATGACTTCATTTGCCTAAGCTGTGATTCGCTGAAAATGATGTGATGAGGCGGTATATGCTGGACAACTATGGAGAAGGTTCGTTTTTTTGCCACGGGCTGCAGCGCACAATTTGCTACCGCCCAAAACTATGAACTTATGCTTTCATTCTATTAAGTTTTATTCCTGCACAAAATGCAAATAAACCCAAATTTCTCACACGCCCACATCACTCTTTGCCAGCTCCCACACATACGGGTAAGATACAATAAGGAATAGAGCCTGTGGCACCAAGATCATACCACGTCAACATTCATGGCAAGACTTTTAAGAAGAAACATGCCCAGACGTCAAGCCCAAGACGAAACTCTACAACCATGCAGTAGCTAACTACTGGTCCAGATATCGTTGACATCATGCCAGAGCCAGCACCAGACACACTGCTTGAGTCTGCGAGCAACTATTCACCAAAGATAGTGGAAGTATGAAATGATGTACAGTACTCAGAAACAATCAGGTCAGTGCACACCCCGGCCCGTGAGGAGGAAGCTTATGCCACGATACTTCAGTGACTTTATAATGTCATAGACTGAACAGTTCTTCCTTTCCTCAAAGAACAGAGGATGTTGCAATATATGTTTCTAGCTTCGCTTTTACATTCAGCATCATCAGGGCAGACTGTCACAATTGTGTCTTGAGAGTTACGGCTTGCTTTCCCACCTGACCCATCCTAGGTTTCTTAGCAGTAAAGACGTAAACCAAACATCATAGACACACCATTTATGAGGGGCGTGGCTTCTGTTTAGAAGCAACTTTTTGAGCAACAAAGAGAGAAGTTTGGAGCAGGAAGATAACACATGAAGCAAAGATTCATTGCTTTGGAGCAACAACCCATTGCTAACATGCAAAGGCCAAACTGCGCATGCAGTATCACACAAAAAAAGCTGTTACTAAAAACACATGCATTTATTAATTACTTAATGCACTAAGTGAATTTACTAATACAAAATTCATTAAACTGCAGGGAACACAAGATTAGTGATCATATTATGTAACATTTGCACAGTGAAGTACAATTTAGTCACAGCAAAATATCATCAGTCTATAAAATCAAACGAATTATCACTGCTTAAAAAATGTAACTGTAAGAGGATATAAGGGCAAAATTAAGATTAGTTAATGAATGCATAGAAGAGCAAATCTTTGGGCACGTTGGTCGTACATGCTTAAAACTAACAGAGCGGAAACGACAAGGACATAGGAGAGTAACAGAAGCGCTGTCGTCTGTCGCGTTTGTTACTCTCCTAAGTCCTTGTCATTTCCACTCTGTTAGTCTTAAAGGGCCAGTAAATAGACTCCGACTTTTTTTTTACACCCCCCCCCAAACAAGCTCGCCAATTCATACAGTAGACCACGGCAATCACATTTTCCGAATATTACACGCCGCGCAGACCTTCCATTTCGAAAAACAATTCCCACGCCTCTTTCCTTCACCTGACCAATCCCCCTCGTACGCGCAGTGACGCAAACTTGCCCATGGGCAACTTGACGTACCACTGAGCTCGTCGATTGGTCTAAACCAGGTCTCAACAAACACTTGTCAAGTTAACGTCAGTTCCTGTTTCCACCCACCACTACGAAACTGTGCCTTGTTTTTTGGCCCTGCGGTGATGCAGTTTCAGCCACACATTTGTCACGCGTATATTCCGTACACTGCATAGCACCTGCATGCACTTCGCCTTCGACATGAGGCAAAGCGTTGTTCAGTTGTCGGCTGCAAATCGAGCGGAGAGAGGGGAATCTCCGGTAGCTCGGACAGGTCGCGCTTGCTCGTGCAGCAAGCAGGGTTCTCCAGACTTTTCTCTCGCACCCCTTTGACGTCTTGGAAAGCAAGCACGCATCCCTGCTGCATTGTGAACTGTCACAAAGGCTTAAAACTACTGAAGAGCCGAAAACTGCCCGTCAAGTTACGGAGCACGTGTAAAAATGTAAACAATAAACAACCAGGAGCCGCAGCAAGTGGAAGTGCATTGCGGCTATCGAGCTCGCCAACGACGTCAATTGCAGACGTCGTGTCATGTTGCCAAAGTGGGTGGAGTCATGACAACGGGCTATGCCTTCCCCTCCCTGTGGCGGAGACAGGTGGCGAGGCCGTGCAAAAATTTGAAACCAGATGTTCTAACCCCTGCAACTTCCTTATTATAGCATGTACTCGCAAAATTCTTGTGGCAGCATGTTCACATAACAAACGTGCGCATATTTCTCTTCATTACAATTTTTGGACCTCGGGGTTGTTTACTGGGCCTTTTGGGGATAATTAATGCGATCACACTGCATGGAATCCGTTACATAATGAAGTAAGCAAACAATTGTGAAGTCAAACTGCACCTGTATTGTGATGCTTCCCCGCAATCATGTTTTAGAGCGGTTTCAGATTAAACACACATGAAACAGACCTACTGAAACAGGAGCTACATGCTTGCATGACACGAGGCAACTACAACCAACCCTACGATTGACAAGAATCATGGAAGTGGAACCAACTGGAACCATGGAGCCAGAAAAACAGCAGTCTGACAAAGCCCTTACCCCTGGGGAGCATAAAAGGTGATGAAAAAGCTTTGAGTAGAAGATACAATCAGAAAAATAACATGTTACTGGAGATTGTAAGAAAGTACAATCAGTCTGACTCACAATAAATCAATGAATATATATAGACATGTCTGGCTTTTGAACAAAAGAGGGTGCCCATTCCTGTTCGAAGCTTCCTCGACAACTGTTTGCAGTACTCAAGTACCTGGTTGCATCACTGACTGATGAAAACGTGATACAGCAGCTATTTCATATGCTCTGCACTTATACCTCTGTTAGGGACTTACATCGTCAAGAAAGCATTCCATTCTTTCTATAGCTGTCTGTAAGTAAATATGGGCCAAAAAATTAAACAATTGCAAAAAAAGTGCGTAATCTGTTTGGGCCAAAGCCATAATTCATGGCACACAAATGAGACACCAGGCCTGCAGAACACACTGTCTGTAAGCCTAAACATCAAATTACACCATGAGTTTGAATATCAGTTTGAACAAACGCACCTCCCGATTGTGCGATTCCCTCACTCTAGTGGGTCAAGCGAGAAGACACCCAACTGAGACAGAGCTGCTAATGAGATGCCATTCTTTGTTCACATGACTTCACGCAGCCAACTGCATTGTTTATGATGATGGTAGTCCCTGCCACAGTGGTCTGGGGGTTATGGTGCTTGACTGCTGACCCGAAGGTGGTGGCATCCAATCCCGGCCATGGCGGCTGCATTCTGATGGATGCGAGGTGCTTGAGGCTAGTGTACTTTAGATTTAGGTGAACATTAAAGAAAAACCAGATGCTCAAAATTTCTGGAGCCTTCCACTACGGTCCCTCATAATCATACCATGGTTTGGGGACGTAAAATCCCGACAATTATTATTATTATTTCACGATCATGGTAGTGAGTCTAAATCGAAACTGCATATAACGTAGCAGCCTCTTTCCTCTGAGGAAGCTAAAAGAGCAGCTATGTCATAACGAAGTCACTTCAGTGCTGAAGCACAAGTCTCTTTTTCACAGGTCACGACGTGCACTGTTCTGTTCATTACGAAGTGTTTCCTTGGTGTACTTCCTTTGTACTTGGTGTACAGTAGCACCAGGTTTATGCAGCGGTCTGGACCATTGATCCATTTGGTCAGCTTCTGCAACACTTTCCTAGTTGTTCACAAGCTCAATAGCTGAGGCACATGTCATAGGTGTGCTCCTTTCTCCTTAGCATGCCACCATACACTTCAATGTTGTAAGATCTGGTCATTGCTGGTTCTACAACAATGCCTTTTTCCCATGGCACTCCAGGCGTGAATGGTCGTACTCTTACAGAGTCTCCTTTTTTCAGCAGGGGTAGCTCCCGTGCTTTCTCACTGTAGTAGTTCCTTATTCGTTCCATCTTTTTCCTACCAATCAGTCTGCTGGTGCAGGGTGGGTAGATCAAGCAGCATGTTTCTTGTCGACAAAGTAGAATCGGTTCATGAACCTGTCAGCAGTTTAGCGGGCTTGCCTTTGTGTTCCAGCATGGTGTATATCTGTGGTCCAAGAAGCATACCTGCGGCTCATGAACACTTTTGAATGCTTTCTTCAACAAAGGCTTAGTTGTATTTACCACACTCTCAACGATTCCATTAGACTGAGGGTGATTTGGGCTGGATGTCGTGTGTGAACTGTCACTCCTTGGTGAACTTGGCGAACTCTATATATGACAATTGTGGACCATTATCGCTAGTCAGCACAAATGGTAGTTCATACCTGGAGAGGTCTGTTTCCCGATCATCTTGTCGCGCTGCTCCCCAATGTTACATTCATGCGCTTTTAGGTACAAGGCGGGGAGAGAGGAGCCGATACGTTCTTTAGCTTGCTGCTTTCAGCAGCGAAAGCTCTAGCGGGTATACACTTCGTTGCGTGTCGGCGCAAAGTGTGCATGGAACGTCTGCTGCACAACAAAAATGTCCCTTTCTGCATGATAATTGATGGTAGCGCAGGCTTAAGACACGGACAAAAGAAGGCACACGAGACACCACAGCGCTATGGAGTTGCCTCAGTTGAAGGACCGAAGTCTAAACTATTGTAGATTAAGGGCCACTGGTGCGCCGGCTATGGTAATTCGGAGGATCACCGTCCGTTCGATGGACACAGTTTCTTGGCTTGCAAATCATGCACATACGCGCTCAGGTGTCTCTACTGTGGACGCTATTTCGTGGTGGAAGGTCCGTATCAAGTGTGCTCACCGGTGATGCTTAGATGTTGCGTGGAGGTACAGTGCTGTTCCCAGTAGTGCTTGCCGTTTTCGGTCACACGACTTCTCACGCTGTTTGACGCCTTTGCCCGAGAATGCTGAGCGCGTAGACACAAGGGTGCAAATGAGATGCGCCATGCCGCCGTGTTGTTTGTGATGATGATAGTGAGTTGAAATCGAAATTGCGTGTGATGCAGTTTCGATTTCAGCTTCATTATAAAGTTAGGTGGTCTTGTAACTTTGGCAGGGCATGTAGCAGAGCTTGCAGTGCAAAAATGCGTTTTTTTTTAATGCGAAGCATTTCTTAGCGAACCTCAGGCACTTTGGCTGTGTCTGTCTGTCTGTCTGTCTGTCTGTCTGTCTGTCTGTCTGTCTGTCTGTCTATCTATCTATCTATCTATCTATCTATCTATCTATCTATCTATCTATCTATCTATCTATCTATCTATCTATCTATCTATCTATCTATCTATCTATCTATCCGCCTACGCCTGGGCGCTCTCGTGGTCGTCTGGCAAAGCAGAGGATCAATGTATGAACAACACGATTAACTGGTCATGACATGAATAACGCAAAATACCTGTCGCGTACGTCATGAAACCCTTTCTCTCAGTCACGTGTGGCACATAACCGAATACCAGAGTTCATGTTATGGGGGTATGTGCCACAGGTGATACAGACTCTCAATCAGCACAGTAACCGAAACATACACATTGACAGGCGAAGAAAGTGATAACCAAGTTTAACCAACATTTAACCAGTAATCATTAACGTGCACTGACATCGCACAGCACACGGGCCTTTATTATTTCGCCTCCATCGAAATCCAACCGCCGCGGTCGGGATCAAAATCCGCGACCTTAGGCTCATCAACCGAGCACCGTAACCGCTACACCACCGCGGCGGACGCAATGAAATTGAGGGAGATGAAGACAAAACAGCTCTGGAAGACGCTCAACTACCATCCACTCGTTCACGTGGTCCGCAACGTGGACCTACAATAACTCAGCTTCCTACAATAACTCTGCCGAGGGGACCATGCCCCTCATCATTGCCGGTGACTTGAACATTGATTTATCAAAACCCAACAACGCCTGCTTCTTACACAGCGATGAAAGACAGCTTGAATGTGAACAGGGCATCACAAGACCTCGTTGCCAGGTCCAGGACGGGAGGTATCATAGATCATTTCTTGGTAAGAGGTATTCACGATTTCCACCAGCTGTATTATACCTTTCACTTTACTACACTAAGACCCCTCGTAGCCACGATCACGAACGGATTCGATAACAAGTCATGTCAATTAAGCTGCTGGTGCTCACTGATCACGGTGATGATGACTTTGTTGGACTGTCAAAAACCCGTTCCACACATTCATACGAGTTCGTGAAACGTGCGTGCGTTGTCTATCATAAGGGTCAAGTATAAGAATAACACTTAAACGCAACTGTAACATAACTGCAACTGTGAGTGTAACGTACGTGCAGGGCGCCTGCGTGCCACTCGGCTGTGTATATATATCTAGAGAAATTTTTTCTGGAGGAAGCTTATACGCGTTGCGCTTGTCCTGTGCATCTGTTTCCTTTAATTGTCCTGTACGAATCCAAGCTATCCAATATTGCACTATACATATCAGCGTCCCATGCAGGGGCGTAGCCAGGGGGGGGGGTTGAAACCCCCCCGAAATTTTTCAATTTTGCTTGCGCATATATACACACGCACACATACAAACGCACGCACGAACATACATAATGTATGGTTGAACCCCCCCAGAAAAAAATTTCTGGCTACGCCCCTGTTCCCATGTCGTTGTTGGCATCGTTGCGCAACTGTAAACAACTGGTTATATAACACATGCGCGACTCTTCAACGTATGGCACATTACTCTAGCGTCATTCCTTCACGTTTTGCTCAATGTGAAAAATTAGGCCACAGTCACTTTCCTGCGCATGCTTCGCATAACGCTTCGCATAACATCGGTTCCCACGGTACGTGGGATCTGCCGAAATTTTTTATGAACTTGCACTTAAAAGATGTCAGTGGAATGAAACTTTAGAAATAATTCAAAAATACCAATACAATTTGTACGTAACATGTCTAAAATTACCAAATTAAAGCACAAGCGACGCATATACACAGCCTTCGTGATTGCCAATTTTTATGCTTGTCTCGGAGGCTATAATTTACATCACTGGCTTACATTGCATATTGAGGGCGCAGCGGTTGCATCGCGGGCTCTTTCAATCACGTGACAGTTTCGCCAGAGAACACCTTCGCGCCCAAAACAACATTGCAAGGGCTGCTTAGCCTCTCTAGGCTGGTGCCGCGGTCCCTTCATTAGTGTGAAACTTTAGGATGTCAAGAAATCGTGCGGCTGAATTTATCAGTTTTGTGTTCTGCTGTGCCCCCTCCTGTCTGCGTACACTTCAGCAAGGCTTTCGGCGGCGACGGCTTCTACGGTAGAAGTCTACGGTAGCGTGGTTCCACCTGGCACTTCACACGCTGGTCGATTCCACGAAAGATCGAAAAAGGGTGTATATTTGATGTTTCCGATTTTCCTGATAATTTTGTATGTTGTTCACATATGATTGCACAGCACGAAATCGCAGTTCGTTTTCAAATAAATTTTTTTTTCAACACAGCAAAATTCGACAAGTGTCGCCGGTTGACGACGACCATTTTACGAAGAATGCGTTTTCGTAACTTTGGAACCATGCTGGCAGCTACTCAAGCTATATATTACAAATATCTTTCTTTTTGGCGGAAGTAGAAGTAAAGAGGAAATAGCTCTTATCATTTCATAGAATTCTGAATAAATTATGTATTTTTGAAAATTCACGAAAAACGCTGCGTTTTTGAAAATCAGTCAAATTTGGGACGCTATGGCTACTTCTGTGAACATCTTAGCTTGTTCATATTTGCAGTATGAATAGGCCTTTATGTGAATAATGAACCTCTTCATTTGTATTTCTCTAATAATATATAAAGTAGTAAATTTTCATGCTCGAAACACCAAAAAGAAAAAAAGTGCTCCTCCATTCAAAAATCTATAATAAAAAAAACCCATTCTCAATTTTCTTCAAAGTCCCCCAAAATGTTCTAAAAGGACTGCAGATTGATATTATGAAAAAACATGTTGCATCATTTTTATTACAACAAAAGCAGAAAATGTCAAACATTGTGTTTCCAGAGCGTGGTGGCCACTGCGTAAAGGACATCTCTAGTAACGAGAAAATACAGTAACACGTCTTTTTTCTTCTCTGAGCTTCGTTAACCAGCAGTAATGATCTATTGTTGGAAAGTGGGAACTGTTTTGTAAAGAAAAAAAAAAAGATCGTTCCAATTAAATGCGTTTGCGACACCACTTACATTCCTCGTCGACGGGCAGCACGGACATTTTCATTCCTCTGGATAATTTTTCTTTTAGTAAATGCGCTTATATAAAAGTAACGAAGCTAAACGCGAAATATGTGTAGCTGAGTCGATCATGCATTGTAAGAATGTGAGAAATCTCAAATGGCGGCAGTGGTGAACGGCGAGTACCGCAGTGCAACCTAAGCACAGCAGCCGCACATTGTTTGCCAGGCTTTGTCGCTATGCACGAGAAAAAGCTGGGGTGTCGATTGCGTTGGTTACACGATACAGTTTTCACCGCTCGTCGCTCTCCCGCCCGGTCTCTGGATCCACACAGTGCGGATCGTGTGGCCCGCGCTACAAGCACTCGTGTAAACGGAGTAGCATGCGTTAGGCGGACAGGTGCAAAGGGCGGCGCGATGGACGCCCGCCTGAGCAGACGACAGCAACGAGTACGGCTGTGCCAGTCAGCCAAACACCACCTGAGGTAGAAGTTAAGCATCCAAATTGTGCTTCACTTTGATGCGATCACTATCCTACGCTCTGAAGGTGGCTATGGGTAGGCGTTATAGCCATGGCCGAGATTTTGTACGGACTGCCTCATGGTGCACAAAAAGAAAATTCCGCTGCTGCAGAATTTTCGTTACGTAGAAGATATCGGATCGATACTCTTTTGCGGAGGGTCATGAAGCAGGATGCGCACTCAATTCAAGAGGGAAACCAGATCTGCCAGCACTCCTTGAAGAGAAAGAAGGATATGCAAAACAAAGCAGATGCAATGCAAACAAAACGTGTTTTGTCCGTGGCCAGAACTGCTGCCACCAATCTTCACGTAATCGATTCTTTTTAAATTCTGCATTGATCACATAAGGTTTGACAACGTACACATTTGGGATGGGCCAACAAAAACCACACCTCTTGGCGACCGCTCTCCAGAAATTCATTTCCATTCATGAAGAGACCTTGGCTTTTATACCAATCTCTCAATTCTGGCACAGCACATCATCATAAGAGACGCATGGAGGGAATGCGTTCTTTAGCACTCAAGATATGAATTATACTCAACTGAAATAGATGAAAGAAAAGGAGGCTACAACTGAAAGTGCATACTGTGGACTGAGGGATGTCTAACACTGGCGTGAAGTCGCAAACCACGCGAATGCATTTAATTGGAACGGTCTTTTTCTTTACAAAACAGTTCCCAATTTCCGACCATAGATCATTACTGTTGTTTAGCGAAGCTCAGAAAAGAAAAAAGACGTGTTACTGTATTTTCTTGTTACTAGAGATGTCCTTTGCGCAGTAGCCACCACGCTCTGGAAACACAATGTTTGACATTTTCTGCTTTTGTTGTAATAAAAATGATGCAACATGTTTTTTCATAATATCATTCTGCAGTCCTTTGAGAACATTTTGGGGGACTTTGAACAAAATTGAGATTGGGTTTTTTTTATTATAGATTTTTGAATAGAGGAACACTTTTCTCTTTTTGGTGTTTTGAGCATGAAAGTTTACTACTTTGAAAATTATTAGAGAAATACAAATGCAGAGGTTCATTATTCACATAAAGGCCTATTCATACTGCAAATATGAACAAGCTAAGATGTTCACAGAAGTAGCCATAGCGTCCCAAATTTGACTGATTTTCAAAAACGCAGCGTTTTTCGTGAATTTTTAAAAATACATAATTTACTCAGAATTTCATGAAATGATAAGAGCTATTTCCTCTTTACTTCTACTTCCGCCAAAAAGAAAGATATTTGTAATATATAGCTTCAGTGGCTGTCAGCATGATTGCGAATTTACGAAAACGCACTCTTCGTAAAATGGTCGTCGTCAACCGGCGACACTTGTCGAATTTTCCTGTGTTGAAAAAAATTTTTATTTGAAAACAAACTGCGATTTCGTGCTGTGCAGTCATATGTGCACAACATACAAAATTATCAGGAAAATCGGAAACATCAAATATACACCCTTTTTCGATCTTTCGTGGAATCGACCACGCTTCATGATCAGGTAAGTAGCGGGGTCTGTTCACGAAGACCGTTTCCTCTTTTCTTTTGTAGCCTTTTTTTGCCATCGCATGTTTCGTTGCAGTTATTGTGACGTAAGTCACGTTCAATACCGATGTCACACGGGTACTTTTGATTGCGATCTGGCTCCCAAATCGCGATCTGACTAACGTCTCAGCCAAACTCGATCCGGAATAATTTGAACCGCGTAGCAGCGATTATTGTTGATCGCGATCAAGAAATCAGACCCGGATCGGCCCTGATGACAAAAAGTGATCGTGTGACACCGGTGTAATCTATTGTATGCAGCCAAGAAATAATAAAACCATAGATACTGTGTTATTTGTTTGTTCATTCTTTCTATTTATGTATACACTAAGTAAAGTAAAAATAATATCAATTATGCTTTCCTTGGATTCATTCTTAGTTTCCTCTTTGTGATTATGTCTATCAAAGATGGGCCCTGTGAGCGAATGGGCCCCATAGCCCCTTGTTTGTTTAAACCACGGTTTCATCATGTTTTCCCGGGCCACCAGTTCAGGACCCTTCATTAGTGTGAAACTTTAGGATGTTGCAGTTGCAGGACCCAAATAAAGTTTTTTCAACCAACCAACCAACCAGTTCAGCCGTTACTTCTTGTTGCTTCTGTTATTGTGTCCTTTCGCGTTTGGTTCAAGTCAGCGTTAGTAAACTTGTGCAAGTTTCCGTCTGTTGTTTTGTAGCACGAATATAATTTTTCTTATATTATAGTCTGTGAGGAGAACGAGTGTTGTTCTATTGTGGCAGCCATAAACGTTGAAAGAACCGCCTGTAAAGCAATCCCCCCCCCTCCCCACCGACGTGATGATAGGCTGCAAAACTACTCATTTGCGTTTAACCACTTGTAAATAATTGAAAAGTGAATAAATTAATGCAACTTTGTTTATTATGTATTGATCTTCACAAATGACATTTTCTCTACAGGCTACCAATCTGGACACTCGGATGCTAACAAAGTTGACCATAATTGAAATGATCAAATTTTTGAAATAACAGAAGAGAAGGAAAGGACAGTATATTTTACAACAGCCGCTTTGTCGCAGGGTGTACTACATCATGAACTCCTAAATGGAGCACTGGCTGCGATCCCAAAATCTTGGTTTAGAAAGGTTAAAACTGGCCGCCATTCATCAATATAACACACTTCAAGAAAATCGAAAAGCCTGGTGCAGAGTCAACGGCACACAAGGCTCTTGTGATCAGCTAAAGGTAGTGAGGTGCCTTAGTTGGTTTCTTTCTCTCTTAAAGGGGTACTGACACAAAAATTTTAGCCTCGTGTTTTCTTGCTGCAATGTGTTACTGGGGGCCTGTTAGTCATAACACGGCACATCGTTTGCTCCAGTGCGCGACAGATAATTAATTACGGACTCCTCATTACCGACCAGTGTCGTCAGTTTCGATTTCAAAAATGACAAGCCTCGCGCCGAAGGACTAAAATAAAGTTGTTCATCCATCCGTCCATCCGGGTGCAACTATCACCACCTAGCGGGTGCAGCGCTCGATCAGATCAGCACACAGAACTGTGACACACTTCCGCGCAGTTCGCGAGCAGCCGCCCAGAAGTAGGCTGCTGGAGCAAACGCAGCAAAAAAAATGGCGGCTATGACGCTGTAGCGATCTCGTTCGGGCGGCGCGCAAACCGGAGAGCGCGCGATGGCGAGAGAAGAAAAAAAAGAAGGCGCTAGGCTGTGGCACATGAAGCCACGGCTCACGTTCCTGGCTGGCATCGATTATCGTTCAGGCGTGTCTTTCTTTCGCCCCTGTGGCATCAGCCTACAAGTGGTGACTTAGGACGAAGACAATGACTGACTCAAATGCACCCTCAACTGAACAAACCTCACGTCTGCAGGACGTCTCGGCCGTGCAACTGCGTCTCCCACCTTTTTGGCCACAGGACCCGCAAGTTTGGTTTCACCAGGTCGAGGCGCAATTCTCCCTGTACTGCATCGCCTCGAAAACTACACGCTACTACCACGTAGCCTCTGTCCTTCCTCCTGATGTTGCCAGCGAGCTCTCCGACGTCCTCTCCAACCTCTCAGACACTACACCATATCAGCACCTTAAAACCAAGGTGCTGGAGCGATTCACGCCTTCGGAATGCGTCCGCCTACAGCAGCTCCTTGCAGAGGGGGACCTTCGTGCTTCGTGCCGCCAACGCCTCATCTATAGCGACGTATGGACTCCGATCTCTCACCCTCGACTTCGGCCTTCACTGCATTTTCCGGTGGGTCACTGCATTTTCCGCTTCACTGCTTCACTGCATTTTCCGCAGGCATGGTTGAACCGATCATCGGCTCGGACTTCCTCTCATACTTCGATTTGGACGTCAGCGTGCGGCGGCGCCGCCTCATAGACGGTCAGACTCGTCTCTGCATCTCGGGAGTCCTGTCCGACATCGCTCCAATGGCCATCCGCATGCTGATACCTTCGTCACCGTTCGAAAAAATCTTGGCGAGTTTCCTGGAGTTAACAAAACCGTGCAACCTCACTCAGCCGCCTAAACATACGGTGACACACCACATTGTCACCCGAGGTCCACCGGCAGCCGCTCGACCACGCCACCTGTTTGGAGACCGCCTAGCTATTGCTAAACGGGAGTTTGACCAGATGCTGCAGCTCGGCATTATCCACCCTTCGTCAAGCGCTTGGGCTTCCCCGCTGCATTTGGTGCCAAAGCGTGATCCCGGTGACTGGCGTCCTTGTGGGGACTATCGAGTGTTGAACGCCAAGGCTGTCCATGACAGCTATCCCCTACCTCACATCCAGGATTTTACATCGCGCCTCAATGGCTGCACAATTTTCAGCAAAGTGGACCTTGTTAAGGCGTACCACCAGATTCCTGTCGAGCCCACCGACATACCTAAGACCGCCATCACGATGCCCTTTGGGTTGTTTGAATACGTGCGGATGCCTTTTGGACTCCGCAATTCAGCTCAAACTTCCCAGCGGTTCATTTCTGAGATTACACGGGGCCTCCCTACTGTGTTTGCATACCTTGACGATTACCTCATCACCAGCCGCCTCATCGCCAGTGCCTCATCATAACTTGTTGCAGTGTGGTCACGTGAGCAAAGTAGGGGGTCACCAAGGGTCACCTTTGAGGATGTCAGTAGCCCGAGGATGTCGATCGCTTACGCAAACTTCAAAATTAATTGAAAATACGTACCAATCTATATTCGCTGTTGATATTTTGCAGATGATACACACATGTTCACTGGAATCGATCCCGCAGGCTATCTCGGCCGCAAAATTTTGTGTCAGTACCCCTTTAATATGGCTCACTGACCTGCAGTTGTAGCTTAGCAGGTAGGGTGCCGCTTCTTAGCAGCTTGAGGATGCAGGTTCATTTCCCAGCCAAGGCTACCGCGTTTCAGTAGTGACAAAATGCACGAATACACAATTGCTTAGATGCCACTACATGTTAAAGAACCCCACCTGCTCGGAATTCATTTGAAGCCCCCTCTTACAGCGTGCCTGATAAGCACATCTTGCTTACGAGGCACGCTGTAACCCCAGAAATTATCATTAATATAGCTCAGTGACTTACCTGTAACTCCACAGCACCTTGTAGCTATGGCTGTCAGTAAACAATGGCTGGTGGTTAAGTTGTGGGGCCTCAATAACCATGACAAATTTTGGAAAAAAAAAGTTCAGATATCAAAATCAATATTTACCGAGTTTTATTATTCTCAATTTAACTTGTCTGCAGCAGTAAACTCATGAGGTACAAATAATTTGTGCCGTTTACCATGTGTGTCATTTTGTCCTCAAAAGCCTCTCTACAACAAAGCTAAATAAAACACATAAGATTGCATTCCGCTTGTTCTTTGAGAGGAACAAATATTGTGTTTTTGCTGGTGTGTTTAAAATTCAGAAATTGCGAAATTGGCGGAAAAGTTTTTTTTGTGACCAAAAGTTCGTTTTTCTTTTTTTATACAAGCGACAAAAAATTTTTTTTCACCAACCAACTTCAAAATTATTGCTGTTTTGTAACCTCCACCTGGATTAAATTCACTCAAATTCAAGAACGGCGACCAGAAGTTCGTTCTTTTTTGGCACACCCTGTAGTGCACATGTGCCACAGCAAAATCACCCTCGTGATGGGCAACCTGTTGCATGTTTTTACTGACCGGGTAATGTTCACTTATGACACGCTTCCAGGTACACCACTGCATTGGGCAAAAACATAGTGAAAACCAACAGAGCTGGCCACCTGGAACGTATTTCTTAAGCTGAGTGGTGTTGTGTGCTGTTTGTTTACTGTTTCTAATACATGCAACAGCTTCCTGTGTTTGTTGCATGAAAAAGTACGAGCTTCAAGAAAGTTGTGGTTTTGGCTAGTTGGACTAAATCATTCGTAATGGTACTAAGTGCAAACACATGATGAGGGACAAGATTAGAGACGTAGTGCCATCTTCCAACTGAAATTTATTAGATAGGTGCGCACATGTGCATACACAGAAAAACCATACTCTGTAGTAAGAAAATCGGGATAGTTGACATCAGCAAGATGTAGCGTTACCAGTAACCCTTGTCCTTAGATCACGCTAGGTAAGAATGCTCCTTATCTGAAAGGTGCAACGAAGGCAAGCTTGCGCATTCGTTACCTGACCGTACGATCCCCTCTGCCTCAATGGTCTCTCTCACTGTGCAGGTGTGAAGCAAATACATTTGAGTGCATTTAGGAGTGTGGGGAAACGTCTGGTCAGTACTCATTGTTGCGGGATTCTAGTTTACCAAAAGTTTGTTATCGAGAGCTGCGACATGCATTGATCCTATGGGTTTTCACCAGGGACAGGAAAATGTTTTGTTGTTGCACGATTTCGTTATTGCGGGTTTCGACTGTATATACATGTGTGCCACTTTGTAACAAATTTCAGTTGGAAGATGGTGCTGCATCTTTGTATCTCTTGCCCCTCCTCTTGTGCTTGCTCCGAGTACCATTACGGCCTTCCAGTTTTATTTTCATTACAGGGACACTGAACAAAATTTTTGCCATCGAGATTTTCAACCAGATTGAAAGCTTGGGTACTGAAATCTGTAGACGCAACCTTCATATAAGGCAGAAAGTTGCTGAAAACAATGAATTTAGTGCGTTTTTCACAAACTGCTGCGTCTAGTGGCCGCGCGGTAAACTATAGAAGGTGACGTTTAACATCCCCGGAAATGGGCGTGCCAACCTTGCTAGCCGTCGCTCGTGTCTCTCAACCCGCTCCACTCCCACTCTAAGGTTCCTAGAACCAGTATGAACAGCACCGGCAGCAAACAATGCTACCTCTAAAGGGTGGGGTCATCTCAGCACCTTTGTGGGAGGGGGAGATTGGGATGTAAAGGAAAGGTGGAGAAAGGGAAGTAGTAGCACAGGAAAATGTGCCGCATTCTAATAATCCTCCAAAAATACAGCCAGCTGTTCAAAAATATGTTAAGTAAGCTCCGTTTATCGAAACAGTCGCGTTGTTCAAGCGGAATATCGATGCTTTTGTCATTTTTTCCTATTTTTGTTCAGTATCCCTTTAAGCTCTGATGGACGCATCACGGAGTGGTGCAGTATGGACTAGACTGTGTGTCAGAGGAACGTGGCATTGTAAATAAAGTTTGAAAATGCAGGTATTTTGTTGCTTTGTGCAAGGCAAAATGTTACTAAGACAAGTTAAGGACCCAATATAATGAAAGCTACGAATGATGCCTGAATTAGCCGTGTTCTGTTGTGAATGTGCAGCTTAACATTATAGTGAAGGCTACACCTTTAGCATGCTGCTAAGCCACTTATATAATTCCTTCATGAAGAAGGAGTGCACAAATCTTTAAATCATGTATACCATATTGCAAACTGTAGAGCAAAAAACAAAGCCTGTCCTCTTGTCGAAAGCTTGGAACATTTCGCATATGCTAAATGCATGAAATTGGATAAGTTTATCGACGAGGGGCACAGTGCGGAAAAGCAGGAAAGGACGACAACAGAGACAGAGTGCAAAGAGCGCTGACTTTCAACTGTTTATTTCGCTGGCAGCATCAGGTATATGTACTACAGCGGGACCGAAACATAGCAAAAAGACGATAAACAAGAGGTGCATGGAGTGATAGCTGCAAAGATCTAATCACCAAGTTTCTATAAATTTTTGCTCCTCCTTTGTCAATGTAAGCGATGGCATGCTGACGCATCCCTCTCCCGCACGAGCAGTTTCGGCCGCCTCAACTATTTCCCTGACGCACTGGCACACCTGCCAAGTCTCCCGGATTACCCGGGAGACTCCCGGACTTTGAACGTTTCTCCCGGTTGTACGGGTCATAGGAAAATCTCCCGGAAATCCAGTTTTGCCCCGCGCGTCCAGTGCTTTGTCTGGCCACATGAGCAAAGTTGTCTGGCCACGTAGTAGAAAGGATTCAGCTTCTTTTTTTTTTTTTTAACGATGGTAGAAAGGTTCAACTCAGTTTTATTGCGCATGAAGTAGCTGTGCACTTTGCGCCGCAGTGCTGCCAACGCAAACGTGACATAGCACTGCAGCCGCGTCTTGCCGGTGATGCGCTTCTCAGTTTGGCCCGACGAATTCAATTTCTTGCGCTTCGGGGAGGCAAGTGGGGCCCGCAGAGCTTCAGCCTTGATAAGCTTAACTGTTCGCTCGCTCACTCCGGTGAGCTCGGCGACAGTACGGCACACTGATGCCGGACTGTTGACGGCATCGATGATGCGTTTGTATACACGCACACACAGATGATGCGTTTGTGTACACACAAATCTATCCCACAAGTTATCTCGCCTTCAAAATTTTGTGTCACTACTGTTTTAAGTGGAGAGCCCAGCACTTAAAAGGGTAGCCGTTACCGATGTCTGTCGAGATAGCGCGTTCGCCAGCGCCCACGACCGTCCCCATCTCAACGGCGCCCCTTATGGTCCCTTGACAGGCCTCGCACGCGGAGCGATGTTATCGCATGTGCCCTTCGCGCGACGGTGACAGCCGGGTCGTTTCATCTCTGCTTCAACCGCGTTCGTCCCTTGCGCTAGCGCGCTTTTACTCGCACGTGAAATAAACGATGCGTAAGCTATGTTATCGGTTTGGACTCTGTGCAGATCAGCGGCGACAAACCCGGCTGACAGTGTACGTATAATTGCTATTGCAGTACTCCCCACCCCCCTCCCGCGGTCGACATATTTTATACCCCCCCCCCCCCCCGTTGAGTAGATCTCCCGGATTCCGTTTCTCCAAACTTGGCAGGTATGCACTGGTCTTTGTGGCGATAAACAATGTCACTTTTTGAGAACGTGGCGTTGCACGGCTTAGTACGCCGACACATGGACTTATTGACACAGTTAGCGCATTGTAAGCGGAGATGGCCCTGGTTACCATCTCTTATTCTTGTTGTGCTCTTTAAGCCTTGTGTTGATGCATCTGCCGGTCTGTCCGATCGATGTATTCGCGTCCGCAAGACAACGGCACGCAGTATACAATGCCCTCTTCACAAGGCACAAACAGATTCTGGTGACGAATACTGCACAATTTCTTTTCTTCGCTTTTACACGGGTTGGTTTTCTTACAAAGAACTGAAAGTTTTAGTGGAGCCGAAAACACGACGCCGACGCCTAGACGCTTTCCCATTTTCTTTAGGTAATGGGATGTCTGGTGAATACACGGAATAACGGTTATTTTCTTCTGCACATCGACGCCTGCCACATCATTCTTGTCACCTTGCCGTATTGTTTTCATTTTTTGCAATAGGCCTTCAGCTACAGAGACCACAAGGGAGTCCGGACAGCCAGCCTCTGACAGCCGTCTATTTTGAAGCGCTAGGCTTTCCTGAAATATATGCTCGCAAGACTTTGACAGAGCATTAGTGAGACAGTACTAACAATACTGCACTTCACTAGCTTAGAGTGGCCAGTGATGGTCGAAAAACTTTAGCCGTAGTTCTAAAAACCTAATGGAATTGTTTTCTGGCATTTCATGCGTCAAAACTAGAGGTGTTAAGTTTTGCCTGAAGATGTCAAGCACGTTTAAGCAGTTTGATGAAAATCCGCATGGTGAAAATCCGTAGCAAGATTCGGACAAGTAGCAAGACTCGCACCGGAAGATGAGAGGAACAGTTGTATTTCACAGGGGGTGGACGTTCTTGAACGCTCAGTACGGCCTTCTCACACAGAGCCGTTGAAAAAAGTGTCCGATTATTTGTGCAGTAACCGCCTTTGTGTGCTCTCCTGGGATAAAGAAGGTGGTTTTGTGGTTATCGCAAATGATGTCCTCCGTAGAAAGGCTACCTAGGCTATCAACAGCAGCTTCAATAGGATGGACCAAGTAAGTCTCAAAAAGGCTAAGATGCTAGCTACGAAACTTTGTAAATGCCTAGGAATACAATCACTTGTCAAACAATTTCAGGATAAGAAAAAGTCCTCTTTAGATATCTTTTTTTCTGCAAAGACTCACAAAGTTGGATGCCCCCTTCGGGTAATCATTTCAGAAAAGGATACGTGGCAAAGATGTCTGGCATTGTTCCTGCAAGATAAGCCGTCCTTGCTTCAGAAAGAAGACCCATTCTTGGTAAAAATCAGTGCGCACGTTGAGTATTTATAAAAATGCTAAAGTGTCGGCCTTTTCAATAGATATAAAAGATCTGTTTTACTCATTACCGCAGGATGCGCTACTACAGTGTGTTGAACAGGCGATTGATAGGTTAGGGGCCATTACGTTTCAAAACAGTAGCGGAGTGTCTGTAGGTGGTTTCTTGGAAATGCTTGGCATGTACCTGCAGTCTACATTTGCCACTTGGGACACAGGTGTTTACCTGCAAAAGCGCAGAATTCGTATTGGGTCATGCATCGCCCCTGTACTTAGTGATCTGTTTTTAGCTATGCGCGATCCCGAGATCATCAACTGTCAGAAGACCGAATGTTTCCAGGTTTTTAGATTTGTTGATGATTTTTTAATCATAATTGACAACGTAAATGCGGATTTTCATCAAACTGCTTAAACGTGCTTGACATCTTCAGGCGAAACCTAACACCTTTAGTTCTGACGCATGAAATGCCAGAAAACAATTCCATTAGGTTTTTAGAACTACAGCTAAAGTTTTTCGACGATCAAATATGTTGGGGTTATGAACCCAGAGCAAGACAAGCCCTGTTGCCCGCGTTATCTGCCCACTCTAAGCTAGTGAAGCGCAGTATTGTTAAAGGGACACTAAAGGCAAACATTAAGTCGCCCTTGATTGTTAAAATAGCGATCCAAAAACCTCGGAGTGCTACTTTTGTGCCAAGGAAGTGCTTATTTTGAAATAAAATCACGTTTTAGTGGTCCGCATCGCGTTGGCGCACTTCAAATCACCCGCCTGAAAGCGGTATTTCGCACGTCACTGTTGCCGTGCCCAACGTTGCCCGCCTTTACTGCGCCGCGGCGTGCACTGGTGGCGTGCACCACTCGGGCATCCGGCAACATCACATGCATGCGGTATTTTGTCGAACTTTTTGTCAGAGCAACTTTCACAAGCGTGCAAAACACACGGCAGTACGCGATACCGAAACTACCACTGAGACGCAACCGCGTGAGCGAAGCAGGATGCCAGGCAAAGCGCAGCTCGGCGAAAACGGAACTTTTGAACCACGCGCGCCAAAGGTTCTTTTTTCCATGAATCAAACAGAAACGAACAAGCAGCATTGTATTACGTGTCTTGATGCATGGAAGGTTCTTTTTTTATTGCAGCTAGTTTGATTACTAGTGATTAATTGTATTCAGACTCTCCCACATCATCCGGATCACTTTCAAAATGTCCCACTCGTGGCGCTCATCGTGTGATACATTTAGCCTAATTTCTCGGTAAGTAGGACACTGCTGTTGAGAATATTGCCGTTTTAGACGTTGTCATACATTGAGCTTTCACTCTGACATAAATTGTTATTTGCCTTTAGTGTCCCTTTAAGTAATGTCTCACTAATGCTCTGTCAAAGTCTTGCGAGCATATGCTTCAGGAAAGCCTAGCGCTTCAAAATAGACAGCTGTCGGAGGCTGGCTGTCCGGACTCCCTTGTGGTCTCTGTAGCTGAAGGCCTATTGCAAAAAAATGAAAACAATCCGGCAAGGTGACAAGAATGATGTGGCAGGTGTCGATGTGCAGAAGCAAATAGCCGTCATTCCGTATATTCACCAGACATCCCATAACCTAAAAAAGATGGGAAAGCGTCTAGGCATCGGCGTCGTGTTTTCGGCTCCACTAAAACTTTCAGTTCTTTGCAAGAAAACCAACCCTTGTAAAAGCGAAGAAAAGAAATTGTGCAGTATTCATCACCAGAATCGGTTTGTGCCTTGTGAAGAGGGCGTTGTATATCGCATGCCGTTGTCTTGCGGGTGCGAATACATCGGACCGGACAGACCAGCAGATGCGTCAACACGAGGCTTAAAGAGCACAACAAGAATTTAGGAGATGGTAACCAGGGCAATCTCGGCTTACACTGCGGTAACTGTGTCGATAAGTCCATGCATCAGCATACTAAGCCGTGCAATGCCGAGTTCTCAAAAAGTGGCATTGTTTATCGCCACAAAGACCAGTGCGTCAGGGAAATAGTTGAGGCGGCCGAAATTGCTTGTGCAGGAGAGGGATGCGTCAGCATGCCATCGCTTACATTGACGAAGGAGGAGCAAAAATTTTTAGAAACTTGGTGATTAGATCTTTGCAGCTATCACCCCATGCACCTCTTGTTTATCGTCTTTTTGCTATGTTTCGGTCCCGCTGTAGTACATATACCTGATGCTGCCAGCGAAATAAACAGTTGAAAGTCAGCGCTCTTTGCACTCTGTCTCTGTTGTCGTCCTTTCCTGTTTTTCCGCGCTGTGCCACTCGTCGATATGAACCAACTAGCCCAGCAAGCAACCATCCTTGGATAAGTTTGTTCTGATACTTTGAATTTAAAGTGCCGAACCTAAAGAGTGGGCAGCAGTGGGTGAGCTAACAACCAACCAAAAATTTTATGGTAAACTGTTGCACTCCTTGTTAGCACAGAGGGCACGGCCAAATAGAAGACATACATAGATAATGCTTTGCCAAGGGAAGACATACATAGATGATGCTTTGCCAAGTTCACTCACAATAGCGTAAGTATGGGATGGTGGATGAATCGGCACTCAACACGTGACATGAATGCTAACTTGCAATGTTTTTTTTTGCCTCAGGCAAAATGTGCTGGTAAGATAGAAAGCATGTCTATAAATATTTGTTCGACTGAAAAAAAAATTGAATTGGAAATAACTGAACATATGCCAAATTAATGTGGCAACAAAACACGCTACTGTAGAGTACCAAGAACTCACTGATGATTTTATTTTCATGTGTTGGATGAAATTTGTACATTTTGATTTAGGTACATTGCACAGGCCGGAAGAAAAGAATGAGAAGCAGAACCAAAATCTTACTTTGCCACCAATGCAGCTGATGAGGAGTGACAGAAAGGAATACCTAGGAACTATGCTGTGAGTGCCATCCGTCTGGTAAGCATCATATTTTACGGTGATTTTAAACCACAAAAATTGTGTTTCCTCATCATTACCCAATGTATATTAATGCAACGAACATTTGCACCCTAAAAAAATTCGGCAGATCCCACGTACCGTGGGAGTCGACGTTATGCGAAGCATGCGGCGGGTTGGTGACTGTGGCGTAATTTCTTGTACTTAGCGACACGTTACAAAATGACGCTAAAGATTTGTATAAATTTTATACGCACACATATATATGTTGAAGAGCCGCATATGTGTTATATAACCAGTTGTTTACGGTCGGGTAACGCTGCCAATGGCAACGGGGGTATTACCAACATCAGAAGCGGTAAGCTAATATGTAGTGCTTATACGTGTCTCGAGAACGCACGCACGTTTCACGAACCCGTGTGCATGTGTGCAAGAAGTTCTTGACAGTTCTTGAAAAAGGGCATCATCACCGTGATCAGTGAGCACCAGCAGCTGGTCATGACTTGTTACAGGATTCGGTTGTGATCGTGGTGACGAGGGTTCCATGTTTAGTGAATATGTGGTATAGTAGAACTGTTGGAATTCGTGGATGCCTCGGCCATTTCGTCGACAAATTGTCTGTCGAGAGAGCCGGCAAAATGTCGGAAGCTGAAGCCACCCTTCGCGTTGGTGAGGTATAGGCCGTCGAGGCTGGTAGGCCTGGATAGTGCTACGTAGACCAACATCAGTGGATGGTGTTTGTCGAATTCGTAGACTACCTGGGCGTATGTGGGCTACGTAGTCTAGTCTACAAAGCGGCTGTCAATCAATCTGGCATCATCCTCGGTCAGCATGACGCCATCGCCGAGCCCCGTAAGAAATGAAGAGGACACGGCGTCGTTCTGGCGGACGAAGTGCACTTTACGGTGCGGTGATGTAACTTTCGTTAATGTATTCCTCCGGGTTCGAGCAATGCTTCAATATAGCTTGCTGAATCATAGGAATACAAATGTAATGCTTATGAGACTGCTATAAAAGCTGAGCCAACACTGGAACCACAGACGTTAACCTGATATGTCGTCTGTATCGTAGGAGTACACATAGTAGGAATTTCATGTAGTGTTTGTTGCTTTCTTGTAAAATTAGATAGCCAGCACCACCACCACAATTGATGTTGCACCGATATTACGCCTGCGTAGGCTGTTTTTCCAAACCAGTTTATAGACCTGGCGTGGTTCTGTGGTGGAATACCTGATTGCCACGCAGAATGCTTGAGTTCGATTCCTGCTGGGATCGTAATTTTCATTTTTTCCGTTCGTTGAGTCAACGCTGCTGATGTTGGTTTTCCTTAACGCTCTAGCATTTAATTTACCAATGTCTGTTCTCGCCGTTCCTGGGTAGATATAAACTGTCAATCACCTGCGGCGCATACCCGTACGCCGCGGCCCGTGTAAACGGGTATGTGCCACACGTGTCTAGTGGAAAGGGTTTGACGACGTACGCGACAGGATTTTAACGTTATTCATGTCATGACCCGGCAGTCATATTCGGCAAATCCTCTTACCCTCCCATGCAAATTTTGGTCTACACCAAGTTAAGGAGGCGATCATGAGAGCACCCAGACGTAGGCGGCTAGATAGATAGATAGATAGATAGATAGATAGATAGATAGATAGATAGATAGATAGATAGATAGATAGATAGATAGATAGATAGATAGATAGATAGATAGATAGATAGATAGATACGTAGATAGAAACGCTCAAAGTGCCAGAGGTTCGCTAAGAAATGCTTCGCATTTAAAATAATTAGGTAGATTGGACATGTTCGAGTTGCAGAATTGAAACAAGACAGCTATTTATAAACACGAAATCTTGAGAATAAAACTGCAATTATTGTGTTGAACATGTGCTGTAGTATACATCAGCTTGCCTAAATGTGTTTAAAGCAGCCTGTGAAATACAGAGCTTTCTGAAGGCAAGCTTTCAGATTATTTCCTAATTATTTACTGGCAATCTTGGGATCAGAGATGGGTCTTGTGCAATACTGCTCAACTGCATTGCTTAAGACTTGTGCTTAAAGATTTACATGTAATTAGTACTGATAATCAATTATACTTCCTGGCAGTTTTGTAAATATTCAATTGCATTTTTAATTTGCGATGGTCATTATGATTCAGATACTTTTCGAGGGACAAAGTACATGTAATTGGTAATATTATTGACCAAGAAGTATTAGAGGCAGCACAGCTTCGAGAACTTCAGTTTTGCAAAAACCACATAGTATGAGCATGGTCTTGGCCACGAGCAGTACGGTTGCACATGTTCAGAGGAGCAAAGCCAAGCCCTCTGAATTCAGTTCCTGATCATTATATCTTCAGCGCAATGTTGGTCAACTAATTGGACCAACGCTGCTATGACGTGACGATGGCTAGTTCAGTGCCTTCTCTGAACAGTAGAAACGGTAAAGCACTGCACGTTAAACAGGACTCAGATATGAGCATTGTGGCAATGGGACCACAATCGTGTGTGCAAGGTGTGCACATGCATTACAACATATCCCCTCTCTCTAGCATGCATATTGAGAGAGTTTCCAATGTCACTGTTGATGACTTCACACCATAAGGAGGGTAGATTATACTAGAACCCCGCAGTTAAAGGAGTCTTAGCAAAAAAAAAAAAGATCAAACATGATTTGATTGTTACATCACATCACTGGGAGCATATAGGTGTCATCTGTATAATATCAGCCACAAACACAGCCTAAAGCATATTTTAATTGAGTTTTAAAGCTTATGCAAGTGCAGAATCTGAAGGTGTACATCTAGCGATGTAGTCATCAGTATGGGTCTGTATGTAAACAACATAAGTCACAGGTTTTGGCAGTTCATCTCAATGATTATTGGCCTTCGTGTCGCATGGAGATGTTTAGAGAGTGCACCTCTCAGCTTTTTGTACTGCCGTCACACTAGTGAATTTAGTTTGTTCGTAGACTTCTTACTGCTTGCTTATTGCGGGTGTGCCAGTGACATGTACGTGATGGACAGCGCTGGTGGTGACACCTGATAGAGGCTCACCAGAGACCCACAAAGCTAACATTGCAGCGGCTTGCTCACGTTACTGACTTGTGAGCGAGATAAACTCGTAGTACTCCGTACCTGCCAACTCTCCCAATTTGTCCAGGAGACTCCCAATTTGTGACCATTCCTTCTGATTGTAGAGGCATGGCCATAAAGCTCCTGATAAACAGCCACCAAAAGAGAAATAACAAATGACAACAGTTCTACAAATTATCGGGCCTTGAGAAAACAGGACAGCTTGCTGCGAACCCTCACCACTACCCACTGATGTAACGGGAGGGGAGGCTGCCGCGTTTGCGTGTGGCCATGGTCATTTACGGCTTGTCTTATATCGTTATCTTGACAAGGAACTTGCGATAGCATCACACTGCAGCGCATGCAAAGTCAACTTTGCCGTCATACTGCGTTATGCGGCTAAGTGTGCTAAGTTTGAGAAACGGCTACTATATTTTGCGGGTCATAGCAGATTTTGTTCTGCATGCGTGTAAAAGTTTACAACAATCTTTCAGAGCTGTGTATGACATTACATTGGCCCTGGGAAGCAAGAAATAAAAACGTGTGGATTTGTTTTGTTGTCGCCAAACTAATATACCTTCAAATGGAGTACACAGGGGAGAATAAATTAGCCAGATTTTTAGTGGCATATGCATTCAGTGACAAAACTTGTTTCGTCAAATAAGGTTAGATACTGATGTAGTAATACTCCTTATCAGTTAGATTGATTAAAGGCACACTGGTGCATGTTGCATCTTTACATTTCATTGCAAACACTTCAGACCTTTCATGTGCAGTCTCATCTTTGTATCTGCACTGTACCTTGGCCTCTTGAAAAATTGGTAGGCAGCCACATTTTATACAGTGGTTGGCCATGTTGCTGCTGCTTCTTGTCTTTAGTTGTTTGTGTGCTTGCACATACGGTTTTTGAGGCAACGGCCCGTCTGCCCGATGTGGGAACTGCCACATCAGGTCGGAATTTTATACGAGACCTCACATCTGCATAACACATAGTTTGTGGCATGCTTCTTCACACGGCCCTTGTTGGCTGGATTGTTCGGATTCACCTTCTTGCTGGGGGCCAGAAATACAACATGAGCCCTTGCTCATCCTGGGGCCTTTTTGTTGTGGTGTAAGACACTATGCACATAAGGAATGACCACCATTGTAGGCATTGAAGGTTCGGCCAGCCACGTTCCCTCATAGACCAAACCTGTCGCAGCAGAGCAGCCAACGAAGACAGCAGACACTCAGGGGCTGCTTTTCTTGAGTCGCCGAACTTGAGACCCATAGCTCCTTGTGGCATGGTGGTGGCAGGAGTGAACCAGGGCATTCCTCAAGACCCATAAGCAATAGCCCGCTTAACAATCTTGAGTAGAAAGATGCGAATGCATGTGAAGGGTTTGAAGCATTTGCAATGAAATATAGAGATGCAACATGTGTCAGCATGCCTTTGATTAATCTAACTGACAAGGAGTGTTGCTACATCCCTAACTAATCTTGTTTGACTAAAGTTTTATCGTCTGGCACTGCTAGAAGTCTAGATTATTTCACGTCCCTTGTCTACTCCATTTCAAGGTATATCATGATTTGAGGTAAAAGGGTAGAAGATGACGACAGACAAGAGACGCACACACAGGGCACCACTTCCAACAATGTTTATTCCAGGAAGAATATGGGTGGTATTTATACAGACAGCGCTGTCACTTTTCATCGCTGCGCAGTCGCATTCAGAAAATGCAGCTCTTTCTGTGATAATGATATGGCAGTATTACCACTGCCTGCATTGGCCTGTTATATTTAATATTGAAGAAGGCCATCACCGTTAAAATAGGACTTCTGATAATACGTAGACTTGCAATTTCACTTGGCATAGACTTGGCATGCCAGTCACACTGCGAAATGGCCGTAGACAGATACGTCAGTCATAAAGCTAAGCCTAAATGCTCGTGTAGCCCACAGAGGGCATGAAGCGATGTCCGTTGTGCCTATCAAAGTGCTCATTGCGCCTTTTGTTTACAAGACCGACCTAGTGCAATGGCAAATCAGCGCGTATGAAAACTGTGCCACGTGAACGCAGACGTGCCATGGGCCATGGATAAAGCGCCGAGGTGCCCGTTAAAGCCAATATCATCTTCCATATCTCGGCTTGCAGAATTATGCAACTCATTCAAGCACACGTAGTCCAAACTGCACTCACGATCACGAATTACCAGTGCTTCGAGTGCTCTCACTGCCGGCCCGCAAATCGCGCAAGTTTCATGGCGCGCACTAGACGAGTCTTTAGTGCTGCTACCATGTGCATCTCTCGCTACCTTCAGACACCCGATGTGCAGGTGCGGCATGCGCTGGCTTTGTTAAATTGAAAATAAAATGCAAAATTTCTTGTCTAAGTAAATAAATTGGGTGCTAATGGGGGTAAAACAGGAGCTAGTTGCATTCGTTCTGGCCGCTCGAGAAACCCTAAGATGCCCTTTGCGGAACCCCCGAGTTTCGTGGAACCCAGTTTGAGAACCCATGGTCTACGATATTCTCCTGTCATACAGTAAAAAAATATGCGGCCCAAACTGAGCAATGTTTAAACGATAGGTCAGAAAGCATTGCAATAATGTTAGGAATGGCAGAGGGTCACGTGGCAATCCATTGCCAAGATTGCAAGTGTTTCACCGGATTTTCGTGCCTGCTCTGTGATTGCCAGGAGTCGTGATAAACGGACTAGATTAATGATTGAGGTAAAAAAGATTCTTGAAGCAGGTGATTCTTGTGTGAGGGTGGCCTCCATATCATTATCATGAAAAGAGTGGCATTTTCTGAATGAGACTGCGCAGCGATAAAATGTGATAGCACTGTCTGTCTGTGATAGCACTGTCATAGAACCCATGTTATTCCTGGAATAAACATTTTGGAAGTGGCTCCCCGTGTGTGTGCCTCTCTATTGTCCGTCCTCGTCTTCACGCCTTTTACCTCGGATCATGCAATGCCAACACGCCCACATATCCACCCTAACAAGATACATTAGTGTGAAGCCTCCTATAATTCATTGCCTGGAGCGTGAGCCTCGAATGCGCTGCCCTTCCCTTGCCTGCTCTCTTTTTTAGGTACAGTGGCCAGTGCCTCTCGCGGCATTCCCTTTTAAACACGCAGCCCTTGCAGCTGCCTCTGAGCAGCTAGTAACATCATGTCACGTGACTAAGTGGTATGGTAGCGAGCGCTCTCCCACAGTGCCTGGTCGCAACACGCGCCTGGAGGTGTGGCCTGTTCGATCGGCTCTGGCAGGAGGCGTTATAAAGAAAAGGGAAAGATCTTTTCGATGTGTAGTTAGAGGAGGCTTTGATTAGCGTCCAATAAACCAAACAGTTGGCAGTCAGCACTAGTCCTGTATCCTTCTTGTCTGTGTTTCATATTGTGCTGTTTTTAATATGGATACTACCCACTGGCTGGCATTCAGAGGATATTATGTCCCCATAGGATCCAAGGCATTGAGAACACTGCTGCTATGTCACAGCTGTGGGACTATTCCTGTATGATAGATCACAAAGCGCACTTTAAGCCAGCCGAGCGGCCATAAAAGAGAGTGGCTATGAAGAATTTTCACGCAGCTTGGCTCGACTTGATTGTGAGATTAGCAGCATGAGTGGTGCAGGCGACACCTGTGATGTGTTTATGGTGCCTGCAAGCAAACACGTGTGTTCAGCGTACTGCTGACACCATGTAGAGGTTGCAGGAGGTGTTGATGAGGCATGGATGATCTGCGTACCCGCGCAACTGGAGCTCACAAACAGAAAAGCCGACTCTGGCTTGTTGAAGCCCCAAAGAACAAAAAAATGCTCTGGATTTGCACACTGCCCGATATGCACATTAAGAGAGCACCACAATGCAGCCACAATTCACACATGAATAGCATCCTCTACATATCCAAAAAACGGCAGGAAGTGGAAGATGGAAGCTGCGATGAAAAAATCTGTAAACAGGGGGTGGGTGCTCGAGCCAACGTTTCGACAAATGAACTTGTCTTCTTCAAGGCTGGAAATCAGTTCCAGCCTTGAAGAAGACAAGTCCACTTGTCGAAACGTTGGCTCGAGCACCCACCCCCTGTTTACGGATTTTTTCATATTCTACATATGTTGCTGAAAACAGCTCACTTATATGTTCCTTAATATGCCTATATTGCTCATTTATATTAGGTGGGTAGTTCTGAGTAACAAAATTTATTATAATTATCTAAGTAGTCTCGCTAATAAAATGTTGCACAGAAATTTTTTAATAATGGGAACAATATGGACTAGGTTTGCTTCGTGTAATGCTATTCGTCATTTTCAAAATCTTGGCGCTCAACAGCTGGGACACCCTGTATGTGCCTACCATTAAAAGAGTTTTGATGCTTTGTGGGTTTAGTAGAGTTATATTTTGTAGTGATGAGTCTTTTGAAATTTTTGTACACTGATATCTCTCTGTAAGCTGTGACATGCTCTTTTTTATGTTTGTCATATTCATTCCAAGTTGCAGCATCACGCATGAGCAAGTTATTGCTATTGAACATGTAGCAGCCACATTTTGTCAATTAATTTGTGCATTTTTTAGAGAAGTGTACTCATTTAAATATATTGTTTGGTGCTTGATAAGTTGGCATGTAAGAAGTGCTACCAGCATGGATCTAATCACTTTCCCTTCATAATGCAGGCCTTCATTGCCATGCTTCTCATCGGGCTGCCAACTGGGTACGTTGCAGCTTGTTCCACAGTCTTCACAGCCATCACCCTGCAATTGCCAATTCCTGACATCGTCGACAGTGTACCTTTCTTGGATGCACCCTCACCTGGCAAGCTCGTTCACTGAAGTTGAACCACATTTGCAGAGACTCAAGTAAACTACAGCAACTTCAATATGCCACTCAATTTGCACCTGTGAACTTCAGTGGGCATGTGAGCTGTGGTAGCAGTATGGCTGTTAGTTGTACCTCTGATTGTGATGCAGGTTGGTGCACATTTATCATTATACACTAAAGGATTGAATTCCCTGTGCCTGCTGCTGTTCCGTGCCCACAGGTGCGAGTGAGAGATTATGTAAATGCTTCTTTGACATTTATGCTATTATGTTCCTATAACACTCGTCATAACACTCATTCTGAATCCCTTCTAGAAATTGACTCCCTCTGTAACGACTCGCAAACCAACGAGGGTTTTGTGTCACTTTTCCAAGGTTATGCATAACCATTCACTTCAAAGTATGAAGTCCAAGCCGAATTCACTGCAGATCTAAGAAGCTTAGATGCTAAAATTAGTGGCACAAACAAGACTAGAAGTGTTTGAACAAAAAACACTAGACAATTACGAGGAGTAGCTCACAACAATCTAAAGATAACTTGAAGAGCTCACCTCTAGGTATGAATTGTTAGAATCTCGACTGAATAAACAAGAACACCAATCACGTCATGGCAGTTTAATCAGTTATGGTCCACTGGACAGAAAAAAAACTTGGTAACAAACTGAACAGAAAATATTTGCAAGTTTTACCTTGATTTTTAAAGGCCTATTTTCTGATCTAATCAAGAGGGCACATCAAATGGCCTGCTTTGCACTGAATGAATGTCAGCAAATAATCATAAAACTCAGTTGCTTTAAAACAACTGGAAAGCTTCGTTTGATGTGGAATCTGTTTTGCTAACACGCTTATCAGCGGAAGGTTTTCTATTTTGGTAAAAGCAGGTTCTTGTTCTGAACCTTTTAAGCTCCGTGAAGACAAGCTGTACCTGAATGGGATGTGCCAGTTTTTTAACGCTGGTATACTGCCTCGGTTCGTGAAATTGTGGCATGGGGAAATAACACAATCTGCAGTGGCAATCATTCATTGCATACAACACGTGCATCATGGTTAGAAAATGAGAGGGGTAATGAGTGTCTGCCATAATCATGTCCTCATGTGTATTTAGCACAGTATTTCTGCCAGCCTTTTGTTCCTTGCTTATGTACCTTTGCACCGATATTGTAAATATAGATAAAAGCCTTTTCAGCCAAACTTTTGCTAGGATTGTATAAACAGGAATTATTCCCATTTTCTAGCTGTCTATTTGTTTTTAATGACAGAGCACCTGACATTATATGAAAGAAACGATGTTGCAACATGTCTTGCTCATAATAATTACGCATGTTTAAAATGTCTTTTTGTACCACTTCAATTTATGTTTGATTCTGTGACTAAACACATAAGTAATCGTGAATAAATGTCTTCATTTTTTTCCCCCTTTTCTTGCATTCAGAAACGTGAGCATGGTCTCTGCTGCCTAAGCTGCGGCACGTGCTCATGGTTGCTTTAATGTAGCGTGCAATTCTGCACATAAAGGTATACACACACAACGCATGTTCACTTATAGTTATTTTTTATACAGAGCAAAACTACATATTTTGTTATGCTATAGTAATAAACTGCTGGATGCATATCACGTACACTGCAAGCTTTGTGACAGGAAAGCAGTCTGTTCTGAGTCTGGTCTGACACTAAATTTATAGGTTAGCTGTTCTAACAATATTTGTATATGAATTTATGTATGTGTTGATCAAGAGACGTATGGAAATATATATCCATCAAGTGCAACACGTGCATCATCATAAGAAAATTAGTGGGGTATTGGCTGTCCGCCATCATCGCGTGCTCCCTTGTATTTAACAGACAATGTTTCCCAGTATTTTCCCCTTGCACGTTTACAGGTTGCGATTGTACAACCAAGAATTTTTGGCATTTTCTGTCGGTTTTGATGACACAGCGGCTCACTGTGTGTAGAAAGAAACATTTTATAGCAATATGTTTTGTTCATATAAATTACTGTATTTTTCATACCACTACCCTCTGTAATGTCTCCGCCTTTGCAACAATAAGAAATAAATAAAAAGTAGGTAATCTTCATCTGCAAGTGTTTTTACTTTTTCTTCGTTTTTGCATTCAGACATGTGCATGTTCTCGGCTGCGGCACTACATGTTCTCATGATTTCTTCAGTGTAGGCTGCGACCTCCTTCACATAAGAATTCTACCCACAAAACGTAATGTACTTAATTGTTTACATAGAGCAAAACTGTACATTTTTTATGCTGTAATCTATAGGTGCAGGTTGTGCTTCAGGCACATTTCAAGCTTTATGACACGAAAACAGTGTCCTGCTGAGTCTTGCAGACATCTGCAGCTGTGGTTTAACATTTTTATAGCTTGGCTGTTCTAACAGGTTTTATTTATGTATGTATAGATGTGTTTGATCAAGGAACGCACCTACACCCCAATGCTTTAGTTCCTCGGCAGCATTTAATTATGCAGTTTTTTCCCCACCCTGGCAGACAGCTTTCCAGGCCGAGAGCTGTGCACAGCGGCTTCCACAATAGGTCAGCGTGCCAGATGGTAACAACGTACACACACTAATGCTACCTGCCATGACAGACAGCTTTCCAGGCCGAGAGCTGCGCACAGTGGCTTCCACAATAGGTCGGCGTGCCTGGTAGTAACAACATACACACACTAACGCCACCTGTATGTTTCTTGTATATGTTGCCTGAAAGTCAAATTAGCACACATGCACGTTTAGATCATGTTGTTTAAACGTTGTACAAACATTGCCACAATGTCTGGAATGTCACTGAACGTTGCTTGAATGTTATATTTAACGTTTCGTGGTGGTCAGAAAGGAGGACATTAAGCGCATTCACACAACGTTACCCACTGACATCTGGACACATTTAGGCAACATCATGGCAACGTTCTGCGTTACTTGGGCCTATGCACACACCCGTCTTTTGCACGAAGACCTTATCCTTAAAACCCACCACAGTGGTACTTAGGCAGAAGCTTAACAAATCCAAAAAGGCCTCTACCGTGGTTCCACAGGTATTCCTGAATTCCACTTCATCGTTATCGTCCACAATGCATTCCTTCACACGTTGCATCAATGAGTCATGTGGAAGGGAGTAGAAAAGATCCTCTTCGTCAATGCTGATAGCCGTACACGCGGAACACTCAACGGTAGACAAAAACTGAACTACTTCCTCGGAGTTGCATACAAAACACGGATCACGGATGGACAAGGAATCTAAGTGTTTCTGTAAAAAGTCTGAAACTACCAGTTGCCATGTGCCGCCCTCAGAAACGATAGAGCGAAAGGGGATTCCTGGTTTGTGCGTTTTAGCTGCAAAAAAAACGTCAACGCCAGCTGCGTAGACCGTTTTATAGCTGCGGCCAAACTTTCCAAATTGAGGTCTCTGCACAGGTCAAGTGCTCGTTTTTAGGCGTTCTTTGCCGTCACCTCAGCCTATTTGAAGGTCTTTGCCAGTGCTGCCCATGCTTTCTCAGCGAACACGGACTCGTCCAGGACCACGAAGTGACCTTCCTTGTCTGACACCAGTAACCGTGCTCCCTTTGCAGCCAAAGCCGAGGATATTGAGCTTAAGCCATATCGGAGAGGGAAGTATCGGAGAGGGCCTTCTTTAGCCATATCGGAGAGGGAAGTGATGCTACTCAAGGAAAGGGGGTAGCCTGTTGGGGGGCGCAGAGTTGAAGGCGGTGTGTTCTTGTTCTGGGTTTTGTCTTTTGCCTTGCCCACGATGCGCATGCGCGGAAATTAGTCGAGTGTCAAGTTTAGATATATTTTCAATTCAAGCAATAAAGCTTTCAGTTGTGAGTAGGCGCTTGTGGTGTTCACATTCTTGCCTTCGTCTTTTGTTGCGCTACTATTACACCATTATGAATATAATACGTTCTTGTTTTTGTTCCCGGCCAATATTACTCGGAAATAATGCACTTTTATGCATTTAGTACGATCAAAGTTTCGCCCAAAATTCGATTGTATTACCGCGAAATAGATCTTGACCGATAGATCTAGAAATCCTGCATTTCTTCGTCGGTATGCCAGATCGCACTGCATTCCAATAACCCATAATCCGCGCGTAGCAGAGCCGCTGAGGCTACAGTAGCATCGGTTTCGCGGCGAATAGATCGCTGCTAGGCGATCTTTTTTTCGCGATTGCATATATATATATATATATATATATATATATATATATATATATATATATATATATATATATATATATATATATATATATATATATATATATTGCCACCTGGTGTTTTGAGCCAGCATGCCGTGGCCAGCCGAAAGAGGCGAAGAAGACGAAGGCAAGGAGCGCTTGGATTGCGCCTGTCATTCGCGTCTTGTCATTCCGCTGTACTTGCCCCTACAGCGCCTATAGCGCGTGACAAACTGGTGGAGGTGCGGGGTAATCTATGTACCGTACCCCTCCGAGTAGCAAGATATCAAGCATCGTGCCGGTGGTTACTCCTGTGCACCGAGCCAGCAGAAGGATTCTAGGACAAGCCCCTGAGTTTGGACTGCTCCCAGACAACATAGCGGCTCCGAGCATCCCAACCAACAGCAACCCGACCGGTACGGAAGGTACAACGCCGCTTCATTGTACTTTCCTCAATGCTCGAACGCCAAATTCTTTTCACGGTGCTGCACATGAGGATGTGGAACATTAGCTTGTTCACTACGACTTTGTTGGCGCGCACAACAAGTGGGACAACGCAGACAAGCTGCGGCACGTCTATTGGAGTCTCATGGATGGCGCACGTGTTTGGTACGAGAACCGTGCAGGCATCTTAACATCGTGGAAAGACTTCAAACGCTGTCTTCTTGAGACTTATGCCAGCCCTGATCGTCGGGAGCGAGCTGAGCGTGATATCCAGTCCCGCATACAAATGCCAAACGAAGGCATTGCAATGTATGTAGAGGACATGGCACGTCTCTTCCGACGAGCCGACCCCGACATGTCAGAAGAGAAGAAGGTGCGGTACCTCATGCGCGGGGTGAAAGAGCAGCTGTTCGGTGGGCTTGTGCGCAGTCTGCCCACGACTTTGTCAGAATTTCTTTCTGAAGCTGTGACCATAGAAAACACTCTTCGGCACCGGGCCCCTTCATACGAACGACAAGTCAACGCTGCCTCAACTACGGACTGCTTGGAAGCTTTCGGTGGCCACATCGATTTCTTCCGAGAGCTCATACGCTCAGTAATACGCGAAGAACTTCAGAAGCTGTCAGTACCCTCGCCGCCCACTATCTACTCTTTGTCCAGCGTTGTCCGAGATGAAGTCCAGCATGCCCTAAGAGAACCGCCTTTTACGAGAGAACCTGAACCGCCGATTGACTTCCCCCGGATGTCGTATGCTCAAGCTTTGAGGCAACCGGTCACACCTGCAATGCCGCTTCACACCGCGGCCCCAGCCATGCTGCAGACAGTCCAAGCGGCCCCGTATTACAACGACCATCGACATGCTCCGCGGAAATCAGACGTATGGCATGCACCAGATCGACGTCCCCTCTGCTTCCACTGTGGCGAAGCTGAGCATGTATACCGACAGTGCACCTACCGGGAGCTTGGTCTACGCGGATTTTCGGCAAATTCACCGCGACCTAGGTTCGGCCAGCGGCCCCCTGAAATCGAAGACTATGTTTCCCAGCAGCGTGTATCCTCGTCATCCCTGCACCAACCTCGCTCCCCACCACCGAGGCGGTTTTCCCCTAATCGCCGTAGCTATTCGAGCGCGGTGCAGGGTCGGTCACCCAGCCCACGCCGGGAAAACTAACCACAGCGACCTTAGGGGGCAAGGCCGCTCGGACTGGACATGCTCAAGGCCCCCCATCGAGGCTTACGCGGACCCACGATCCACCGACTACGAGGTTACCGGCTGGCTCCGGAAAGGTTTCCTTGGACATTCCAGTACTGCTCGACGGTCGCAAAGTCAGTGCTTTAGTGGATACGGGTGCGGACTATTTCATCTTAAGTGAAAAACTGGCCGCTGTTCTGAAGAAAGTGACGATGCCTTGGAGCCGAACGCCAATTCGTACTGCTGGCGGGCATATCGTCACACCACTCGGCGTTTGCACGGCACGAATACAGATTCGGGGTTGTACCTTTGTTGTCAGCTTGAGCGTTCTCCGTCAGTGTTCTCGAGACCTATTAATCGGAATGGACTTCCTTAGGGAGCACGGTGCTATCGACACTCGACAATGCCTCGTCACGTTCTCGACAAAGAGTGCCACAGCAGCGAACGACACCAGCCACCATCGAGTATGTCTGCGTGTAATAGACGACGCTGTCACGATACCACCGCGCGCAAGTGTCGTGGTTAAAGTGGCGTGCGACGGATTAGTACACGGCAAAGTGGTCGCGGGAAGTAATCGTTCCCTACTCCTTTCCCTAGGTGGCTGCGTAGCGCGAAGCCTGGTTGACCTCCGTGGTGGCCACTGCGAGGTTTTTGCATAGCTCGGCACACTCACTCATGAGTGCACTCACTCACACTCACTCACTCTCATTTGAACGTTGTGAGTGTGAGTATGAGTGAGTACTCATGAGTGTGAGTGGACGTGAGTGTGAACGTGAGTGAGCATTCATGAGTGTGAGTAGTCGTGAGTGTGAACGTGAATGAGCACTCATGAGTGTGAGTGGATGTGAGTGTGAACGTGAGTGAGCACTCATTAGTGTGAGTAGTCGTGAGTATGAACGTGAGTGAGTACTCATGAGTGCGAGTAGATGTGGGTAGGAACGTGAGTAAGTGCTCATGAGTGTGAGTGGACGTGAGTGTGAACGTGAGTGAGCACTCATGAGGGTGAGTAGGAGTGAGTGTGAACGTGAGTGAGTGCTCATGAGTGTGAGTAGATGTGGGGAGGAACGTGAGTGAGTGCTCATGAGTGTGAGTGGACGTGAGTGTGAACGTGAGTGAGCACTCATGAGGGTGAGTAGGCGTGAGTGTGAACGTGAGTGAGTACTCATGAGTGTGAGTAGGTGTGAGTATGAACGTGAGTGAGTGCTCATGAGTGTGAGTGGACGTGAGTGCGAACGTGAGTGAGCACTCAAGAGGGTTAGTAGGCGTGAGTGTGAACGTGAGTGAGTACTCATGAGTGTGAGTAGATGTGAGTATGAACGTGAATGAGTGCTCATGAGTGTGAGTGGACGTGAGTAAGTACTTATGAGTGTGAGTAGGAATGAGTATGAACGTGAGTGAGTGCTCATGAGTGTGAGTGAACGTGAGTGTGAACGTCAGTGAGCACTCATGAGGGTGAGTAGGCGTGAGTATGAACGTGAGTGAGTGCTCATGAGTGTGAGTAGTGAGTTTGAACGTGAGTGAGCACTCACGAGGGTACTATTCGTGTGAGTAAGTGAGTACACTCTAAGAAAAAGAAGAGTCAAAAGAGGGTCACGGCCGCGTGACTCTTCGGTGTCCATTTGATCCCTTTTGGAAGGCAGATGAGAGAAAGAGAGCATTTGGGCTTGAGCCACGGGACTCTCCTAAAGCGCGTTTCGATTGGCTTCCGCGATGAAGGCGCCGTCGTATGCGCCATACGTATCGCGCGTTTGCCGTTCGGCGCCGTTCTGGCGCGGTGGCTCGCCTCCCGCGCCGATAGAGCCAGCTGGGCTGGCGCCGCGCCTCGGCCTTCTCTCTGAGGCTGCTCGGTCTCTTGGAATGCGTTGTGCGTTGCGTCGGTTGCGCGGGTTGCGTCAGTTGCCTGTCGTGCAGTTTTGTGTTTGATCAAAAAAGCGCATCTTCGGTGGCGTTGACGCCAGGCTCCGTGCTCGAAGTCACGCTAGGAGGGCGGAATATTCATGGAGCCGCGGACACAGACAACGAGCGCCCGTTAATTGTGAGTGCACTGTTTTCGTAGGTACTAGTTATACAGCTTTAGCTGGGTGTCTGCAGCAGCTCTGCGGAAGTTATCTGCCAGCCATTTCCAACAGCAGCCTGCGTCCGCGGGGCTGTTATGCGCGTTGCTGTACAAGCTCCCATAAAATGAGCGATGCAAACAATTATCAAGGGTCATTTTTTGCTGATCGCACATTGTGTCTGCACTGCGGAAGGTGCAAGATGTCGTTTTGAGATGCGCTTTAGTCTACTTCATAACAGCATTTCTATCAACCTTGAGTGTGCAGCATGTTTCCGCGCGTGGGAACGTGAAAAAAAAAGCCCGTCTACAGAACGCTTAGACGCACTATATATTATGGTTTTTCTTGACTTAAAGGCGCTAGTATGAGGTGCAGATATAGTAGGATGCTACCTCAGCACGATGGCTTTGAAGGAACCGAGGGACCGTGAATATCCTAGAAACGAGGAAAAATATTCACAGTGCCGCTGATGCATTCTCCTAAGACGGCTTGAATACCAAAGCCATCGGGTGCGACTACTTTACATTGCAATTTATGTCACACAAGCACCGCTTTGCTTTTTCTTTTTCACACGAAGGCCGCAAAGGCGAAGGTAGCGCACAGTTCCGCGCTTTAGAGGTCACTAGATTTTTTGAGCCAGCCTTTCGTGCTTCGCGTGAGACATAAAAGGCCTTCATAATTTCGCCTTCATAAATTATGAGTTTGTGATGACCTTTTGACCCTTGCGCATAATGAGGTAGGTAGGTAATGAACTTTAAATTATTTAGAGTCCAACGAGGAATCGCTGGCCCGGGCTAGGCCTCCAGGAGCCGTCGTCCGGGGAACATCGTGCGACGTCCTCGGCAATAGCCCCTGCTCGCTGGACAACCCAGATTTGGTCCACTAGATGTGGGCTTAGAAGGGCGGCTCGCCACCGCTCAGCCAGTCGTCCTGGGGTACACACTCTCTCGTCCGGGTAGTGGCGGCGAATAGCGCACTCGCACTTCCAAAGTATGTGTGCCATGTCGGCTGTCTCGTGCACGCACCACGGACAGCCGGGTGACGGGTGGAGCGACGAACACAGCCTGTTCAGATGCCGGGGATATTCGAATGTGTCAGTTTGCAGACGTCTCAGGTCAGACGCCTGAGACCTCTCTAGCTGCTTGTGGGGTGGCGTTTTCCTGTAGTCGCTGAAGATCTCGTGGTACGTGACCATGACGTCCTTGCAGTCCTGTAAGGTTTCGGTGTCTGTTATCATCGTCGCAGAAGAATGTCCTCCAACCTTGGGTGCCTCGCCATCGACGATGTCTCGCACAGCGGTGGCCCTTTCGTCCGCGTCGTGGCGGTTTAGCAGTCTCGCGACGCGGTGGGTGCGCTTGTTCGTTGCCAAGCTTTCCCACATGCGCGGCGAACCACTTGAGAGATTTGGTGGTGATCGTGCCGGACTTAAAGTCCGCGACTCTGGCGTTAAGCATGCGCGCCGCCTCGACGGAGACCCATCCCTTGGTAATGTTTCGGACAGCCGTCTTGTCGTCACTCACGACAAGTGTGTCCTCGTTGCCACTATGGATTATTGCCAGGGCTATGGCCATTTCTTCTGCCGCCTCGGACGATGGCAGCCTCGCTGGTCCAGTGGCGGTGGTCGACACGAGCGCATAATGAGGAGATGATGTGTTTCCCGTGATCTCGTGTGTGTGTGCGGGCGTGCGTGCGCGCGCGCGCGCGCGCGTGTGTGTGTGTGTGCGTGCGTGCGTGCGTGTGTGTGTGTGTGTGTTTACTGATTGGGCTTGTACATGGATGAAGGAAAATGACTAGGAGGGAGCGTCACATGGCATTACAGGTCACTTTTCCCTCTTTATGAGGCATATAAGACTTTCGCCTTAATACGAATTACTTGATATGAAGTACACCGATTCAATGTACTAGATACACATTTGTATGACGTAACGCAGACGTCGATACTGATGAGGCATATAAGACTTTCGCCTTAATACGAATAATATTATATGAAGTACACCGATTCAATGCAGTAGATACACATTTTTATACTGCGGCGTCAACTCGCCATGTCTCAAAAGCGGCATAAGCCAAGGATTAACGCAGCCGCTTGTGCGGCGCACAGAAATCTCAATGTGGCACAATGCCGATCAGCGCTGTGGTGGTGTGCTTCTTCCTCGACGTCGTGATGGTGCGCTGGATTTTCACTGTGTTGGCCGACAAAACAAACCTAAGCATTCAATGCTATATTGGTCGAGCAGCGCGCAAGCGCAATGCACTTTCAGGGGTGAGAGGGGGGGGGGCACTGCCCCTGACATAGCGGCGGAACATGTTTATGCATGGCCTGACATTTTGTACGGAGTTGCTCGGAGGATTTCACGAGAGACGGACGTGTCGCCCGCGATGCCCCGCTCGCCCGTTCAGGACGCGCTCGTGCCCCTCGCCGTCGACGCTCTGTGACGGCTACCTCGACCGCCATGCCGTGCGCCTCTCATCGGCGGCGCCTTCGCCGCCTCGTCACCGACGTGCATCGTGCCGCTGGCTGAATCGTGGACCCGTCCGTGAACTCCTGTGACCGGCTCCCCATCTTTCCTGTCTTCTTCTCTCTTCGACGTTCTTGCTTGTCGACTATCTCTCACTTCTTTCCCTTTTCTTTCTACTTTTCTTTTATTCCCACCTTACCCCTACCCCCACAAGGCGCTTAGCCGTGCTCCCTCAAGGGCTGCAGAAATTAGCGTCTTTTTCCTTTTCCCCAGAACCACTACAACAACAACAACAACAACAACAGCAACAACAGCAACAACATTTTGTATACAAACTATTCCTACCCGCCCCCCGCTCTTACCTTCGTCATTGTGTCCTGTCCCTTGCGGGAATAAATTTTCGTGACTGCGGCTCGTTAGCTGACGTGAGTTTTAAACCCCTGGCATAAGCAGTGAAGGTGGAGTTAGCAAATAAGCGCGCCATACATTTGCTGTTTGGTCAGTCGACGAAAATGAAAAGTTATACGCTAAAAGGTCGTTATTCGCCCCTCGTTAATTCGGAAAATCGGATAATTCGGACGTGTTCTCTGGTCGCGGCGAGCTTATGCATTGTTTAATGGTATCAAACTCTTGTTAATTCGGTCATATTTGCCCGCAACCCGGTTAATTCGGGCGATCCTCGGAGCGCACCAAGCAATCCGGGGTTCTACTCGGAGTTCGAACTCCTGTGTTCACGAATGCCGAAAAACGGCATTCGTGAACAACGCAAACGGCTGCGGTCCTTCATAAAGGCGTGGTCGCCGTCCACGATCTAGCCATAATCACGTTGTTGGCGACAAAGACTTCGACGGCTGCGGCCCACTTGCTTTGTCTTCAATTTTGCTCGGCGCACGCGAACTGCGTGGGTGATATATCTATGATCGCGTCCATAGCGCCAGCGGCGACTGCGGGTCAAAGCTGCGACAAGCAGTAGTTTCGTTTTCGCCGCGTCGCTTCAGAACTGTGGAGTAGCCATTCATTATTGTGGATTAGCGAGCCAGGTTTATTCAGCAGCGGGTACTGTGCCGAGCAGTTTCGTTTCGACTGTGGGCGCAGGCCGCGCACGCGCCTTCGGAACTGCGTGGTCGCTATGATCGTGTCTTAATTTAGCGACCGCACTTTCGTCCACAGCGGATGCGGCACTCAGTAGCCTCGTTTTGACTTCGGGCAATGCACGCGCAATATCACGCAACTCGAACATGGTGGAAGCTGTTGAAGGTGACGAGATTCAGCCCCAGTGCGTATGCTGGTATAAAATTTGGTTGCCACATTACGATGAACGAACGATCATTCGTCGTTCATTTTTCCGGCGCAGAAGTTATCTTCACGTGAGCGTGGTGGCGGTGGCGGTACGTAATAAGGGAGGGGGGCAGATCACGTTTGATGTTAATTAAGACACGACTGTCTTGAGCCGCGGTCACATTGTGAACGGAGTTGCGAATGAAGAAATTGGCGGCATTTGCATTGCTTTTATGCCAGATATGTACCATGAATTTAAGTGGTCATCAAAAAAAAAGTCACAGTTTCGCCGCAACGGCGAAGCAATGAATGCGATAGCAATAAATTGTAATGTAACGCGAAGAATGGAAAGCAGCTCGTAATTGGCAGCGCGTCGCTCGACCCCAAAGGACGCACGAAAAGAACGCACCCAGGACGAGCGCGAACTAATGCGTCACAGCTCGACACTTTGAAGCGCACTGCTCAAACATAAAGCAGGACGCACGAAACGAACGAACATGTACACACAAGACGAGCGCGAACTAATTGTCACAGTTGTTACTTATTTCTGTTTGAACAGCGCCCTCCTTTCGCAAACGCGGCCGCTGCAGCGAGCGAAGCGGAGCACCCCACCGGCCACCCCTTCTTTCCTCGGGATAAGCGCACGAAAGCGACCACGCCCTGTAGAGCGAAGAGCAACGGCGATCACAGGAGCGGCGCGCGCACGTCGCGCCATCTATGTAGCCACTAAGAAAGCATGCTGAATTACGTGGTGTATATAAATAGCGCGCCGTTAGCAGGCTGAAAGACGGTGCTCTCGTGGCCTAACGTCTAATGCGGCAGGCTGCAAATCGAGAGGTCGCCCGTTCGATTCCGCGCGTCGGAAAGAATTTCTGAATTATTTTTCTTTACGGCTTTTCTATATATATACATACTTATACATATACGGTGAATGACGGCGACGGGGACGGACATTTTCCAGCCGAGACTGTCCATATAATTGCTATCGCAATAAAATGCGAATGCATTGATGTATTATACACTTGCTTATTGTTTCCTTGATACTTTCGATAATTCGGCATTCCGTTAATTCGAACAAATTTTTCGTGGTCCCGACATCCTATATTACATCCCCTGAGCAATGTATGGGTAGGGGGGCCTTTGTCAGGGAGTTGCATCTGCCTTTAGCCCCTTTATCCCAGAAAATGTCTGTCTGAATAAAGTTCAAGTTAAAAAAAATAATAATACATATACATAGCACTTTTCCCTTGAACCAGTGTTAACATCTGCGGTTCGTCCCTGAGGCTATCCATTACGAACTTACAAATCTGCACGTTCGCATATAACGAGAATATATGAGAGATGATCATCTTAGATGCGAATGCATACAAAACTTTTGTCCAGTGTGACAGAGAGGTGTGAATGAGACCCGGCTAGGTTGAGTAGGTCTGAGTGGTAATGATCGAAGATGGGAGCTATTAGACGTGTAAACGCGAGTATCTGTGAACGGGAGTGTGCTTCAATATGGACATCAGGGGCCGCATGTGAGTGTGAGTAGATCGGAAAGCTTGGCATGTTCATTCATGAGTAGACTCATTTCAAAGGCGTGAGTGTGAGTATGAGTGAGTGACGAGGGATGTGAGAAGGCATGAGTATGAAGGCAACATACGAGTGTAATAGGTGTGAGTATGAATGTGAGTGAGTACCCATGGGAGTGAGTAGACATGAGTGAACGTGAGTACAAATGGCTGTGAGTAGGTGTGAGTATGAACGTGAGCACCGGTGTGAGTAGGTGTGAGTCAGTACTTACCAGTGTGAATGGGCCGGTGAGTACCGATGGGTATGAGCAGGTATGAGTATAAACGTGAGCGAGTGCCCATAAGTGTGAGTACCCTTGGGTGTGAGCGTGAGTACTTATGAGCGTAAGTGGGCGTGAGTATGAACGTGAGTGAGTGCCTATGAGTGTGAGATGGCGTGAGTGTGAGCGTGAGTGAGTACGAGTAGATGTAAGAGCGTGAGTAAGTGCTATGAGTGTGTGTACGTGTTAGTGTGAACGTGAGTGATTAAGAATGATAGTCAGTGCACGTGAGTATGAACGTGAGTGAGTACCAATGAGTGTGAGAGGCGTTACTGAAAGTGAGTGAACACTTATGGGTGTGAGCGAGCGTGAGTATGAACACGAGTGAGTACCAATGGTCGTGACGTGTGAGCATGAACGTGAGTGAGTGCCTATGAGTGTGAGGAAGCTTGAGTATGAATTTCAGCAGGTGTGAGTGGGCGCGAGTATGAACGTGAGTATGCCCATCAGTGGGAGTTGGTGGGCGTGAGTGTGAACGTGAGTGAGGGCCTATGAGTAGGAGTAGGTGTGAGTATGAACGTGATTGAGTACGTATGACTGTGAGTAGACGTGAGTATGAACGTGAGTGAGTGCCTATGAGTGTGAGTAGGCGTGAGAATGAACGTGAGTGAGTGCCTGTAAGTGTGAGTATGAATGTGAGTGAGTGCCTATGAGTGTGAGTAGGCGTGAGTATGAACGTGAGTGAGTGCCTATGAGTGTGAGTAGGCGTGAGTATGAACGTGAGTGAGTGCCTATGAGTGTGAGTAGGCGTGAGTATGAACGTGAGTGAGTGCCTATGAGTGTGAGTAGGCGTGAGTATGAACGTGAGTGAGTGCCTGTAAGTGTGAGTATGAATGTGAGTGAATGCCTATGAGTGTGAGTAGGCGTGAGTATGAACGTGAGTGAGTGCCTATGAGTGTGAGTAGGCGTGAGTATGAACGTGAGTGAGTGCCTATGAGTGTGAGTAGGCATGAGTATGAACGTGAGTGAGTGTCATGAGTGTGAGTAGGTGTGAGTATGAACGTGAGTGAATGCCTATGAATGTGAGTAGCTGTGAGTATGAACGTGAGTGAATGCTTATGAGTATGAGTAGGTGTGAGTATGAACGTGAGTGAGTGCCTATGAGTGTGAGTAGGCGTGAGTATGAACGTGAGTGAGTGCCTATGAGTGTGAGTAGGCATGAGTATGAACGTGAGTGAGTGTCATGAGTGTGAGTAGGTGTGAGTATGAACGTGAGTGAGTGCCTATGAGTGTGAGTAGGCGTGAGTATGAATTTGAGTGAGGGCTTATGAGTGTGAGTGGACGTGAGTATGAACGCGAGTGAGGGCCTATATGTGTGAGTAGGCGTGAGTATGAACGTGAGTGAACGCTTATGAGTGTGAGTAGGCGTGAGTATGAACGTGAGTGAGTGCCTATGAGTGTGAGTAGGCGTTAGTAGGAACGTGAGTGAGTGCGAAGGCTGAAAAAATTGAGGTGAATGAGTGTGAGTGAGTATTCTCTTACAGTGCCGACCTATGGGTTTTTGTCACAAACTTCAGCTACGAGCACCGGCACCTTTTCCCTGGTTCTGTCATCGCCTACGCCGACCCAGTAGCCGATGTCACTGAGTGTTTTGCTTCCGAGGCGATCGGCACTGATGAAGCACCTCTCCGCGGAGTCGATATAAGTCCCACGCTTCCTGCCGAAAACAAAGGCTGCACGACTTGTTGCTGGAGTTCCACACTTGCTTTGCACGTTCGTCGAAGATACGACGCGCACCCTATACGGCAGCAGCCTTACCGTGTTTCACCAACGGAACGACGTGCGATTCAAACGCAGGTGAAGGAAATGCTTCAAGACGACGTAATATAGCCCTCAAGCAGCCCGTGGTCATCGCCAGTCGTCCTTGTTAAAAAGAACGATGGCACACTTCGGTTTTGTGTCGATTATAGGAAGCTTAATAACGTCACAAAGAAAGTCGTGTACCCGTTGCCTCGGATCGACGATTCTCTAGACAGGCTCAGGCGCGCGAAGTACTTTTCATCAATCGACCTGAAAAGTGGCTATTGGCAAATAGAGGTCGATGAGCGGGACCGCGAAAAAACTGCTTTTGTAACTCAGGACGGCCTTTACGAATTTCGAGTGCTCCCTTTTGGCCTCTGTTCCGCTCCGGCCACATTCCAGCGAATGATGGATACCGTTCTCGCTGACCTCAAATGGAAAAGCTGCCTCGTCTACCTGGATGATGTCGTTGTCTTTTCGGAAACGTTTGACGAGCACCTTCGTCGCCTTCGGAGTGTTCTCGAAGCCATTCGATCGGCTGACCTCACCCTCAAGCCTGAGAAATGCCATTTCGGCTACGAAGAGCTAAAGTTCCTCGGTCACGTTGTGAGCGCTACCGGTGTTCGGCCCCATCCCGAGAAGACTGCTGCCGTGGCAGCTTTTCCAGCCCCGACGGACAAGAAAAGTCTTCGACGATTCCTTGGTCTGTGTGCGTATTATCGCCGCTTTATCGAACATTTCTCTAAGATTGCAGAGCCACTAATCAGACTTACACGTGACGACACACCATTTCTATGGGCTGAAGAACAGTCGACTGCCTTTGCGGAACTGCAACATCGATTGTCTTCTCCTCCCGTACTTGGCCATTTCGATGAGGACGCTGATACAGAGGTACGCACTGACGCCAGCAACATTGGTCTCGGAGCTATCTTGGTGCAAACTCAAAATGGGACCGAAACAGTAATCGCCTACGCGAGCCGCACTTTGTCACGCGCCGAGATCAACTAGTCAACGTCAGAGAAGGAGTGCCTCGCGGTAATATGGGCTATTACGAAGTTTAGGCCTTATCTCTACAGGCGCCCATTTAAAGTCGTGACTGATCATCACTGTTTATGCTGGTTGGCTAGCCTCCGAGACCATTCTGGCCGATTAGCAAGATGGAGTCTGCGACTTCAGGAATTCGATGTTACCATCGTATACAAGTCGGGTAGAAAGCATGAAGATTCCGACACGCTATCATGAGCCCCTCTCGAATCTGAAAGTGCAGCCGCAGAAGACGACAGCGCCTTCCTGGGGACTCTCAGCGGGGCGGATCTAATCGCTAAACAACGAACGGACGCTGAGTTAAGGCTCATCATTGATCATTTAGAAGGCGGCACCGCGTCCATCCCTCGTCCTATTTCGCGAACGTTGCCGTCATTTTGCTTACGAGAGGGCATATTATACAAAAGAAACACCGGTGTCGGCAGCAGATCTCATCTTCTAGTCGTACCTAAAGAGCTTCGCGATCGCATCCTGTTAGCTTGCCACGACGAGCCGACACCTGGCCATTTGGGCTACTCGAGGACTTTTGATCGGGTGCGACAACTATATTTCTGGCCTAAACTGGCTGCTTGCGTAAAGCGCTACGTGAGAGGATGCCGCGAATGTCAGCGTCGCAAGTCACCACCCTTAAAGCCTGCAGGCCTCCTACAACCCATCGATCCACCGCGTACCCGTTTGATCAGGTTGGAATGGATCTCCTTGGGCCGTTTCCTTTGTCTTACTCCGGAAACAAGTGGACAATTGTCGCCACTGATTACTTGACGCGTTACGCTGAGACGAAGGCACTACCGCGCGGGACAGCATCGGAAGTCGCCGAGTTTTTCATGCATCACATTGTGCTTCGTCACGGCGCCCCGTCATTCATCATCACTGACCAAGGGACAGCGTTTACGGCAAAGCTCTTGGACGACATCTTCTAGCTCAGTTACACGAACGACCGGAAGACCACTGCATACCACACTCAGACTAATGGTTTGACAGAAAGGCTAAACAAAACGCTGGCGGACATGATCTCTATGCACGTGGATGTGCAGCATAAAACGTGGGACGAAATCCTACCGTACGTAACGTTTGCGTACAACACCGCAGCGCAGGAAACGACTCGATTCACACCATTCCGCCTCGTTTATGGTCGAGATGTTCAATCCAGGCTAGACGCTATGATTCCTTATGACGACACCTCCCAGCACGGGCAGCTAGCTCCTGACGTCGACGATTACATTCAGCGCGCAGAGGAAGCGCGTCAACTGGCCCGCGTGCACATAAGAACGCAGCAGTGTGCAGATGCACGGAAGTACAACATCCACCATCGACAAGTTACCTACGAACCTGGTGACCAAGTTTGGGTTTGGACTCCCAGTAGACGACGAGGTCTCAGCGAGAAACTCCTGAGCAAGTACTTCGGACCGTACAAAGTACTAAGGCGTGTGAGCGAGGTTAACTATGAAGTTATCCCAGACGGAGGCTCAGCATCGTCCCAACGCCGTGTACCGCGCATAGAGGTTCTACTTGTCGTTCGCCTAAAACCATATTTTACTCGGTGATACTCCTATTCTTCTTTTCGTCGTGCAGCAAACTTTCTTTTTCCCTTGCTCTTGTCAGTTAGCTCTGCAAAGAACTGTGAACTGCGTTTTCTTCCCTTATTGTGGACCACACACCGTATTTTCTTTCGCCTGCATCTTCGCTATGTGTTATAACGTATTTCGTTTATTTTTTTCTGTTGTTTTGTTTTTTTTTCCTTATCGGCCCCTTCAGTGTATCTCTTGTGTGTCAGCATCGAGTCGATGCTCCGTTGGGAGGGGGAATAATGCCACCTGGTGTTCTGAGCCAGCATCAGCATGCCGTGGCCAGCCGAAAGAGGCGAAGAAGACGAAGGCAAGGAGCGCTTAGATTGTGCCTCTCATTCGGGTCTTGTCGTTCCGCTGTTCTTGCCCCTACAGCGCCTATAGCGCGTGACAATATATATATATATATATATATATATATATATATATATATATATATATACATATATAGTATTGAAGAAACAGAGAAACAAGAGACAACGCCCGTTCGTGGGCCGGATGTTCTTATTCTCACTTCTGCCTCGTCTTCCCGTAGCCGAGCGCGCGTTCGCACCCCAGCGGCGCTGTCTTCCTTACACTCGGCCACGACTGCGACGTAGCATGACGAGCTTCCGAAACGTCTCTGGTGGGCGAAAATTACTGCTCCTTGGCGGTCTTTGCAGATATCGGTTCACCTGAGACTGGGTGTGTTGGAGTGTACATGTTTCTGGCGGTGGGCACTGGCTATGAGGGAAGATCAGAATAACAGAGAGCTGAGCTAGTTGGTAAGTATTCATTCTAAAAAGACAGGGCGTGCAAACACGGACACAAGAAAGAAGTCAGGACACCGCAAAAGCGTTTGTGGTGTCCTGACTTCTTTCTTGTGTCCGTGTTTGCACGCCCTGTCTTTTTAGAATGAGGGAAGATCGTAGCGGCCGCTGTCGCTTCTCTCGTCGCGTTTCTTGACGCACTGTAGGAGGTTTACGATGAACGGCATATGACTGCACTGATGTGTTGTCACCGCAGTTCTGTCATTGCGCGCATCTCTGTAGCTTTGCAGCTGACGGACCAAATCTCTACGACGCTGTCCCATCGATCGCACGAGCTAGGTAGAGCGTGCCACGCTGCCGAGTAACGGGCGTTTATTCTTTTCAGGCTCCACATAGAGCACAGCTGCATATGCCCCCCAATTTTTGGTTTCCTTGTCTGAGTGAGGGCCATCTCATATACGAGAATAACTGGCCGCTCCATGTGCTCAAGCACTGGCGAACATGGAGGCGGCATCGCCAGCAGCTGTGGCTTATGGGTGGTCTTGTTTAGTGTAGAGTGTAGCCACGTAGCTTCTCCCATCTGTGGCGGAGAACACAGCTCGCGGCCGGTCGTGTCTGCCGCGGGACAATCAGCGAAGCTTTCATTTGGAGTGGCTGCTGCGGGCATCTTCGGCGCCGAGGTTATGCGCCTCATGACCTTCGCCAGCGAGCACAGCGATCGATGGCCTGGACTCTTCTGGCGCCTTTACTGTAGGTGTGGCAAGCACGAGAGGAGCTGGTATCTGTATGCGCCCCAGCGAAGGCGAATCTGGGGCCGGTTCCTCCAACTGCGCTGGTTGAGGGGTGGTCTCGGCCTCTCTCAGTGACGTTATATATATATATATATATATATATATATATATATATATATATATATATATACATATAATGCTCGCCAGGGCTTAGTCTCCCTTCACTAGAAGGGGGGCCCTCATAAAGCGGCAGTATATATATATATATATATATATATATATATATATATATATATATATACTGCCGCTTTATGAGGGCTCCCCTTCTAGTGAAGGCAGACTAAGCCCTGGCGAGCATTAAACGAAAACTATGCTTGGCGGAAGTGGGGAGGAGGGAGGAAAGGAGGAGGGGAGGAAATGAGAAGCGGAGACCAGGAGGAGAAGAATTCAAAAAAACGAATTCAAATTTCTTGCGAAACTCTGTCAGTCGTGTACATCATAATGAGCACAATAATTCGGTCGGCACGCGCTCTCCTCCTCGTGCTCTTCACCTTCTGCTTCCACCCAGAACACATGCGCCAATTTTTGCGGCGTGGGATGCAATAAATTGGATGGACAAGAGAAGGAGTACGGATGGACAAGAGAACGAGTACAGACAGAGAAAAAGAAAGAGACAAAAAATAGAGAGAAATAAGGCGAATTTCTAAAGCACGAAATTCAGGATGCCCTCAACATAACATCAATCTCAGCACCATAGGAAACCGTCTCCAGGCCACCGGATGCGTGGCTGCGCGGAAGCCATATTTAACGGCAAGACAGGAGAAGCCGCTCCCTCACTCTGCGCGCCACCCAACTAGTGGACTGTGGATGATTGGCCACAGGTCATCTAAACTCATTAATCTACCATCTCTTCCAGATGGTATCAGCAGCGGCGTGTTTGGCGTTCTTACAAATGCCAGTATTACCGTTAAAAAACGTAAAGTGAACTGCATGCTCTTTTAAAGCAGAGTTTGCCACGCGCAATCGCTGAAAAGTTAAATTGGTTGTATTCTTTTGGTTAATCCTACGACAGCAGTTAACAAGCTTAAGTCACAAAGTGTTTATTTATTTTTCTTTCACCTTGGGCGCACAGTGCGCTTGCTAAAAGTAAACGTTTATTTTCTCTGTCTTTTGCTGTAAGTCTTGAATTATGAAGTATTCAATTAAATGCATTTTTAATCGCACGTGGGAGCTGAGTGGCGCCAAATGTTCTTTCCACACATAGGATGCCTTCCCGCTTTGCCTGTGCCAGTCATAAGCAGCGGCTGTTGGTCGCTAAACATCTGGAGGGTCAAAACAGAAGGTCTCGTTCTTCTCGCTCGGCCGTCATCGAACTTCCATGTTTCCATGAACTTCCATGACCGGTGAAAGTGATGAAGGACCTCTTGCAGTGAGAGAAAAGGGAGAGGGGTGCCATAATTTAACACAAAGTGCAACGTGCATGTCAAGCCTAAATATCACGCCTATTCAACAGCTTGTCAATAAATTGTTCGGTCTGCAGGGACATTCAACCTGGTTCTAGCTATGTTTGCTCTTCAAATATTCAAGACTACAAAAAGTATACTCGCGTGCATATATCGTAGAAAACTGCAAAAAAAAGCTTTACATTTATCTGATAGAGAGGGCACACATAAGTCAGCTCCGCCGCAATGCGAACCCGTTAAGCCGTTAACCCTTTCGACCCTTGCTGTGTCAATTAACACCACCAGACAACATTTCCCCCAGCACCTCGGAAATGAAACCAGAACTGTCCATTTTTGGGGGAATATTTCTTCAGTGATCCCCACTGCGATTGGCATCAAAAATGTGACATGCTTGCGGAGCTGGAAGCCGCAAAGAAGAATCTTGAGCAAAGTCATGGGTGACGCCGAGGCGGGTAAGCGCCATTTTCGGGTCGACGTACCGAAGCTGTTTCAATGCGGATCACACTGAAATATGAGACGTGGTTCGCATTTTGTGTACTCTTGTGAGTAGCACGAAAAAAGAAGCCATTTTCCTCATTTCATGACCGCTGAGCCCTGATGACATAGTATGATGTAATGTCTGTAAATCCATTATTACTTGCACGAATTTTTTGTTTTAGGTCTTCTGAGGTCCTAAGTATTAAGAAAACACGCACAAAAACACGCATATTTTGGTCTCCGACAAAAATAAAAAATCCAGGGCTGAAAGGGATAAGCACATCAAAAATTAGATGGGGCCGCTATCACGGGATACAGTGCGTCTAGTGAGTCTTCAAACAACGAAACTAGGCTATTCTGAAATCTAATCTGGCTGCTTTTAGGTTGTTGCTAGGCTTTAGCTAGGTTAGTCACGATACGGATGTCCAAACTGCAGAATCGAACGTTCGCACCTGTCATAGATCTACGGGCACGTCGGCATAGGCTCGATGGGCTTCCATCGCTTCGGGCTCTTCTAGCAGCCACTGTTGCCTTTCCCGTTTCTTATTACGGCAGCTTCGCTCTAATCGTGCCAAGCCTGAAGAAAGAGCGCAGCCGCCTTTATTTCTTTGTTCTCTTTCTTTCACTTTATCTTTGTTTCTTCTATCTCTATATTGTATTCCTTTCTTTTTATTTCTTTCTCTTTCTCGCTCTTTTTATGTTTATTTCACTTTCTTCCCTTTCTTTCTCTCTCTTTTTCTGTCTATTTTTTGTCTTTATTGCCATTATTTCTCTCTATTCTTTCTCTCTTTCTTTCTATAGCTTTCTCTCTGTCTGTCTTATTGAACCAGTGGTGAGTAGTGGGATTTGCCCAATTTCTGTGGCTCATAACCGATGATGATGCTTGTTTTCTGATAGGCCACGTAAATAACAGCCAGCATTGCAGCTAAGCCGGCTAAACACAGCTGCAGAGATAGAACGTGTTGACGATAACTGTGTGAGCATTCCATATCGAACCCTGTCAATGAAAGAAATAGATTTTTTGAACCGGATGTGATATGTACAGCGCGTGCTTGTGGCGCTCAGTGATGAAGCACGTCGATGATATAGGGGCACCAGTGAAGCATGTTTGTTTTCTTTCTATTTAACTGTTAAGGTATATATATATGTGCCCACATGTCAAAATAAAATCAGTTGTAAGTCAGCGCTGTTGTCCTGCCTTCTTCGTCTTGTGTCCTGTCTCATTTTTGCGCTGTTTTTTGCCAAGTTTAACCATGAACCAACTAGCCCAAGCCTCGACCTTAGTAAGGCATGGTTGAGGCGTGCACGGAGAACCGAAGCCAGGCTATCAGTTTAGAAGGCGATGCGCACGGGACCAGATTACGTTATCGCGTTCTACTCTTGAAGGGAAAGCTCAAGCTTCCACATAGTTTGTTTAATTTTTTTGTCGAGGATGAGTTTCGTGGACCCTCATTTGATACCAACTGCGCTAGAGCAAAATCTGCTCCCGCATGCTTTCGACGGGGAAGTCAAAGGTGCCTTTTTCCTGCAGCAACAAGACTGCAACAAGTGCGCCCCTTTCACACTGCATGGGTAGTGAAGAATACGGGCTGCGCGGCTATTGGAGTGGGCGCCTAAGGGTTCTGACATGTATATGGCTGAGAACATTTGGGAAGCCAGAAAAGTGCGCTAGCAGGTTTGAACCATAGAAAGAGGGATGAGAAAGAGGGATGACAACCTCGTAGAGCCTGTGGGATACTTAGGTTCTTTGTATAAATATTTCGCTCGGTGCATGGCCGATGTAACTCACATGCGCAGAGGCTTCACCCAGCAGTAAACTGGTATTTTGACATACACATGCGCTTTGGCAACTATTACTTTTAGTTGTCGCCACCTGTGATTCGTTTCTCCTGGTGTGATGGCAAGATATAAGTGATCGCGGACGCCTCAGAAAGAGAGATCTCTATTTTCCAAGCAAATTAGTGTCTATTTTCTCCCCTGTCATAAAGCCAATTTGTTTCGAAGTAGCTGCTGTTTAATCGGCTCACTTTCTCGACTCCGTTGGCAATCTATGTGTAACGCAAAGCAAATGGAGCCAATACCCGCAAGCTATTCTTCGTTTCACTTTTTTTTTGTTGCATTCCGTTGAGCCAAGCTCCTTTTTTGCCGCACTTCGGAAATTGATCCACGGGCCTTCACAAACATCATGGCGTAATAACGCGCCGCCGAGTGAATTGTGAAGCACGGCGATCTTGCAGCTTGAAAGTGGTGGGATTCCTGAGGAATAAGAAAAAGCATGCCGCCGGAAATAGACTTTCCCGTCTGATTCGGGCAAACGAATCCATTAAGCATTGAAAGCGCCTCTGGCGAGCAGGGTTGCCAGGTTTGGCTACTTAGTGCCAATTTGGCTACTTTTATAGGCTGGTGGTGACAGAAAAAAACGTCTTGGCTATTGGCAATTGGTTGGCTATTTTCTTCTTCCCTCAATTTGAACGAAATGATCAATATCTTGTGGCGTCGCAGAAGCTGGCATTCAATGAAGCGTATGAAAACATTGAAACGAAGGCGCCTTTACAGCTCTGAAAACTGAATTTGCGCTCGCGTTATACAGAAGAAAAGACTTTAGATTACGTGGCTGAGACTCTGGATAAAACATTCTGACTGCTGCATGGGGCCTTATTTTGCAGACAACTTCTGTGGAACGCGACTTGAAACAGTAGTTGCAAGTGAACAAGACAATCGAAAGCGTTCCGCATCCAGAAAGCTCTGCAGCCTCTACATTGGAAATAGGACATCCGAATAATTGAAACAGGTGTGCATTTGGGCTGGGTGGCTCATGATTAGTTGCCTGTGTTTTTTTCTTAGAATTAGGTACTGCAACTCAGGAATATGAACTAAACGGTCTTCGCCATCACGCGAGATACGATTGCAAATGTGACTACAATTTATGTTTCAGTAACAGCAACTTTGCTTTTGAGCCGACTCATTCAGCACTAATTTTTATTGATGTTACAAGGCAGGTACTTTATTCCTTTCAAGAAAAGTTATGCAATACTTCTGAACAGAGTGTCATTTCTGGAGTAGCGCAAGAAACTTCGACATCATGCATGAAATGATGGCTGAAGTCAACAGGCTTTATTCTAATCAATTATAGTTTTGAACACCATGGATATCGACATCGCACGAGCTTACTGAACAGAATAACGATGGCCGGTTAAAACATATAACACCAGCAGTTGACAGTGCCGGGAAATTATGTGTTTTGCCATAGAGTTATGAATGGTTTCCCCGAAGCAGAAATGGAGAGTAGGGTGCTTTGATGACGGCTGCAGTTTTCATAGACTCACCGACAGCGGTATTCATGTCACAGTTGCACAAAAATTGAAATTTATGCCAAAATTGGTGTCTTTTTGGCAGCTTTAACAAATATGAAACGCCTCACTATTTGTAAATTTCTCACAGTGAGTACATGACGAGCGTGTGCAATTCGCTGTTTATTTCCAACCAATGAAATGGCCAGCATATGGCCAGTGATACTTCACTTCCGGCAGAAGAAACTGTTGACGCACGACGCTGCAGTCCGCGCGGAAACCCACTCCGAAAACAAAATAAAATGTCAAGCCTGCTGCTATCACCACATTCGGTGGTGCGGCTGCTGTGGCGCTAGTCAAGAAGGCAAGCCGTCATGGTTTACGAGGGGCGCTTAGAAACACTCTCAGGTTTAAATGCAGACGTATACCCTATAAAGTGGACGGGAGGTCAACTAGTAGAGCATCGGACACGTCATTGGAAGGTTTCAGGCTCGATCCCTGCCAGCGGCATGTTGTCTTTTCGTCCACTTTAATTTCTTGACATTCATATCATAATTAGTACGGATGACGTCCCCCATACTTTTCTTGGTTTCATTGTCTGTTGGCTCGCATTACGGTTGTGTCTAACAAAGAAAAACAAGCCCTTAACTGTTACGCTGACCACGTAGTGAAAATGATGCGGGACATCGCGAATCGCAGCGATTCCATATTTCTCAGTGTTTTATTCATCACTTCTAGACGCTGATGACGGCGCCGACGACACTGATGGTGACGAAGACACGACTACACGTGCGTTCCTAGCAGTCGAAATGCCATATGAAACTCGCCAAACCGTTTCGTGTGACCAGGTGATCAAATGGAGCCCTTTCAGGACGTGACCGCGAGAGGTGACCGCACGACAGCGTTGCTAGCCCTGCAAACTGGCGGCATTTGCACCCGCTTTGGATCACGCATGACATTGGTCATACTAATCAATATAACAGTGATTGATCCATCCCCCCTTTCTATTATCAATAGCGAATCGTTACTAGGGCGTCAATAAGTAAACGCGGACGCAGAACACGCGACGTGCGTAAGGTTGATATCACTGCTCCTTTAAAACTACCTGTTTACGAGTGGACAGCCGTACTTGCCTCATTGCCCGATGAATTCTTCAGGAGCTGTATGACGTCTGTAATTAAATAACTAAATAAACAAATAAATAATAACTAACCTGCCTTCAGGGAAATACCCTACGGTAGCCGTAGCCATATCGATCAACCCATAAACTTAGAAGTCCGCTCACGGTACAATATATCTGTGTATGTGGCTTTTATTGACTACTTAGCATTAGGAACCAAGAAAGTTGTATTCGACCAATTTTGTGTTTTTAGGCGCACTGTGTTCACCTAACACAGAGATAAAACTGTTCGAGTTTCATGAAAATGCTTGATTCGAAAGTTATAGTTGGTGTAAGTATAACAGCACACTGGGTTCTTTCAGTACAAAACAGACATTTCCTCTACCCTGCTACTTAGACGCATGCAACTTGTTGAAGTATACGTGCATCGAGCAAAGCGGTGCCTTACACTTCACACGTTCCCACATGAACATCATGTGATAATACTGGCACCACATGTACTATCCAGATGAGTGTGCAAAGCGGCCTCCTATGTCAAGAGCAATGTCACTCAGAATGGAGGATGGCCGTCTGTGGATGGTGCCATCTCTGTGCGTAGGTGCACGTGTTATTGTGTGATATTTTGTGGAAACGCAACGAGGTCAGTATGTTCATCGGCAATAACTTGATAGATTTTCAAGCATTCACCATGGCCACATCATCGTATGCCTGAACAAAGGTCGCCACTCTACGTTTTGCCGCGAATGCGAACTCAGTCGTTGTCATTGGCTCTGCCTCTTCCATACTACAGCACAGCAGCTGCAAAAGCGAGACGAAAGACACAGTAACAACAGGCCGTCTCCTCATTCGTGCTGTTCTATTTTGCACATGTCGCACCAACTTGCCCAGACATAATCTCTACAGCAGGTGAACAGTTTTAAATGTCAATCATTTCTTAGCGAACCTCAGGCACTTTGGGCATTTCTATCTATCTATCTATCTATCTATCTATCTATCTATCTATCTATCTATCTATCTATCTATCTATCTATCTATCTATCTATCTATCTATCTATCTATCTATCTATCTATCTATCTATCTATCTATCTAGCCGCCTACGCCTCGGGGCTCTCCCGGTCGTCTCCGTAGGCTGAAACATACCAAAATTTGCATAGCATAGGATGAGTGTATGACGAACACGATTCACTGAGGATGAGATGAATAACGCAAAATACCTGTCGCGTACGTCATGAAAACCTTTCCCTCAGACACGTGTGGCACATACCCGCATAGCAGAGTATGTTATGCGGGTATGTTATGCGGGTATGTGTCACAGGTGATAACAGAGTCTGAATCAACGCAGTAACCGCGAACATACACATTGACGCGGAAGGAAAGTGATAATAATAGTAATTGTTGAGGTCTTGCGTCCTTACACGACGATAGGGTTATGAGAGACGTCATAATATAGGGATGCGGAAATTTTGACCAACTGGTGTTCTTTTAACGTGCACCGACATCGCACAGAGCATGGGCCGCTAGCACCTAGCCTCCATCAAAATGCGGCCGCCGCGTACAGGATCGAACGCGCTACCTTCGAGTCAGCAGCCGAGCACCGTAACCACTACACCATAGCGGCCGGCGCAAGGGAAGTTAGGGAGCTGAAGAAGAGCACTCCTGCATGACATTGGCTTACCATCCACTCGTCCACGTGGTCCACAAAGTCGATCACGTGAATAACGCAAAAACCGGGGTCAATGCTTGCTACAATAACTCTGCCGAGAGGACCATGTCCATCATGATTACCGGTGACTTCAGCATTGATTTATCAAAACCCGACAAGCCTGGTTCTTAGACGGCATGAAAGGCGGCTTGGATGTGGACAGGGCATCACAAGACCTCGGTGCCACCTCCAGAACTGAAGGCATCACAGATCATTTCTTCGTCAAAGCCATCCGCGGCTTCCACCAGCTTTACTATACCTCGGCATTCACTACACTTAGACCGTTCGTAGCCGAGATCACGAATGGATCCGATAACAAGTCCTGTTCAGCTGCTACTGCTCACTGGTCACGGTGATGATGATTTTATTCAAGAACTGCCAAGAACCCCTTCCACACATGCACACGGGTTCATGAAACGTGTGTGCGTTCCCCGTCATAACGTATAAGTATAAGCATAACATTTGTAACGCTCGCAAACCACGTGCACACATTGGTCCGGCGTGGGATGAAATAACACTGATGGGTGAAAGAACGATTACAGAGACACACAGAGAGAAAATAATCCAAAAAAAAAACGGCAGGAGGTGGAAGATGGAAGCTTGCGATGAAAAAAGAAGCTTGCGCTACCAAACACAAAACAATATCCTCCGTAAGTATTGCCCAGTACTGGCAAGCAACGAGCGCATTAGAAAAGCGTTTCCCGGAGTACCAAAGGTCGTCTATCGCCGCAATAGGAATTTTAAGGCCATGTTAGTGCATGCAAAAGTAAACCGTCATTCTACTGCCCACATAACACCTTGCTCTCGTCCAAAATGTAAGACATGTAAACACTTTCAAGATGACGTGATGGTTAAAAGCGCCGGAAGTGATTACATCCATCATATAAAATCTAGTTTTGCCTGCACTAGTTCCAACGTTGTCTACATGATCGAATGTTCATATTGTCAAAAACGGTACATTGGCGAAACGGGACAACCTGTTCATGTTAGATTAAACCGGCATCGCGCGGTCACGGCGAAGAAGTTACCCAAAGCAGTGGCACAGCATTTTAATGTAGCAGGTCACAATTTCGAAGATCTCAAACTTTACATACTTCAGTCAAACTTCCGGTCCCCAAGGGACAGAAAATATACAGTCACACCTTATTCACAAGTTCAATACACTCCAGCCAGCAGGTATTAATCTTTCTAAGGGGGCTCTTGAATCGATTCGGTATGGTACATACACAACGACAACCAACGAGAGTTAAGCCCTTCTTCTAGGTATTTCGAACATACTATTTTTAAAATGCCACGTGCTTCCATCATTCAGCGATACCGTACACCCCCCTCTTCCGCCCCCCGCTTTTTTGTTCCTTTCCTTTTTTTCCCGCTTTCCTTATGACTCACGCAGTTCGTCACGGCGGCCTCTTTCCTCCCCCCTCCTCCACCCCCACTCTGGAGAGGGCACGAAGCATATACAAACGATAGCTAAGGAAATCAGTTCCAGCCTTGAAGAAGACAAGTTCATTTGTCGAAACGTCGGCTCGAGCACCCACCCCCTGTTTACGGATTTTTTCATCACAGAAAATGTAAGAGATAGAAAGAAAGAGGAGGAGAGAAACAGAGGGAAAGAAGGCAAAATAGTGGAATTATTAGCGAAAAATATTTATTGGCGAGGCAGGATTTGAGCCTGCGTACGCAGGTCTGACGGCGAGTGCGCTAACCACTCGTACAGCATACCAAGGAGCTGGGAAAGGGAAGTGAGGGCAATGAGGAGAAATGTGAGGATGAAGAGGAGGGAAAGGAGGAGAGGAGAGAGTATAGCATAGCATTGAAAGAAAGGGAAAGAAATAAACAGAAAGGAAGTCATATCCACGAAGTCAATGATCATGAGTGGGCGAAAGCTCCGGAGGTATATCTGGTAAACCGTGAATCCTTCGTACATTGCATTGTTGGTGGCGCCGATGCGCCAGCAACCTCTGGCTTGGTAGCGTGTTGTTTTTGCTGACGCTGGCGTCGCCCTTCGGCTTCTCGAGCTCTCACCTTTAGCTTCGCCTTTAAAGGGGTCATGAACCATTTTTCAAAGTAATGATCTAATGACCTTAGTATCCGAGTTTACTGCCTCCCGAATTGATTGCTGCAAAAGTTTCTCGAATATGTCAAGAATCAGCAGAGTTACGGGGGTTTGGGGCACGCTCTCAGCACTTTCTCTCTTTTCTCGTGCCGACGAGCGCACTGGAAGCTAGACAGGGAGGGATGGCACGGGGGTAAGAAGTTACGTCAGCGCGCGTCATGAAACGCGATCGCACTCCCGCTGTGATTCGCATGCGCGAGTGCGGCTACCGTGTAAAGTTATCAGACTGAGGAGTGCGGCGCGGGCAAGTGGTGGCACCCCGTGGCAAGAAGCGCATCTCATCCGGCTATCGGCCAATAAGCATGCTATGTATCCGCTACGTCAACGGGCAGACGCCCTGCCCACCGACGAGAGTGAGAACCGGCCTCCGTTTGAAAAGAGGGCGCCTGAGGAAACGGCAACTTCACGCTCCGCTTGTGGCCTTAACGCGGCGCGCACGACTGTAATATTTTGCAGAGCAGTTCATAGCCGTGTCAGCTTTCCGCAGGTTGTGTTTTTTCAACAAGCCCAAGGGGTGCTTCATGACGCCTTTAAGAGTTGAACGCGATAGCGATATCCGGCCCCATCCTCATCCTGTTTGCGAATATGTTCAGTCGTCCGGTCTTACGCACACGCACACACTCGACACACCTATAGTAAAGGTAAAGGTGTCCGTCCTCTTCAACAGCACTTTTATGACAACAGTCATACGTTCACTACGTGTGCGTAAGAGAATGCGCGCACTAATGTGTATGCCCTTTGTAATGGATGGCATGCTTTAAAGCAGCAGCAATTACGCGCGTGATAATTTTTCGAAGTTGCGATGCACCCACTACGTGTTCGTAAGAGAATACGCGCAGTAATGTGTGTGCGTTTAGTAATGGGTTCCTGGCTTAAATCATCAACTCGTTATGCAGTCCACAGGATGTGACGCCCGATGGCAATATACGCTTGCACACCGTTTTACTGCGATACTACATTTCGTACTGTGACACCTGTACGAAGGACGCGTATGTTTGTTTAAATGCAGTTCCAAGCAATGGAGTGGCTCTGTGGTAGAGCACCTGCTTGCCACGCAGACGGCGGTTGCGCGTGATGTCTCCGTCGGTCAGCGTGGCATAGGTTCTTTGTGCGTTTCTTTCTCTATCTCATTCTTTCTGTGCTACGCTTTACTCTGTCCGCTCCTCCCTTCGGCGCTTGATTGCCGAAGGGCCCAAAAAGAGGTGCTTGATAGCGCCTCCCAGTCAGAGGCGCTATCAAGCGGCTCCAGCGCAGTGTGAGACGGCGACTGCACAGCGAAGGCGAATAGCTGCTAGCTGCGCGCGCGCCGGCGCCAATACGTCTGCCACGGCTACGACGTCACTCCTCTGGAAAGCGCAGACCGGCGGCGGCGGCGGAGTGCGCGGGAGGTGCCGGCTCCGTTGCGTGACACCACTGATCCTCGCTTATGCGCAGCACGGCTCTTGAGAAGGCACAAGAAACTGGCTTGGGTAGGCCAGTGTAGCTAACGCTACAAAACTGAGGCAGCTCCGCACTAGGGGTTCCAGTCTTGAAGGAAATGCAGAGCTGGGCAGCCTTCTATGACTTTCTTTGGTTTTCTCTTTCTTTCCTACTCTTTTTCTTTTTACCTTATTCCATTTCGTTCTTGTTTTCTCTCTTTATGTCTATGTATTTATTTCTTTCACTTTGTCTATTTCTTTCTGTTTCTATCTTTGTCGCTATTTTTTCCCTGTCTATCTTTCTCTTTCTAGTTTTTGCTTGCTTCCTTTTTTTATACGTAGTTTTGCCTGCGTTGCGCCAAGCGACGACAGCATACGACAGCTCTGGCGCCTATGTCCACCGCACTTATCATCATCAAGGCGCTCGAAGAACAAGAGGAAGACTTCTTGGCACGAGCACGCACTCAATATCGAGAAATTCGTATGCGAATCAAATCGTCTTATTCGACACATCAACTGCTAATAATTTTTAAATTGTCCTAATGACATAATCACGTTGGTCCTTTCGGAGGTTATGCAACGCGGTCCAATCTAAAACTGGAATTCATTAAAAATAACCCTTCATTCTAATTGACACTGTAACGTCTATTAGCACTTAAACATTTCAGACTATATGATCCGGCCAATCCCCCTGAGTGGGTAAGTGCCAATCATTCCAAGAGCATCGTAATCATCATCATCATCAGATGGCTATGTTTTTCGTGGTTTTGCATGTTTTGCTCCAAGCTACGACAGCATACGGTAGCAACATACGACAGGTCGGGCCCCTAAAGTGCTCCGCACTTAGTAGATAAACATAGAAGGTCGGCCAGCTCCGCACATCCTTGAGGCTTGGCCCCATTTGTGCGAAGTTGCTCTAATATTTTCTGGAGCTCCATCTTTTGCGCTGTTTTTTGTACATGTCGTACCAACATGCTAGAATCCACTTGATCGTATTTCGAACATCCGATCAGTTGTTTCCCGACCAAATCATTGTCAACTACGTGTAACAATCTTTTCCTCTTGAGGAATATATGACACTCCAACTTATTCGTTAGTGCACCATTGAAGCTCCCGACATGGAAGACCATGATTGCCAGATAGCAAAAAAGAATGTTGATGACCATCTCCGCCTGATCTAAAACTAGGTAGCTCTGAGCCCGTTGAATGCCGGCTATTGAAAACAAGACCTCACCCAAATCTAGCACAATGGAAACAGTTTTACCATGAGGTACACTCGAACAACACCTGCAGAATATGCCAGATGGTAAAAGACATTCTTCAGTACATGTTACGGCGGCATGTCGGTCACAGAAACTCGGGAACAGTCCCTCAAGAAAATCTCCATGCGCAGTGGCTGACCGCGCTGCAGAGGTCAGGTATCCAGGACCAAATGGGGGCATCGAGCATACCCGGGAGGTATGCTCGAGGTATGCTCAGAAATGTACCCATGCTGCCTCCTAATTAGGCGGCCCGGGCACAGACCAGCTAACCGCCGGATTCTATTTGAATAAAGTTGTACAACCACCAAAACCATATTCCGATCATCAAAATTGAAATAAAAGCGATCTTTATTTTTTATTTGCTTAGTTATCTGTATGATATGTTTACTTCGTCATCAAGGATGGTGCTTAAGATTTGGCTTGGCCAGTAACCGCCACTAGAGCTCTAAACTTTCCGTTACGCTGTAATGTCCCCTGATATGAATTTACCCATGTACACTCAGTTTCAGTGACGCTCACCAGCGAGCCTTACCCGCTTCAACGCCGGGGTGCATACGTCAGTTTCTTCTTAATTAGATTGTCAATTAACTTCCAGCGTGCTGCAGGAACAATACCCGAGTTTGTTTTGAAGAAATTCCAGCGCTCCGAATTCTGCGCTGAAAAGTCTGTCTTGCTCTATGGGTGAAACGATAACAGCGCTAAACGATAGCAGAGCATCTGCAGCAGCGCAGCGTACTAAGACATTCCGAAATTGTGAAACAAGCGTGAATGCGCACACTGCGGAGGGCGCCGGAAAACCTTTGGTGTCGCCCACGCACGTTCATACACTGCGTCAAATGGCAAATTTTTATTGCCTCCACCGCATCACCGGCCTCCTTTTGTTGGCGGCCTTGCCGGATGCTCCCTGCTTCGACCCCATTGCGTAGTGGAACACAGCTGTAGACAAAAAATAAAAGAAGGAAAAGCAATTTCGTGCTCTGTTGGTGTCGCGTGCTGCACGACTAACACTGAGAATCTGCGATGTATCCACAAAATTGCTGTCATAGTAAAAACATTTTTTTCAACGGAAATGACGTTTACTGGCATGATGAAACATCAACAAGTCGGTGCTTATAACGACGGAAAAAAGAGAGCACACACAAGACAAATGCCTAACTGGAACTGTGGTTTATTGCTAAAATTTATTAAAAGGCAGCAGCGGCTGCGCAGATAAAAACGCACTACCAGTGGTCATTTCCTGTAGCACACTATCAAAAGCAAATACCTTATGTCCACTAAACCTGTACTGCTCAGTCTGGGCTGAGTGCGAAATACAAGAGATATTCTTATAAGAGTGATAACAATAATTAGGACGTTCGGCACATTCGCGCCAGCTTCTAGGGGCGGGTAAAACAATGTGAGCGCCGCACTTCTGAGCTACATTCTTCAAGCAGCGCGAATGTGCCGTACAGTGAATACTGGACGCAGTTCAGAGATGTGGACAAGAAAGCGCGCTATAGGATTTCTATGCTGCCCGAGAGGGGTAGTGTACCATATCCAACTCGTCTGTGCTCGTTTATATGTTAGACACAACAAAATCAATCGAACAGCAATTAGGCTCGGGGAAAGCATAGCGGACGCTAATTGGTGTCCCTAACTGTAGTGTACTAATTGCGACGTAATTTGTAATGAATTGAAGTGGACGAAAATTCATCCTTTCTTTTGGTGGGATTGAATCCTCAAGCATCGAATTACGTGTCCGATACTCTACCAATAGAGCTACAACGGAAGGTGTTTCGCTGTCCACTTCGTTGGGTATATCTGTGCATGTAAACCATGGGACTGTTATCCAGCGCTGCTCGTAGCCGAGGTGTGTGTGTGTGGAGCACTCTTATTTTCTTTTTCTTTCAGATGGAACCACGTGGCTCGTGTTCTTGTACGAGGCTGTAGACGACCAATAGACGTCAGACTCTGCCCAGGCGGCGCCGCGAAAAACAGTGCCACCAGCGCCCTCATCGCAGCCCTGGCGCTAACTGGATAGTACAAAGACAAACACGCCGATAATGCTGCTCGGTCAGCTCTGCAAAGAGACAAGGAAGAGGCTATACCCTTCCAAGGCATGACGTTTATACCATGCTTCGAATGATTGCACTAGACATTGGGTATTTTACATTGAATACAAGTACCCAAAACTATCCGCAACACCACCTGAACACATTGCTACTCTTTCAAATATGAACTGGACTCCGCCAAGGAGACGCCACTCTGTTATGCCGGTTATGGCTAAGAGTGGCTTTCACAAAGTCATTGTCATTTTGTATAGGGTTGGCCGACGCCGCTCTTTGCGCCGTCTACGGTATAGGAGAGACTTTGCAGCATATGTTCTGGGACTGTCTTCGCTACGCTGGGCAGAGACGATCACTCGCTCTCGCTCGCCATGGCAACAGACCGATGTCGCTAACAACTATCCTCCAATGTCATCCAGAAAAGTGATAAAAAACAAAGCAACCAAGGCATTCCTAAAATTCCTTAGGACAAAAGACTTGCACGAGCGGTTGTAGGCTCATAATGATGTCGTATACCATGCAAAACTCTCGCTCTGTTCTGTGACGTTATGTATGTGCGTGTGCCCCCTCCCCACAATATTTCTGGCCTTCTTTACTCTTCTTTCAGTCTCCCCCAATCCTCTCCTCTGTGCAGGGTAGCATAGCGGTTATTTTAAACTAGATAACATCCCGGCCTTTCTCCTCTCTTCTATTTTCTCTCGTTCCTTCCACATAATGGATTGTTCACCAGTATTATTTAAATGAGCACGTATTCTAGTTACCATTTCTACTCAGAAAACATTACCATTTCTACTCAGATTTCATTCACTTACTACTCATGCTTAGATAGGAACTTTTTCACTTCGGCTGAAAATTCGCCTCCATCACGACAAAAGAAAAACAATGTTTCTAAGAAGCGATTCAATAACATTGTCAATCGTGTTCTACACCACGTGCCTTGAGGAACCAGAAAATGTTTTTATGACAATGCTCGGCGAAGAATGACCACAAATCTATCTTAGGAGCAGTGCTAATTTATGTATTTGACAATGGACAAATTTGGCAGATATAAGCTCGGTGTTTAAGATTATTGACATAAAATTTTGAGCGCCATATCGGGAAGCTATATGCAGAAAACAATCATAAATGCAGACCATCTACATAGGTATTTTAAACGATTGATCAGTAAAAGTATAACCACATTCGCAGTAACTAACCACCGCGTTTTCTTCATGATCCATTTTTGGAGTACAGGCGTTTTGGGTATCCAAAATTCAAATGTTGTCTGGTAGAACTGTTTTTGACAGTAAGGTGGTGATAGATTAACCTTGTAACCATAGGACTCGATGATATTTCCTTACAAGGGAATTTCAAAAGTATAAAGATGGATACTGCTTGCCAGAATCCGTTCTTTCATTGCGCTGGCATTGAGCGCTTATGAAGTCGTAGTGAGATGCAAGCCATTTCTTGTGGAGCTGTTTTTTTCATTGCTGACACCAGCTCCTGCACTTCGTGCGCCTTCTCTGGGTCGTTGAGATGTCGTCGTTGCCCTAACATTTTAAACATGCGTTTCTGCGATCAACCTGGAATCCAGGTCACACTGTGTTCAGGTATGACCATCCCAATGACATCTTGCTAGCAACCCTAAGCCAAAGAATCGAGCACTACCCGCCAGGGTAGTCTAGTGGTTATTGTGCTCGACTGCTGACCCGAAAGTCGCGGGATGGAATCCCGGCCGCGGCGGCCGCATTTTTGATGGAGCGGAAAATGCTTGAGGCCCGTGTACATAGTTTAGCAGGTGCACGTTAAAGAACCTCAGGTGGCCGAAATTGCCGGAGCCCTCCACTACTGCGTCTCTCATAATCACATCGTGGTTTTGGGACGTTAAACCCCAACAGTCATTAAGGTTGCAACACTGCGAGCGTGAGAACCACCTCAAGGGTCGAGCACATTTGGCAGCGAATGCCTCGTGTCAATAACTAGAAAGGCTTTATTTTGTCCGACCCGTTACTTCTGTTTCACCACCTGCTACAAACGGCCAGGCAACAATAGTATTAATCATCATCATTTTGCCACTCGTATACTATCTTCCTCAGTATATCTCCATCGCACAGGGAGATTCATTCACCTCCATTGGCTGTATTTTCCGCCTAGGTGGCTGAATGGTTGCGATGATCGGCTGGTGAAAGGAAAGTCACCGGTTGGATCACGGTCGCGGCGGTCGCATTTTGCTGAAGGCGAAATTTTTCCTATTGGCGTCAGTATGCCTGTCACGGACGGCGATTTTTGCGTCCCGGCGTGACGGCGAATTAACGGGCGCCGCTCTTCCCCGCTGACCGGCGGGAGCCGCGTACTCTTGAAAAGAGCCGGGAAGTGCTGAATGGGGTGTCCTTCTTCGAACGTCGCCGCGGACGATTGATCCTTTGTACCTACGGCGGCGGCGGCAGGATCTTGCAAAGGCCGCGAGGTACTCCGAACAAGCTTTTGAATTCAAGACGCTCCGGCTGAGAGCCAAGCAAACTGACCGTTCCCACGGGAAAAACTTCTGGTGGACAAGCCGTATGGCAGCACCCCGACAGATCGTCACCCTCGCTCAGTTGAGGACCCTCTCCTAATTAAAAGGGGGTGTGGTCAGTGTAATTTTAGGGCGGAGTTTCGAACGATGAAACGCGCATGATTGGACCAAGGTAGAGGTCCCTTGTTCCCCCAGGAAAAGGATGAGGGGACACGAGGATGATTTAAGCGCAGGATTTGGCCCTGCTAAGCAGTGTAGTCGCTTACCAACATGGTGTAGAAGCAGATGAACAAGTATCTCTTCTGGAAGTTTTTAGTGCGGCTCTGTATCGGCTGGCCAACTAAACTTAGCCGTTCGTTTAGTTGCGACGAGAAATTAACGTCCGCATCGTAGACATCGGAGCTTCCTCTCGGGTTAGCTCAACCTGCCCGAGATCGCCTTCAAGCACTAGCCTCCCGGAAACACCAGCGTTGCAACACCACCGACATCGCAGTCGTGCCAGAACTCCGACGACTTCTCGCATCCGATCGTCGTGGACTCAACGCTGCCGGTCATCACACGTATGCCTTCACCTGTTTATATCTTCGAACTTTCGCATCAATAGTTTTTGTGTTTGTTAGTTCTTGTGTAATTTGTAATCCTTTCCTCTTGTAAGCTGATTTATTGATTTCATATGTATTTTGTTAATCGTATGTATTAAGTGTTGATGTATTTTGTTAGTTCTAATAAGTGTTCTGCTACCGTTCCTTGTGCTGCAATATCACTAGAGTGAAGTTCTTTTGTTTTGTTTCCCAGGTCTCTGATCTCTTCACTGTCTCCGCTTGCGTACGGAACGAACTAACCTGCTGTCATTCCCGTCGCCGACTTCGCGCCGGCGACGCTGGTGGCAGCTTGTAACAAAACTGGCGTCCGCGACGAGGACGTTCCGTACAAGAGTAAGACAGTGAGGGGTGAACGAGAACCGTGCGGACACCGTAGCGATAGATCCGCACAGTTGAAGCGGTTGCGTCCTGCATGCGAATTGTGGAATTATGAGCGCACTGTTTTTAGAATGGTAATATAGTGATACTTTGTAGTATTGAGGTAATGTATTTTGATAAGTGGATCGCGTACGGCAAACAGTTAAGCCTCGAGGGCGCCGAACTGAGACAATGGGTTAAGGAGCAGCAGGAACAGGCGCAGGCATTAGCCAGAGAAGAGCGGGCACTGGCCCGGGAGGAAAAGGAGAGAGAACGGGAGGAAAAGCACAGGAAGAGGATGCAAGTATTAGACGACGAGTGTGAAAGATTGAAGCGCGAGTGGGAACGACTGGAATGCGAGCTAGACAGAAAGCAGCGGAGTGATGAATCCGTAGATGTAGCGCACGAAAGGTGCGAGGAACAGTCGAGTGCGGTGCAGTTCAGACCGTAGAGAAGGCTAGCACGAGCGAAGGTAGCAGCATGTTCAAGAATGAACCAAGGTTGGAAGCTGCGAAAGATGCTGCGCTAAGAGGAGAGGCCGCCGAAGACCAAAGTAAGCGCGACGAGGTGCTGTGTCAGTGGAACACTACAGAAACAGCTAATACAGTTGTGGAAAATCTGGCCCAAACACCAAGTGAGTGTGTCGCGGCGCTGGATCTTGCATGCGGTGTCCAAGGAGAATTCGACCCGCTAGGCAAGAATACCAGAGCAAGGTCAGGAGATGGCGCCAAAGTACAGAGTACTGATTACAATGCAGTTGTGGACAGCTCCCAGGCGCGCGACCTAGGTTGTTCAGAGGAAAGCAGCTGCATTGTCCCTAAACGCGTTAGGCTGTCCGCCAGTGTGCCGGGCAAAGAAGACGATGACTTGTTCGTCAGTCATTTAGACCGTGCGGGCGAGAAAGCTAACGAGAGCTTCGAGAAAGTTGATGAGCATCAGCTGCAAGCGGGATGCTCGAAGGTGAGCCCCAAGAAGAGGCATAGACGCAAGCGGCGCCGTAGAGCGCGCAGGGCAGCAAAGAGCACTACACGTGTAAAGAAAGGCTCGAAACGTTGGAGCAGTGTAGCCGGAGTGAGGCGTTTGTCATCTTTGACAAGATTGTTTTCCACGCGTCTGCGCCGCCAGACGAAAAGAAAAAGAAAAGCGGGTTGTGCGCCAATGCAGCCAGCGGGAAGGGGTCGGCTCTCCCGCCGTTCTATCCACGGCACGTTTGATGGGGCACGGGAGTGCAGAATCCGTGGTTCCCAAGAAGTAGCCCAACGAGCGGAAGAACGCAGGCCTCCGGCGAAAAGCTTGGTGGTGTTCGGAGGCGAAGCGAATGGGTTTCGCGATTGTTGTAGTCCCCGTCCCACAAGAAAGGCCCAGAGGGGGCGATCGCCGCGCGTACGTCTCAAAAATGAGTGGCAGCCGTAAGCTTTTGGGCGAATGTCGCTACTAGATTTGTTTGTTTGTTTTGAACTTCAGTTTTGATGATTGTTTATTCTGGTTTTGGCATGTTCCCTTTGGTATGTCGGCTCCCAGATATTGTTTGGGTAACTAGTTTTGAGGTTTTGTTTATTTCTTAAGCGTTGTATGTTTTTCTTTTGGAGAAAAGCGTTGTGCAGTTGCATCACGATACGCATCGGACACAAGTCTAGGAGCAGTGCTCATGCAGGCCCATGAAGGCAAGCTCCACCCCACAGCTTATGCCAGCCGAAAGCTGCTTCCACGGGAGGCTGCCTATAGTACCGCCGAACGCGAATGTCTCGCGTTGGTATGGGGAATTCAGAAATTCTCCATGTACTTGTATGGAGTACATTTTTGTGTCCAGACAGATCACCAGCCACTGAGTTATATCCAACAGGCAAAACAGCTGAACGCTCGAGTACTTCGGTGGAGTTTACTACTCCAAGAGTACCAGTTCACCATTACGCATATTAAGGGCAGCGAAAACGTGGGAGCCGATTACTTGAGCCGGATATAGTTCTTTGAGGTCTGGGGAGCATGTTAGCGTTTTTTTTTCCTTTCTTCGGTGTTATATTTTTGTATGTGCGTATTTCATTGTGTAAGAAGTGTATCTTGAGTTAATTTTTTTGCTTGGTGCACCGGTCGTTCTTACATGTCGTAATGCACATGGAAGGATTTCACTACAGTAGAGGAGCGCAATGGTTCCGTTTTGTTTCGTAGTATACATTCGTGCAGTGTATTCTGTATTGATGGGTGCCGTGTACGGCTATTTCTTTTTCTTGTTTGTATGGCGCATTGACATTGTTGTGTGTAACTGAAGCTGGTACTCTAATAATTGTTTTTGTTGTTAACTTGATGCGCTCTGCCTATTATCTTGTGTAAGAGAAGGACAGTCCTTATTTCTCCATTGTTGGTGCTGTTCCGTTCCTTGTTGTCGAAAAATTGCCCTCCGTGTGAGCAAATGTTATGAATAACATTCTGAAAGTAGGGGGCAATGTCACGGACGGCGATTTTTGCGTCCCGGCGTCACGGCGAATTAACGGGCGCCGCTCTTCCCCGCTGACCGGCGGGAGCCGCGTACTCTTGAAAAGAGCCGGGAAGTGCTGAATGGGGTGTCCTTCTTCGAACGTCGCCGCGGACGATTGATCCTTTGTACCTACGGCGGCGGCGGCAGGATCTTGCAAAGGCCGCGAGGTACTCCGAACAAGCTTTTGACTTCAAGACGCTCCGGCTGAGAGCCAAGCAAACTGACCGTTCCCACGGGAAAAACTTCTGGTGGACAAGCCGTATGGCAGCACCCCGACAGATCGTCACCCTCGCTCAGTTGAGGACCCTCTCCTAATTAAAAGGGGGTGTGGTCAGTGTAATTTTAGGGCGGCGTTTCGAACGATGAAACGCGCATGATTGGACCAAGGTAGAGGTCCCTTGTTCCCCCAGGAAAAGGATGAGGGGACACGAGGATGATTTAAGCGCAGGATTTGGCCCTGCTAAGCAGTGTAGTCGCTTACCAACATGGTGTAGAAGCAGATGAACAAGTATCTCTTCTGGAAGTTTTTAGTGCGGCTCTGTATCGGCTGGCCACCTAAACTTAGCCGTTCGTTTAGTTGCGACGAGAAATTAACGTCCGCATCGTAGACATCGGAGCTTCCTCTCGGGTTAGCTCAACCTGCCCGAGATCGGCTTCAAGCACTAGCCTCCCGGAAACACCAGCGTTGCAACACCACCGACATCGCAGTCGTGCCAGAACTCCGACGACTTCTCGCATCCGATCGTAGTGGACTCAACGCTGCCGGTCATCACACGTATGCCTTCACCTGTTTATATCTTCGAACTTTCGCATCAATAGTTTTAGGGGCGAAGCTCCTTAAGGCGGCACCCGTTCGTCCCTCGTAGTCGTAGTAGTAGTCGTAGTGCGTAACCAGTCTTACGCTTTGACCTCCAAGGTGGCGCCGGTGGGAGATTTTTCCTGTGCGTTGTTGAACAATAAAAAATTGGCAGCGTGCGCGTTAACTAAAAGCCGAATTCTTCTGTCTCTCATTCCCCATTAGCAGCCATTGGCATGTTCCAGTAGGAAACGTTAGTAGAAGTAGAAGTGTAAGTGTTAGCTAAAAGCCGACTTCTTCTGTCTCTCATTCCCATTAGCAGCCATTGTTTACCTCCAAGGTAGTGCCTGGTGAGATTTCTCCTGTGCGTGATTAAACAATAAAAATTTTGTTCAAAACGCCGTTGATTGATGAAATAAACCAACGAAAGACGCCAGATGTTTTGTAAAAGCAAAACGAAAGAACGCCAGATGTTTCTAAAGCAAAACGAAAAGACGCCAGCTGCTTAACGAAAGACGCCAGATGTTTTCTAAAGCAATGGTTTTCTAAACAATGAAAATTCACAGCGTACATGTAAAATTAAAGTGAGCTGCAAGTCGTCATAACTCATCGAACCTTTAGTATAAACGCGCCCGATCTCACGTCGGTGATGATGTACTGGGCAGAATTCACGGAAGATTCACGGTTTGCCGATGAACCTCCGCAGCTTCGCCCACTCATCATCATTCACTCCGTGGATATGCTGTGATTTTTTTGTGTTTGTTAGTTCTTGTGTAATTCGTAATCCTTCTCTCTTGTAAGCTGATTTATTGATTTCATATGTATTTTGTTAATCGTATGTATTAAGTGTTGATGTATTTTGTTAGTTCTAATAAGTGTTCTGCTACCGTTCCTTGTGCTGCAATATCACTAGAGTAAAGTTCTTTTGTTTTGTTTCCCAGATCTCTGATCTCTTCACTGTCTCTGCTTGCGTGCGGAACGAACTAACCTGCTGTCATTCCCCTCGCCGACTTCGCGCCGGCGACGCTGGTGGCAGCTTGTAACAATGCCCTACAGCATAAGCTAACTTAAGAGGAATAGTTAAGTTTCGAGGATAAAATCGAGGTGTGGTCGATGCAGAGGACCGTGCGTCCCGCGCGTTAAGTTAGGTGGTGGACCGGTGTGGTAGTCAAATCCGTGTAGGTCGCGGGTGCGTCCCTGGGAAGGCCCGGACCAATTCCCAGTCGGTGATGGAGCGTTGCCTCTGTGGCTGGGGCAACGCAGAAGGGGCATGCCGCTGGTGGAGGCTGTGCACCAGGTGTCCATATGGCGCGGATGGCAGGAGTCTAAGCGGCGCCTACACGAATCCTCCGAATCGCAACCTCCTCTCGGCGAGTTAAGCCGCCGGGAACGTCCGATCCAAGCGGAGGAATGAGTGCACGCGTGGAGCGCCGAAGTGCTTCGTTGTGCAGGAGCAAGCTGGCCTTTGGGGACAAACGAATTAGAGGCAGCGGGTGTCGAACTTCCGCTAGATGGCAAGCGGCATCTGCAACCTGTTGGGCTGGTGCAGATCGACGGGTCCACATTACGCGGGCAGGACAGGCGCACGAGTGAGTCAGTCGGTGCACATCAGAAGCTATATCGAGGAAGCTGGTCACTTCTCGCGGCCCCCGAACAGCTGGCGTGGAGTCCTTATATATGAGCGATCAATTCAGCAATAAGCAATCCACCTTGGGTAACATGACTTCTAACCTGTCCCGTATAGCTGCGATCTCCGCAGACACTGATGGGAACGGTGCCTCGGTAATATAGGAACATAGTCTGATCTTTTTACGGCCTCCTTCAAAGAACTTAAAAGGATGTATGAGGTTTGTACATAGATTCACGTTGCAATGTTTAGACATCTTTGATTTCGTTGCCTATTGAGATGAAAGTGTGAGTTGAAATATGTTAAAGCGCTACTACGCCCCTGTATATATGCGCGTGTGTGTGGCTTTGTGTTTGTAGAATTATGTAAGAGTGTATGTACATATGTGAGTTTATGTGTGATATTGCTTTACTGCCAAATACAAAGGGTTGTAGGCTAGTCAAGCTGTCCGGGGACAGCTTTTTTTCTACAATCCCCCCATCTGTATTTCACAAAGATGGCAAATAAACTTATTATTATTATTATTATGTTTGCTGCGTTTCAGGTAGCGTCGGACATACGAGGCTGGTGTGCAGAACGCCACTTTCGATAGCTGCGTCTACGTATACAGCTAGTGAGTTCTCGATTCCAGTGACGGCGGCCTCATTTGCCACTTCTCGATTGGATTGTCGAAGACAAGTCAGCGGTTGGTTGTCACTGGCCTGTGCCTTAAGCCATGGCGGAATTTCTGGCGAGGGTACGACAGCCCCTGGCAGCGCTCGATTATAGTAGCGGGCTAGAGCCGCCGCTACCGGAACTGCTTGACTCTTTAGGCGGCGAGCGATTCGATACTGGTGTACAATTTCGTCGATGGTGTTTAGCTGCGCTTCCGCCCGGAGGGTCGCGATTGGTGTTGGCCGAGGAAGGCATCTGGTTGCTTTCATGGCATCTCGGTTGGCTGTTTCGAGCAAGTATCCATCTCCCAACGTCAGGCGTTGAAACTCAGCTTGATAAACAAGCTGAGGTTGCAGTATAGACCGCATTAAACACGCGCCATTGGAGAACCAGCACATCCGGTCTTTCGAGGAACGCGGCGAATAAAGTGGAAGGCATTAGCACTCTTTCGACGAGCCGAGCGAACTCACGCACTAGCAGAGCCAGATGCGTCCATTTCGACTCCGAGCGCACGGATCGTGGATGCAGTGGTGAGAGCATGAACATTCAGTCTCAAACAAATCGGCGTCTGCAGGAAGCGACGACGACTTCGTGTGTTGGTGATAGACATGGATGCAGTCTTTGTGGCCGATAGTGTGAGTCCTATGTGCGCAAACCAGTCCGAGGCCTCGTCGGAAGCACTCTGGAGTGCATCCTTCTCGCGTTGCAGGTTTCGCTGTAATGTGCACACAGTCAAGTCGTCCGCCTACAGGAGGACGAAGGCATCTGAGATGCTGGCTAGTTGACACGCGAGGGGCAATAGGGCAATATTGAACAGTATCGGAGCCAACACCGAACCATGTGGTACACCCCGCTTCGATCGTAACAAAGTGTCCGATTCTTCCCCTGCCAACTCAGCTACAGAAGGTGCGGTGTGCCAGAAAAGACACCACAAAGTAGCATACACGTGGCGGAAGTTGGAGCCATTGCATTATGCCTACGTTCGCACAGTGGCTGACGTTGTTGTAGGCCTTATGAATGTTGATAGCGAGAAGGGTCCGAATGCTGCTTGTTCTTCGTCCCACGAGCACCATGGACATCAAATGGTCTATGGAGGCGAAATCCTAGAGGCCTTTGCACATCGTTCTTTTGGCCCCTTAAAGGGACTGTCTACCCCTCGGACAAATTTTCTGATTGTGGTGAAAATGTAAAGATCGTTCGTCACATCGGCGGCAACGAGCATGTTTTTGTCCCATAAAAAAGGAATTATATTTTTAATTTGATGTTGAAAATTGTGAAACAATGACCGCTAGCATCACTAAAACAGCGATGTGGTAAATCTGTTGGTAGGGCAAGAAATGCTCGCAGGTAGAATCATTTTGCTTAAAAACAAACATGTATAACTTGAAATTGTATTTTACGCACTTGAGGCAGCCTTCTGTTCCGTGAGAGAGTAATTTTTGCTTTTTTTTTCTCAGGCATAAAAAAAGGCGCCCGGTGGCGCTGCTTGCGGCGCCGTCTTCAATTTCGTCTGCTTCAACTTATTCGCTATGCCATGCGGCCCTCCGCGCAGGTCGTACTGTGCCGCTGTATTGATGTTCGGATGTCTCACATGTGCTTCGCTGCGAAGGCGTGCATTTATTTTCTTTATTGGATGAATTATCTTGACTTGGATTGCGGCAGCAGTGCCAAAATAAACGCATAGATTGCGATTACACCAAAATTTCTGTGATCGTATAATACGGCTTCATTTAACCGCTAGTGCGCTGAAAACGAATGTTGCATTGATTACATTAGTGTTCAGCGAAAAGAAAGTAATCCTACAGAAATCACATGCGCTTTCGGTTTAAATTTTTACGGGCACTACAATCGTCATCGCGTCCGCCAACCAGTGTTGTGGGCATGTTTCACGCCAATGGAAGAACACCGAACGCAGATCGAAAAATTACATTTTAAAAATTTCTACTCACTTCCTGAGAAACCGCTGCAAGGTTGGACACTTCAGACGGTACGCTTTCTATTGTGATACAAAACAGAAAATCGATTAAGTACGGTAGACAGTCGCTTTAAAACAACGCCTGATATTATTTTTTATTATTATTATCCATCGGTAGAACTCTGCAAGTAAGGAAAGTGTTGGCTGCTGCCTTCGCCATTTTTCTAGCTGTCAAATACCGATGCTCCAAACAAAAACATTCACACATAACACCTACAGCTTGAAGTTGTAGATACGTTATCGATTTTTATGTTTCAGTGAAATCATCGCCGACCATCTGCTGACGCTTTTGTTTCTGTGGCTTCGTTATATTATCAGTTTTCTCGCGCAAGGACAGAGCAAACGGTAGGTGGGACGGAGAGGAACCCGAAACACGCCCTTTTCCAAGGATTTGTGGAATGCCTCTAAGTTTTCAAATAATGAAATTTACAGTCTCTTTAATCAGTGGTGTATTGGCGGAAAAAAATCAAGAATGGCGTTGCACTGTAAAAGGAAAAAGAAATAATAGGTTACTTGTAACGATTTTGAAACATTCGCAAGTAATACAAGAATCGTCTATTATTTCACGCAAGCTGAAGCAGGTGTTTAATGACCGAGGTTCTGCTGCAATACCATTGTTATGAGCGGCGAAGCGACAGCTGGCTCTCGTTTACTAAAAGAGCAATGGCAGGTTTATGGGGAGTAATTGCGTTACCCACTGCGTATAAATATGAAGCATTGCTATGTCTTTTATGGCGAAGTAACACTTGAAGTGTGCGATCAGAGAGGGCAAGAATCATGCCAGTTATTCAGAATATCATACTGGTGCTTTTGAACGTAGTTGCAGTCGTAGTATTTATAGAATTACCAGAGGAGGAGCTCTATAACTCAGTTGTATTGAAACATGAGTACGACTATATAATTGGTGAGTTTTGACAAAATATCTGTTGTGCAACTCTTTCAAACATTGCTGAATTGGTGGGAGGATGCTTAGTCGAACTTTAAGGCAAAAATGTTCATTTGTACTCTACTATAACCGTTTTCCTCTTGGGCGCAGTAATATGTCCCCGCAAATAACGTTTCACTTCTGTGATGTTGGATGAGGCGCGAAGAGCGTGCCGTGACTCGTAAGTAAAAACTACTTCGGTATATTGCATTCCAGAATGGCATTAATTAATGACTAAGCAGAGCCTTTCAGCCTTAATTCATAAGCGACTTCGATTCCTCACTTAGTGTCTAAGTGCCCGTCATGCCATTTTTCTAAGGCTCATAAATCATAACACCAGGTTTTCATTATTGCCTCCACGATTCACGTATTGCTCGCTTCACCAGAGCATACGAATTTGGCTAACGAGTTAGCGGATAATACATTCACATTTTCAGCGTTATTAACACATGACTCCCTGGTTTCTCCTGGTAAATGATCATGTCAATATTGTCGTCGGATATGAGCCGCCTTTGCGAAACAACATGGAACATATATATATATATATATATATATATATATATATATATATATATAGGCTTTCCTGAGTCTAGCTCGCTACGTCGATCGATTAAACAAAAGGTGTCTGTTATGATATTCCCAAATACCTCCGACAATATTTTGCATTATGCTGACATAATGCTGATCGGTAAGTACTTATTCATGCATTCTTGTGCACCAGTCAAGCTTTTTCGAGCTCACTGGTACTTTTAGAGTTTTAAGGCACTATGTGCAGACTGTCGCCAACTTCTTAAATTAAATATCTTCTCTAAATATAAAACCATCTATCTACAAAATGAAATCTGCTGTTATGCAATGTCCTCCAGCCTTTTTTCTCAGGGTATGCCTCATAGACCAATTCTTACTACATATGTAGTTACCGGTAGAAATTGAGCGTTTTGTTCGAAGCTGATTTCAATAAAGGAGGGGGACCTATATTTGAATAGTGCGATTGAGATTAGAAGTCCTCTGTCGATGTGACTGTTTGCCGTTTGTCTGAGGTGCGTGAGCTTTAAGATACTCAAGGCGGCTCATGCGCTCGGAAATTTGCCGTTTCGTTGCTTAAAACTGTTTTCACATTTTGGTGTATTGCAGTAACGGCGTAAATACAATGTGATATTCCAGCACACGTTGTACAACATTATGCTTTAGATGACCGGACTTGTTCTTTCTGTTGTACTGCTACGACGCTCACAGCACAGTTCCTCATAGCACAGTTCCGTTGTCTTCGTCGTGCAAGCAGGTGCATTGAGGTGCCGAAAGTGTGGTATTTTGTACTGAGTAGGGGTGTGCGAATACTCGAAAATTTCCAAGAATGAATTGATTAGCGTTGTATTCGATTCTGTACTCGAATCGCATAGTGCACATTAGAAATGCCGAATATAAAGTGGCCGAATCTATTTGCGCGTCAGTAATATTTCACGTTGTATTTTGATGCCATCGAAGCATCTACGTTAGTACATCGCTCATTAAGGCTTTTCCCTCTTAGGAATGCGTTTTTTCACGGTTTGCTGTAAGCTGATGCGATCGTTTTTTCTCTTTCTGCGCTAGCTGTGGAGGCGGCCTCGCTTTGTCTCCTCTCACTCCTGTTCCATCTGTCCATCACGTCCGCAAAGGCCGTGCACGTGTATGTTCATAACCAGGGCCTATTATTCCCTGGCCTGTTCAGAGTGCACCAAGACCCGAGGACAAGCCTCCCTCCCGAGTTTATATCGGTGTCTATCTCAAAGGCGCCGTTAAAATCGACCGTCATGTCACGGCTATCACAAAATTCGGCAAGAGAGCTGCGCTCGCCTGCATTCTCCGCACGTGGTCCTTGTGCGGGAGGATTCTTCGACTCTTAGGGCGCCTACGGCAAGTGCAGTCTAGAAATACTCATTACGACGTAATTAACCACTTTGTGAAGTAGCGAAGTAGCCACTACGCGTCTGTATGACAACACGCGCACCTGAATAGCTGTACACTGTTTTGACGCTAAAGCTTGCAAAGGTGATTACAAATTGTGGCTGAGGATTTCGTAAGAGATGAGTAGCTTTAGATCACCACTCTTATGCAATTCAAATCGGGTGATGCCTGGTGCGATTCTACGCTTCTGCAGCAAAACATTCCATCATCAATGTCACTTCTCGACCGACATGGCACCTGCCGACGGTCCTTCTTCAGCGCAGTTTCAAGCGTTGGTGCGGCTCAGCGGAAGAATTATTGACTGTGACGCAGACCGTTTGAGTTCAATTCCAGCTCGAGCCCTCATTTTCACTTGCATCCGTCGGGATTTCCCGCTGACGGACAACGCCGCCAGCACGGGATTTTCTGTGAGACGGGATCCTTCATGTTCTGGGGTTAATGAAGAACGTGTCGCTAAGGCCGACCATCCTAAAACTGTGAACTGAAGGGTCAAAGCTCCAGTACACGTGATAGCGTCGGGCTCTTTACGTCCAGCTGGCAGATTGCGTTATAGGCCCTTAAACTTGCTGCGCTGAGAGGTCGGCCTCCGTCTGTAGTACAGGGAGAGGACACGCGTGTTCTGCTCAGCGGATACTTAGAGTGAACGCACGTCATTTCGATTCCATCTAGCGGAGCTGTTGAAGGCCTGTTACACTCTTGCTATGCCGCTCATAAAAAAAGTACCAGAGATGACGCGTGCGCTAAGTAGTTTCGACTACCTGCAATGAACAAAATAGTTCTATACCTGGACCCTACCTGACGCTGGTTTACGAATGTATTTTACGATGGTGGGTTCATCCAATATATGGATATAACAAAGGTTAAGATACTAACGGCGGAGTTCTTCCACTTTTCGTTATGCTACTTTGCGTCCACTAATAATTACCATCATACTGAATCGGCACGCGCTATCATCGCCTTCTTTTTCCCTTTCCTCATCTCGCGCTTTGCTTCCAGAACACGTGCACCCATTATGATGGGTAAGAGAACACGTACAGAGAGCGAGATAAAGATACAGATAGAACTAGAGAGAAAGAGAGAAACACTTGGCAAAAAATTCACCCCGTTGCAGTTCGCGAACAGCGTCGAAACAGCGAAGCTTATGCCCGTCATTCATGAGGCTGTATCGTACTTGTAATAGATGTTTTTCAAGTCATTGCTTCCCTGGCGCTTAGCCTTGGCCTCTCTTGCGCGAACATCGCAGTTGGCTCGGCGACGACACGTCCATTCTCGCGTCAGCTCTCGCTGACGCTCACGTCGGGCGGCTTCTTCATCGGGAGAAGAAATGCCCGTAATTCTGAAAGCGAAGCACCTGAACACTGACACTGACACACTATGTTACACTTCACTACGCCTCACCGTCACCCCATCTTGGCGCGCTTCTCGCAGGTTCACCCCGTGACATCCTCAGCCCTCGCTCTCACATCTCGCCGCATGCCCCCGCCTATCAAAGCACGCTCGTGCCTCTCGCAGCACGCCCTCACCTCTCCCAGCACGGCGCAGCAAAACATTCCATCATCAATGTCACTTCTCGACCGACATGGCACCTGCCGACGGTCCTTCGTCAGCGCAGTTTCAAGCGTTGGTGCGGCTCAGCGGAAGAATTATTGACTGTGACGCAGACCGTTTGAGTTCAATTCCAGCTCTGCCTGACTGACTCTCCAGCCCGACTCTCGCCACACTGCAAGGCCAAAGGCGACGTGATCGATTCTACGCCGACTCCGGACATGAAAGCCTTAACAAATCACAGCTTCGCTGTTAAAAATTCGTGACGAGGTCGGATTCGAACCAGCGTACCAACGACTCAAAGGCGAGCATAGTAACCACTCGGCTACCTAGGCACGCTGGCAGAGCACAGATGGCCTTGCATATTATAGCATAGCGTGAGAATGAGAAAAGGAAGTGAGCGTAAGCAGGAGGGAAATGAGGAGGGAACAGAGTAAAGCATGGAATAGAAGGAAAGATAAAGACAAATAGGCAGAAAGAAAAAAAAGATAAAGCGAAGAAAGAGAAGAAAGACAGTTATATTGTAGGAATTTATTGGACTTCATCTTTCTCATCTGTATATAACCTCCATCAGTCATTCGCTCGGGCGTCTTCTTGATCGGCGCCATCTTGCTTTTCATGTAATAAAGCGTCGGCTGAACCGTGCTATTTCAAGTGGTGGAGGAGCTTTACGATCCCTTCGACCGCTCTTCTCAAGATCTCTGCTGGAGCTCCGTTCGGGAAGCCGCTTACGCCAGCAGACCACCATGTCTAAAGATGAGCCCACAGTGTTAACTATTCTGCCCCCACCACTGCCAACAACCCCCCTCGCGACTCCGAAATCTTCTCCGGTCTGCCTGGAGAAGATGTCAAAGAGTGGCTAGACAGCTATAACCGCGTAACCGTTTACAACAACTGGAACGAGGCGTCTGAGTAGTCTGCGTACCGTTTTACGTATCCCAAGTAGCCAACACGTGGTTCCTAAATCACGAGAGCGGCTTCCGTGATTGGTCTTCTTTCAAGGACCAGCTACGGTGGATTTTCGGCACGCCGAAGATTCGTTCTGAAGTTGCGAGGAAGAAACTGGCTGAACGCGTCCAGCATTACGGCGAGTCTTATACCTCGTGCAACTAAGCCGTTCTTGTGCTTTGCCGCCGCGTCGACGAAGCCATGCCGGAAACTGATCACGTACGACACCTTCTGAAGGGTATAGGGCCTACCGCTTTCAATTCCCTCGCCGCCAACAACCCTTCGACAGTATCGGACGCCATCTCTGCGTGCAGAGGCTTGCTTCCCTGCAATCCATCCGCCTGCGACCCGACTTTTTCGACAACCCCTTGGCAAACGGTATGGAGCTCCGATCTATCGCAACATGATAGAAAATTGGGCTCGTTGGTACAAATGCTTTCTTGATGCAGCGCTAAAAGACAGACTAAGAAGGAACATTCACACAGGAAAAGCACTGACTCGCAACTCAAAAATTTCTTTGAAAAGATCATCCACGAAAACAAGAAGAACAATCAAAAGACAAGGAAAACTGTGTGCAACCGCAAAAAAAAACAAGACCGTGTGCTTTTGCACAGGGTTTTCCTTGTCTTTTATCGTTTTTCTTGTTTTCTTGGTTCTTGGTGATAATTCGTGAGGAACTGCAAGCATACGGTCCACCACCTTCCAACGACGCTCACGCACAAGCCGTCTCCAGTGAACTGCGAGGCCTTATCAAAGAGGAAATGACACCCTTTCAGAGCGTCCACCATCCCAACGCTCCCCCCTCTCTCCAACCGACTTCGCACGCACCCATCGCTGCAATGCAACCATCGCCGCCTTCAGTCACACCAGCTGTTCCTGCTCACGATCATCTAGCATCTCTTGTTGCCCGAGCACCGAACCCGCCTTACCATTCTGCCTGGCGTGCCCCACGGCCTATCTGCTATTACCGCGGCTTTTGGGGACACATCTTCCTGGTTTGTTTACGCCGCCAGCAAGACGAGCGGTGTGGTTATGCTGCTTTTAAACGGGACGAGTCATCTCGATTTTATCATCGTTATGCTGATAATATTTTCCCTCTCCGATCGCCATCGCCGGTAGAATATTCCAACACGACTATCAATACAGGTGCCTCCAGACGACACCCCCTGTCGCCACTCTGGCGCTCTGTTTCAACGCTTCGGCCTCTCTCTCAACTCCATGTCCAGTGATCAAAAAACTAAACAGTGACGTTTGGAGCGAAAAATGCATCACCGCGAAATGATACAAGTCCTCCCGAACGACCGTCAAACATGTTATTGGTGACGGTGCATGGTGTGCGGGTGTGGGCTTTGATATACACGGGAGCAAAGATTTCTGCTATGCGTGCGGGTTTGTGTTCGCGTTTGCGCAAAGTGAAGACGCCCTACCTTTCATCATCCTTGATTGGGGCCAATGGAGCAATCATTCGACCATTAGCTTAATGTACAGTACGCGTTTTATTGACGTTATCCTTCATCACATCACTTTCGCATTTTTCATTTCGAGTGCTCATGTAATAACTTTAGGGTGGGCCTTGCTCTCGTCAGCGTCTGCTTTATTTCTTTGCCGCCAACGTGTACTCGAGATGACCGAGACCGACCACTGCAGCAAGCGAATCGACGAGAAACGACTGCGTTTTTCCCAGCTGTCGATTTCGTACTGCCTTCGCGTCAGGCGCACCTGATCACGATCACTTCTGCGCACATTGCCAATGGTGACGTGTTTATCACCCCTTTCGGCCGCTGTGTAGCTCGTGGCATTGTATTCCCATCGAGTCTTGTGCGATTCAAAGAAAGTGCTGCGGTAACCTTAGGCCTGAACACCACCACTGAGAATAATATCCTACCTCAATGTTCTGCGGAACCGGCAGCGAGGGGGTCTTCACCTAGCTGCTGACATCCTGGCTGAGGACCATCCTGAGCCAGCAGTGACAGTCCTCTCCCACTCGAAGCCAGCGCCACAGAGCCTCAGGAACCACAAAGAGATCTGGGCTTACGGGGTCCTTGCCGAGAGCCAAATTCTCCGAATTGCCTACCGCGGGGATGCCGGCACACGTGGGAATCGCCGGTAATGAGCAAGCGCACACTCTTGCCACAACCACCCATCCGCCTGGTCTGCCGCTTACAGGAGCAGTTGCTGCCTCTGATTTATCGAGACAGCGCTTGAAAGAACTGCTCACGACCCTCCACCCCGATGCCAGCGTGGCCAATGGCAAAGGTCCAAAGCCTCTCCCAGAGGGTGGCATCACTAAGCGAGAGTGCGCCACGCTCCTTCGCCTAAGCATGGTATGTGTTTGGACAGAGGGGCACTCGTACGCCAAGGTCCGCTCCCCCTCACCAGCCTGCGAACGTTGACACGACACAAAGACTTGAACACCTTCTCTGTGCTTGCCCAGTGTTGGTGCAGGAACGCTCAAGGCTCACTACTGCCTACAGGCAACAGGGCCTCCATGCTACGACTATCAACACCCTCCTTATCCCTTCACCTGCCAACGTCCGGGCTCTCCACAGCCTCTTGGAGTTTGTGGATGGGACCGGAATCACCACCTACCGTTAAGCGCCCGCAAATTGTTGGACACACCCTTCACCATCGGGCTCGCCCATGAATGAACGAACCCTGGCTGTTTATGCTTCTGTCTTTCTTTCTTCTGCTATCCTCTTTATTTCCCGCTTCCCCTTCCCCGGACGCTGGGCCATGCTCCCTATTGGGCTGCAAAATCAAGCGTCATTTCCACAATGAACACTACCCCCCTCTAAAAAAGTTCAAAACTGGCTCTATAATATAAGGTCACACTTCCAGCGTACGCTGTCTGTACTGCGTGTTCACTCAGACCTGGTGTTTTACTTGGGTCATAGGTACTGTCGCATCATAGTCCGCGAAATTGCGAACGAGCCTAAAGATCAGCAATGAATGAGTACATATAAATTTTGCGACGCCGTATGGCACAAGCGACCGGACTTGTGCCCACCAGAAACTTGCATCTCCATCATGGTAGCGCATCCGCCCATTCTGCGTATCTCATCTTTCTGCACCGAACACTAAGCTCCCTGTAATTTGTCAGCTCTTTGTTCAGTGTCACCTTTAGCTGTTTTCCAAGCTGAATATTCCGTTGAAAAGAAACCGATGCTAATGGAGAGGAGACATCATGCGGAATGCGACGGGCCTACTGATCACCGTTCGAAATAATGCGTTCCATTAGTGTTTCCAACCATGGTGCGGGCGATGGAAGAGGTGCGTCCATTACCGAAGAGACTACATCGAAAGGAGCAAGGGTTTGGTATCTAATCGTTGGTAAATGTATTTGGATAATCAAAGGTTTGATACTTTTTAAACACTCCTCGTAAACATTGTAATGGAGCCACACTGTCTAGAGTTGACGCTCACACAGGTGAAGTGAGCTTCAGCACGAAACTATAAACAAAATTGCAATGATCAGTCGGTCGCTGTCGTGCGGTGTCAGAAGAATGCTGCTTGAGACGACGACGTGTTTCGTGTGCCTAGGTCTGCTCATCTGTATTTATTAATATAAAAGTTTACTACGACAGAACAAAGCTATGTGCGATAGTATGATAGCATTACGAAAACGCTCTTTTAGATGCCTTAATGCTAAAAAGTAAGCGTTACAGTGGAACTACACTTTGAATGGGGCTAGGGGTTGGTACCTGCCACTTTGTAAATGTATTTCGGTAACCAAAGGTTGGAAACTTTTTAAACCCCGTAAGCAATGTAATGGAGCTACTCTAGACTTGGGTTGGAACACACACAGGTAAAGTGATCTTCAGCCTGAAATCATAAATAAAAATGGACTGAAATGTCGATCACGCTCTTGCGATGTCAGAATAATGGTGCGTGAAACAACAATGTGTTTCATGCGCTTTGGTCTACGCATCTGTATTTAGTAATATAAAATTTTACTACGACAGAACAAATTCTAACAAAGCCGTGCGCGATAGTATAATAAAATTACGAAAAGGCAGCGTTAGGTGCCATAACGATAAAAAATAAGCAATACAATGGAACTGCACTTCACTTGAAATTTGTTATTCAACCGCATTCACAGAGGTTCCATAAGCGGTTTGAACGGGGAAAAAAGCTGCGTTCAAAGAGCTTGACTAACCATCTTTGTCTGATTCAAAATTGCGTCATGAAATATATTGGTATGCAAGGACAATGCGCATGTTATACAATGGGAACTCTTATCCAATAGAAAGTGAACCAAAGTGATTCATCTTTAATAAATCGTGCTGAAAATGAAGTATTTGGAGAGGGTTCCTGCACATTCATCACAAATTTATTTTCTTTTCGCTTGATTCGGCAAAGAATAACTAGTGCCTGACAGCCGCCGTTTATGCGTTGGCCGTTGAACATGACTGAGCACTGATTATAATACGCAGGAATGATATAATTCCAAGTTGGCGCGCTCCGTATATAACCCTTTCGGCCCTGGCGTCGTCAATTGACGACACCGCACAAAAGTTCCCCTAGCACCTCGGAAATGAAACCAAAACTGCTCATTCTTGGGGAAATACTTCTTCAATGATCCCCACTGTGATTGAAACCAAAGTTGCGACATCTTTGCGGAGCTGGGAGCCACAAAGAAGAAAAAGCTTGACCGAAGTCATTCGTGACGCCGAGGCGGGTCAGGTGAGGCGGCTAAGCGCCGTTTTCGGGACGTCATACAGAAGCTGTTTCAAGGAGTATCACACTGAAAAATGAGACGTGGTTCAGATTTTGTGTACTCTAGTGATGAGCAGAAACAAAAAAGTCATTTTCCTAATTTCACAACCACTGAGCCCTGACGACCTAATTTGATTTCATGCTAATTAATCCATAAATACTTGAACCACTGGCTCGATTTTTCGTTTTTGGTCTTCTGAGATCCTAGCTATTAGGAAAACATGCACAAAAAATGTATCCGGCCAAAATAAAAAATCCAGGGCTGAAAGGGATAAACGCATTTCCCAATTTCATATGTAAAAGGGTAAAAAATTGTTTTTATGGAACACTTTAGGATCATTATTTTATGCTTGGGCAATTGCTGTGAAGTACGTTTGTCGATTACACCAGACGTTCGCCACACGCGGCATAGCCGTTTCGTAGAATAGAAAATTATTTAATGATAGTTGTTTTCGAATACCCCAAAATAGGTTACCATGGCCCAGGTTTGATGTGAAGATTGCATTGTACATAAAATGCTTCTGCACAACTTTTAATGCTCGATGAGAATTTTTCAGTCCGTGTAGGACTTTACAAATGCTGTGTTAAAATTTCGCTGGGCGGGCATATTTCGCATATTCTTTTTAAATGTCGGATTGTCACTTATGCACTTTCCTAAGGCAACTCGATGGCGAAACCCGTGTTCATCTTGCCTCTTCGTGTTCTTCTTAGTCGACCGCGCTGATCCTTCCCCTTTCCCATGAAGCGGTCTGTACCTCACGTGGATTTGCACCACCGACGGGATCTGCCCATCTTTGACTAAGCGACGCTGTCATATAATGACTTGATCATTTGGTACCATGTTGCGCGACATTAGAGCGCTTCGATGACGACGCCACAAGTTGGGCGATCTGCGAGGTCATTACGACGTCATCTATTGCGCGTTGACGACGGCAATATTTAGCGTTTCATGAGGCATCTGGGGCCTTCGTTCTAATAACACCTAAAACTGGTGAGAGACAGCAGTCTCGACCTCAGCATTCAGCTCAGAGCAGCTTCGCATGTAGGGCCAAGGAGAGTCCGCCAGCCTCGAGGTCGCGCTACTATCTGTACGCCCTTTTATTACACGTGCGCCCTTTGTCGTCCTATCTACTCCTTCTCGGTGTGCTTCTACTGATCATCCCCAAAGTTTTATAGCAAACAAAAATTCAGCTGCATTCTCAATTGTCATAACTGTATATGAACGTGTGAGTTCATAAATTGAGGGTTTAGCCAAGGAAATTAAGAAACTATTCTTCGAAGCGCTGGTGGCGCCAGCTGAAAAATTAAAGAGTGTTCCACATGCGCCGTCACAGTTATAAGTGGCGCGGACTAATACTTGCAGATTTATGTGCACAGAGATACCCCATAAAGTTGACGGGAGGACGACCAGAACTGTACTTCAGTTGCTAGAGCATCGGACGCGTTTCCGAAGGTTGTAGGTTCCGTCCCTGTCGGCGGCAAGTTGTGTTTTCTCCTCTTTTTTGTTTAGATTTATTTTATAATCACTACAATACAGTCAAAAGATTAGAAATAACGTGCCCGATACGTTCCTTGGCTTCATAGTCTGTTGGTTTTTTCATCATAGTTGTGTCTAACAAAGAAAAATGAGCCCCTAAAGTCCGCTTCTCTCGTTCATTCTTCGCCCATGTATCTATAAGGAATTCATGTGTGTCCAGATGTATAACTATTGCAGTTTTCTATTACATTTACCAGGGGCACAGAAATTAAACGTAGCGCAGAACAGCTCATTTTCACGGATGTCCCGTCGCCGGTTAACGTGATATATGTACACGTCATGGCTGCTACTGCGATAGTGGACAATTATTCTTCGTATTTGTTGTAGTTGGCGCAGGTTCCGCAGGGTGCGCTCTGGCCAACCGTCTCACGGCTGATGGCACCAACACGGTGTTACTTCTGGAAGCTGGGGGACTCGAGGACGCAGCCACGCAGGTTCCATTTTTCTCGGCTGTTTTACAACGAACTAAAGTTGACTGGGACTATGTGACCGAACCACAGATCACTGCCAGCTTATCTGTCGATGACCAGGTGAATTTGCACCAATTGCTTATTCTATTTAAACGCGCAGAATTAGGATGGTTGTGACGAATTAGAATGACTTCTTGCTCTTCTAACGTTATTCCCTAACGACTTGTGTTGCGTGTATCTATTTCGGAAAGGAGTACCGAGAACGTAAAAAAGAACCAGTGTTCTGTAAAAACGCCAGGCCTGGGACGAGCACACAGCAAAGTCACAGCGCAAGGTAAACTTATGGCTTTTCAAGCGAAGTCACATGCGCATTTCTTTATTCCGTTTTTCAATAATCCGTATTCAATAATCCGTTTCCGTTTTCTCTCGAGTGTTGCCTTGTCGGCGATCAGCGCTTACCGATATGGCAACGTAATTTTTATCGAGGTCACTTGTCACTGTACGTTGCCACATTTCATTGTTGCCTGGATGTGAAAGCATGACCAGTATCTACTGAAGCGTTGCGCTGCTACGCACGTGGTTGAAGCTTCCATTGGCGGTATGGAGGAAAAAAAAAGTGAGGAGGAAGCATTGCGGAATGCGACAGCAGGAAAGAAAAGAGCAAAGTAGTTGGTCAGGCACGCACACACCTAGCTTCCCTTGCCCTCATTTTGCCGATTGGAGAAGGGCTCCTAATTTCGTTAAGAGCGCGTGATGGGCACATTAGGGCACACAACTACAGATAGAGAGAGAAAAGACATTTATTTGGTCCAGAGGGAAGAGTATGAGATGTTTACATATCCAACTCATATGGCTAGTCGCTTGTCGAGACAGGGAGACCGAGCCTCTCCGCCCTCTCATGGACTTCCGGACAGCCAGGAGCTGGACGTCGTAGCTGGGGTCATTGATAGCAGCGGTCCACCAGTCTTCTTGACTTTAGTTCTGCAACGCAGAGCATCGCCAGAGCATGTGTTTCAATGAGCTAACGTCACCGCAGTCTCGGCATGTTGGATCTATCTCCGCCTCTATCCTACTCATGAAGCTCCAAGCGTGCATATTTATCGAAAACTTGTCTGGTGGACAGTTTGATCTGAAATGTACGCTGCGAAAGATGTTTACCTACCTAGATACTACGAACGCTTTGTTATAAGCACAAAGCCGACATAAAACCACAAGAAGTGCTTGGGAAATAATGCTCATCGTGTTGTGTTCAGTGCTGTCGAGTATCATACGTCAATACCAACGCCGCCGCGTCCATGGCATAGACACATTCCGAGCTACGCCGTGCCATCCCAACTCAGCGGGGAGTTGCGTTGCTCCAAGTGTCAGATGTTACGTTGTAATAAGCGCGATGGGAAGCGCCGGGAGGGCTATTGAAGTGCGTTGTTTTCTAAAGCTTTTATATTACTTGTTTTACGAAATCTTTCACAGGCTGCTGTACAACACTTTTTGCTGCTTCGCATGCTTAAGACGAACAGGTGTATTGCTTCGCTCACAACAGTGAGAGGAGAAAGAATGGAAGGCGAAAGCGAAACGCGACCGTTGGCATCGGACAGGGAGAACCATGATCCGACAGACAGAATCAAGTTTTTTGTGACTACAAATGCGCTTTCTGTTGTCATCTGGCGTCGACGGATGGAAGCCCGATGGAAGCGAAAACTACAAATTACACCATTTCCCGGTAAAGGGGATCATGAGGCGATACGAAGCCGGAACACTTGCACGATCGCGTTCCGTTGGCGTTCGTTGGGCATGCTACAGACGTCGCGTCGTGCAACGCGAAGAGGAACACTACGTGCGTCGTGTCTTCCCTCTAGCCTGGCCGTTAATTCTCACAGGGCAAGCGGGGAACGCTGTCGACAGGGGCTCAAGAGGGGGGCAGCGTAGGAGAGGAGAGAGAGGGGGAAGGGACGCGCATGCGCTGGCGCTCTCGCGGCGTTGCGCAGGAGAGAATTTCGGCATGTCGAGTCCGTGTTTCAGAGGAGAAGTGGCGAGGGGGAGGGCAGAGGAGGTGTGTCAAGAGGGTTTGCGCATGCGCAGTAAGGTTGGTCACGCCGCACACCACCACCACCACAGGTTCGAACTCCGCTATGATTTGCTTCGCACATAAAAATCACACCTAGAGCCGCAATCAAACCCAGGCATTCTGTATTGCAGTTAACTATTCGACCACGGAGCCACGCCTGTGCTTAAAGCTATTTAGGAATAAGATCATGTACAAGCGTCACATCTGGGTAACGCCTATTGTGGTGTCAGTGTCGGCTATCCGCTTTTAAAACAATATAAGAAATATTGAATACGCAATGCACACTAAAGCGCTGCTCATATGCGCCGGCGACCGCTACTTATGATATGAGTATCGTCGCACCGTACCGTGCAATTCGTTGCGACAAAACTATTTCTAATTTAACGCGAGTGCCGACGTTACGACAAGGCATGAGCTACTAATTACACGCCACTGTAGTGCTCTTGCCCGGCAAACCCACGATAAGCGCACAACTACTGAAATTAGAAAAAAACGTCGATCCACTTTGTAATGCTTGGCTACAAGAAAAGAATCCGGCATGGTCTCAGATATGCAGTAATTTATTCAAGCATCGTTGTCAAGCAAGCTTTATAAAATATAAGATATTTGGGCAGGTCTCCATATTTTACTAAAGGAAATTCTTTTGAAGGAGGTATTTTCATTGTTCACACTAAATGCCGCTATATCATGTTGTATCGCAGTTAACGTCATATTTTATTGCCATGTATGCGTAAGAGCATTGGTTAACAAGATACGCCTAACCTAGGAGGGCATAATACAATGTTCGGGATTAACATTCATGCTAGTATGGAAATATGTTATAGAGTATTAATGGCCGCCGCGAAAAAAAAGAAAATACTAAAAAAACACAACCAGTAATAGCAATATGTCGAGACACAATGCAACGTGATGTACGTGGTGCAGCTTCAGTGCGGTTTAAAATTTGGGGACAATGGGGTCTTGTCCTCTCCATGTGAGCTTGAAGTATGTTGCAAGTAGCTTTTTCAACAGGTTGTCTTTTCCAAGTTGTGGCTATGCGGCAATAAAACAATACTGTAGGTGGAAGTGATATCACGTTTTATTTTGGGGTGAGCTACTATTTGCAGAAAATACGCAACACACGCACGATCCTGTTAATTCTTTCATATTAGACAGTATACAAATCCAAAGCCCTAATTTCTTTACCTCTTTAGTAGAATAGAGAGCCAGCACGAAGCGGCAAACAACCCTGCAGCATGCCTTCCAACCAATGGTGCGGACCGCGTGTCATGGCGTTGTTGAGGCGATGGTGTCCGGCATATCGACCGGCGATACCGGATGAGGTCCACGCCGTGCACCTGGCGCACCAAGAGTAGGGAGTCAGACAGACGAGAAAACGTGGAGCTAGACGAGGGCATCGATGGACCGAAGGTCAGCCGGCTGATGATGAAGAAAGAGAAGAAGAAGATGGAATTACACGTGCATACTCGTTCGTCAGAAGACCGCCGGTGGGGTTTCCGATACGTAACCTATGTCAGGGACGAGAGAGGGAACGACGAAGAGACCATGAAGAGGCGATGACGGGCAAGAGAGAAGTACAAAAATAAATGCTGGATATCTGAGCTCCGGTACGGTTTAGGAGATACTGGTTACCATACAAGACCTCGAAAGGTTTTGGGTCCGCAGGTACCTGAAAACCACCACCTCGTGTGCAGCACCTCGTGTGCTGCGTCTCTTCATATTCTCGCATGATACTCCAGCACTCAAACTTCTCTCTCCCACGGTGGTATCGTCGCAGCAGGGTGCGGCGTTCCAGCGCCATCACCTCTGTAGAAGACGGAGCAGCATAGAAAAACCGCAATAGCAACGCCGTGGAAGAGAAAAGAAAGCGACGGTGACCAGGTGCGCATCTCCCACAACGCGATCCACGGTCTGCCACCACAATCAGCTCCGACAGCGCGCCGCCAGTACGTTGCCGGAGTTGATCACGGAGCTCACGTTGTGGCGTTGTCGGTGCTCTGCGGACGCTGCCGGACGCTTCTGGGCGTGCAAAATACGGCCGTCCTTCACTGATGTCTGCGGGCTGAACTCAGAGGACGCGCTCGTCTCCCACACTGTCTACATAAATCTACGAAGAGCCTAAAAAACAATGAAATGTTATTACGAACATATTTTGCATGGCCTGTACAAGAGGAAGAGGCACCATTTTTTTATCAGTGGCAATTTTATTATGCACATTCTACAAACAGACATACACCAACACGTGTGGCATGGGCCCGCAGCAACCAACCAGGCGGTAAAGAGAGTAAATAAAATTATTGCGTGAGCAGTCGATGTTCATTGTTATCTAACATCAGCTGTAGTATTGACGCTTGTTTAACATCTATTGTGGTTGTGTTGGCGATATGCTCCTATAACAATGCAAGAAACATTACGCGTGTATTAGTATGGCTAAGCACGTCATAGTGTTGGTTCGCTCTACCTCGCTCAAATACTTCAAGGAATGGTACTTACTATGTGCACACCAGGTTTCCGTTGCGCACAATAGTGGTTGATGTGCGTTAACGTGAGTGTCTACGTCACGTCGGACTATAACCTAACATTTAGGCGCCACCATATCGTTGACGTGCCTGGTATGCCCAGATTGCGCCCATACCCACTCCTTTTACACAAAGACGTCTGTTCGCCTCGTAATGTTTGACTCAACGGCCGAAATACAGGATGTTTCAGCTAAAAAGCACCAAGTAATAAAAAATTAAGCATGGGCGCTACGCGTCTGCAATTAGCCTAATATTGTTCTGAGCCATATAGAGCACGTCAGAATATTTTTTTTTTTCAATCCGCCAAGCTCGGCAATTAACAAAGATTGCTTAATGATCTTTTTAAATAATAACTCTAGAGAACATTTTTCAATACAAAAGTTGTAGCGCTTGTTCAGAAGCATTGAATTTTTCAATCTGTGTTAAGATAACTTTCCTGCTTAATTCTTTTCCGGCCTTTCTTTAAAGCGCGCGAATTTTAAACAAATACCACGTGGCTGCTGCCAAACTCATGGCGCTTTCAGTGCCCTCAAATGTAGGTTTTATCAAAGGCTGATTCGTGCACGAAGATCGGTGCAACAGGTTATCGGTGACTGCGATGGATGTGAAGTTACAAAATGAGCATACCGTTTCAACAAAAAAAATAAAAATTATTCAACAAAAAAAAAAATGGCAGCCACGGAGCAAATGCTACATGAGACCGTAGGTAGCATTTGATGTAGGGTAGGCATTTTTTTTTTCTCGAACCAATGAAGAAACACATTGGAAGGGGCGAGGGTGACAGCGTGGTGCAGAACCTAGATAAAAGATGCACTCACACGTGACGGCCGCTGTTTCGTAGATCCTTTTTTGTGTTTAGATGGTACGCCTCTGTCATCATTTAGCGTCCATCGCAGTCACCGGCAGCCTGCTCAATCGACCTTCGTGCTCGGAGCAGCCTTTGATACTTCGTTCAACGTACATTTGAGTGCACTAAAAGCGCTGCGCGTTAGGCGGCAGTCACGTGCTATTTTTTTAAATTCGTGCGCTTTAAAGAAAGGCCGGAGAAATTAAGCAGGGGAGTTATTTAGCATAGATTAAAAAATTCGATGTTTCTGAACAAGCGCTACAACTTTTTTAGTGAAAACTTTTCTCTAGAGTTACTATTTGAAAAGTTCATTGAGCAATCTTTGTTAATTACCGAGCTTGGCGGATTGGAAAAAAAATATTCTGACGGGCTCTACATGGCTCAGAACAATATTGCACTAATTGGAGATGCGTAGCACCTACGTTTAATTTTTAAATGCGAAGCATTTCTTGGCGAACTTCAGCGACTTTGAGCGTATCTATCTATCTATCTATCTATCTATCTATCTATCTATCTATCTATCTATCTATCTATCTATCTATCTATCTATCTATCTATCTATCTAGCCGCCTACGACTTTGTGCTCTCCTGGCCGTTTCGTTAATCGGATGTATACCAAAATTGGTGTGTCATAACATGGCCTTATTACGAACATAAATGACAGGTCATATCATGAAAATCGTGACATGCATGTCATTAACAGCATGATTTACATTCCACGACCTTAGGCTCTTGCGGCCGTTCCGTTAATTTCATGTACAGCAAAACTGGTACGGCGTGACAAGAATTCATGACGAACATAATGACAGGTCCTAACATGCAAATCATGACGCGCATGTCATGTGCAGCATGATTTACATGACATGGTCTCTGGGCGCTCGCGGCCGTTTAAATGAAGGGATATATACGAAAACTGATATGACGAGACATTTCTGTATGACGAACATAACTGACACGTGGTAACATGAAAATCATGACATGCATGTCATGTATGACATGATTTACATGCCATGCTCATGGCGCACTCGCGGTCGTTTCGCTAGATTGATATACACCAAAATTGGTATTGTGCTATGCGAGTGCATGAAGAACATGAATAACAGGTGGTAGCATGAAAACCATGATATCCATGACATGTATGTCATGATTTATATGCCACGCTCATGGTGCATTTGCGGCCGTTTCGCTTGCATGATACACCAAAATTGGTATTGCGCGAGACGACCGTATGACGAACGTAAGTGAGAGGTGGTAACATGAAAATCATGACATGCAAGTCATGTACAACCTGATTTACATGCCACGCTCATGGTGCGCTAGCGCCCGTTTCAGCAGATTGATATACACCAAAATTGGCATTGCGCGAAGTGACTGCATGAAGAACATGAATAACAGTTGGTAAGATGAAGACCATAACATGCATGTCATGTATGTCATGACTTACATGCCACGCTAATGAGGCATTCGCGTCCGCTTCGCTAGCTTGATGTACACCAAAATTGGTATTGCGCGCAGCGACTGTATGACGAACATAAATGAGACGTGGTAACATGAAAATCATGACATGCAGGACATGTACGACATGATTTAGATGTCATGCTCATGACGCATTCGTGGCCGTTTCGCTTGCATGATATACACCAAAATTGGTATTGCGTGACGCGACTGCATGACGAACCTAAATGAGAGATGGTGACATGGAAATCATGACATGCAGGTCATGTACGACATTATTTGCAAGCCACACTCATGATACATTCGAGGCCGTTTTCCTAGCTTAATATATACCAAAATTGGTATTGCGCGACGTGACTGTATGACGAACATGAATAACAGGTGGTAACATGAAAACCGTGACATGATGTCATGTATGTCATGATTTACATGCCGCGCTCATGGTGCATTCGCGGCCGTTTCGCTAGCTTGATATACACCAAAATTGGTATTGCGCGAAGCGACTGTATGACGAACGTAAATGAAAGGTGTTAACATGAAAATCATGCCATGCATGTCATGTATGGCATGATTTACATGCTATACTCGTGGTGCACTCGCGGCCATTTCGCTCGTTTGATGTACACCAAAATTGGTATTGCGCGATGTGACTGTATGACCAACATAAATGAGAGGTCTTAACATGCGAATCATGTTATGCATGTCATGTACGGTATGATTTACATGCCACTGTCATAGTGTGCTTCCGGCCGTTTTGTTAACTGGATATATACCAAAATTGTTATGGCATGACACGAGTGCGTGATGAACATAAACGACAGGTCATGCATTGTATATACCAGAATATGCGTTTCATTGGCATGGTGTATACTAGATTCTGCATGCATGCGTGCTGGTAAACAAGCGATATATGGTGGACTAGATGCCATGACATGAATGATTTCATTTGGCTTAAAGACAAACAAGGCGATCTATGCAGCTCTTTTTTAATACTTGGTGCTTTTTAGCTGAAACACCCTGTACGTCATTCGTAGCTAGTGGAAGACTACTACGCTTGATACTGATTCCCACAACGCCTGTGATCAGCCGGAATGTTTCCACTGAGCCAAAATTATGAGAAATGGCCTCGTTCTGTGTACTTCCGTTAACAATCTACGGCTATCGCTCCGCGAAATTAATTTCCCCATCCACCAATGACCTCCGTTGCATGGTCAGATGATAGAGCTAGACAGTTAGTGCGGCTACCTGCAATAACTTATTTTCCATGTATTCGTGTCGTATATATTGACCAAAATGAACAACCACTTACTAATGGTTTATTGCTTGATAAACAGAAAACTGGTGGCACTCGACACAAAATGACGTGTCCAAGCTGTATTTTAGCGGCGATGCTGTCTACAGAGTGGTGGTTTGAAGCGTTGTGCAGATAATTACAAATATTATTCCTAAGCTAAGCAAATTCTTATGCATACCGGGGCTGGTGCTGCGTGTTATGTATTCAAGAAAATCATTCAAAATGTTATCGCTGTGGAGGAGAATGTCTTTGTCTTTACATGATTTAATAATGAAGGCGAAAAACTGGTTCACTACAATGAAGAATCAATTGACGCTACACTGAAGTCGTAATTTCAGCAGCTGGTTTCTTGTTTCAGTGGGGGGAAAATCGCTAAAACAGGACAAAATGAAAGCTGAGTGATAAATTTGGCGGTCATTAACATCTCAGGAAGACAATATTGAGATTCGTTATGGAAAATATCATTCGTTTAGCGATGCCTATTGTCACTTGCCTTTTAATACTTTCGTGAGCGCTTGTTAAGAATGTGTGCCGTAAAAGTCACGAAATGACGTCAATACATCGTGGGCAATGCTCTGCCGCTGGGAAAATGTGTCAGATTATGTGTAAGATTATCAAAATTAACTTTACGTTAATCACATGCACTGGCACTGCGCAAATAAGAATGAACAGACTGAAAAGCTTTCTATTCGGAACTGCCATGCAGCATGTCTTAAATGTAACGTTAAATAAGGCCTAGCCTATTTGTAACCAACAATTTATGCCCGCGTACAACGATCAAAAGGAATTAGTTCAGCCCCGTTTTCGCATTTTGCTGAAAGCGCTCAGTCGTTCCACGGCAAGAAATTGCAGCGAACGGAAACGTACCAATGAAGATGCCAACAACAATATTTCGTGTCCTCACTATCTAGTGGAGGTGGACGTCGAGGCACTCTACCATCGAGGCTGTGAAAGCGCCCTCACAAGCTGGACTATAAAGGAATCTGCAGCTGGCCACCGATGATGGTGAATTGTAGCGTAGCCTAATGCGTTCCAATTTATTGCGCCCAAGCTAACCGGGCGTTATAGAAAGATTTGACGTGCTCATTATATAGCGCCTGAATGGTGCAATCGCCGACATGATGGTTATGTTTACATTGACGTAGAAAAGAAGACATGGGATCCCATCCTTCCTTATTTGATCTTCGCTCCCAACTCGGTCGTGAAAGAAACAACGGATAAGGCGCCATTCAAGCTGTGCTACGGAATGAGTTCGACAACGACGCTTGAGGCCATGCTGCCGATGGTCACGACGAAGAGAATGCGCACATCGCCGCCTATCCATCAGTGCGTCGAAGATGCCAGACAATTCGCTGGTCTGCGCATCAGTAAGCAGCAGTGGTAACGCTGGAAATGTTCGATCACTCATATATAAAAAAACGACGCGTTCTGCCGACGATCAGTTTACCTACGGGTCTCGATTGTGATCGTCGCTATCCATGTACAGAGTACGTCGCTTTTACTTTGAGTTACTTAGTGATGTGCGCACAGGTTAGCCCAATAAAGAGTTTCATTCCTGCCAGCGTGACTGCCGCCTTGTTCCCTCTACTACCATGTGACAGTATCATGACTCAGCCTTCGTTGTGGGTGATCGGATTTTAAAGCACCCACGCGCTTCGCAGTGCACATGGTGTGACGCCCGCTGCAATACTACGCGTCTGCCGCGCACCGTTTATATAGCTGCACACCAGGCACTTCATCCGATAGAAAACTGCTATGATTTTTCTCAGTGCAGTTGAGCACAGTGACGTGGCTCCTGGAAGATCATCGATGGTAGGCGCCCAAGTTTTATCTTGGTGGGAACTGGAACCTGCTTTCTCACGATGCGCGAATGTTACTATGGACATGGACGGATGCAATTTCCGCCAAGGTAGACTGTTTGAACGAACCTCTAACCACTTACGCTCTAAAATGCGTTGTATTGATAACTTGAATGAATGTCTCATACGTACCCGTCGCTTATTTACTTAAAACAAGCCACACAACTCACCGTCTAAGGAAATGTATGCCATGGGAAGCACTCACGGAAGAGCTACCTATGCGACATTGTTAGTCTTTTAGTCAAGTGGTTTGAGTATGATCGGCACTTCCGGATAAATTTATTGTATGCGTTGCGCAAGCTACAATGTGATGCCTAACGGGAAGGTTATAAGCCGCCGCAGCGATGGCGCTCGCGTTCAGCAGCACACTCACTCACTTATGTGGGGAGACGTACCTCCCGGAGAGTTCACATCCGTATCACAAGGTGCCTTCGTTGACGAATTCCTCGCGCTCGAGCTACATTGCCTATAGGCGCAGAGGCTTGCTAATAAATACATTTTTTCAATTACGTTAAGAGCGCGTCGGTAGCACCACACAAGTGTAGCAAAGCGAGTAAGTGAAAACAATTATTTGTAAAAAAGAGCAAAATGTATTTGCGGGTGTGCAGGTTTCTATATGGATGGTGCAAAGGCCGGCACGGCCCGCTGGGCTTTATCCAGGAGGGTCATCTGGCTCTCACTGCCCATGCTAGCGAACGAAGCATCCCGCTGCTTAGTGTTGTAGCTTTCTGTTATGAGCACTGAATCGATATTTTGGTGCAGGAGTTCAAAACTCCACCTAATGTGGGCGATAACTTGCTTTTCGCCAAACCACGGACAAGTGCTCTCATATGGACTGGAATGTACGGTGCAAGAAATACTTTAGTGAGGGAGCGACGCGGAGGGAGCGCTTGCTGAAAAGAGGCGCATGAAGTTCTTGTTTTCCGCGTGGCGTGAGATGGCGCGCCGGACTGAGGACCGTGGCGGGCTGCTGGCAAGTTCCGCAAAGCACCTCCGGCACGTGGGCGACGGTTTCCAATTCTGAAAAACCGACGCGCGATATCGACCACGCGACGCGTCGTGTGTATGGCTCGTTTCGTCGCTCATAGCGTCGCTCGTTTGACAAATGGATGTGCTTCGCCTCAGCGACCGTATCAGTTGACCAAATCACGTGATGTCACATTGGCACATAGCAACATTTGCATGTTGCTCCTTCCTACGAGCGTTGCGAAACTGCTGCGCAACGCGGTGGCGGCGTCCGTCTGTCAACGCGCAACAGTTGCGCGTTGCTCCTTCCAACGTGCGTAGCGCAACTGTTGCGCAACATGGCGGGGTCTTTCAGCGGAGGAGTCGAATGGCCACAGGCTTTCGTCGAACACACTTTGGAATTTACGAAATGTCCTTCAATTTTTTTTTTCTGGCAGCGTGCTGGAAATAATGGCATGTAGTATATTGCGTTTGCTTGTGCAATAGCTCCAGGTTTTTTCTCCGAGATTTGGGATGAAAATTGTGGAGGAAGCCATTATACGGGGAGACACAACGTTTTTTTCCAAATAATTCCGGCGGTACACACCTTTATTTCAGTGCTGTACTCACTTATACTGGGAAAAAGGAAAAAAAGAAAGACGACGAAGAGAAAGGATCTTTTACATTATGAAGCATCGTATACATACATGCCTCTGTCTCATGCGATGCCTAGTGCTTCGACGCGCGGCATCCCCTTCGAAATAGCGCATCCCTCGCTCAGCGTCATTTTTATGCACTGCAGAAGTCAGTCTTTTTATCATCCGTAAACATGCTGTCCTTGCCTCGGAAAGCGCATCTGTGTGCATTTCTTTTCTGGGTTCACCTTCTTGGGAGCACCATCGTCGCAGGCATTTTTAATCGATCTACCATCCAGTCCGGCTGTACATGGTACATGTTATATTATTCGGTGAGTATCTTGAACAAAGTTGTGGGAGCAGTTTTTACAAGATGGCGGTCATCGCACGATTATATACTGTAAGTTCAGATATGCATTAACATGCAGGTAGTGGCAGTCCCTGACCCGCGATGCCATCAGATCGAGATGTGGTCCTCTATATTTTGGTCGATTGCAGCGTTGGTGCTATATGACATCTATGGGTGCCAAAAGTGAGCGTTCATCAAATCAGCATTCACCAGGGCCGTACAATGCTCCGTTTGTTACTACTCGTGCTAATCGGTCGCCCAGTTTGTTGCCTTCCAGCCCTGCGTGCACCGGGCACCATAGAGTTTCCTACAATTACCTAGCGGGAACTTTGGCGCTGTGATGGTTCAGCCACCATGGGAATGATGGGTAGTGCACGGATTTGCCTAATCTTCGTGCTTGCGGCTTCGAACGCACTTGTGGCTTTGTTTATTGCTGTGTCTTGGTGTTCGTTTTGGGTAAAACAATGGAGTGTTGTGAATTTCGTGACCAGATGTCAAATGGCGAGCCTAAAGAGGTTATAGTGGTGAGGTGGAATTCCTGACTTTTGCTGAACTTCGTTTTGGGACAAGGTATAGGCGACGCGGAGCCAAACGAAGCCGAAAGAACGACGTTCAGACAAATCCATGTACTACCCAGCATTCGCATGCTGGCTGAAGCGCCATGCATTGCACCTCCAATAGACACAAGCGCCACAGTTCCCTCAGTGTGTCTATAGGAAACTCTATGCCGGGCACCACGTGAAGGCGTTGTATATTGTAAGGCCTTTCCCAATATACGGGTGACCGCTCACCGCACCATTCATGACTGGAAGATGTTGCCTGAGAATCCATCAACACTAATACCGGGCCTCCAACCTTGTCGTTTTGCTCTGTCGAGATAGCCCGTTCCATGGCCTAGGGTATCTTGGTTCATCCTGCCCAATAGGATGGTGTGATGCAGGCTCGTGGGTTTTTGCATGTTGCGTCGGATACGTACCAGTGTTTGTCGACCTTTAAAACGTTCGCATAGATCGTATTGGGTTGTGTGTCATATTCTTTGTGTTTTATTTTTGTGTGGGCGAGTTCCACGGTGTCCTTTTTTTTGCATGTCGGGTTCATGTTCCTTTGGAGTAGTGAAGTGATGATATTTTATCTTATATGTTCATATAAAGTGACGCGCTCTACGTCAACGTGATGGCGTTAAAGTCGGTGCCTCTCTCTTGTGCGGAGCGCCTAACCTTCTTTTGCATGGTTCAGGCATCTTCTTTGGTTCATCAATGTGGCCGCTTGAATTTCTTCATGTGTTTCATGCTGTCCATGGGCATCTATAGCAACCCGTCGCAGTACGCTGAGGAAGGCCTAGTGCGATGTTATGTGACATCTGGTTATGGGCGTCCGGTTTGCTCATTTCAGCATTTGCGAGGTCCTGATAGGAGAGCCTGTAGGCCAGGCGGCTAACTACAAATGCTTGTATTAGCCTTAATGAGTCCTCCTCTCGGAAACCCTTTCATAAGATTTCACCATGCATGATATGTGACCATTTGAGCTACTTGCACTGCAGTGTTCACTGTTTTAATGGTACAATCGTTTTGCGGCTACAAGCGTTTGTGGTGTTGTGACTTTGGTGTATTCTGCTTTCATTGAAATACAGTGAAACCTCGGTGATACGAATCTCACGAGACCACTAAACTATTCGAATCATCCGAAATTCGTATCACCAGAAAGCACAGAAAATTACCATGCGGCAAAAGAAAGCTGGCGTACATTTTCATTTATTGTTTTTCAGGGCCGCAGCAACGTCAGGAAGAACCCTGAATGATTGTCAGTTAAGTTTTCATATGTTGGCAATCATACCAGCACTCGTAAATATACGGCCCGTACGCCCGTATTTAATTAATGAACCAGGTGCGTTGTGACCCGCGACAGCAGTAGCCCCTTCCAAATTTTAGTACGCTTTTTTTGCATGACACCGGAGTACCGCAGCGAAAGTAACAAAAGAAGCGCTTTGACGTGATGAATCAAAGGAACAAAATTACAGCACCACGGTTCTGTGTTGTAATTTTGTTATTGCGGATGTGTTAGGGATGTTTTATTGGGAGATTTACGGCCGTGCCCGCATAAGTGCGACCTCAACGGTCGCTCATGTTGACGTTGTGAGGCATGACTCCTTCGCCAAGACCGTACTAGCCTCCTTTCAGTCATCGCCCACCTTTCATGGAATGTCTGATGCACGAGGCAGGCACATGTAAACACAGTACAACGACACCAGCCCACGTCGACAAGTTAGGAAAAAAAACAAAAAAAACATGGCGCTAATGTTTGGTGTAATTTAAATGCGAATGCACACGGAGGCACATAAGAGCCTCACAGATTCACGCACACAATCTCGAAGGCCGTGACGCGCCTCTGAAGGTTTATTCTAACCGTAAGAAAAGTGTTTTTCTTACACCGTGATTCTGACGATTTGGCGGTTCGGCGCGCATGCCCACGCTTGCGTTCCCGCGCTCGCACGTGCTTAGCGCGTCTTCCGCGACAGCGCGGACAGCACCTCTTCGTACCTGGGCGTTAGCGTACGTTCGTATCAAACGTCGCCAGGTAAAAATCGGTTCGCAACAACCGTACTGCATTACATTGCAGGCCAATGGGCCTTGGCCGGGACCAACGAAAAATTCGTATTACCCCGAAATTCGTATGAGCTGTGATCGTATGACCGGGGTTTCACTGTAGACTCAGATTTGTCAGGCGCACACATCATGCTATGGGCTTGTGCGAAAGCGCCTCCGAAATCGCTGCTTCCTGCAGCGTGTAGTCTTTGTGTCTTATGAACATACTGTTTCTTTTCTCAGGTTAACAGAATCCCGCGTGGCAAAGTCTTCAGTGGCTCGAGTTCAATCAACCACGTCATCTACGCTCGAGGAAACCGCAAAGACTACGACAATTGGGTGTCTGTGTATGGCGCCGAGGGCTGGTCTTACAAAGACGTGCTGCCAGACTTCATCAGTATTGAAACATCGTACCTAGGGATCGACAACGGTAAGCGACGCACACCTGACATAATGCGCAGGTGTTAGGGCGTGTTACTATTCATTCTTCGATTAGTGCATCAACGTAGTTAGATTGCTGTCCTCTTATGATTTTATTGATATCCGTAAACGCAAAGCATGATGTACAAGACATGGTCTTGTACATCATGCTTTGTGAAAGAGTCTTGTATACGGTACACAAGACCCTTTCGGCATGGCCCAAAAGTACAATACGCCGCGTCAACAGTGCTCACCGACACCCACTTAACCCCCCCCCCCTTTTTTTTTCTCCGGTCAGCCGGTTTGCATCGCACACCGGCTGTTTTTAACTTGAGACGGCTCTGCGTCCAGCCCTACGGGACAGAATAGAGCCACGAATTTTAACAATGAGTAACCGCCGACGCATAAGTATAAGCTCTGTCGCGAAGCACTCCGCTGTCGGCGGCGGCGTGTTACTCCTCGCTCTTGATGGGCCTTAAGCAAACTTTTCCCCCTCCCGCTCTGTCTCTCTCTCTGTCACCTCCTTCCCCTCTCATTTGATGTCCATATAAACACGGAAATATGCACGAACATTTCGTCTTGACAAAGGTCAGGCTCTGACCGAAACGTCGACGTAATAAATGAAGTTTTCTTGAAGTGCCACCTCTCATACTTATAGTTATACGGCAACCAAAGGCAACCAATCCTTCAACTATATATATATATATATATATATATATATATATATATATATATATATATATATATATATATATATTACTACAAAAATATCCCGATACCAAACATAACACAGAAGATAGTTACATCGCTGCGAGCAAAAACAAAAAACAAAAAGGAAAGAAGTACGAAGGAAAAACCCAACAACCATAACACCACTATCGCCAAAAAAAATTTAAAAATTAATGACGAAATATCAGGGAAGAAATGTATACAAAATTGCTCCTTGTGTATCACCTGCATCATACAATGTACATCAGATGTCAGACAAAGAATATTATACCGACGCTGTTATTGCTATATGTTTCCATCATATAACCTACTCGGTACAATATGGATGCAGACACTGAAAGAAAAATGTAATCATACAAAACAACATGGCAGTATTTACATGACACTCTGTACGACAAACATAAATCACAGGTGGTAACTTCAAAATCATGAAATGCATAGTGTTTACGGCTGATTTGCATGTTTCGCTAGCTTGATGTACACCAAAATTGATATCTCCTGATGTGACTCTATGAAGAACGTAAATGACAGGTGGTAACGTGACGACCATAACATGCATGTCACGTACGACATCATTTACATTCCACGGTCACTGTGGACTCGCGGCCGTTTGGCTAGCTTGATAAACACCAAAAGACTGAATGTCGAACGCAAATGAGAGGTGGTAACATGGAAATCATGACATGCATGTCATGTACGGCATAAGTTACATGCCACGCTCACGGTGCGCTCGCGGACGTTTCGCTGGCTTGATATTCACCGAAATTGATATTGCGTGAAGTGACCGTACGACGAACATAAATGACAGGTCCTAACATGTGAATCGTGACATGCATGTCATGTACGGTATGATTTACAAGACACTGTCGTGGTGCGCTTCCGGCCGTTTCGTTAATTCGACATATACCAACATCGGTATGGCATCACACGAGGACGTGATGAACGTAAATTACAGGTCATGCATTGTATATACCAGAATATAGGTTTCATCAGCATGGTATACACCAGATTGTACATACATGCATATATGGCAAACATACAATGTATAGTGAACTAGATGCCATGACATGAATGACTTCATTCGCCTCAAAGGCAAACAAGACGATGCACGCAGCTCTTTCTTGGCTGCTTCGCATTATATCGATTCCCACAGTGCGTGGGATCTGCCCATTTTTTTTTCACAAGATAAAGCCATGCTTCATGAAACTACAAGTACTACTCGCAGAAGTTCAGTTCCCCAACATAGTTGCTGAACGTTTTGGATTAAACCAAACCACCAATAATTTGGCAGAAATTGTTATCTCCTAGAAACGCGACGTAAACTTGCACGTACGAACTTATGTCTCTAAGGTCAGGGCCTTTCAGGTATCGTTGTAGTCTACTAATATGGTTTCAATGCTTCACGAAATAACAAGTGACATATTTCCTTCATCCTGTTACTTATTTCTTCTAATGAAATGCCTAGTGTACTAGAAACAGAATGCGTTAAGCAATCATTTATACAACATTAGATCCATTCTGCGCTTGCCACAGTGCAACATAAGTAAACATGCGTGTAAGAAACCACCTGTTTATTTCTATGCTTTTGATGGTGAGCTTCACGTCGCCCATCGAGTGGAATAGGCGGTGTCCCTGCGGAATCTCCGCGCCTCCACGAAGCCTAGCGTGAGAACGTGCAGACTTGTTGACGCAGCAATTGTTGCGTGGTGGTCCAGGGCATCACCGCCATGTGGTACCCTTGCATGTCCTTGGATATTTGCAGCTAAACACTTTTTATGGCTAGGACATTGCGCGTCTCTTTGCGCAAAATCTCCTATCACACATATATACCACAGAAATCGGGCGAGCCCCGCTACTCACCACTGGTCCATTAAAAAACCACGTACGTTTCCGCAAGGAAAAACGTTTGACCCACTGAAAAAGGGCAAACCGCACCACTAAACCCCGGCCCAGTAAAAATTTAGAATGGACCAGAGGTGTGGCAAACACCAAATAATGTCGTGCGCGAAACGCTAAGCGCATTCAGCAAGTCAGACAAGAGGACGCGATGTATGTCGTCGCGCAACACAGAATGTATCAGAAAGGTGCGTGCTGCTCAAGATAGTGCTGAAAACATCAAGCCCACACGGCAAGCAAGATCCATGCCGTGGCAAAAAAAAAACGCACTCTGCTCAGAAGCAAACCCTTAAAGGAGCATACGCTAAATGTGAGAGGGCCTTTCTGGAGAGACATTTCGGATTCACTTGCAGGGTGTGCGATCGGTACGACATTCTGTGTAACCTCTGTGTCGTGTGCTAAACATCTACACTGGTCAATCACCTTCGCCAAGGAGGATGGCTCCTCACATTTTTTTTTCTGATTGATTTGAATTGTACGTATCGTTGAATGGCGGTGCTACGCGGTCTACGATCCGCAAAATGTAGTTTTGTCCGTTGGCCCAGTCGCCAACTTAGGCAAGCTATTTCCTTTATCCAATTCACCTGAACTAATGCATGTTATTCTTGATGTACGCTTCAAAAAGCATTATACAAAACATCGTACTACAATGTCGCTAAAGCCAGCAACACTACATACAATAACATTGTTATACCGGGTGTTCAAAATTCGCGTTTATGGTTTTGTTAAAATTAAGAACTGGGAAAAACGTGAAAACCACATTTGCAAATAAGCTATGTATCTAAGGGGACACAAAGCGAGACAATAATTTTCGCTGTCAGAGGCCCAATTAGGTAAGAATGAATAATGCACTTTGAATAATAATTACCGCAATCGGCCATGGGCCACCGGAAGTTAACAAGGAACAGCCAAGCGAAGAATGTTGGCACGAGGTTCCTTCTACTGGCTTATTTCGTATGTAGACGGCGGCTGATGCGAAATTATCTGGGCATCTGAGTGTTGAAGAGCGTTCTGAGGTGCCGGGTGTAATGGCGTTGTGCTGTACCATGTTATGTAGACTTGTGTAATGCTGCTGTACACAGACGTTTTTTGCACGTTTTTTGCTTTGTGGACGTTGCGTGGGCATACAACGGAACCTTTAGTGCGTTCCATGGGGCTTTGCAACATTGTTTGCCTCTCTGATACGTCTCAGAAGTTGTGACAAAGTTTCCTAAACAGGGTTTGTCGTGATACGGAGGCATGAAAGATAATCCAGTGTTAGCCGTGCGCGGGCGATGATAAAAATGAAGTGTGCTCGTGCATGCCGTGGTGCCGTGTGGTACGTGTGGTGGTTCTGGCTGCTTGGAGCTAAGGTCAGCTAGTTCTCGCTGGGCGACCGCTCCAGAGAACTCCAGACCAACCACTACGACGCACACTGCTGCCTGTGTTCCGGCTGCGTAAACGGTCCAGGGAGCCAGGTGAGCTGGGCAGCTAGGGTAGGAAGCCTCAATGGCTTGTATTCCGTGCTGTACGACTGGTCCAGTGAGCCACGCGGGGTAGCCGCATTGCCGAACCACGGTGGTGACCAGCCTTGCTACAGTGGCACCCATCACGGTCCTTACAGAAATCGATAGCAGTAGCTGGTGAACCACATCACAACTAACGAGTCGAGTACGATGAGGAGAAAGACACACAAGGCGTGGTGTCTCCTTATCGTACTCGTCTCGATAGTTGCTCTGTGATTCACCATGCATCACCAACTCGCTCAAATTTCCCATTACTAAGCAGTAGCTGGAGCTACTGCTTAGAAAATGGTAGCCGGCTGTACCGGCTATCATTTCAACGTGCATCGCCAACTCGCCCAAGTTTTGACGCTACTAAGCTGTAGCTGGAGTTCTTTCGCGACTACCGCGGCTGTACCGGCTACAGTGGCCGGTGTTGCAGCCTCTGCTGCGGATTAGCAGTAGGATGACGCCGTCGATGGACTTGCCATCGCCTCACGGGCAACTCACTCGTCGCAACCTAATTCGGCCTGTACGCGTCAGCGGTGACGGACCGGAGTAACACGGCGAGAGTCTATTTCATTATCGAAGAGACATTCTAGCAGCAGCCTTGCATATAATGCATGCTAACACGTCTTTATCGCGTGTATGACGTCAAGGTTGTATAGGTCTGTAATCTAGAGTGTGTTCTGTGTGCGCTCTAGAGTCGATCTGAGTGTTGAACAGCGTTCTGAGGCGTCGGATGTATTAGTAATGTGCTGCACCATGTTATGTAATGTTGTTTACTGCTGTACCAAGACATTGTTTTTTCCACGTTTTGTGTTGTGTGAAGGTTGCGTGGACGTGCAACTGGACCTTCAGTGGGCTTCCTTAATACTTTATGGCGTTTGTCCGCGTCTCTGACATGCCATAAAAGTTGTGAACAACTTTTTTTATACTGGGGGTTGTTATGATACGGAGGCAGGAAAGTTAATGCATTGTTCACCGTGCGGGGGCGATGGGGAAAATGAAGTGTGCTCGTGCGAAGCGTTCCGTGTGGTATGTGAGGTGGTTACGGCTGTTCACCGCTGAAGGCAGCTAGTTCTCGCTGTGCGAGTGGTCTACAGAACTCCAGACCAATGCTCCAACCTACACTGCCACCAAAGACCAGTGTTCCAGCTGGGCAAATGGTCCAGGGAGCCAGGAGAGCTCCGCAGCAAGTGCAAGAAGCTTCGATGGTCTGTGTGCCGGGCTGGGCGACTGGTCCAGGGAGTCAGGCGAGGCAGCGGAATTGCCAGAACTTGCGTAGCTGTCTCTGCTGCGGATGAGCAGGAAATGATAACGTGGATGGACCCACGGCGTCGTCGCGTCACCGGCAACTTACTCGTGGCGAACTACCTCGGCCTGGACGCGTCAACAACAACGGAACGGAGTAACACGGCAAGAATATTTCTTCATTGAAGAGACATTGTAGCAGCAGCCTTACAACTGCATATATTGCATGCTAACACATTGTTATGGCGTGTATAACGTCTAGCTTGCAAATGATTCTGTAATAAAGAGTTTGTAGTGTGTGCGCTCGGGAGTCGATTCAACTCCTTGCCGAGTGGTCTTGCGCCCAAACCTCACGTGCTATCACTGAGAGATTGAAGAAACAGGGACTTATGCGCCAAATTGTTGTTACATCAGAAGTTGTTTTTGTGCACTAAATCTGCGACTGATGATCATGTATTCATTGAATGCAATAACGCCATTTTTTTGGAACATCTTGTAGAGAACCTTAAATACAGTATCACTCCTCAATCTATATGGAATTCGTTCATTGTCTGTTGAAATTGCAGTTTAGAGGGCTATTGTTTTCCAGGTCTGCTGGGCCACGAAATGAAATTTAAAGGGAAAATTAAAACAGCTTTACTAGGAATATTTTGGTGCTCGTACGGCTACTTCTCTACATAGTCACCCTTTACATTGAGACATTTGTCGTATCGTGTCGTAGCGTAGCTCGCTGTTTGAGTAAACTTCTGCCATCCGAGCCAGCGTTTCATGTCAGTAAGGAGATGGTAACGTAATCAGAGGGAGTAAAGTCCGAGCTGTATGGTGGGTGATCAAGCACTTTCCAGCGAAAACACTGCAGGGGCTTTTGTGTTACAGCTGCACTGTGCAGCCACGCATTCTTATGCGTAAGGGCAATGCCTGATGACAACATTCCGTTTCGCTTGCTCTCACATGCATTTCGTACACGCTTAAAAAGTCACGCTGTACGAGCCTGCAGTTATGACCGTGCCATGTTCCATCAATTCCATCAGGAGTATCCATACAGTTTTTGATGGAGAAGGTTCGCTTAAACTTCTTTACTTTCGAGGAATCATAATGCTTCTATATTGTTTGGATTAAGTTTTCGTTTATTGAATTTTCAAATGAACCTATCTCTTGTCCCCTGTGAGTATTCTGTTCTTAAATCTCCATCATGGTAGTGCTGGAGAAGCGTTCAAGCGGTGCCCATTTACTGCGTTTTGTGATGGCCGGTCAGAATCTTGACTACATACATCGCACAGGGTTTTAGTACTGGAGTAGCGAAATTTCCGCCATTGCGAAATATCGGGAAATCAATCACTCAGCACAGAAACTATGACCCGACGATTTTCTCGAATCGTCAGATCCACTCGCTGAACAAGCTCCTCGGTTGGCACTCGATTCCTTCCCTCTCCGCCTGCATCATGAACGTCTGTGCGCCTTGCTTTAAATTCCCTACAGCACTGCCACATCTCGCTGTCACTGATGAAAGTTGTACAGGGCACATTACTCATTCATCGATGAATTTCAGCTGCACTGCCCCTCCCAGCATGCAGGAGTCGAATTACAGAGCGCAATTCACACTTGGCGGTAGACGGTGATATCTAAGGTATGTCTAAATGACCGGTGCGCACTCAGAACTGAGAGCAGCGACATCATGTGATAGGCGGTCATACTAGAGAGATTGCGCGACACATGTGCGAGTTGCGTTACGGATTTTAACAGTGGTGTTTAATCGCTGGCCAATAGGGTCTTGAATAAAAATACTTTGTACAAATATGTGTTATATTTTAATTGATCTGCGTGCAATATATGGACAGTGTGAGTCTAGGGTTGCATCTGTGAATCAGTGTTTTGTGAAAATGGTTGTCAAACTGCGTGCTGTGTATGAGACGACTTAGTGTGATGATTCATTTCTGTAATTGATGTTTTAACGCACACAAAATGAGTGTGGACTGCTATGATTGGACTGTTTCGAGCTGTAGTCAGGAAGGCAACAAAGAAAAAGTAGCGTGTAACCCATTGGGTAAGACACTTGCTTATGGAGCGTGGGGCCGGGGTTCAAATCTAGCCTCGGCAATAAGTTTTACTTTGTTTTATGAATCCTTTCCTTGTTCTGTTCATTTTGGTCTACACAGAGCTCTCACAAATCAAGTTTATTGATTGCCTCCAGCCGTCGACTTGGCTTTGCACAATTCCTTCGCACCCTCTGTACGGCGTCAGCGTGGGCAAGTCGGTGGAAGCGCCGGTGCAGGTGTTCAGGAGTGCATAGTGCTAACCGCTGCATCGTCGAGAATGCAACAATTGTTTGTATTTGCCAGGGCCTGGCCGGTGCCCTAGTGGTGAAATAGTTTTAAGCATGTTCGAAATGGGCGGCGCAAAAACAAAGGACAATTCTTCTGAAATAGTTTTAAAGACATTGAGTACGGTATTACGCAGGTGCCAAAACTTTACATCATCAATGACGCAGAATATATTTGGTTGCAATAAGTGCTTGTCTGGTTCCTTTTGTTTTCCGTGAGTTGCACTACCTGTCCATGCTGCTGCAGTGTGGCTATGGTAATCAGGTAAAACACTAATATTCACAATTTTGTAGACAAGCTTTCTGATATTTTATGGCAAAATAGCAGAAAGTTGTAGTCAAGAGATTTGTATGTCGCGTCGATAGGATCGATGAAATTCAATGCGAGTGAAGTACGAGTTGCCTTTCTTACGATAGAAACATAGAAAGACGCCCTATACCTTAATGAAAGTGTTTCCGTACGGTAAACCAGCACCGCTAAAAGATTACTTGCAAAACATGGTACGCGTGTTGCGGCGTTGTCACATTTACGCTGAGCGTCTGGCCTTCTTGGCTTTCGGAGCTTTCGTCTTCCGCCTCTGCGCTTGCCCCTCTGATATGCTCTCCGCGATTTCCAATTCGTACACCTCAACACGTTAACCAAGGAGAGTACGGCAAGAGTGGAATTTTGTTTTGGTTTTGACCTTTTTGTTCATTCAATATCATTTTCAAATTTGGTGAGCGTTTCTAATATCTGGCGCGTGACAGGAGCGTCTCAGAAGCATGAAATCACCATTACCTTGACGTGGTACAAACATCGCCGGGCCTGGACTTTACGCTTTCTTTGCTTAAGAGTGGTATAGAAATAAAGCGCGGACTTACGTCAAGCCGTTTCTTTACAGGCTACCATGGCGACAGTGGGGAAGTGCCGGTTAGTTTCCCGACTTCACACACAAAGGCCAGCAACTTGTTTTTAGAGGCTGGTCGGGAGCTTGGTTTCAGCAACGACGACTATAATGGGCCGAACCAGACAAGTAAGATACTCAGAAACCACGCTACACTTGCTTCGGAACGCAGATTTACAAATATTAAACTGAAAAAGTTGATTGGAATTAGTTTAGTAGCTAACGACTCATTATTTATCTATATAATATATATTTTTGCAAGTGCGAGGTGACGAGCCCACCAAACGATTTATATTTTAAGAAACTCCTAGATCACCTGCGTAATCAGACACTCTCGTTCGTCCACAAGGCGTACTTCATCACCGCTCTCACACTCTGACATCACTGCTCTCACGTGATCCTCTATAGCACGTGACGGCGACTGCGCCTGCTTTTCTAATGCTGGGTCTTGGGCCCAGTACCATTGATTCTGAAAAAAAAAACAAGGGAACAAGTGTCAACGGTTGTGTACGCATCTGTATTTCTTTCAGGTTTTTCCCGCGTACAAAATAACATAAAGAATGGAGAGCGCTGGAGCTCAAGTAAAGCGTTTATTACCAAGGACGTTCGCAGAAGGCGGAATTTTGACGTCGCACTTTACGCACACGTGACGAAGGTGAGAGGCTTGTTTCAACTCATGTGTTGCGCGTAAAAAATTATCCGTATTCTCTTCCGACTTCCTGAATCTTCATGTGTATGAACTACGAAAGAGTATTCCTAGCTGTTTATTTGTCCTCAATTTAATGGCTGAAAGCAAGCAATATAAGTAAGCTACTTTTGCAGGTTATTTTCGAAGGAATGACAGCTGTAGGTGTGGAGTACAGGCGATACTCCGAAACTCATACTGTTCGAGCAAGGAGAGAAGTCATACTTTGCGCTGGAGCCATTGCGTCTGCGCAGCTGCTGATGCTATCCGGTATAGGGCCTCGGGAACATCTCGAGTCGTTGGGGGTAAGATCACGGTTCGCTTTTCTTCTACGCCATCCTCGAACTGGCGATACCAATCCTCTCTGCCGCAGACTGCAAGTACAAGATTTCGCGTACACGAATAATCCCAAAACGTGTGCAGAGTGTGAACATTCCAAACTGATCCCTAATAAGGTAATATATTCTGGTTATCAGAAATATAAGTGTACAAGGAATCTGTTTGTACATTTATGAAGTGCTGCTTGCGTGAAGCGATTATTTAAAAGCGATAAATGTACAGTCGTCGTCAAACGTTTTGAGACCACTAGATCACAGAACACTTTACTTTTCAGTTATTTGTGAATGTACTCGGTCGCACTGCCCAGTATGTATTTTAAGGGGTTTCGTAACGTGTCATAAATCAAAATTCAACACCACCTGCCGAGCCAGCGGGAATTCAGCTCCTTCTTGTGTCTCCTGTTCCCTAAAATTTTGCCGTCATGACATGCTCTACACGACGTCGATTTACGCATTTTTCGGAACTTTGATTGATTTGTTTACATTTTTTCCCGGAATTGTCCAGTTTCATGTGCAGTGTCTTCAGCTAAGATCGGCCAGTTTCCTATGGTGAGATGCTCGAAAGCAGCTTAGGTGGAAAGCAGGCATGACACTGCTCGTGTTGCCATGCCGTCCGTAGCTGAGCGTTGCATCAAATAGCCACTTCTGCTGCCTTCAATGGTACCATGCCCACAACTGTTATCGGGAACGAGCAGTGGATAATATAGATGCGTGCGCAGTCCTAAGCACTCTTTTGGTGTAGATTTCGGAGGCGGCCGCGCCTAGTAAATCGCAAGGAACGTGCGTATGCTTCTTTTCCGCAGGCGCAGGCGATATTTAAGAAAGGTACAACTCTAAAAACAGATATGCCGTTTCTAATGAGTGGCTGCCGCATTCTAATAGCCCAGCTGTTATACGCTAGTGTCCAGCGATATCGCTGTGTGCGTAGACAAAAAAAAAGAGGATTGGCGCACCTACGCACAAATAGTGCGAGGACTAATGAAGTGGTTGAGCTGGTGACGTTGCCATCCTCCTTTTTCTTCTCCTCAACCTCACTTCTGTTTCCCACCCCTTGCTATACAAGACAGCTCTATTAACGGGAGACCTGGAGAGGTGCGAAACACCGCTCTTTGCCCTAGTGACACGTCACTAGCAATGAGAAGGCAGCGTCATCTCACTGGTATAGACAGCGTCGCAGACAGCGGCCATTGCCCATCTCAGTGTTCATCGCAGAAACAGAGTTTTTCTTGAGCCAGCGCGCCGTGTTATTTGCCACTCGGAGAAGCGTATGTGGCGTTGTTTCTCGCAGGCGATCGCGCCTTCTCGCGAGCTTCTCCTGCGCAAACGCGCCGTCTTATTTACGACTTGCTTTACCGTGAAGGGCTACGAAGCAAGGACACGCCGACAACTCGAGAGCATCAGGTGCTTCGCACCTAAAATAACGGTATTGCCGCCTCGCCATTGGCCGCCGTGGTGGCCCACCTGTTTCGGCTGCTGCCCGTTGTTATCGGCGGCGTGCTAGTGGTGGAATGAACACCCTATGCAGGAAAACATGCAAAGGCGACATGGAGAATTGCACACTTATTAAAATTCTCGCTTTGCAAAAGTGTGGTGCGTCACATGCGTTTAGCCATCCGCTCTTCAAGGGGTCGTTGATGATACTGAAGAACGTTACAAAGAAGACGTAATACCGATGCCGCCAGAGAGCAGCGTTCAGTTTACAATAAAACTACAAATCTGTTGAAAACTCACAAAGGCGTTTTCGCACCCGCGAGCTTAACTGGTGACAGACATTCAGCATGGAATAATATTGAGTGTGTATGTGACTAGCTCCTAGCGACGATGTGCGTTTGGAAGGGCATACTAGAATTCACCTCGAGCCAACCGGAATTTGAAAGTTGGCACGAATAGGACGAAGCCGCCATAAAAGATAAAAACCAATTTAAATATGAGGCAATGGTTAACGGTAAGGGTTATATAGAATACCTGTGATATCGGAGCATAATTTTATTTAGGGTACGCGCCAATAATATGTCAGCATAATTATTGAAAATTAACTATATCAGTTCATTGAAGGAACAGACGGTTTTCTTGCGAGCAGCTGGGATTGTTGCGGGAGCTGGCTGAGGAAACCTCATCCACGGACTTCTTTCTACGCGGCCGCTCGGATCCGCTTCGGCGCAACGACGACGCCCTGTCGGGGTAGATTGCAAGGGAAAATCAGTGTTAATTGCAACTCAAGTCTTCAAGTTCGCTTAAATTAATTGAATAACTTCAGTGCAAGAGTCGACTGATCTCTTCAGATAATCTGCCGTCAAGGTGGTGCATAATTACTACAGAATTCGTTAGTTTGTAGTCTACCGAAACGAACCAAGTGTTCAAGAAACGCAGGAGGTTCCACCATTGAAGAACTTTAAGTGGAATATTAAGGTCGCCTATTTTTTATATGCTACGTCTTTGAAAGTATCTGCAATAATTATTCTGTCGCAATAGACTCTCAGAAAAGCAGTTTACTGCGTAATTGCGCTACGTGGGAGCACTTTAATAAGGAATAGTGAAAAGAACACATTGCCCCCAGCAGCAGAACGCCTTTACAGATTTACTTCGATACAAGAGTGTAAAAGTGCCCCTACTGCTGTTGCTACTATGATTCTGGTTAATTTGTTGTCTACTTCATCGTAAGCACAATTTGCACAATACATAAAAGCACATTGTTCTTTGCCTTCCCGCTGCCTGTATCAGGGCAAGCACGCGATCTTCCTTAACACAACGTGCGCTGTGCGGCGAAAGCTTTCTGAAGAATCTGATAATTTTTTTAGAAAAGCATCGCACACCCCCTCTTGGAAAGACAAGTGATGCTGAGATTGTCGGTCAAGTCAATCATGCTTTGCCCCTCTGAAAGGCATTGATTTATAGTCAACGGTATACAGTAAACATCGGTGATACGATCTCAGCTCATACAAATTTCGGGGTGATACGAATTTTTCGTTCGTCCCGGCCAAGGCCCATTGGCCTGCCATGTAACGGAGCACGGTTGTTTCGAACCGATTTTCACCCAGCGACGTTTGATACGAACTTACGCTACCGATCAGGTACAACGAGGTGCTGACCCCGCTGTCGCGGAAGACGTGCCAAGCACGTGGGAGCGCGGGAACGCAAGCGTGGCCAAGCGTGGCCAAGCGCGCCGCACCGCCAAATCGTCAGAATCACGGTGTAAAAAAAACATTGTTCTTACGGGCAGAATAAACATTCAGGTACGCGTCACAGCCTCCAAGATTGTGTGCGCGAATCTTTGAGGCTCTTATGTGCCTCGGTGTGCCTTCGCGTTTAAATTATAGAGGGCATTAGCGCCATGCTTTTTTTTTCTAACGCGTTGACGTGGGCTGCTGTCGTTGTACAGTGTTTACACGTGCCTGCCTCGTGCATCAGACATCCTCTGAAAGGTGGACGAGGACCGAAAGAAGGAGAGGACGGTATCGGCGAAGGAGTCAGGCCTCACAACGTCAACGTGCGCGACCGTTGAGGTCGCACTTGTGCGGGCACGGCCGTAAATCTCCCCAAAAAAAACATCCCCAACACCTCCGCAATAACGTAATCATAACACAGGAGAGTGGTTCTGTAAATTGTAGCCTTGATCCTTTTCATCAAAGCGCTTCTTTTGTTACTTTCGCTGCAATACTCAGGTGTCATGCAAAAAAGCATTCTAAAATTTGGAAGGGGCTACTGCTGTCGCGGGTCACAACGCACCTTCTTCATTGTTTAAATAAGCGCGTACGGACCGTATATATACGAGTGCTGGTATGATTGCCGAGATCTAAAAACTTAACTGACAATCATTCAGGGTTCTTCATAACGTTGATGCGGCCCTGAAATACAATAAATGAAAATGTACGCCAGGTTTCTTTTGTCGCATGCTAATTTTCCATGCTTTCTGGTGATACGAATTTCGGATGATACGAATATTTTTGGTGGTCCCGTTAGATTCGTATCACCGAGGTTTCAGTGCAGTATATTCATAAATGAAATTGTTGACTGAAATTCTAGAAACTTGGCGTTAACGTAGCGACGTCCACAACCGTGGAATAATGAATATTCTGAAAATTTTCGAACGTAGCTGCAGCAACATAACTGGCATAAATGACGCTCATTCAAGTGTACAGCTCAAACCACTGTTTCAAGTGGGGTTTTACGATCACGAAACCACATTGAGATTCCATAGTATGTGGGATGCAGCTGTCATGTATTTTCTGGGTAGTTAGGGAACTATAAAATACAAATTTAGCTGACATAAGGCTCATGCACGCCGTAGCACATTGTACAGAGCCATCGACCTTCGCCGAACAACTTCAAAAATATTAGGCGCCGGTTACGTTGCTGAAATTTAGGTGTTGTAAGTGTTGTTTCGACAAAATTATATTTCCAGCATGAGAGAAACACCGTCGTATCAGTCAGGGCACGTGCTTCAATGTAAACCACCTGCTTTAGTTAACATACAACACGTTACAGTAGAACCTCGGTGATACGATCACGGCTCGAACGAATTTCGGGGTGATACGAATTTTTCTGTGGTCTCGGCCAAGGCCGATTAGCCTGCAATGTATTGGAGTACGGTTGTTGCGAACCGATTTGCACCCCGCGACGCTTGATACGAACGTACGCTAGCGCACATGTACGAACAGGTGCTGCCCGCGCTGTCGCGGGAGACGCGGCAGTCACGCGCGGGCATGAGGGCTGCGCGACCATCAACGGTGCGTCGTTGCCTCCGAGATAGTGCGAGCGAATCTTGGAGGCCCTTAGGCGCCTTCGTGTTTAGGTTACAGATGACTTGACGTCGCGCTTTTTTTTTCCGACGCGTTGACGCGTGCTCCTGTGCTCGAGGCAGCGGCGTCTTTGTACTGTGTTAACACGTGCCTGCCACGTCCATGCAAGCCATGTCCCCGCAATCAGGCGTTCTATGAAACAAGACTGAAGCTTGGGCTGCGCGTCCGTCATGAGGTCCCATTAAAGGTGGACGAAGACCCCAAGACACGAAGCGGATTTTCTTGGCGAAGGAGCTTGGCCCCTATCTATCGTGTGCAAAGCGCTTAAGTCACTTTCGCCGCAGTACTGTGGTGTCATGCCAAAAAGCGTAGTAAGATTAGGAAGGGGCTACTAGCAGTCACGGGGCACAACACATCTGGTTCACTAATTACACACGCGCGCATGCACCGTATATTTACGAGTACAAGTATGATCGTTGACGTCTAAAAACTTTAGTGGAAATCATTCAGAACTGTTCATGACGTTGCTGCGGCCCTGAGAAACACTGAATCAAAACGTATGCCAACTTTCTTTTGTTGCGTACTGATTTGCCATGTTTTCTGGTGATACGAATTTCGGATGATACGAATATTTTTGGTAACCCCGCGCGATTCGTATCACCGAGGTTTCACTGTATATGGTGTACATTGGAGAACTAACTATCGGAAGTAGAAATTATATTTTTATGTAGTTACGGTAATTAATAAAAACTCAGTAAGTTTTGATTTTGATAGTTTCCTCAAATTGTTTAAGAAGGAAACTAAGAAATATTTATTGAAAATTGTGTGTGTTTTGTATACCCTGATTTTCTTTATTATGAGCGTTCGATATACTTTATGTAGTACCTACAAGTGCAGCTGAACTGGTATATATATATTGTTACAATTTGTAATGCTTTCTGATGTCAATACAAGAGAGCCGGAGCCCTCGTCGGGCTTTTCAGCCTCTTAACCGCCTTCTTCCTCTTTATGAAAAGTAAATAAACTTCAATTCCGTTCTGAATATATACACATATTTTTTTCGTTTTATTGCCTTCATATAAAAGAGATACTGAGACAAAAATTCTTGATACGCACAATTATGTTATTTCTTACGTAAGTGAAGGAAGGAAGCCCTGCAACAAGTACTTCACTTTGTTTCCTCGTTGTGGTTACTGCAGTATAACCATTGTGGTCACTATTTATATGAAAAATTAGGTGCCTTTTCGACCTTTCGAAAAAGTGAACAGCAGATACTTTGCTTCAACGCTACCTGCTTCATATCTTATTTATTTACCTATTTATTTATTTATTTATTTATTTATTCGTTGATCTATTCGTTTATTTTATTTATTTATTATTCATTAATTTATTTATTTATTTCAAAGTACCTTACATGCCCCTAGATGCATTGCGTAAGGGGGTAATGCAAGAAAATGTTACAACGTGTATAGTCTACAAAAGGAACGGGTATAAATACATAAAGAAATGAGAACAAAACATTGCTGTTGTAACATATGCGGGAACGTAAAAGAAACAGCAAGATTGTGACTTCATCGTAATAAAACAGTTTCTGATTATATCTCTCGAAGCCGCCGTAAAAATCATAACTGTTCATTATGAAAAAAATCACAGCATATCCACGGAGTGAATGATGATGAGTGGGCGAAGCTGCGGAGGTTCATCGGCAAACCGTGAATCTTCCGTGAATTCTGCCCAGTACATCATCACCGAAGTGAGATCGGGCGCGTTTATATAAAGGTACGATGAGAGTTATGACGACTTGCAGCTCACTTTAATTTTACATGTACGCTGTAAATTTTCATTGCTTAATCACGCACAGGAGAAATCGCACACACGCACTACCTTGGAGGTCAAAATCCAGTGCCTATATATACGGGGTAGTCAGTGAACGGTTGTGCAGCGCGAGCGGTCGGTTTTTTTAATCAAGACGCTGCCGCGACGCTGCCTGCGTCGGCGCCGCTGCGCCGCGAGGCAAGATACGGGGAGGGGGGGGGGGGACCGTAGAAGAGGAGAAAGAGGAGGAAGCGTAGGAGAGGAGAGGGCGATACATATCACGTACTGTCGCAGCGCAGTCTTTAGGGAGCCTTCATGTGTGCACGCCCCCTCCGTTTTTAAGACTGGTTATGGGAGAGGGGAAGGGGAGAGGGTGAGTGGAGCGGGAAAGGGGAGAGGGGTAGAGGACATGGAGAATGGTGAGGGGGAGTGGAGAGGTGTGTGGAGAGGGTATGCGCATGCGCAGTAAGGGTGGTCACGCCGCACACCACCACCACCACCACCACCACCACCGGACAGATACTGCCGTTTACTGACGCCGGACAACGGAGACGTGACAAGGTTAGACTAAGAGGAGCTACGCCCAAAAAATTAGGGGTGCCGATGTGGACACTGAAGCAGAAAATGGGGAGAAAAACGCGGTATTTTTGCTGTTCTCGTGTCTTTGTGCCCACCAGCCCGCCCTCATTAATGGTGAATTCTAACAGCAATCTCATTTTTTCTTATTCTCAGAAGTATAATTCTATATTTTCGGCTTTTCGCAGTATTTATTCTCGCATCCTCCGCACATGTTTCAGATAAACGTCATTGCTGATCTTCCCGTTGGCGAGAATCTATACGATCACGTGACCGTGAACGGCATCGCAGCGTCGTCAGCAGAAAACATAGAAATTAATTACTATTTACCCTCTACCGTGCCATTGTACGCCCTATTTAGAACAGGTAAGCGCAGATCAATAGCTCTCTAAATCCCAGCTGCGTTGATGTTTTTTAAACATGAGTTTGACGTTGAATTTCACCTTTATTAATTGTTATTGCATGTAAAAATATTGTATTGTGTAATATCGTGATAGCAGTTATATGGACACCCTCGGCGGGCATTTTCCGCCGCCGTCGCCATCATGTCCCGTATATATATATATATATATATATATATATATATATATATATATATATATATATATATATATATATATATATATATATATATATATTATACGCAAACATAATTCAGGAAAAAACTCCGAAGCCCGGGAGCTCGGCGAGCAGCGCACCCCCCTGTTTTCGTTTCATGATCTGCAGCGTCATCTGGTAGTGACGAAGTTTTTCACAACGCTCCACACATTTCAGAGGGACGGAACGCACTTCAATGCAAGGAACGCAGCCTCGAGGCATTCGTTTTTGGACGCACATTTGGGAAGCCGTCCACGAACTCTGATCGCGTTAGCCACCGATTAAACTTTAATGCGGCCGCCCACACCACACAGCTATGAAGGTCGGTCCGCATTCCCTGCATCTTTCCTAAACATCCGGGACATATTCATATGCAAGTTCAGACTTGACAAGTTCCTGTTTCTGTACATTTCGTCCGATTTCTTGTTACGCTGGGATTGTGCTGGCGGGTTTGGTGCGTCGACGTGGTCACGAGCGAGGTGACATCACGGCTCACCGCTTTTTCGAGTAACTAAATGCGCCCTGCTGAAATGGACTGTGGACATCTACTTGGATGGACACATTGAGAATAGCTCCCTGCAAATTGCCGTATCCCACTCTCCTCCAGAAGTCTCACGAGTATTGCCTGACCTCTACGCTGCCACCTCCTCCAGCCTTAAAGGGCGACGACCCAACTCACTGGATAGCATATCCTTGGAGTATTGAACCTAGTAGACTGTGCATCGGTAAATAAAATTGATAAATAAATATAGAATAAACACAATTAAAAGCTTAGAGTAGAGCTGAGCTAGTTGGTAGGTATTCATGTTGAAAAGACAGGGCGTCCAAATGCGGACACAAGAGAAAAATCCAGAGAGTGAACAGCTATCGTAACGCCAGAACGGTGATTCACGTGACATCATTAGGGTACATTCTCTCAACTGGTCAATTTACGAGAAATAACAGTCGCGAATTGTCTCCCACACTGCTTTTCCATGCAGTCTCCCACCCGTTCTTGCTTTTCTCGCGTGACTATCATGCGCGATTAACTGATTTCGCTCCATCTTGTGTTTTCGACTGCGTATGCAGAGATAGAAAAGTGTTGCCGACAAGCGCGAAATCCTCATAGGTTCAACGCTCAGTGCTGACATTGTACGCCTGCTTTATGAAGAAATAAGTGGCGAGGAGATAACCCCTGTAAGAAGGGTAGTGAAGGCGAGAACGAAACCAAAGAAAAGTGCACAGTATTATTGATTCTTCCAACAGACGAACTCTTTGCAGAGGAGGCAATGCAGCTTTCCAGGAAAATGTTGAGCACGCTTTCGCAGTTTTTGGATGTTACTTACTGATATAGTATTTGTATGTACATTTTGGACATGTTTTCGCCGTTGCCGTCACGTTCCGTATAACCCTTTCAGCCCTGGATTTTTTTATTTTGGCCGGAGACATTTTTTGTGCGTGTTTTCCTAATAGTTAGGACCTCAGAAGACCAAAAATGAAAAATTGAGCCAGTAGTGCAAGTATTTATGGAATAATTAGCATGGAAGCAAATTAGCTCATCAGAGTTCAGTGGCTGTGGAATTAAAAAAATGGCTTCTTTATTTCTGCTACTCACTAGACCCACATCAAATCTGAACCACATCTCATTTTTCAGTGTGATACTCCTTGAAACACCTTCTGTAGGACGTCCCGAAAACGGCGCTTACCCGCCTCAGCTGACCCGCCTTGGCGTCACCCATGACTTCGGTCAAGCTTCTTCTTGTTTGTGGCTCCCAGCTCCGCAAATATGTCGCAACTTTGGTGTCAATCACAGTGGGGATCATTGTAGAAGTATTTGCCCAAGAATGAACATGTTTGGTTTCATTTCCGAGGTGCTGGGGAACTTTTGTGCGGTGTCATCAACTGACGACGCCAGGGCCGAAAGGGATAAAGTCCAAATGGATAACGTCACTCCGTGCATCGTATGTTCCATCCGCAAGTAAAAGCTCGCGAGCGCTGGTGATGAACACGCTAAAACAGAGACGAAGCAAGCTGGCCATCTCAGTCACACGAAGAGCGCATGCAGATAGCATCAACACGCGTTAGAGGCCTGTCATTGATTGCTCTTCAAGGAAACAGCCCGCCCGTCTTTCTCTAGGAGAATGAGCATAAAGGGACGCCGGGGAAAGGGGACTTCGTGCCTCGAGCAGCACCTGTGAACATTTACTTTAAAGGGCCCCTTACCAGGCCACATAGCAAATTTTAGTTAGACGCTTGAAGTGTTGCGCGAAACCACGATGCGAGGAGGCGAGTTTCAAACCCTTGCCACTTGCCCCATGTAGCCTTAGCAAGCCAAATCTCTTCCCTGCCCTCTTCACTTGACACATACGCATGAACACGCCATGCCCATGCATGGTCACGTGCGCAAGACGTGCCCAAGCCAGCCCGAGCACGCGAGCGGCGTTGCACGGCCGCTACCTCTTTTTCATGTAGCGGCCGTGAGCGTTTTGTCGGCGTTCTCTCTGGTTTACTGCCTGTTTCTGCGGGACGGGCATGAAAGTTGAGACATTTTACGGGCACCAGAGTGGCGGTATCATGAGCCAGTACCGCATTAACGTTTACTTGGACGCGGTAGAATAAATGAGCATAATGAGTGCTCGAACGCGCAAGACCATTACTTTCGTTTCCAGGGCTGGCGTCTGCTCGATGCGCTAACCGCGGGAACACGAACGCGTGGGAAAGGGTGGCACATTAGCGCCGCATCTCGTTGCAATTCACGAAAAAAAAAGAAAAAGTGACAGACATTTTCTTTGTGTGTCTCATTATTTCGCTCAAGTTTTATTAATCTATTCAAGCAACAAATTACACAAACTACACATGTCGTGTCAATTAATTATCGCAGTGTCACGTGCTACTGTTCGCGACGTCAGAGCAGAGTCGTCTACGTAGAGGAGCGACGTCACAGCACTGCCATCTACGCAGGGCCATTTTCTCATGTACGTCATCCCCTCATTCTCTAAAGCGCTCGCCCGCGAGAGGAAGGGCAAGCAGCGTTCACCTTGAAATTTGACCCATGTCCGCGGCGCGTAGCGTTGCAAATTTTGGCAGATGTGACCGTGAACGCCCAGTGTATGCATTGCGCTCGTTAGCTCAAAATTGTCAAACCTGGTGAGTGGCCCTCTAAGGGCGTGGTCGCGAGCGCTGGCACACGCGCCATCTCGGCAGACATCAGCGAACGGCTGGTATACTCAAGTAAAGTGCGTTGTGGGGCTAGTTGGTATGACATTAGAACGGTAAGGAACTGCGCGACTGACGGAACACAAGAAGTAGTACACGGGACCTGTGTACTACTTCTTCTTCTGTGTACTGTGTTCTGTGGACTTCTGTGTACTTCTTTTACGTCCTGTGTACTACTTCTTCTTGTGTTCCGTCAGTCGCGCAGTTCCTTACCGTTCTAAAGGCTGGTATACTCTTCTACGCGCTGTGATCTCACCGCTTCATGCTGTGACCACTGATACGACAAAGTGTACGAAAAATGCTTCCCTCCCGCTAGCGGCCACATTGGCATACACTAGCGTTTTGAAAAGTGTTACGCGAGATCGGATCAAAAAGGGTTAGCTGCTAGCCTTCGTTCATATAACATTACGACGTGTTGCTATCGCATTCACTGTTTTGCCCTGTCGGTAAAACGGTATTTTTTTTCAAGGTAAAATTTATCTCCCCACCAACTCTCAAATCTAATCCCCCTTTCTCCCCGCGCCACGCCGCCGCCGATCCAACGAACCCCGCGTCGTTCACGCGCCGCCGCCGGAGGTGGAAACACCGGCGCGCCGCCGCCGGTGATTTTGGGATCGGAGCACAGGTCTGTGTGCGATCCCTCGCTCATAGGTTTAGCTCGATAGGTTTAGCCGCTCGGCCAGTACCCATACATAATCTAGCGAACTAACGGTGAGCTATTTATAAACATCATTTATCGCAGGCGGTACGCAGAGCTCGGAGGTGCTTCAACGTGTTCATTATCACCCACAAGATGGCACGAAGGGCGCGGTATAAAGGTCGTCGCTCCGCTAGTAGCGAGTTGTAGAATTGGGGACCCACGACACTGGGTCACTGTGATGAGCGTGGTGGGCATTTGAAGTGGGCGGCTTTTAAAAGTGCTCGTCATAAAGAGAAAGACGACAAGGAGTGTGTACGCAGGGATGAGCACAGTGCTGAGTGGAAGACGACGACGACAAATCACTTCAAGAAGGCGCGAGGCGCAAGGGTTCGACGTACAAGTGGCCCAATAAGGAAACAACGCGGACCATGTCAGGGGTCAATCACTTGTCAACGCGGCAGTCGAGCAGTGTCCAATGAGGAATAGACAGGCGGACCCGAGGGCGAGAAAAGCAGTGTGTACAGAAGAGCAAGGGGAGTGAAGAGAAAGAGACAAGGAGAAGGTTGTCATCGAACCAGGTGTTTAAGACAGGCAGTGAAGTTTCAACCCGACCCTCCAGGACTTAAACCGGCCGGAGCCTTCTGCCGTCGAGTTCCCGCGTTAGGAGACCATAGCCATAGTGCGTGGACTCCAGCCCGAGGCCTGCGAACTCCGGTGCTGGCAGGCAACGCAGCAGCACCGCTTGGGCTATGAGCCTGAGCTGTGCTTCAGCTGCTTGCGCATGTTAACGCGATTGCGTTAGAGAGCTCGTGTCGCATAAATTCCGGTGTCGGCGACGGTTTCGGTGACGGCGTCGCTAGCGACGCTTGTGAGCGCAAAATCGTCCGTGACCGAAAAATCGAGAAAGATGCAAATAAAATAACCAACAAAAATCTTCGGTCCCATTGAGGATCGAGCCCGGGCCGTTTGCGTGGAAAGCCGATGTCCTACCACAAAGCCACGATGTTACTTCCAATTGCTTCGGAAAAAAACACTACATAAATGCCACGTAGTGGAAGGAGTCTCCTTACCGCATTTTGTTCGGCAGGTGTCACGGCGAAAATGAGTCCATTTGGCGATATGTAGGTGCAATGGCGAGGCCATCAAACTACAATTCTTGCGCGACTCTATGCTTCGAAAAAAGCCGGGATAGCTCAGCCATCGCCGCTGAAAACACTCACGAACTTTCAAACAGCTCCAAAAATGGACAACTAAATACATCTAGCGGAAAACATATCAAGCCAACAATTGCTTTATAGAGGAGGCGTTGATAAAGCAAACAGCAAACGTTAGATAATGTGCTGCCATCTGTGAGGCCGTTGTCAGAAATATGTCTCGACTCTCACACAAGGAAATGCTTTAGAACAAAAACCTGTACCATTACTACAGATACATCGCGCGCGTGCGTGTGTGGTAACAATGCACATTAATCAATATGCACTTATTGGCTGAAGTGCGCACTAGAGGCCGGATTTCGCTATCGCGTTCAACTCTTAAAGGCGAACCTTAAGAGTCCCCCAAGTTTTTTCTAGTATTTCTTGGGATACTTAAACGGAGAAATTTTGGTCTGTCTTTCTGTCTTTCTGTTTGTCGGCACGTCCCTCGATTCAGCCCCTCGGCCAAAGTTGAACCACTTGCCCAAGGGCCAGCCATCTTGAACTGGTACGGCTGTTCATACTTGTGAACGTTGTCGATCAAAAAGTAAATATCACGCATATCTGAGGCGCAACATCACTAGGTAAGTATTAGGTGGTGTGTTCCTTTAATAGAAAATACATATATACGTAATTCTAGAGACCCTCGTTTCTTAAGCTGCGCTGAAAATGCGACTGCGCTGCAACTTGCCTTCCTCCGTGCCCTCTGCACGAGCTCATTGTTGTGTTTCGGTTTCGGTTCTGTATTGCACTGTACAAATGCCATGGGGCGCCGCTCTGGCATTCCTGTTTTACCCAGGCGACGTGTAAATAAAAGAGTGTGTGGAGAGTACTCGTTGAGTGCGCACGTTTCTTCTGCTTCAGCGCATCGCGCCAAACCGCGTGTTCGGTCTGGCTGGCGTCCCCGCCGGTGGCGTTGGTCACCGCCGGTCTTCGCCTGCTGCTACGCCGGGACTACCAGCCCGCAACACAGCACTCATGTTTCCCGACGTATTGCCAGATGGCGTTCATATCTTACGCAGCGCCTCTTCTATCGTATTTAGACGACATTTGCAGCGAAGCACGCTGATGTAATCGGGGTCTGCCCAGAGGACCGGAGCCAGCCAGAGTCCCGGGGAGATGTCGAGGAGAGGAGCCCGGAGCTGTTAACAGTAACGTTTATTACATTATTTACAGGTAGCGTTGCTACATGATGGGGTTAGCATCATGGAAGCTCTCGAGCTTCTAGGAGCTTCTCGGATCTTGAGAGAGCTTGAGAGAACTTGTGAGAGCTTGTCGGGAGCGCATCGGCGCTCGCATTTTATGTCCCGGCCTTCCCAGGGTTCCCTATAGGAAAAAATAATGGAGGCCAGGACAGTCCAATGAAAATTTCCATCTTCACCTCCGCGCCCAAAAGGGGAAGGTGAAACGCCGCCTCCCTCCCAACCCACGAAAGGAGAAAGAGGCACGTCCAGTTCGTCCCATGGCGAGGGAAACACACTGCCAACCGCGCACTACACGGCACAGCACGAAGACGTTGAGTCTTACGTGGAAGTCAATTTCGTTGACTGTTGCAGTGATGGGTATGCGGCGCCAGGCAGACCACGAATTGTGGAAACAGCGGCACCAAGGCGCCACGGAGAACGTGGGAAATGCATCCGCAGACGGTTCCCAGACGCTGGGCCCTTTGTCCGGGGCACCTTGACGACAAAGCAAGCCCCCTCGACGGCCAACAGCTCTTCCTAATATGTCAGTCGGTCAGGCGTGCCCAAAGGGTTTTACGAGGGGCGCAGACAACCTGAGATAATTAGGCGAACGACTTTCGTGTTGTCACCGCTCTTGGTGCATCTCTGGAACCGCTGACCCGGAAGAAATCAGGGTAGTCTTAGCCGCAACGTCTCATGGGTCAAAGCGGCGCCAAGCCAGGCAGGCCGATCATAACAACGCAGATACGCGGCCAATTTTTCTCCTGGTTTCTCAGCGCATCGTCCAGTAGCCAGCGTGTCCTCGTCTTAACCAGCCAGACCGCGTCTACAACAATGCCGGAGCCATCATGTACTGTTTCGCAGGCACCGGCCAAACGCGCGGCGTTTTTGTGAGACTGAGCTCATATTTTTTTCACCGCTCCGCCGCTCAGCCACCTCCCAAACTGTATCGTTTAGTTTAATTACTGACACGTGTGTTCATGTTGTTATTCTGAGTGGTTTCTTGTGTGATGTGAACCTTTCGTTCACCGTGGATTTCTGTACATTTTTTCGCTTTAAGTATTCATTAAAAGGTTTGTTGTGTGTTTCTTGTGAAATAACAGAGTGCGGCGGAGGCTTTCCTTGCAATATTGTAGAAAACTTTAAGGCCGGTGAAATGCGGTGTCTACAGTGATTCGATTCCTAGACTTAAATACAGTTTTTTTGGCACACGGAATGCTGCTTCTTATTCTCTGGCTGTTAATACTTGCTCTTTAGCACTCGTAGATTCATTTGCCACTGGTGGCATGTTACTAACATGTAAATTGTTTCATTGTGTGTGTGTGTGTGTGTGTGTGTGTGTGTGTGTGTGTGTGTGTGTGTGTGTGTGTGTGTGTGTGTGTGTGTGTGTGTGTGTGTGTGTGTGTGTGTGTGTGTGTGTGTCAAAGACGGTTTTTTGTGTGTCGAAGAGTTTTTTGGTGTCTTATGGCCCTGACGCTACTTCTCATCTATTTCAGGTACAGTGCAGATCACTCTCTCTCACGTAGGAAGTACAAGTGTGAGAGTGAAATAAGAAGTAACCAATTATTAAGAAAGCACCGCGGGATCAGCTAAACTGCCTAACACTATATTGAACAAATAACGTATTATGTTGCACAAAACCACTTAATGCCTACGGCGACTACTATACCTGAAACACTGTCAACTCATACGTGCGCCACACGTTCTACTAAAGGTCTTAAACTTGAATGCAAGGCGCCAGTCGAAGCAGGGCGCCATTGAAAGGTGGAAATTGTTAGCTTAAAGGAACGTTCCAGGTTACAAGACGTGTCACTACACTTCACATCTCAGCAACGCCCTCGGCGTCACCATGGGGTGTTCCTAACGGTCTTCGAAAACAATGAAGCATTTGAGGTTTACGCGTCAAGGCTACGATATGAGTATGAGGCACGCCGTAGTGGAGGGCTCCAGGAATTTCACCATCGGGTGTGCTTTGGCGTCTGACAGGCATCTAGCATGTAGTAATTCGCCTCCATCTAAATGCGAGTGCCGCGTCCGGGATCGTACACGCCGCTCGAGATTGAGCAGCCGATACCTAACGACTACGCTGTAACAGCGGATGACCTTATTAAATTGATAAATGTGCAAGTCGTACCACTACAAGTCGTCTTTAGTTAAATGGAAAGGAGGCGGGTATTTGCAGTTAGCATTATGGAACAATTCTTGTGTAGAGATCACAAACGTTTGACCTCTAATCGTCTGCGATGTCACATCTATTGCAGGGTTCTTGGCGGCGTAAGACGCTTGCGGGTTGTGGATGCTTCGTCGATGCCTTACCTTCCAGCAGGAAACCTTAATTCACCATTAATGATGATGGGTCATCGAGCAGCGGCCATGATCATGGAAGACAACAATCAGTGAGCGCAAATATAAACAAATTGTTGTCGCAATAAAAAAATGGTGTTGCGCTGTAAAAGTTAAGGCAGCTACCAAGATATTGTGGAACGTCGCACAAATATACACCATTGATTTATTGATACCGTTCGCTTTCTATCCTCTTACTTAAAGTTCCTCGTGTTGGACAGGCACATTCGTTTTTCCCGATTAGAAAATTAGAACTAGTAGATACTTGAGCTTCTTCCACTTGCAAGACAGTCTCAACTTTTCTTGGCTTTCATGGGTTAGCGACAGAAAACACCTGGCGCTTGAGGCCATACAAAATTAGTAAAAGCCATACAAAATTAGGACAGCGCATGTCCTGTCTTTTCTCGTCCTTGTATTTGTTCTAGCGCTGCCCCATACATTACACTATGAACCCTAACCAACTCGCCCACCTTTCCGTTATTCTGCTAGTAAAAGCCGTTTCTTACGACTTTTCACGACGGTTGTAATGTCGGTTCTGACGTCTGTTGACGGCGACCTTTTCGCAGCGGTTCTCCCGTTCTCGTTTTATTGTTGTGCCATAGAACTGGTGAAAATTTTCTGTCATCGAGCGCCACACGTCTTCTCACGTCATCACTGACCGTCGGCAGTAGTTTAATGCCGACGACCCAGGGGTTGTCCGGTGTCTTGTATACAGAACGTCTCACAATGATCCCCTTTGTTATTCTCACTCTAAGTGTATTACAGAAGGCGGGTGTATGTTGACTCCAGCCAATATTGTTTAATCACTTTACGTTCAATATCATGCAGTTTAAGGCAAATTCCAGTCGTACTAAGGTCATTCGTACTCACAGAGGCTTAGCCTTCACAATTCCTGAGGGGAAGGGGGCGACGAACTCGGCGTCGACCGGGAGAGAGTCAAACGAGACTAATTGTAACGTACCACTCAGAGTTAAGTACACAAATGAAATATGCCAGTGTTGTGCTCAATAAACGTAATTTGGTTTTTGCAACGTTCATTTCAGCATTTCACTCTATGCCTAGAACAAAACGCATTCGCTTTTCAGCGCTGATAAAGTGTGCGGCCTGGGGGAGAGCTCTCCCCTCCCCTCACGTGCTTGCACCTCGCCCCCTACCCGGACAAATGACGCCTCTGTGTATTTGTTCATCAAAGCTTGTACTGATGCAATTCTCTATGAGTAAAACTTTCGGTGAAAGAGTCACTGCCAAGTCGAAGATGTCAAAAGAATTCGTCATGGAGATTCACCGTTTGAAAAAGCGAACACATGAAGGACTGTCCTGTGTAAATGTGCCTTTGTCCGTGTTTCCTGCGCTGCTCTTCAACAGTCAAAATATGCGAGTGATGCCTTTTCGCCTTTTTCTTCGCAGGTAATCAAAAAGAAGAAAACAAAAGGCCCCAATGCAATCAAGGCTACAGAGCATATTGATGCTAAACATTCGGAAACATGTGATCATCGAGCTCTTCAACGAGTTCCTGCATTTGAGACATGCTGCATGCACGTCGTATATTGCACGATATAAAAACTCAATATACATCAAAGATGGGTGGATAAACAGTCCGGCGTGTTCTTTATGAGAAAAAGTGATACAAACTCTGTCATCCGCAATGACAATAAAGGTTTTAAATACTCGTCTGATATATTCGCCTATATGACTTTATCTCTGATGCTGTATGAGCAACTTAATCACACATCGAACTAGAGGCACTTTCAGCGTTTCTATGTATTTATTTATCTAGCCGCTTATGTGTTGTTACTTTCGTGGTTGTCTCTTTAACTTGGTATACCTAGTTCCAAAATTTGCCTAAGGGGTATGAGTTTATTGCGAACAAGACTTACAGGTCCTGATATAAATACCATCACACATCTCGTGTACGTTATGAAACCCTTACCAACAGTTGCGTGAGACGCATGCCCGCAACCCACTGTTCATGTTACGCGGGTATGCGCCACCAGTGACTCACATTATGTGCCAATACCAACCCAGGAGAAGGAAAATCGGCATTGAATGTTAATGATACATTCTGTGTGGAGTGAACACGAGAAACACAAGCCGTTTGGGTGTGTCCAGAAAAGAGCGAACGGAAAACCCGGTCATCATTCGCGATTTTCATGAAAATTACTTTAGCCGCAGTCTTTAGGCCGAGGAAAATAATTTCGAAGTTAGTTTTGAGAAACACTTACGTTCGCCTAAAAAGACATACATTCTTTGGACCGCTAAAACTGTCTTCCCCAATTCCAGAAATTTACAACATTCCGCGCATCTAGCGAGAAATGGTGCACTTCTCGGCCATAATATTCATTTTCTTCAAAGAAGAATTGAATATAAATGTCCCTTCCATGTTGCGGTAGCAGTGTTCTTGAGCCAAATGTCACGAAAATAATAAACTGCATTAAATACACGTGTTTCATGTATACATGATTGCTTGACATAATCTTAATGAAAACCAGCAGATAATGAAGCCAAGGAGGGTATACGTGACGTTAACTGTACCGTTGTAATTGTATTGTAATATTGTGATATAGCTGTGAATACAGTAAAGTGGACGCAAAGACAACTTGCCGCTGTCAAGGACCGAACCTGTCAAACAAAGAAAGCAGCCCTCGAAAATTCTCTTCATTCAGGAATTTCTTGCGACAGACAAGTTCAACTGTCGATAATAGAAATTAGTACATTATGACTTTCATATCTCCGCTTCCTTCTACAAAAAAAACTGTGGCTTTTCTCGCTCACAGTTATCATTCAAATTTTGCTAAAACGTGTTTAGTTGACCAAAAACGTGTAAGCTTGAAAATGGTTTTCTCGCAAGGGCCTGTTGGAGTGAGACAGAGACAGCACTCTTGGTGCGGGCCGGCTGTTCTATTCTGCTTCGTCTTCCTTCTCTACGTCGCGCTAGATGCCCGCGCGTCCATAACCCAGTGTCGTTCTTCGTCATCACACTAGGGAATGACTGCGAGCGCGCGGCGAAGCCGGCAGTTTCCCAGGCGGCTGGCACTCGCTGTGCCTTAGTTGTCAGTCTCGGCCACGTTGCAACTTTTTTGGGACACTGCTGATTATATCTCTGGTGGTCGATATTGACTGTGTAGTAGTGGCTACTGGTCTCTGCCCCGCTGGCGTCTGGCCTGGAAACGACTCAGGCAGACGGCATAGGATGTGCTGTCGTGGTCGTACGTCTCGCTGACCAGTGTCGTGTTCCTCACGTGAGCAAGGCAAATGCGACTGTAGACGGCGTACAAACTGGAGTTCGTCGCGCAGATGGTAACTAACCACAGCGCATCGGTAAAGTGGTCTGATATGTATCCTCGAAAATGAGGCGAAACTCTGAGCCAGAGTGGAACGTAAGCATTTTTCTTGTCGGGTTCCCCCTGGGTGCTCGAGCTAGTAGTCCTTGAATTTTAACAAGGTGTGGGTTCGAGCTACTTGGTACTCCATGATCACTACTTCTTGCGCAAAATTTTTTCTAAGACGACGGACGGTCCTTGAAGTGAAGCATAAATTAGTGGTCCTTGAAGGAAGCGGCTGTGGTGGGCCCGTAAGAAGCCCGTAACTGCCTTCTCGCGGGCGCTGCTGCTCTCGGTGAGCACGTCGCCGACTGTTGTTGCTTGAAGGTGGTGGATTGTGGTCTCTGGTAATGATACTGTCGATGGTAACGTTGCCAACGACGGCCGGTGTCAGTATCCGGCGCGTGCCCTTCTGCGATTCTCTCTGTGCAGAGGCTGCAAGGCACAACTATATTGCCACGCACGCTTCTTGTTTTATTTTGATGTTTTCGGGTTTGACCCGCAAGGACTGTTAGCAATGCTCGACTCTGGCCACGCCGCAGTGTTCGAGAAGCTTTGTGATTGTTGTAGATCACTTTGTTAAAATTACGCGCACGACGCGAACAGTGTAGATAAGTCCAGAGCTTGCGCGACCACCAGTGATAACACTGCAAAGTTCGATGCGTGATCTAGAAAAGACGGCGCGTCCCAGCCATGAGCAGTTTTCAGGACGGCCGACGCTCTGTTCGCCGCTATCAGTGTACAGCGTGTATTGCTGTAGTTTGACTTTCAGTTTCCCGGCCACAAGTTCGGTCAAAGAAAGAGTTTGATCTTGTACAAGCCGAGTGCTACCTTCGTCGACGTCACGACCACGTGACAATACCTTCGAAGTGGTTTGCATCGCAGCTCCTACCCGCGGTAGAGAGCGAGTCGGAAATGATAGGGTCGCAGGCATGCGAATGGGGACGGAAAAGACTTGTTCAGGTTGGCACACCTTCAGGCCATGTTTGTGGCCTGGTGCCTTGATAGGCGTGTCACGCCTTGGCGCCATCGCGAAGGTGGTCGATAGCCACCAGCCATTTTCGATGTTCCGGCCATGCATGGAGAGTGCCAAGAGAAGTGATAGTTTCAATTAACAGAATAGCTCCATCCTGGAAGCCGCGGAACTCCACTGCTCAAACAGACGATGATGGTGAAGCGACAGGTGATAGCCCGAAGTTGAACGACGCCCAGCGCTCGAGCTGTTTCGATAGTTGCGTAAAGGCATCCATAGCTCCGCGCCACCGTGGGGTGAGGCGCCCAAAGATCTAAGTATAGCATACGCGGAAAATACAGCGACTCTGGTGCTCACGAAGGCGGGATCCATGGTCAAGGGCGTGTGGACGGCGTCCGTTGTCGTGAAGGGGTATCGCGGTGTCGGTGAAATGATGTGGCGCCGCTGGGTAAACTTCAGCGCCGCCCCCGATCGGTGTTTGCAGAGGCGGCATCTTAGCAGGTGCCGAGGAGGCCTGGATACCGTCCTCAACCCGTGCTAACCTCTGCGGCATGTGAGCGCATGCCACGGACGAGGTTGCCTGGATGGCGTTGCTTAGGCGTTGGGGCCCGCAACGCCGAAGATGCAGGAGTGTAGGTAGGTTACGTGTAATGCTGAACTTTCCTCGACTGCGCCATGCAGAGTTTCCGTTCCGCTAGCCTTTCGTTGTATACTATGAACTTTGTTCGCGATTTAGAGCTTTTGCTTTTCACAGCGATACATTCCTTATTGCATTCGCCCTCTGAGCGTCCTTTTCACACGCAAGGGGAGATCACCCATAATCGAAGCGGCACCTGTAATGTGAGCGCCTGCAGCCTCGCGTGGCCGCCGATATACGGGTCGTATACTCAAGGTTGCCGCACCATGTGACTTCTAATTTAATTGTTGGGTTTTAACGTCCCAAAACCACGACATCATTATGAGACGCCCTAGTGGAGGGCTCTGGAGATTTCGACCACCAGGGTTTCTTTAACGCACATTTAAATATAGGTACACGGGCCTCTAGCATTTTCACCTCCATCTATAATAGACAGTGGTAGTTTAGCGGGTTTAGCGAAATAACGGGCTTAGCGGAATAGCGGTACCAAAGGCGCATGAGCAGTATGCTAAATTACCCGTAGCGTTTACCGTACGCACGTTATTTTTCAGCTGTCGCGTTACCGTGTTTGAGTGGCTAACGTAGTGTACGTAAAACATGGCGGCGGTTTTGGACGCCCGCTTCGAACTGAATTTAGCGTTGATGTGGACGGATTCACTTCTTTCGCAGCAAACGACTGCGTACAATGGCTTCGCTTGCCTCCAGCTAGCTTTGACGCCCGAGTATTACGGATAAGGTAGCGTAGTTTTTGAGATCGCTTTCCCTTTCGGACGTCCCTAGGCCAACCCTAGAAGATCGGTGCAAAACAAACCTGCAACAAAAATTTTCGCTTTTGGTGCGTGGTTCATATTTATTTACTTTCATTGTTACCAAAAAAAGTAGTAATAATTCTGCGTGCGGGGATACAGGCGAGCATTCTCAGTTTTCGTTTTCTTGTCACTATTTTTAACGCATTAACCCTCCGCTAGATGACGCCACCGTCACAGCTTGGGCACGTAAACGCTATCCCGCTAACGTAAAACGCGCTGTCCGCAACGAACATTCGCGGCACGGTAACGCTATTCCCTTAAAGGGGCCCTGCACCCTCAATTACGCACGTTGTTTTAGGGGCGAAGCTCCTTAAGGCGGCACCCGTTCGTCCCTCGTAGTCGTAGTCGTAGTAGTCGTACTGCGTAACCAGTCTTACGCTTTGACCTCCAAGGTGGTGCCGGTGGGAGATTTTTGCTGTGCGTTGTTGAACAATAACAAATTCGCAGCGTGCGCGTTAACTAAAAGCCGAATTCTTCTGTCTCTCATTCCCCATTAGCAGCCATTGGCATGTTCCAGTAGGAAACGTTAGTAGAAGTAGAAGTGTAAGTGTTAGCTAAAAGCCGACTTCTTCTGTCTTTCATTCCCATTAGCAGCCATTGTTTACCTCCAAGGTAGTTCCTGGTGAGATTTCTCCTGTGCGTGATTAAACAATAAAAATTTTGTTCAAAACGCCGTTGATTGATGAAATACACCAACGAAAGACGCCAGATGTTTTGTAAAAGCAAAACGAAAGGACGCCAGATGTTTCTAAAGCAAAACGAAAAGACGCCAGCTGCTTAACGAAAGACGCCAGATGTTTTTTAAAGCAATGGTTTTCTAAACAATGAAAATTCACAGCGTACATGTAAAATTAAAGTGAGCTGCAAGTCGTCATAACTCATCGAACCTTTAGTATAAACGCGCCCGATCTCACGTCGGTGATGATGTACTGGGCAGAATTCACGGAAGATTCACGGTTTACCGATGAACCTCCGCAGCTTCGCCCACTCATCATCATTCACTCCGTAGATATGCTGTGATTTTTTTATCGGCCGTTTGCTTTCTATGGGTCTTGATGACTGCTGTGGCAACAGCAAAAGCGGCGAGAACGAAGCGTTTGATTTTTTAATTTGCTTCCGAAATGGGTTTCCGCGCCGATTGCAGCGTCGTACAACAACAATTTCTGTTACAGGAAGTGAGGCAGCGTGCGTGACTTATGCTGTTCGTTTTGATTGGTGGGAAATAAATAATATATAGTACACGCTTGCGACACACTCAGTATGTGGAATTTACTCATTTTAATGTGTTTATTGCTCGTTACAGCTGCGAAAAGGACACCAATTTGTGCATCGATTTTAACTTATCAGAAACTGCGACACAGATGGCGCTGCCGAACAGCCTACTCAAGGCGTAGCCGGCGCCGCCTTCATCAATACACTGTGCTTTTCAATTCTGGCTTACACAGATTTTCCATGTGCTCGAGGTGTCTAGGTGTGTTTGCGTATCTACTTCTCCATGGCCCTCGTCACTGTCGTGCTCTTGTAGCGTCGCTCTCGGTGACGATGCTGAAATTTCCAGCGGCGTGTCGTCATACGGAACGACGCTTAGCGCTTCGCTTCTCCGTAGGAGTTCACGTTTAAGGTCCGTTCAGTCGGAGGAGCTGATCGTTTCTGAAACGTTCGAACGTCCTCCCGCCTACCGGCTTACCGTTCTTCCCTCTCATGTCAGTATACATTGATACAGTCATCTGCTAACTTGGCGTCAAAGGGAGCGGCACCCGCTTGCGACTATAAGGCCACCATGTGCTGCGGGGTTCCGGTATGGCAAAATGTAAGTCGCGTTTTGATTGGAAGCAGACAAAACTGCAGTGACACGTCACTGGGCGAGTGAAATACGAAAGGGTACGCCAATTTCTGTCGTCTGCTTTTATTTTGAATTTGTAAGTTCAATAGCTTCCGTTTCCGTGCGTCTATCTCCAAAATTCTTATTGCATTCATCTCAGGACGATACAAGAAACGCGTTCCGATGTAAAAATCGCAGGGTAAATTATGGGTGCAGGGCCCCTTTAACCACCGCTACCACGCTAACGCTAAACTATAACTGTCTAATGTGGCCGCTGCGGCCGAGATTCGATCCCGCGACCTGCGGGTCAGCAGTCGAGCACCTTAACCACTTTACCACTGTGGCGGGTACCATGTGACATGTAAGCGCATTTGTTATTTTGGAAAAGTCACTTTGTTATTATTTCGCGTGAAATCATATTGAACTTCCGATCTGCAGCACACTATTAATGGCCTGGCCTCAAGGCTGAGTGGGTCACATCTGGCGCATCATAACATGTTAGCAGCAATATCCTGCGCAGAACAGTATACGACGTCCTTGATTTCAATGAGAGATATTTAAACGAATATAAGAATTGCCTTTCTGAGAATACTATGTCCAGCTTCCACGTTGATGCCGTGTAGTGTTACCTGTGCGGGCGCCGAATGCGGGCGGTGAACTAGAACTACAGCTAATGCATCTGTGACCTTGGCCGATCGTGTCTGTGTACGCGCCAAGCACGTGCGTCCCAGCAGCCGTGCCCAAGTTTCGGCAGTCGCGTCGTCGCTGCTGCTTCGTTGGCCTCGCAACGCTATTGTTTAAAATATACAACTTCGTATTTTAGATGTGTCCCTATTTGTGCTTACTTGTGAATGCGCAAATTATCTCGCAAACAATGCCCGCTGCGTCGGCACTACTTTCAAGCTTACGCTTGTTTGATAAACAAAATACGATTCAGCGCAATTTCGAAGGATAATGATGTGCGCAAAAATGACAACTTTGTAGAAGAAGGAAGCTCAGATGTTAAATTCAATATGTACCGATTTTTATGATCAGCAGGCTAAGTTAACTGGCGGAAGAAATTCCTGCACTGAAGGTATTTTGTGCTGTTTACAATATTTGTAAATTTCTGCCTCAAATGTCCTTCGACAGCAAGATGGAAGATGCTCATAACACTGAATTTGGCTTATTATGTGAAGGGAAAAATATTGTGACTGAGAAGTGCACCTTCTTTCGTTCAATGTTCAGAAGTTGCGGAGTTGTCGGGAAAGCGGTTTCTGCAGCCACGACTATGCATTTTTTTAGCGAGCTTCTGGAGAGCGAGCTTCTACCGTTGGTGCAGGAGAATGTCTCGGCAGAGTGGAGCCGGCAGAGTGGAGAACTTCTGCGTCTTCGTGGGGCTCCACTCTGCCGAGACATTCGCCTCACACCAACGTAACGTTCGTGCAGGGGAATGTCTCGGCAGAGTGGAGCCCCACGAAGACGCACAAGTTCTGGACGCACCCGATGACTCACACTGTACCAGTTCCCGTACCATCAGTGCTGTTTCCATGTCTGATTCATCGCCCGCTGATGTGTTTGGTCTCTTCATTGCTGACAACCTTACGTCGGTCCAGCGTTCTCAGCTTTTGTGTCTGGTGGAAGAATTGCGTTCTTCTTTCAATGTCGGGCAAACTTCCTTCGGCCGCACGTCAGCTGTTACGCATCGCATCGACGCTGGCGCCCAACCACCGCTGCGGCAACGTCCATATCGCGTCTGTCCCACAGAGCGTCGGTTAATTAATGAGCAAGTCGACAATATGCTTCGAAGCGACATTATTCGACCCACGGACAGCCCATGGGCGTATCCTGTACTCGTTGAATAGAAGGACGGTTCTGAGCGGTTCTGTGTGTACTACCGACGGCTCAAGAAGATCACTCGAAAGGATGCTTATCCACTGTCGCGAATCGAGGACGAGGTTGACAGCCTCCAAGGAGCAGAATTATTTTCATCTGTCGATTTGCGCTCGGGGTACTGGCAAGTACGCATGGCTGCTGACGCTCGACCGAAGACTGCCTTTGTCACGGCCGGCGGCTTGCACGAGTTAAACGTCATGCCGCTTGGTCGGTGTAATGCGCATGCTTGAAATGGCACCCATGCTTGTGTTATCTGGACGACGTCGTCGTTTTCACTGTAGATTTCTCTGCGCATCTCGAAAATCTGTGGCATCGTTTGACGCGTTTGAGCAATGCCGGCCTCCCACTGAATCTGAAGAAGTGCTGATTTGCAGCGCGACAGCTGACATTCCTAGGCTACGTCGTATCTGAGGACAGAATCCTTCCCGAACCGTCCAAGCTTCGCGCCGTGGCCGTATTTCCCAAACCTACGTCTGTCAAAGAAGTGCCCAGTTTCGTAGGACTGTTTTCATACTTTCGACGCTTCATACGAAACTTTGCCACCATCATATCGCCGCTGACAAAGCTCCTTGGAAGTAACGGGCCCTAAATTGGTGGTCGTCCAAGTGCGACGACGCATTCGCAAAGCTGCGTTGTGTGTTGACTTCTCCTCCCATACTACGCTACTACGACCCTACGGCCCCAACAGATGTACACACGGATGCCAGCGGTGTGGGCCTCGGCTCTGTACTTGGGCAGCGCAAACCAGGGTTCCCCGAATATGTCGCGGCGAATGCCAGTCGCGAGCACACTACTGCCGAGAGCAATTACACCTTCACGGAAAAAGAGTACCATATGATCATCTGGGCCCTTACAAAGTTGAGACCTTATTTGTATGGTCGTCCATTTGATGTTGTCACCAACCATCATGCACTATGCTGGCTGTCGTCATTGAAGGATCCTTCAGGCCGTTTCACCCGCTGGGCACTTCGCCTGCAAGACTACGACATCCGCGTGTAGTCCGCAAAGGACGCTGTCGTGCTCCCCCTTCACTGACGGCATTGTGTCCTGCTGAGCATCTTATATTGCTGTTTCTTCCATCGACGTTCACACCACTGCTACCAAACAGCGCAAGGATAAATGGATCGTCTCGCTGATAGACTTGCTCAGTGATCCATCGGCAACACCATCCACTCGCGCGTTGCGTCGTCCGGCCCATCATTTCGCCATTCTTGAAGACCTACTGCACCGACGATATTACAACGCCGGCGGCTCCTGGGGTTACCCCGCAGTCTGCGTTCTGCAATGTGCGAGTCCTTTCACTCTAATTCGCAATGAGCGCACTCTGGGGTATCCAAATCTTATCACCGCATTCTACAACGATACTTCTGGCGAGGGACGTACCGCGACGTGCAGACGTTCGTTCGCTCCTGCCTCGATTGCAAATGCCGAAAACATTCTATGCACGTCCCGCCAGCAGGTCTACAACCATTACATTGCCCCAACCGCCCGTTTCGGCGCGTGGACATCGATATGTATGGACCACTTCCTCTGACGTTGGCTGGTAACTGCTGAGCCGTCGTCGATGTTGAGCATCTAGCGCGATACCCCGAAACGGCTGCCCTGCCAGCGGCTACAGCGAGCGATGTTGCTTCCTTCCTGCTACACCCATTCATGCTGCATCACGTCCCCCCTCCCCCTCCACGAGCTTCTCTGCGATCAAGGTCGTGGCTTCTTGTCGGAAGTCATCGAAGCCATTCTCAAAGGGTGCCAGGCTGTTCTCCTCAAAACCACTGCTTACCACCCGCAGACGAATGGCCTAACCGAACGCTTTAACCGCTCGCTCGGCGTCATGCTCTCCATGTACGTCGCCGCCGATCACACAAATTGGGATGCCATTTTGTTCTTCATCACCTACGCCTATTAAAGTGCCCCCCAGAGCTTTTCTATTTGCACCCACACCTGTGATAGGTTCTCACGTGGCATTTTAGCAAATCGAGAATATAATCGCAGGTTGAGGTTGGTTTACATTTTCTGGCGCCCTCAATCTGTCACACGCTCCATGTAAGCATACCTAACGGCATACGTACAGGTTTCCACGGCCCGCCAGTTACTATCACTCAGCATCTATAGCATTTCTCAAGCCCGCGCGAAAGCTGCTGTAAGCCACTTGACCTTTACGTTCGGAGGGCGCACGTGACCTCTCTGAGCAACAATAAACGCAAAGCTTGCTTGAGCGAATTAGTAGGCAAAGTCCAAAGAGAAAAGCCCATAAAACAATTCTCAATCCCTGATAGCAATGGTCCGAAAGAGTGACTAGTGACTCATATATGTAAAAAATGAAGCAGAATGGTCTATTTTTATTGCTATGTCAGAGGTCGCGTAGCGGTCAATCCTTCAATATTGTCGCGGTGCTGCCAGTGCTTGTCTTAAGAAAGGATTGCTGAAAAAATGAAACGATTGCCTAATACTCATCTAATAATACTTAGAAGGAGACAAATAACAGGCAAAAATACGAACTGGATACGTTAAGACCGAACTGGCAGCGATACTACAGGAATGTGCATGTTACGGGAAATTGTGAAAATTATTTTATTGTGTGCAAATGCGCGTTTCATCATCCAGCCTGCTAAATGAGCAGTCAATTGATATTGGGAAATGAATGAAAGATGCAAAGCACCTGGTGAGGATCAGGGAAGAGCAGACCCGTTGAAAGATGGCGGTGACGATCAAGGAAAACCAGTCGCACTTTACAGGCAATTCCTCTTGACTAAGAGCTGCCAGAGTTGTGGAAGAATGCTAACATAATCTTAATCAATAGGATATAGGGCGTCAACGACTTGAAAATTTTACAAATCCAATCGCTAGCAAAATTGAGGCCACCATAAAATGCCATCAACAAGAGAACCAAGCAAGACTTCGTACATATTACTCAAGAGTATTTATTTATTTATTTATTTATTTATTTGTTTATTTATTTAAATACTCTCAATGCCATTTGCGGCGATACAGAGAGGAGTGGTTACAAGTTAGAGATGGCAGTCTTGAATGATGCATGATCAGGGTTGCTGGCGATGGAGGCAGGAAGGTGGTTCCATTCAGATGAAGTCTTCGGCACGTAGGAGTGGAAGTATATGTTGGTATGGCAGAAGGGCACATGGACTTTGAAGTTATGGCCGATGCGAGATGAAACGTAAAGCATATTCAACCTGAAAACCATGTGATAGTGAAATGCGCGGAACATCGCCAACCCCTATATATACCTCTCGGTCACCGGGGATACTTTACACGCTGAAAGACCTCCGAGATCTGCGTACCCATAGACTTCATAGTAGGGAATAGCTCAGATACATTAGGCAAGCCAGACTTACAGGACTTGGCGCTGCTAACAGGTCAATGCATGCGTCCCAACTAGTCTATGACGGTGTTATGATCATGTGCAGAGATACTTCATAGCTTCGTCGGTTAGTGTGATCGATGGTGTAGTTACACATGATGGCCCAATGGAATGAATTGCGAGTGCTTCGTAGATTTCCCGGGCGCGGCTATCACGATATCTGCGCAAGACGCGTGTCTGATCAAAATTAGGACTGCAGCCGCAGCCGGCACAATGAATAGCCAAACTGCTTCCAATGCGGGCCTTGAGATTTTTCTTGTGTTCTCGTAGACGGTCGTGGATGCAGCGGCCCGTCTGCTCCACGTAAAGCCCTTCACAGGCCGTAGGTACCTTACAAGTGCTCCTTACAAGTGGAGGGACTTTGGCGAGGGGCATTCACCTTTCTACACACTGAACGCTGCTTTATCGGCGCCGTAAACACCACGCTTGCACGTGCAGCTGCCTTCTTGGTTTTGTGTTAAACACCATGTAGGTATGGGATGACCGCCACCCTTGCCCTATCATCTTCAGCACGAGGTCGAGCCGTCTTACGGTGCTCCTTCAGGGGAACTTCTGCCAGCCCCGACGAAGGCAATCCAACAAGGTCATGTTTACACCCTTTTAAACCCATAGACTCTAGAGGAAAAGGTCCCGATAGGGCCCATGCATTGAAACCTATAACCGCATGGATTCTGCCATCATGGAACAAAACGAACGTTGTCAGTTCCTAAGATGCGTGCTGTATTTGACGGCAGTAATCAGTTTCGGCCTGCTGCCCTAAGCCAGCTACTTCTGCACGCTGTGCCAGGGAACACCTGCTGTGTTTTGATGCGTGAAGCCGTGTGCTAGTGTAGTGTGGTGTTATCTGTGCAGCTGGCGGAATGACAAAAGTTAAAGTTTCCACCTGTTCGCGCATGTTTCTAGCAGGCACGCCCTACCAATAATACATAGCGAATAGAGTTTTTATATTCGCTGGCACGAGGTTCCCTCTACGGAATTGCAGCTCGCAGCAACGAGCCAAGGTCGTGATCGTGCGGTGCTTCGACTCGCAGCGACGAGACACCTGTAACCGAATTCTTTTCCGCTCAGTGCTGCTGTAATTCAGCGCAGAGAACCATAAAGCAGAAAAATGATGATTGGAGCATGCAGTGGCGAGTGTGATTGAGACGCCACCTAAAAACTTTAAGCAGAACTAAAATTACACTGCACACGAAGTTTTATCGCCGCTAAAACGACGAAAAATAAATTCGCTTGCACCTGATTGGTACATAACTTTCAGTGCTTGTCTCATCAAGTCTTTGTAGTCTATCCTGGTTTGGACTCAATTTTTCACCTTGAAAGAAAAATGCTGTGATAAGAAGTCATGTTGTTGGTACGCAGCGATAGCAAACGCACAAGACGAGGCACTACGATTACTACGATATACACGACGCGTAAACCGGCGCAATCAACCGCCAACCCACACTCGTGCATTCTCGAGTGCTGTGTTGCGGGCTGGTAGTCCCGGCGCAGCAGCAGGCGAAGACCGGCGGGACGCCAGCCAGCCCGACTACGCGGTATGGCGCAAAGCCCGAAGCAGCAGAAACGTCCACACTCAACGAGTACTCTCGACACATTTACACGTCGCCTGGGTAAAACAGGAATGCCAGAGCAGCGCCCCATGGCACTCGTACAGTGCAATACTGAACCGAAACCGAAACACAACAATGAGCTCGTGCAGAGGGCACGGAGGAAGGCAAGTGTCAGCGCAGATTAAGAAACTAGGGTCTCTAGAATTTCGTATCTATGTATATTCTATTAAAGGAACACACCACCTCATACTTACCTAGTGATGTGGCGCCTCAGATATCTGTAATGTTTGCTTTTTGATCAACAATGTACACAAGTATGAACCTAGTCAGCCGTTCAAGATGGCTGGCCCTTGGGCAAGTGGTTGAACTTTGGCCGGGTGGCTGATTCGAGGGACGTGCCGACAAACAAAAAGACAGACCAAAATATCTGCGTTTAAGTTCCGCAAGAAAGACTATCGTCTTTAAAAGTAACGTGCGTAACCTCCAGCGAGAAGAAGAAGAAGCAGAGAGGGTCAGAGAGAAAACGCGTGTTAATGACATATTGCCCGAAATAAAGAAGACGAAATGCTCGTCACCGGGGCATGTAGTGAGAAGGTAAGATAACTGCTGGCCATTGAGAGCGACAGACTGGAATCTGGGGGAAGGGAATCGCTCAAGAGGGAGGCAGGAAGTGAAGTGGGCGGATTATATTGTTACGCTGAAGCGACAACGGAGTCTCAGGAAGAGGAGAACGAAGTGCGTCTGTCTTTGAAGCAACTCGGCGTCGGTGCAGAAACTTTTCGTCCCTTTCATCTATTCAATAATAAATAAACACACCCCATATTAACAGTTTTTAGTGGAAGGTGCTGGGTACGATAACGGCGTCCCCTACGAACGACGGCGCACCGACCGCTGAGGTGCAATAGATGGAGCTTTGCCGAAGTCGACGAATTGCTGGCCTGCCACCCGCGATGGCCTCTGACGGCAACACCGACAACCTGCCACCTGCTTCCAGTATTCTATGGCAGCCCTACATCGAGCCCCGAACCTTCGCCGGACAACCTGGGGTGGATGTCGACGCATGGCTCAGCTTCTGCCAACGGGCGAGTCGGTTTAATGGCTGGAGTGCTACCGGCCAGCTGAACAATGTAGGCCTCTTCCTTAAGGGAACAGCATCTGTATGGTTTGAAAACCATGAAGAAAGCTTGACGACGTGGCAGACATGCGTAGATGAAATTAGGAAGTGCTTCGGAGATCCCGCAGCTAAAAAGATGCGCGTCGAGCAAATTCTGATGCAGCGAGCTCAAGTCCCCTAGGAAACATGCACGATGTATATCGAGGAAGTGCTCAAGTCGTGGAAGGCCCTGGACCCTCGGGTGACAGAAGAAGACAAAGTTGGTCATCTTCTAAAAGGGATCGCGGAGGATGTATACCAGTTCCTTATAGCGAAAGACAGTCTGGAGTCTGTAAGTGACGTCATTACGCACTGCCGTACATTCGAAGCTCTGAAACTCGACGAATTACACCAAAGATCGGACGTCTGGCCAACGTAGCTAATGACGCCAGTGTCCACGTGCTTCCAGCCCCATCTGACCTTGCGTCGGCGATTCGGCAAGTAGTGCGCGAAGAGCTCGACCGACGTGAGGCGGCTTCTCTCCCGACTCCTAAGGCCCGGGAGCCCTTTCCTCCCTGCGACTTTGGCGCGACGTCCATCAACGCCGCCTCTTTTGATGCCTACAACTTCGCGCCTCGTCCTAGAGTGCCAAGCCCTTCTACGAATGCGCGTCCGAGTTACCAGTCGTATGATGGTTACGCACGCAGACCACCTGCAGTTTCTCAGGAGTGGGACGGCCGGGCCATTCATCTTTCTACTGACAGTATCAGTGCGCCCCGTGAGCGCCCCATATGCTTCAACTGCGGCATTCGCGGGGACATCGCCCGATTTTGTCCTCATCGTCGTCGTACGTCAGCACTGTCCTATGAGCGACCGCGTACTGTCTATCGGCGCAGCAATCAGCACGTCGGGACACACTGGCCCTCTGACTGACAGCAGAACAAACCATCGGGTCAATTACCGCAGCGACTCGCCGGCTTCTGTGCGAAGCTTGACGGCGCCGTCTTCGCGCCATCGAAGGTCGCCGTCTCCTCGACGACGTCTCACGTCACCGCCACCGAGAAATTAGGCGGCGCGACCGATAGAGGTGAGGTCACCAGTCATCTTCAGCTACACACCCCTATGCCTCCGCCAGTCACCATGTGTCATAACAAGATTTGTGTTTCTGTGGACAATGTTACTACGCTGGCTTTAGTGGACACGGGAGCGAATGTCTCCGTTATCAGCATTGACTTCAAAACCCAATTAGGCCGTAAGGTGATGTTTCGGTGGGATAACGATAACACATTTCGTGCTGCGAGTGGAGAATTGCTCCGACCTCTAGGTGTGTGCACCGCGAACGTTCATTTCTATGATAACGTGTATCAAGCCGAATTCGCAGTGCTCGCTAAATCCATGCATAATATCATTCTTGGACCAGATTTCCTACAACAGTGCAGTGCCACTCTTGACTGCGGTACTGGCGAGCTCTTCCTCTCTCCTCTTGCCGACCAACCTGCTACCTGTTCGCGCACGCTCGCCGTCCTTGAAGATTCCGTCTTACCGGTACGTTCTTTGTCCAGCATCCAAGTTACTGTTGGTGGGGTCGACACCGAAGCATTTGGTGCTATTGTTGAGCCTGTGCCTTCGGTCACTGCGAAGAAAGGTGTGCTTGTACCTCGTAGTATTATCTCTGGGGAGTGTGGAACAAGTACGTTGTGGGTGTCAAATTTATCAAACCAGTCTGTTGTGCTACCCAGCGGTATGCGACTTGCCTCGTTTGAAGCGGATACCAGCCTCAACATAGACGCCTTAAGTAATGACCCCTCGCTCAAAGGCCGAGCGCATGAAACTGGCCCTGGTGTCCATGAAGACTCGTCATCGTTTCTGAATATGGTCAACAAGGCACTGCCGTCCGAGAAGCGTCAAGCCCTGGTCAGCGTCCTTAAAAAGCATGCTTCTTTGTTTGATTTCACCCAGGACGCTACCAAAGCTTGTGTTCCAAATACGTTGGCTCGCCACAGGATCGACACGGGGTCCGCGCATTCCATAGGGCAGAAACCATACCGCGTGTCCGCATCTGAACGCAAGGTGATCGCTGAACAGTGGACGACATGCTGGCCAAGGGCGTCATCCAAGATTCTTCTAGCCCATGGGCTGCGCCGGTCATCCTCGTGAAAAAGAAAGACGGGTCCTGGAGGTTTTGCGTAGACTACCGGTGCCTCAATTCTGTGACGAAAAATGATGTGTATCCACTTCCCCGTATAAACGACGCTACCCAGGCAGCACACCGGCATTGGACCAATCTCGGAACAACGTTGGTAAACATTGGCAGAAATATTGGTCCTGCGTTGGCTTTCGGGGGTTTGCTACACCTAAATGTACATTGGTCCAATATTGGATGTCAATGACTTTCCAATAATGGCAAGGATAGCTGGAGCCAACATTGTCCGTCCAACATCGCCAATAATGGCAAGGATGGCTGTAGCCAACATTGTCCGTCGTACGTATCGCCAACATTGTATAAACATTGGCAGCTCCAATGTTTTTTGCCAGCCTTTATCGTTGGCTGCAGCATCGTTCTTTCTTTTTCAGCGTTTCACACTGGTTCTTGCCAGCCTTTTTGTTGGCTATGTCAACATCTTTACGACATTTCTCACTGAATGTGTAGTTTAACATGAGGTAGATTTTTGTGCACGTAAATAAATGCATGTTGCCCACGCTTTTGCTTTTTGGCAAGCAGCGGGGATAATCAGCGTAGAAAAGCTGAGAGTACACACAACTTTATTCTGCATGTGTACATGGCAAAGATACTGCAAGTATTGAAAATAATTTCGCATTTCGCGCTTTGTTCTGCTGACCGCTTGCACAGAACCTACACTAATTACCTTGAATAACGCTCTTATATCAGAAATCGTGGAAACGGGACCACTCACAAACACACAAAGCCTCCCTGTTAGCGCTTATTTAAGTTGTCAGTTCACCGAAGGTTCAAAAGGAAATGAGTGAAAAGCGAAGCGTAATGCAAAATGAAATAAATGAACATCTACATGCGAACAGACATTCGACACAGATGAAATCTATAACCATCTTGAACTACCGGAATGTTCATAGCCTATTTGTTAATTAAAAGGTAACTGCGGCAAGAGCTTGAAAGACCGCAACAACTTCAAAACTAATGAAAATTTGTGTGTTACAGATCCATCATTTCTTTGCGCGAAATGAGCGGCGAAGGGCAAATCAAAAACGGATATTTAGCTGGCGCACGACAACGCGATAAAAGAACAAAACAACAAACGCAAATGCTGAAACATCGCTAAGGGCGAGGACTTAACTAACCTGCTTCGACGCGCACAGCAAAGCCCACCACATGGGTATTCACAAAGTAACAATTTTAGAGAAAGTACGCAGTAATGTATACGTTAATAAACGCAGCACATATTTCACGTACGAAAAACACGGAAAGTAACATGCGACCAAGGAACGAAACGACTTACTGAACGCGATACGTACACAAAAATCCGGCGGAAAGTTTGCGATTTGTCAGGACACATCGGCGCTCATCTGCGGATCGCTCTTCAAAAGTCAAAACAATCAAGTCCGATGAAGAACAGGACAGCTGCCTTCTCACTGTGGCATCGTCGTCGAATCTCCGTATCCATAGAATCGCGGCATCCTGTCTCGATATCCGACTTCGTTTTTTCCCGATGACTCTTGACTGAATACTGAGGGGCGCGCGCGCGCGGCGCCCGCCGATGCTTGGAGCCCGAACGAGGGAAAGTAACCACCACTGACCGACGAAGAATAGCCGCCGGCCAGAAGGGGCCGAAACGCGTACGCATCTTCCGAGGTGCCGTCGTCTCCCGCGATCCCCTCACCCCCCACCCTCTCGTTTTCTAAGGCATTGAAAGCCCGGAGCCACGTTTGAACCGTCGTGGGCGGAGCAGCCGTCAAGTGACAAGTGTTTTATGACCAGCCACCCCCGCGCAACTGCCGGGAGGAGAGCACGTAAAATTCCTGAGCAAAACATGGCGTCGCACTGCTTCTCCGGCCTCCCGATCACCGAGAACATTTGTTCGAAGTGAACACGTCTGGTTGCATGAAGCGTTGAGAGTGCAAACATAACTCATCGCTCATCTGGAGATTCCGCGGGCGATACTGTAGTCTTGGACAGCACGCCGCTGTAGCACGCACACAAAGAAGTTACAATCCTGTAATCCAACCAGTCGTGTAGCAAACACAAAAATACGTGGTGTGGTTGAAGTGACATGAAATGTTTTGATTGTTCGCCGCTAATAAAGCCATCAGAAAAATTTCGGTGCGCGTGCGCTAAAGGCGCACCAGCGCAGAGGCCCATTGCGAAGCAGACTAGAATTCTATAGCTTCAATCAATGTAAAGGCAGGGTGTTTTTTATACAGTTGCGTTGTGTACGCTGGCTGTATCACACAATTAACTTTTAACAAGCATTGCAAAGTGAGATGTTGTGTTGTGTTTCCTTCCTCATAGATGTATTTCCAGCAGCGCGTAACTTACTTGAAAACTTGGTACCTATTTTACATTGCTCAACATCTCTAAAACAAATTTTGTCCAACTGTTTAGGATATATTTTGTGCCACATTAAATGCCAACTTAAAAATCAAGACCCCGTGTGCGCCATTGTTCCCTTTCTTATAGAATGGAATTTCCAGTTTTGTTTGTTGACTGACAGCAATGGACTGTTTTTGCCATATTTTACAGTAAAAGCTCGTTAATTCCACAATCATTATTTCGGAAAATCAGACAATTACAACGTGTTCTCTGGTCCCGCCAAGCATGTTTATTGTTTAATGGCACCGAACTCTCGTTAATTCTATCATATTGAGGGGCAATCGGGTTAATTCGGACGAACCTCGGAACGCGCCGAGCGCGAAGCGCTGCAAATATGCGATGCAAAGGAGCGAAACGGCACTCGCGGACGGCCGAAACGGCCGCTGGCTTTCAGAAATGCGGGGTCGTCATCTACAATCGCGTTGTTATACGTAATAAGGAATGGGTTCAGAGCACGTTTCGGATTAGGACTCGACCGGGCCGCTCCCACGTCGGAACAGAAATACCAAGTCTTTTTTGCGTCGCGGGCCCGTTGGACGGCCCATAGCTGTTCTCGAGTCGGGGGCTAGTAAAAACATGCAGCCTCCCAGTTGGACGGCGTGATGCCTTCGCCGCCGTGTTACGCGGGGCTTTTGTAGAATATTTGTAGAATAAAGCAATGTGTTAAGTAACCGGAAATCGTCTTTGAGGTGCGCTGGATGCCGGACAAAGTGATTTTCATATTAGCGTGCATGCGCAGGTGGTGGCTCGATTCGGGCTAACCTTCACTCAGTGATGGTAAAAGGGAAAAAAAAACATTCTTGCCGATATATCATGCATATGCTTGCCAGTGTTTAAGACATTGGAGCGACAACGTGTAAGTCTGGACAATATTGTCCGGCGCGTAGCATTGGCCGTCCAATATTGTTTAACCAGTCAGATTGACTGGACAATATATCCGATCTACTGCCATTACTTAACCAATATTGTTTTACCAACGGATAAGCTGGCCCAATATAGCCATCCATACGGCCTGGTTCTGCCAATATTGTATGTACATCGGCAACCATGGACCGTTGTTGCCAACCTCAAAGAATGGCACGACCAATATTGTATGTTGGCTGGCAAAGATGGACCATTACTGGCATCCTTGTAGGCTGGCTTGCCAACATTGGTTTTATAGTGGTTTGTATGGGCCATCATTGGGCCATCGTTTGCCAACGTATAAACAATATTGGACCAATGTGCTGTGCTGCCTGGGTATCGACTGTCTTCATTCCGCATCCAACTTCTCACCTGTGGACCTCCGATCGGGTTATTGGCAGATGCCCATGCATTCCGTCGACAAAGAGAAAACCGCTTTCGTCCCACCAGACGGCTTGTTTGAATTCAATGTCATGCCGTTTGGTTTGTGCAACGCTCCTGTGACATTTGAAAGGTTTATGGACACGGTACTACGCGGCCTGAAATGAGAGATTTGTTTATGTTACCTTGACGACATCGTCATTTTTGGTCGCACTTTTGCCGAACACAATAATCGACTAGAGGTTGTTTTGACGTGCCTTGAGCAAGCTGCTCTTACCCTGAACTCGATGAAATGTCACTTCGGCCAACGAGAAGCGCTTGCACTTGGACATCTCGTGGACAAGCATGGTGTGCGTGCAGACCCTCAGAATGTTGCTGCAGTTAGCAGTTTTCAACAACCGCAATCACTACGCGAACTAAGAAGTTTCTTGGGTCTTTGCTCCTAATTTCGATGGTTTGTGCCCAAGTTCGCTGATACTGCCTACCCTTTGGCTTCATTGCTGTGCAAGGACAAACCTTTCATCTGGATAGCGGATTGTGATTCTTCATTTCGGCAACTTAAGTTCCTTCTCTCTTCTGGGCCCATACTGCGCCATTTTAACCCTTCTGCCACAACAGAAGTGCACACCGATGCAAGTGGAATAGGTCTCGGCGCTGTTCTCATCCAGCGCGTCGATGATGCCGAGCATGCAGTTGCCTACGCCAGTCGTTCATTGAGCAATGCCGAGAAGAATTACACCGTGACTGAACAAGAGTGCCTCGCTGTGGTTTTCGCTGTCCATAGGTTCCGCCCATATCTCTACGGGCGGCACTTTTCGATCATTACTGACCACCATTCCCTATGTTGGTTGGTTGGTCTCCCTCACCCGTCTGGCCACCTTGCGCGATGAGCGCTACGTTTGTAGGAATTTGACTTTGAAATCCGTTACAAGAGTGGCCGCCATCATGCTGACGCCGACTGTCTCTCGAGGCTCCTTCTACCAACAACTGCATGTGACGCTGACAATTTTGACGATTTTCTAGCTGCCATCGACGATACTGCTTTTCCTGATCTCGCCACCTTCCGGAAGGAACAGCGCAACGACCGCAGCTTGGATGCCCTCTTCGATTCAGCCACTCAGCCGGTAGGTAAAAACGGCTTTGTTATCCAAGATGGCTTGCTCTACAAAAATAATTACACAGCTGATGGTGCCCGCCTTCTTTTAGTTGTCCCTAAGAATTTGAGAACGCACGTACTTCATGCTATGCACGATGACTGACCTGCTGGGCACATGGGTTTCGCCAAAACGTACCACGCATACTGTGTCGATTCTACTGGTCTAGTATGCGACGCAGTACAGAAAAGTATGTGGCCAGTTGTGATAAGTGTCAGCGATTCAAGCGACCAAATACTGCTCCGGTCGGTCTCCTTGACGCTCTGACACCACCCTCATCGCCTTTCAAATGGTTGGGGTGGATCTTCTCGGCCCATTTCCACGTTTATCAAACAACAACCGTAGGGTTCTAGTCTGTGTTGACTATCTGACACGTTATGCGGAAACCAAAGCGATGCCAGCGGCCACGGCTATCGATGTATCGAGTTTCCTCCTGTTTTCGGTTATACTGTGCCATGGACCACCTCGTATTATTGTGAGCGATCGTGGTGGCCAGTTCGTGGTCGATGTAGTAGAAGAGCTCTTGCGTCTCTGTGCTTGTCAGTTTCGCCACGCGACCCCGTATCACGCGCAGACAAACGGTCTCGTCGAGCGCACCAACAGGACACTATCCAACATGCTTTCCATGTACGTCGATTCCAGGCACAAAAATTGGGATGACATCTTACCCTTTATCATCTACGCCTACAACATCAGACATTAAATTTTCGTTGTCCGTCACACCGCTGTTGGCACTGCTTATACCTCCTGTTAACATGCACGACCCCGTGTACGAGAGATATATTGTTTATTTGCAGCTTGTACGAATGGAATGAATGATCTAGACCAGGACACGTCTTCCCCTTAGCCCATACGTTACTCAGTACAGTTTCACAACTTCCTCGCACATTTCTGCGCTATTCAAAAACAGGAATCAAGCGAGAAACTGCACAAAGAAGAAAATAAAATGTGGGAATAAAAATACAAACAAATAGATATAAAGAGAATAAACACATAAAAAGTGGGAAAGAAAACAAGAAAGAAGGAGATAAGGAAAGAAGGAGCAAAGCGAAGAGCAAGAAACAAGACGGCCCAGCTCCCCACTTCCTTTAGGCTTAGCACCACTAGTGCTAAGCTGCCTTAATTTCTTTAAATGCGAAGCATTTTTCAGCAAACCTATTGTACTTTGAGCGTTCTATCTACGTATGTATCTATCTATCTATCTACACAATAACGGCGCGAACAGACATTGGTCATTTAGATGAGTCAGCGTTAAGAAAAACCTACATCGGCAGCGGTAACCCGACGAATAGAAAGAATAAGAATTAGGGTCCCAGCAGGAATCGAACCCAAGCATTCTGCGTGGAAATCAGGCATTCTACCATAGAGCCACGCCAGGTCTATAAAGTGGCTTGGAAAAACAGCCTATGCAGGCGTAATGTGGTGGATTTGTGGTGCTGACTATCTACTTATACATGAAAGAAATAAACACTACATATGTTCTCCTAGGATGCAGACGTAATATCAGACTAACGTCTGTGATTCCAGTGTTGGCTCTGCTTTTATGGCAGTCTAATGCAGTCTATAGCAGACTGCGATCGAGTGCTGGTGTTAGCGTCGGAGTAGTGGGGCAGGAAGCACAAGTACGAGCGTCTAAAAACGCCTATTTTTTTCACCCACAGTACTCTGATTTACTTTACTACCGACAGTGACTGCAATACTCCCCGTATTCATTGCATTGTTATGGGAATGAAACGAACATATTCGGTGCGTATCAGTCATCCACAGTCTTCCGGAGCACAGGCAGGTGAAATCAAAAGTACATTGAATAGCAAGCTTAACTCGAACGCCCCGCAGCGTGGCCTGGACTCGTTTGACTGATGTCAGCCGCAAAGCACTGAGCGCTGCTGCCGGCAATAACACCACGGTATGCTTGGATAGTATGTCAGCATGCATCGGTAACATCTCGGGAATAGAAACCAAAGCTACGTTGCGCTGGCCTCAATCAAATCGTTTCATGACACGCTGCGGAGCGTTCGAGTCAAGCTTGCTGGCGCCTGTTACATCAGCGCCACAGGCGTCAGCCTACCCTTGAAGCTCAATTGAGCGTCGGCCTGTTCGACCGGCACGTTTATCTGTATGTACAACTGTTAGGACATGCAAGTAACGCCTCATTGTCGACACTCGCTGCATAAAAGGTAAATTGTTCTTGTATTGACGTGAACAGCGCGTGGGATACACAAGGACGAAGAAACGACGAGGACTAGCGCTGACTTCCAACTGAAATTTATTAACACAAGCATAGAAAAACGAGAACAAGTAGGCACACGTGATCACCGCTCATTTGAATTGCGCATGACGGCAGGCATGGAGAGGGAACCAAGAAACAAAAAGAATTAATAAGCAAAAACCACAAAACCGCAAATAGTCGTCAGGAGAAGCAAACGGAGTATGTCTAGGTTATCTGGCCGGATGAACTTAGGTAATCTATTTCTTTTTCAGTGAGGGCGATTGAAGGTTTGCTGATACAATTGCCTTTAGCGATGGCTGCAGCTTCGATGATTATGCGCGTGCTGTCCTGACGATGCCTAGCTAAAATCTGTGTGTTATCAAATGCTGGAGCGCACCCGCATTGTGAACAGTGCATTGCAAGAAAACCTTCTGTCCCTCTGCGTACCTTTTGGTTATTTATGCTCCTGCAAACGTACATTAAGGCACCTGCCCGTCTGGGCGATATAAGTCTGTCCGCATGAGAGTGGAATGCTATAACAACGCTACTAGAGCAGTCCACGAATTTATTCTTGTGGTTAATTTTGCATGCGCTTTCATCCCGTTTTAGAGGGTTGGTCCTGACACTCAGCTCGGACAGCTTGTGCGGTGCCGAAAATACGACTGAGATGCCCGCCTTTTCACCTATCTTTTTTAGCCTATGAGAAATGACATGCTTATACGGGATAACCGCCACCTTATTTCTCGCTGGTGCCTGAAGATCAGGAGACCTACTCGACGGCTTGAACCTTTCCCGCAGCTTATCAGCAACAGAGACGAGAAGGTGGCGGGGATAGCCGGCTGCCTTCAATCTACCTATCTGCGAGAAGAAGCTGTCGTGGATGGAGTGATGGCAGGACTTGACAAGGGCGTTGTGCAAGCATGCTTGGATGATTCCCCTCTTAACAAGTTTACTATGTGCCGAAGCGTACGGCAGGAGAGGCAAGAGGGGAATCATCCAAGCATGCTTGCACAACGCCCTTGTCAAGTCCTGCCATCACTCCATCCACGACAGCTTCTTCTCGCAGATAGGTAGATTGAAGGCAGCCGGCTATCCCCCGCCACCTTCTCGTATCTGTTGCTGATAAGCTGCGGGAAAGGTTCAAGCCGTCGAGTAGGTCTCCTGATCTTCAGGCACCAGCGAGAAATAAGGTGGCGGTTATCCCGTATAAGCATGTCATTTCTCATAGGCTAAAAAAGATAGGTGAAAAGGCGGGCATCTCAGTCGTATTTTCGGCACCGCACAAGCTGTCCGAGCTGAGTGTCAGGACCAACCCTCTAAAACGGGATGAAAGCGCATGCAAAATTAACCACAAGAATAAATTCGTGGACTGCTCTAGTAGCGTTGTTTATAGCATTCCACTCTCATGCGGACAGACTTATATCGCCCAGACGGGCAGGTGCCTTAATGTACGTTTGCAGGAGCATAAATAACCAAAAGGTACGCAGAGGGACAGAAGGTTTTCTTGCAATGCACTGTTCACAATGCGGGTGCGCTCCAGCATTTGATAACACACAGATTTTAGCTAGGCATCGTCAGGACAGCACGCGCATAATCATCGAAGCTGCAGCCATCGCTAAAGGCAATTGTATCAGCAAACCTTCAATCGCCCTCACTGAAAAAGAAATAGATTACCTAAGTTCATCCGGCCAGATAACCTAGACATACTCCGTTTGCTTCTCCTGACGACTATTTGCGGTTTTGTGGTTTTTGCTTATTAATTATTTTTGTTTCTTGGTTCCCTCTCCATGCCTGCCGTCATGCGCAATCAAATGAGCGGTGATCACGTGTGCCTACTTGTTCTCGTTTTTCTATGTTTGTGTTAATAAATTTCAGTTGGAAGTCAGCGCTAGTCCTCGTCGTTTCTTCGTGCTTGTGTATCCCACGCGCTGTTCACGTCAATATGGAATACCAACTAGCTCGGTCACACACCTTGCTTGTTCTTGTAGTTTGCTCAATTTCACGATTCACCGAACGTTCGTTTCATTCATCTAAACAGGTCACAGACAAGTGTGCCGATAACGGGTCATTCATGGTATATATATATATATATATATATATATATATATATATATATATATATATATATATATATATATATATATATATATATATATATATACCGGTGTCCCAGCTATTTTATCCAAGGGTTTAAAATTACAATATTAGAGGCAGGCGAATGAAACCACTTGCAAATTGCTGACAGTCACCTTGCGCACTACAGACAGTTTTTTGTTTGGTAATTAACTAACTTGTTAATTAGGCTTATTTATTTAAATTGATAAATATTGACTGTAAGCAAGAAATGCGGCTTCCAAAGTTCGAGAGCCTCTTCATAAACCCCAATTCTATTATTTGCGCTAAAGAAAGTCTCACGTATACCATTTTTTCCAAGAATGCTGCCTTCAGCCTGGTTCGAGCGAACAAAATCATCTGCGGTCGCGACTCGCCGGCTCCGTTGCAGCGGTAGGTCGATAACTCGACGGTGGTCTTTTTGGCCCGCGTCAGCCAGTTGGTGCGCGGGACGGTGCAAGTTGTAGCGAGCGGGGGCCAAGAAACCACCGTCAAATAATCAGCCTATACCAATGCAACGGAGCCGCCTAGTCGCGGCCGCAGCTGATTTTCTTCGCTCTAACCATGGCTGAGGGCAGCATTCTCGCGGCGGGCGAGTGCGCTAGTCATGTAATTCTTTTTGCATTTCGCGGGCTTTCTTTGCAGCTTGGAAAAAATGGTATACGTGAAACTTTCTTTATCGCAAATAATGAAATTGGGGCTTCTGAAGACGCTCTCGAACTTTGCAAGCCGCATTTCTTGCCTACAGTCAATATTTAGCAATTTAATTAAATATACCTAATTAACAAATTAGTTAATTACCAAACAAAATTGTCTGTAGTGCGCAAGGTCGCTGTCAGTAATTTGCAAGTGATTTCACTCGCCTCCTTAAATATTGCATTTTTAAACCCTTGGCTAAAGGTAGCTGGGACACCCTGTATATATCTGTGTGTGTGTCGCTAACTTCTGCAGTAGCGCCAAAGGCAAGCTTACGCGGTTGCCTGGCACTATAAAGATCTAACATAAATGCATTTTACTCTCGTAATATTTTGGCGGATGTTATTACAGACTAATGGAATCTTCCTTAGGCGTCCAAGGCTTCGGTACTTGTTACTTGTATTAAAATTACAGTTCATGTCAATGTAGTTTAACTACAGTTCATGTCAATGTAGTTTAACTCCATTAACCAATTTGTACGCTGAATCCGTTGAAGATTTGCTGTCGCGATCAGATGCAATCCGCCAACCGTGCATATCAATTGAAATCTTAAAGGGGTACTGACACAAAATTTCGCGGCCGAGATAGCCTGCTGGATCGATTCCCGTGTACGTGCGTGTACCATCTGCAAAATATCGACAGTAAATAAAGCTTGGAAGGTATTTTATATGAATTTTGAAGTTCGCGAGCGCGATCCAGCATTATAGGCCGCACCTAGTGCATTGACACCCTCGGAGGTGACCCGAGGTGACCCCCCTCTTTCCCCTACGTAACCGTTGCAGCCGGTACAAGTTACGATGACGTCATAGCCGCTATTTCTGTTTTAACGCTCTTCCCGACGAATCGCTCCTCGCCAGCGGGTCAAACCTGGAGTGATTCGCAACGTCGAAAATTCCTTCGATCCCCGCCGCAAGAGAATCGTCGCCATCAGACGACGATGAGCCCGACGACGACAGACCGCGCGGAAATGCGTCACTGCTCTGTGTGCTCAAGTGACCGAGCGTTTCACTCGCTAGGTGGTGATAGTTGCACCCGGCGGCTTGTCGTTTTTCGGAGCTCTGTCAAACCAAAACTGAGGCTGTGTCGGTAATGAGGAGCTTGTAATTAATGATCTGTCGCGCGCTACAGCAAACGATGTGCCGTGTTATGATTAACAGGCCCCCAGCAACACATTATAGCAAAAAAACGTGGGGTGAAAGTTTTTGTGTCAGGACTCCTTTAAGAGCGTATAAAGATCATGAAATGAGACTGCATCCACTTATTCTATAAAGGACGATCAAAATATAAATTCTGAACTAATTGCTAAAGGCTTCGGAGACCTATTATATGTAAGTCATCTTTGAATGCAATACGTCGGCCCGCACATACCGTCCACCCAAATTCTAGTATGCTCTGGCCGTCCGATACAACAACATTTTATCACTTACAGCGGATCATGGGTGGAAATATGACTGCTCGCAGTTGAATTCAAATAAGATAGGCTAGAAATAATTTTGGGTTTGCAATGACAACGTACGTTCTCCTTCGCCGGTTGAGTAAAAAGATACGGCTGGATAAGAGAATACTTTATCAATACGTACCAATTATATAGTCATATTCATTTTGCAAGATCACCGAATTATACAGCACCTTGTCCGGCAATTCGAAAAACACTACGATTGTAACCACGTCCAAAAGTGCCAGCTAAAAATTCTGAACCAAGGCCATGAGGCTTGCTCTCTCTGCGGGCACACGGGGTTACCTGGCTATACAAGGACAACCAGTGCCTGATATTTATACGATACATGTAAGGCCGGCGGTGCCCCTGATCTCGCTATTGCACAAATTTGTTATTTTGCGAAACACATGCCACCTGTCGCTTCGCCCTTTATATCAATGCTTTTTCCGAGAAACGCAGTGGGCTAAACAGCTGTTTAAGCTTGCATGAAACAGTGCACCTCACGTACTGAAATTTCAACTGGATGAATCCATTTTAAAGTTATAATCGACGAAAGAGGTTCTTGCGCACTACTTGCCCTAGCTGTGCTCTTGTACAACTTTGTTTGACCTTCCGCACTGTCATATGTCTCCATACCCTGCTTGGCATCGAATACCGAGCATGTAATTTAAAGCCATTTTTGAGAAGGCGGCTGCCTTTATTGTTTTGCGCGAGTATATTCAGTCAGCGAGCAGAAAAATTGTCGGTAACTAAACAGGAGTAATCAGCAAAAGTCATCCGAGTGGAAATGGTTGAAGCAGCGCGACGCTTCAAGGCTGACAGTACGCTCTGGACCGTCAGAGGCCACTGAGCCACCGATAGTACGACAGGCTTACGCTTGGGTTTCTTCACGCTTAAGTTGCTCGCTGCCTTTCTCATTGGTTCCCGGTGAGCTGATCCGTTGCTTTCTCGTGACGAGCCCATCGTCCCTGTTACTGTGACCGGCAAATCTGATTAACTCTCTTCGTCTGCTGTTTGGCCGAAATAATTTGATTTGGGATTCACTGTTTGCACGAAAAAGTTCTCATTTGAAAGACTCCTCCCTCGTATCTTTGGATCACCGTTGCGCTGCTACAACGTAATGGAAGGCGCGGGTGAGGGGACGCCTAAAGCCGAGTAGCGCGCTCTGGACAGTAAGATGGCACGGACGCACAGGCACCATAAGCAAGCCAGGCTGAGATATGTCTTCCTTCACGCTGCAGGTAGGTTAGATTTCCAAACTGGCACGTCTTTTACGTGAAATCAAATAATCGCTTCGCTCTCGTGCTTCCGTGCGCAGACGTCTTAGAGGTCCGCTTTGTTCCTTGTCTCCGTGTGCGCTGATGCGCTGAAAACGGTCCCGGTACGTCCAGAGACATCGTAGCGTATGTCCTTGCTGAAGTATTTAAAATTGTGAGGACTTCCATGAGAGATCCGTTCGAATAGAGTCAATGCGAAATTTGAAGTCGGAGAGAATCCGCGGGCTTAAGCAGCAGCAAAAGATCGTTTGAGATGCTATACCGACTGCCAATCAGATAATGGAGCCCGCAACGAACCAGACGGCCGTCATTGATGAATCAACGATGATGTCAATCTCTTGCACGAGAAGACTGAAGGTGTAGCAATTGACATGAGTACGATTCTTTCCCGCATTGATGACGCGATGGTCGTTCACGTCACGACAACTTAATTTATTGGTGTACCGTATGTTTCAAAAGAAAATTCTCTGCATTCAGAACAGAACACCCATAGACTTGATTAATGATACTTTGGAATTCAGTGTAACATTCGGTGCTCGAAGCATAGAGCATCGGTCCCGTCTGTGCTGTAGCTGGGCTCACAGATGCGAGACATTTCGGTTCTTTCTACTCAATGCAGAGAGCACATAAGCCGCAAGAGTACTACGTACAGGGGCCAATTAGAGTGATCACATATACAAGCGAAAGCTCTGGAGTAGCTGAGCAACTTTTCAATAGCAGAACACTTTTGCAACGGCAGACCAACAAGAAATGAACACGACAGAGAAATATACAGGGTATCGCTTCAGTCATGCACACTCTCGTCCTTTAAGAAAGGGAAAACGCGAGCTGTTTCCTGCGCTCTGCGGCGACTGCATACAGCGCCATCAACCGACAACTGAAGAAAGCACGACCGCTTGTGGCGTCATCTGTTGGCAAGCAAATTATTGTGCCATGGCTGGTAAACAAGCGCTGTTAGTTTACGCTGCCTCTCCGCTCGCGCCACGGGCGACACCTGCAGCTCGCGCCGTGCTGATGCACCACGCGCGATTTGTTGGCAGCAGAAGACGCGCTGCAGGCATCACCAGTTACGCGAGTGCAGAAGCAGCGTAAACTAACAGCGCTTGACCAGCGGCTACGACTCGTTATTTTGTTTGCCAATAGATGGCGCTGTGGCTCGGCGCGATGGCTTTGACGACTGCACTTGAGCTGCCGCGCCGTCTTGCTAGAAGTGCGTCCTCCATAGAATATGAAATTGTGGCGCAATGTCACTGCGCGCGATATTTGAGGTGTATAATAATGTTTTACCATTCACGTATTTCTCATGTTGGTACATTTTCACAGCTCTCTATCGCGTGTCCCTTAGTATTAAGATATGTTTGTACTTGGCAGGACCCAGCCATTGTATTCAACGTACCGGCTCTTGGCCAGTCATCAAACAGTTTCCCTGGAGCAGCGAGAAAGAAAAACTTGCAGTTGAGCCGCAGGGGTAAAGCACTCATTGCGATAGCAACAAATTAGAATGTTATACGAAGTAAAGTCAGCTGCTGACTCTTTTGGCATTCCACCTGCCGAAATGACGTTCCTGCTGTCTATCGCTTCAACGCAAACTGAGCGGTGAGAACACAGCGCGTGAGCTTTCTGCCGATTCTATTGGCACAGGTCGCACGCGACTACGCCCGGTCGATCGACAAGCGCAGTTCCTACTGAAGCCGAGAAGTCCCCCTTTCGCGATCCCCATGGACTTTTCGTTAGAACGAAGACGCACGGTGCGTTTCTTTTTGGCTTGAGCCCCGATTCTCAGCTGACCTCGCGCGCTGTCACTCGCACATAGGACATACGACGCTCGGGGCATGAAATAGCTGCTCCCGAAAGTCTAGATAACACTCTCGTTTTTGCTTGCGCTCTCTTCCTGAAAAATGTAACCATTTCCACTCGGATGACTTTTGCTGATTACTCCTGTTTAGTTACCGACAATTGTTTTGCTCGCTGACCGAATATACTCGCGCAAAACAATAAAGGCAGCCGCCTTCTCAAAAAGCGCTTTAAATTACATACTATCGGTATTCGATGCCAAGCAGGGTATTGAGACAGATGACAGTGCGGAAGTTCAAATAAAGGCGTATAAGAGCACAGCTAAGGCAAGTAGTGCGCAAGGACCTCAGTCGTCGATTATAACTTTAAAATGGATTCATCCAGTTGAAATTTCAGTACGTGAGGTGCACTGTTTCATGCAGGCTTAAACAGCTGTTTAGCACAATGCGTTTCTCGGAAAAAGTATTGATATAAAGGGCGAAGCGACAGGTGGCATGTGTTTTACAAAATAACAAATTTGTGCAATAGCGAGATCAGGGGCATCGCCGGCCTTACATGTATCGTATAAATATCAGGCACTGGTTGTCCTTGTATAGCCAGGCAACCCCGTGTGCCCGCAGAAAGAGCAAGCCTCATGGCCTTGGCTCAGAATTTTTTGCTGGCACTTTTGGACGTGGTTACAGTCGTAGTGTTTTTTGAATTACCGGACAAGGTGCTGTATAATTCGGTGATCTTGCAAAATGAATATGACTATATAATTGGTACGTATTGATACAGTATTCTCTTATCCTGCCGTATATTTTTACTCAACAGGCGAAGGAGAACGTACGTTGTCATTGCAAACCCATAATTATTTCTAGCCTATCTTATTTGAATTCAGCTGCGCGCAGTCATATTTCCACCCATGATCCGCTGTAAGTGATATAATGTTGTTGCATGGGACGGCCAGAGCATACTGGGATTTGGGTGGACAATATGTGCGCGCCGGCGTATTGCGTTCAAAGATGACTTGCATATAATAGGTCTCCGAAGCCTTTAGCAATTAGTTCAGAATTTATATTTTGATCGCCCTTTATAGAATACGTGGATGCAGTTTCATTTTATGATCTTTATAGCTCTTAAGTTTTCAATTGATATGCACGGTTGGCGTATTGCATCTGATCGCGACAGCAAATCTTCAACGGATTCAGCGTACAAATTCGTTAATGGAGTTAAACTACATTAACATGAACTGTAATTTTATACAAGTAACAAGTACCGAGGCCTCGGTTGCCTAAGGCAGATTTCATTTGGCTGTAATATTAGCGACCTCCACAATATTACGAGGGTAAAAGGCATTATTGTTAGATCTTTATAGTGCCAGGCAACCGCGTAAGCTTTCCTTTGGCGCTACTGCAAAAGTTAGCGACACACACACAGACATATATATATATATATATATATATATATATATATATATATATTGTAATAACAAGACACAGAGACAGCACCCGTTCCTGGGCCAAGCTGTTATATTCTGTCCTCGTCTTTCTCTTCCTCTGCCCGCTAGCTGTCCCCACGCGCCAGAGCCCCGGTGTCGATCTTTGTCATCACACTCGGCCATGACTGCAAAGCGCGCGGAGACGTCGACAATATTTCAGGTGGACGGTGCTGGCTGAATCGCGGTCGGACCCTACCACGCGGCAACTCGGTCAGGAGATCCGCCAGAAATGTGTCCGGTGGGCGACACTGGCTGTTTCGTCGTGGTCGGCCCCGACCCCGCTTCAGCATAGTTTGGTGGTCTGCTAGAAGTTTCACTGGCGGGCGACACTGGCTGTGTCGCGGTGGACGATGACCTCGGCCACGCTGCGACTTTGTAGGGAAATTTCTCCCATTGGCCTGTCGTGCACGGAATTGGCAGTGTCGAACTACTCGAAGTTTCCGGCCAAGAGACTTCTCGCGAAGTGTCTGTAGTTGCTCGGGTGGGTGGCAATTACTGTTTCGGCATGGTGGCAGGCTTGCCTCGAAAAGCTGACGTTGGTCCCGCCGCAGCTCTGAACATAGTACAGCATGCCTAACTGTCGCGTGTCGGACTATGTGAGGTCGGGCGCAGTTGTCACGCTGGGTCGAGCTGGCGCTTCCTGATGAAGGGTCACGTGAACAAGATGTGTCCCTGGAGCGAGCAGTGTCGTCAACAGGGCAGCTGGTTTGCGGTGCCAAGTCTCTGACGATAATGACGCCTGGCTGGCCAGGCATCTCGTTTGCGACATCTGGATGTCCTATTTTGTGTAGTGGCATGGCGTAGGTCGCGTTACTGGCGATCGTGGTCTGGTAGTACTTATGGTCGTGTCGTTCATCTGGCACGACAGGTGGGAGCGCCTGTATATGTTCTGACGACGATGAACGACAGGGCAGTTTCTCCGTTTGTGGAAGGTCTGGCGGCGATATGCTCATGTCCATTACCGACGCAGAGTCCCTGATCTGCAGAGGAGGGGCAGGGCTGCTCCCGTAAGCGTCAAAATCAACGACATACACCGTCGATGGACAGCAAGGCACCGTTCCAGCCTCAAGGTTGTGGCCCTCCAGAACTCCGTCCTCGGTGGAGGTCTTGGACGCACCGAAGGTACCGGGCAACAGGCCGAAAGCGGCAATCGGGGCTGCACTCCATCCTGCCCAGGCCTGCTGCCTCACGCCTTCGTACCCGTGCCACGCCGCGGCACCTTCCCGAAGGCGGTCTACCGCCATGAACCATTTCTGCGCCTCCGTCCAGGCTTCGCGAGCTCCTAAAGCGTTGACGGTCGCCACCCATTTTTCGGCGTCGTCCTGGAAGCCGCGGAACTCCGGTAGTACGAAGGTAGCCTGGGATGGTGAAACGGCAGGCGCGAAACGGCAGAGTGTGTGCGCGAAGTCACCAAGTTGAATAGAGACCTGGCTGAGGGTAGACCGGAGCTCTCTACGTTGCTCAGGCGAGCTGGCCTCGAGGTCTAGCGAGGTGGCTACATCTAACATGGCGTTGGTTGCTGTCAGTGCCGGAATAATGGGAGGAAACAGCGTAGAGCTCGACGCTGTCAAGGCGTTGGCCGTAACGCGGAGTCGCGCAATGGTACGCCGCAGGTTCGCGGCGCTCTCCGATGGTTCGTGTGCGGAGCCAGTGATGTTGGACCAGCAGGCCGTGGTGGTTGGGCCCACGACGGCGGGCTGCTGGACTGAAGGAACTCGTACCGCACCCCAAAGCGGCTCAGGTGCCGATGGAGCCCTGAATGAGAGGGTGTCGCCACGGGAAGCGTGAGCGGCATTCCCGGGCAACGGGAGGCGGTTTACTGTCTTGGCGGCGCCGGGGTAAGCATGCCCTTGAGCCACCGAGGAGGCCTCGACGCCGTCCTGGGATGGTTTGATGGGTAGCTCTAGCAGCGGTCGGGCCACGGTGTCCATAACCGAGGAAGCGTGGACGGCGTTCCTAGGATTGGGACACCCGCGCTGCCGACGACGCGCGACGACAGGTGGCTTCAGCTGCAAGGTTCGGCTGGCGTTGTAGGCTGCGCCATTGTAATGAACAAGACACAGAGACAGCACCCGTTCCTGGGCCAAGCTGTTCTATTCTGTCCTCGTCTTTCCCTTCCTCTGCCCGCTAGCTGTCCCCGCGCGCCAGAGCCCCGGTGTCGATCTTTGTCATCACAATATAAATAAATAAATAAATATATATATATATATATATATATATATATATATATATATATATATATATATATATATATATATATATATATATATATATATATATACCGTGAATAACCCGTTATCGGCAGGCTGGGATACATTTTGTGTCTTCAGTCGAATGCGAAAGGGGCACGTGGGGTTCATTCTTGCACTTCCACCTTTCCTCATTCGCTATTGTGCCACACACAACATAATGAACGTTTTGTATAGATTAATGAAACGAACGTTCGGTGAATTGTGAAATTGAGCAAACTACAAGCACAATTTACCTTTTATGCAGCGAGTGTCGACCATGAGGCGTTACTTGCATGTCCTTACAGTTGTACAGATTAAAGTGGCGATCGAACAGGCCGACGCTCAATTGAGCTTCAACGGTAGGCTGACATCTGCGGCGCTGATGTAACAGTCGTCAGCAAGCTTAACTCGAATGCTCCGCAGCGTGTCATGAAACGGTTTGATTGAGGACAGCGCAGCGTAGCTTTGGTTTCTATTCCCGAGATGTTACCGATGCATGCCGACATACTATCCAAGCATCATCATCATCATCATCATCATCAGCCTGTCTACGCCCACTGCAGGGCAAAGGCCTCTCCCATGTTCCGCCAATCAACCCGGTCCTGTGCTTTCTGTTGCCACGTTATACCTACAAACTTCTTAATCTCATCTACCCACCTAATTTTCTGTCTTCCCCTCACGCGTTTGCCCTCTCTTGGAATCCAGTCAGTTACCCTTAATGACCACCGGTTATCCTGCCGACGTGCTACGTGGCCGGCCCATATCCATTTCTTCTTAATTTCAACTATGATATCCTTAACCCCCGTTTGTTCCCTGACCCACTCTGCTCTCTTCCTGTCTCTTAAGGTTACACCCTATCATTTTCCTTTCCATCGCTCGCTGCGTCGTCCTCATTTTAAGTTGAACCCTCTTTGTAAGTCTCCAAGCATACCGTGGTGTTATTGCCGGCAGCAGCGCTCAGCGCTTTGCGGCTGACATCAGTCAAACGAGTCCAGGCCACGCTGTGGGGCGTTCGAGTTAAGCTTGCTATTGAATGTACTTTTGATTTGACCTGCCTATGCTGTGGAAGACTGTGAATGACTGATACGCACCGAATATGTTCGTTTCATTCCCATAACAGTGCAATGAATACGGGGAGTATTGCAGTCACTGCGGCAATAAAGTAAATCAGAGTACTGTGCGTGAAAAAATAGGCATGTTTAGACGCCCGTACTTGTGCTTCCTGCCCCACTACTCCGACGCTAAGACCAGTACTCGATCGCAGTCTGCTATAGACTGCATTAGACTGCCATAAAAGGAGAGCCAACACTGGAATCACAGACGTTAATCTGATATTACGTCTGCATCCTAGGAGTACATATGTAGTGTTTATTTCTTTCATGCATAATTAGATAGTCAGCACCACAAATCCACCACCTTAAGCCTGCATAGGCGGTTTTTCCAAGCCAGTTTAGAGACCTGGCGAGACTCTATGGTAGAATGCCTGATGGCCACGCAGAATGCTTGGGTTCGATTCCTGCTGGGATCCTAATTCTTATTCTTTCTATTCGTCGGGTTACCGCTGCCGATGTCGGTTTTTCTTAGCGCTGTCTCATTTAAATGACCAATGTCTGTTCGCGCCGTTGCTGGGTAGATAGATATATACGTAGATATAAATGCTCAAAGTGCGAAACGTTCGCTGAAAAATGCTTCGCATTAAAAAAAATTAAGGCAGCTTAGCACTAGTGGTGCTAATCCTAAAGGAAGTGCGGAGCTTGTTTCATGCTCTTCGCTTTGCTGCTTCTTTCCTCATCTCTTTCTTTCTTGTTCTCTTTTCCACTGTTTGTGTGTTTTTTCTATTTATTTCTATTTGTTTCTATTTTTATTCCCATTTTTTATTTCATTCTCTGTTGTTCAATTTCTCGCTTGCTTCCTGTTTTTCAATTGCGCAGAAATGTGCGAGGAAGTTGTGAAACTGTACTGAGTAACATATGGGCTAAGGAGAAGACGTGTCCTGGTATAGATCATTCATTCCCCTCGTACAAACTGCAAAACAAACAATATCTCGGTCCTACACTGGGTCGTGCATATTAACGGGAGATATAAGCAGTGACAACAGCGGTACGACGGACAAGGAAAATTTAATGTCCGATGAAACTCTCACAGCGGCTTCTCCTACGGGAAGCAGTGACTAAAGGTCCTTACCGTGCTACGCTAGTCCAGGGAAGAAGATTGAGCGGTGGAGATTACGCCTGTTGGCGTCTTCTCTTTCTTTATTGCCTTCTTTCTTTCTTTCTTCATTTTTTCATTCCTTTCTGTCTTTCTTTCTTTCCTTCTTTCTTTCGATTCACATATGAAGCTTGTTTGACCTCGTGCAAAGCTCGTGTCGCATGAGCCTTACATGCGGTTTTGCCTGCGTTATGATCATCATTAAGGCGCTCGAAGAACAAGGGGAAGACGACTTCTATTCGGCGCGACAGCGCGCTCAATATGCTACAGTTGGCTATGCTATGTGTGGTTTGGCCTGCGTTCATATCATCATCAATAAGCTCGAAGTACACGATGAAAAAGCCACCTCATTGGCGCGAGCGCGCGCTCAATATGCTACATTTGGCTATGATATATGTGGTTTTGCCTGCGTTAATATCATCATCAAGGCACTCGAAGAACAAGGTGAAAGAGACTTCTCTTTGGCGTGAGCGCGCGCTCAGATGGCTATGCTACATGCAGTTTTGCCTGCGTTATCCCAAGCTACAACGACAGTATACGATCACGGCCCATGACTGTCCGGCCCCCTGAAGTGCTCCGCACGTAAAAACAGCGTGATTAACACTGCTCCAACTCACGTAAACTTGGAGCATGTTGTAACATAGGTCGATGACTCTCGCTGTCTGCTAAAAGTTGCCAAGTGTATCGTAAATTGCTGACGTGTGTTCTCTTTCTGTCACGCTTTTTCGTAATACATCGTTATGATTTCTTGACATTGTTATGAGCAGTATTCGCAGTTAATAAGGAGAAATAATTCGGGACACTTTCAAGGAACCCAATTAGGGCCTGTGGAATGTCACTCAGTCATTCAACGTGTCGTGTGCAGGGACAGCTGATAATGGCACCGGTACGATCTCTAGCTGTTCTTAGATTCAAAGCATCAAAATAAAATGCACACTTTACCAAAAGAGCTAGAACATGCCTCCTCATCATGCTAAGGACTTGTTATATGGGATCAATGAGTTTGAATAAAATTGTTAAGAGTTCTTTTTCGGGGTCCAGCAATGTAGCAGGTTGCCTGACATAGCACACGTGCGCTCGTTACCTCCAACTGGGAGAGGTTTTATGGGTACTAATATTTACTGTGTCGAGAGATCGCTGTACTTCTAGTACTGCGAAAGGGTACACGCGTTGTACTAAGCGGATGTTTGTATTTAACGTACGCTATTTCCGTTGCACCTGCATTTGACCTCATCCATCCTGAGTCGTCCCAATAAAGCATCGTAGTATGTTACTGCGTCGACGATAAAGACAAAAATGCGAAAGCGATGGACCAGGCACATGCGCTTGGGCATTTTGGTTAGTTGCAATCAAACAAAATACCTTTAAACCTGGAACCCGCTTAACGTCCAGTAGCTGTGAATATTTTAAAGACGATAGCCTTTCTAGGAGATCTTAGACGCAGAATTTTTAGTCTGTCTGTCTTTCTGTGTGTTTGTCTGTCACCCGATTCAGCCACCCGGCCAAAGTTTAACCGTTTTCTGAACGCCCCGACATCTTGCACTGGTGTCGCCGTTCATACTTGTGAACATTGTCGATCTAAAAGCAAATGTTACGCATACATGAGGCGCAACATCAATGCGTAAGTATTAGGTGGTGTGTTCCTTTACTAGAAAATACATAGATACATAAATCTAAAGAACCTTGTGTTTATTGCGATGCGCTGAAAATGCTAGTATTTTATGGGCTGCGCTGCAAATGCAAAGCTAGGAGCCCGATGCTGCGATTCCACATAGAGGAGGCGGACTCAGGTAGTACTGCCGGCAGAAGACTATCGCCATTCGATGACATTTGCAGCGAAGCACGCAGATACGCGGTCAATTTTTTTCAAAGGCAGGAGCATCTTACATCGCCATAGGCTGTAATATCCATGGTTACAGAAAGCTTAAGGAATTCATTTTATATAGCCAATAATTTACATGAGAACACCATATATTGCTGGAACATTAAATATGATGAATGGCACGAACGCTATCACGGAGTATATATATATATATATATATATATATATATATATATATATATATATATATATATACTGTAGGCATTCATTAGCCACATCTACCCTCCTCATACATGTTCATCATCATGGGTGTTCGTCGTCTTCACCTGTAGTGGCAACCCGTCTTGTGATCTGTGCCTCGGGTGTGGTCGCTTCACCTTGCCTTCGGGGCCTAATAAAGGTCGCGCTAACCATTGCGTCACAAGAGGTGGAGGCTGCTCACCGATCTTCCTGCCTCTCCCAACCAGCTCTACCTCCTGGAGCTCCGCTCAAGTCGCCGTCTGTACCAGGTGTCCGGTAACATGCCTCAAGACGAGCCAACCGGCGCACCTGCATCTAGCTTCACTGCCCCGACTTCCGCGGCTGATCCTCCCTGGATTATCAGTGGCCACCAGCGTGATCCCCTCATGTTCCCCGGACATCGAGGTGAAGATGTGGCTGATTGGTTGGACCACCACGACCGAGTGAGTCAAACAAACAACTGGGATGATCCGGCCAAGCTTCGCCGTGTTTCTTTCTACCTCACCAACGTAGCGAAAACATGGTATTTCGTTCACGAAATTGATTTCACGGACTGGACCCATTTCAAGCAACAGCTTCGCCAAATTTTCGGCACTCCGGCAGTTTGTTCTGCCCTAGCAAAGAACACCTTGGACGCTCGCAAGCAACAAGTTGGCGAATCCTACACCTCATACATTGAGGATGTGCTTGGTCTTTGTCACCGTTTCAACAGCTCCGTGACCGAATCTGAGAGGGTTCGCCATCTACTGAAAGGCATCGGCACTATCGCCTTCAATGCATAGGCCATACAGAACCCAACCACAGTCACCGACGTTTTTTCCACATACCAAAGCCGAGAGGAACTCGAGTCGCAGCGGTTGCTGCCGGACAGCCCTGTCAACACCGCCGCCGCCGATCCCTCGTTGCGTGCTATGATCCGCGCGATCCCGAGTCCACCTCACGCCTCCAGCACTCCTTTGCGCGACGTGATCAAGGAGGAATCGGCGTCCATGGCCGCTCCAGCGTATGTGGACTCTCTGACCCCTCGACTCCAGCCAACGTACGCACAAGTCGTCGCTGGTTCACCAGGGGTCGTGCAATCGATGCCTGCACACTCGACGCCGGTCCACCTGGCTTCAATGACACCGAGTGCGCCTAGCCAGCCCCTTCACCCGCCATGACGATCGCCTCGTCCGGTGTACTGCGGGTATCGTGGCCACATTGCACGCTTTTGTCTTAAGCGTGAGCAGGACGAGCGCCGTGGATTCGACGCCTACGAACGGGATGATGGTACCTCCAGGGCCACGTTTCAACGCCGTCCTTACTTTCCGCCGCAACGTCGCTCTCCATCTCCAAGTGCAACATCCGAGACGGCACCTACTTACCGCCCCACTGGACGCCGCTCATCGTCGCCCTTTCGCCGCTCTACGTCACCACTGCGACCTGTCTCGCAGTTCACAGACCATCGCCCGGAAAACTAACCTATACAGATTTTGGAGGAAAAGCTGCATTAAGACGAGACAGAAATTCCTCCAGTGCGTCCATATAATATGATATTCGTTTCAGTAGAAGGTTTATACGTGGACGCCCCGCCACGGTGGTCTAGTGGTTATGGCGCTCGACTGCTGACCATTTTCGATGGCGGCGAAAATGTCTGAGGCCCGTGTTCTTAGATATAGGTGCACGTTAAAGAACCCCAGGTGGTCAAAATTTCTGGAGCCCTCCACTACGGCGTCTCTCATAATCATATGGTGGTTTTGGGACGTTAAACCCCAGATATTATTATTATAGTTTATACGTGGACGCTTTGATAGACACTGCTGCTTGTTTATCGGTTATTGATCGCTCTTTGTGTTCCCGTCTCCGAAAAAAAAGAGGGTGACCTTATTTTTAGGTCTGGCGGTCCCATGCCGCCAACGTCCCATAGTGTGGGTGCTCTCCCAAGCGACCTTGAACTTAGTTCTGCCGAGCACCAGGCCGGAAGTGCGCTTGTCCCTATTTTACGATAGGTACCCGGCGGCAGCAATTCTCTGCCTCCCACAGCAGAGGTGGATGCTCAACTATTTCCCCAAGGCTGTGGTGGGTTAAGGTGCGCCCAGGGTTCTTTGCAGAACTTTATGGGGCCACCTTTCGTGATGAGTACCCAGAAACAACCGAGCGCCAGGTCGGTGTACTCCTCTACCCATTTGGAAAAGCCAGTGGGTTCCCGGTCGGCACTGGGAATCGAACCCGGTACCTCCCGCATTGGAAGCGGACGCTCAACCATGTAGCCACCGCTGCGGTGGACATGCATTGTTCGCTGCTCAAGGGGACGCCATTCGACCTTCCGCCATGTGTACCGCTTATGTTTTCATTGATGGACTTCTCCATTACGTACAGTTCGCCGTGCTGAGTTCGCGTGCCCGCCAGCTTATATTAGGGTGAGATTTTCCGTCTACGGCAAACGCGTACATCTGCTGTCGACAACGTGTTCTTCACATGACGGAAACCGACTAAGCCCTTTCTGTGGATGACAAGCCACTTCGCTTGCTCGCTGTGGAGAATACCGAGCTACCACCTGGTCATCAACCAACAGTTACCATCGCCTGTGACGGGATCGATTATGGTAACGTGCTTGTGTCGCCGTTTGTACGCTGTCTCTGAAGAGGGATAGCCTTTGCTTCAGAGCTAGTGCGGTTCCGCGATGGCTGCGGACTTCTGTACGCTACAAACCAGACGTCCGAGAAAATTCTCATTCCTAAAGGCACCACAATGGCTTGTGTCACGGAATCCCAGCCTCTCTCTGTTGTTCCGCTCGTGCCGGCGTCCTCTGACCCTCCTTCTGTGGCACATTCCCCGTGCGTATCTGCTCTCGCTGCGACTATCAGTCCCGACCTGACATCATCGCAGTCAGATGAGTTGCTTGCCTTGCTACAAGCGCATACAACGTCGTTTGATGCCGATTCCTCCTCTTTGGGACAAACGTCCATTATCACGCATCGGATCGAGACGGATGGCACTTCTGTCGTACGCCGTCGACCATATCGCATCTCTTCATTCGAGCGGAAGGTCATTGAACAAAATGTCATTGATATGTTGCAACGGAACATCATACGTCCCTCCGCGAGTCCTTGGTCATATCCCGTTGTTTTAGTACGAAAAAAAAGAGGGCTCGAGCGATTTTGCGTAGGGTACCGGGCACTTAATAAGATCCCCGGCAAGGATGTCTATCCCATGCCCGCATAGACGATGCCTTGATGCCTTGGATTCGCTACAGGGTGCCGAGTACTTCACAAGTCTAGATCTGCGTTCGGGCTATTGGCAGATAACCATGCACGAGGAGGACAAAAAAAGACAGCGTTTTCAACACCAGATGGGCTGTACGAATTCAACGCCATGCCATTCGGCCTTTGCAGTGCTCCAGCGACATTCGAGCGCATGATTGACACCGTTTTGCGAGGCCTGAAATGGAAAACTTGCTTGTGCTATTTGGACAATATCGTTATTTTCTCGTCAACATTCCATCAGCACTTGCAACGTCTGGAAGAAGTTCTCACGTGTCTTGCCAACACAGGCCTTCCGCTGAACGCCAAGAAGTGCCGTTTTGCGAGCAAGACAATTAAAGTCATAGGTCACATCGTAAGCAAGGACGGCATTCGTCCTGATCCAGACAAGGTTTCCGCTGTCCAGCACCTCCCGCGTCCTGAAAAAGTCAAAGATTTGCGCAGTTTCCTCGGCCTCGCTTCCTATTTTCGCCGATTCATTCGAGACTTCGCCTCAATCGCTTCGCCTTTGCGCAAGTTGCTCGGCTTCGGCGGTCCCTTTCTGTGGTCTCCTGAATGTTAATCGCCCTTTGTCCATCTCAAGTATGCCCTCACGTCCGATCCAGTCCTTTGCCATTTCGATGAAACCGCACCTACACTCCTGCATACCCACGCTAGTGGTCATGGCATTGGTGCGAGACAAGTCTTCACCCGAGAGGGTCGTGTCATACGCCAGCCGTGTACTGACACCTGCAGAAAAGAATTATATCATCACCGAGCAGGAGTGCCTAGCCGTCGTTTGGTCTGTACAGAAGTTTCGACCTTACCTTCACGGCCGCCAATTTACTGTGGTTACAGACCATCACGTCTTGTGCTGGCTCTCGACACTCAAGAACTTATCTTGCCGCCTTGATCGCTGGATTCTTCGTTTGCAAGAATATGACTTCAGTATTACGTACAAGTCGGGAAAAAAACACCAAGACGCCAACGCGCTTTCGCGCTGCCCGCTTCCTTTGGAACCATATAACGGCACCACCACTACCGCACGCGACGAGCTCTCAGCCGTCTCTTCTCCACACGTTTCATCCTTAGGTACTATGGGTCCAACTTCATTGAATGAGTGTGGTTCATTCTTATCTCTCGAACGCGCTGATCCTTACTGTTGCCACCTCATAGACCACCATGACTGGACTTCGCGGCCTCCTAACGCACGTCTTCGCCGACAGCTGACGCAATTCAAGCTCGACAACTGCGTCCTGTACCGCCATATCTACCATCCTGACGGTCAACGCTGGGTGCCCGTTCTACCTCGCTCTCTTCAAGCTGAAGTCTTCGCTGGACACTTGCGATTTCAGAAAATGTACGATCGCATCAGATGTCACTACTACTGGCCAGGCTTGTCCACTAGTGTAGCGAAGTACGTTGCTTCGTGCGTGTTTTGTCAGCGTCGAAAGCTTCCCACATCACCTCAAAGCGGACAACTACAACCATTCCGTGTCCGCTGTAGCCATTTGAGGTAGTTGGCATCGATCTCTATGGTCCGCTTCCTATGACAGTCGCCGGTATCGATGGATAGTTACAGCTGTCGACCATCTGACATGCTACGCGGAAACAGCTTTCGTGGCTTCTGAATTAGCTTTTGAAGTTGCTGATTTTATACTCCGATCCCTAAGTCTTCGTCACGGTGCTCCTCGTGTCATCCTGAGCGACCGTGGAAAGGCATCTCTTTCACAACTCGTTGACGAAGTGTTCAAGGCATCCGGCACCACCCACAAAACAAGCTCCAGTTACCATCCTCAAACGAACGGCTGACTGAACGCTTTCATTGTAAGCTGTCGGACATAACAGCCATGTATTTCCAACCGGAACACAGAAATTGGGACGCAATTTTGCCCTTCGTGACTTTCGCGTACAATACCTCCGTACAACGCACAACCGATTACTCGCCATTCTACCTCGTCCCTGGCCGTTTCCCCTCTTCTTTTATCGACGTTTCCTTCTCTGCGCCTATTAAACCATCTCCATCCACCAGTGAAGAATACGTGTCCCGGCTGCTTCATTACCGCCAGCTGGCTCGCGTCAACACTGAAGCAAGGCAGCAGGACCGCAAGCTCTACTATGATGCCTCTCATCGCGCCGTGTCCTTCAGCTCTGGCGATGAAGAGCTGCTTCATACGCCCATTCGCACTCCTGGCTTGTGCGACAAATTTCAACTACGCCTTATTGGCCCCTACTCGGTCTTGGAGCAAACGTCTCCCGTCAATTATTGCCTGGCACCGGTTGTTCTCCCAGCGGACCGCCGCTGCCAGGCTGCAGAGATAGTCCACGTATTACGCATGAAGCCTTTCACAAGGCGTTCTTTTTCGCTTTCACCTGCGGTCAGCATGACCGTTCTCGCGTGGGGGGAAGTCGCGTGGGGGGAAAGACACATCTACCTTCCTCATACATGTTCATCATCATGGGTTTTCGTCGTCTTCATCTGTAGTGGGAACTCGGCTTGATTGTCATCTGTGCCTCGGGTGTGGTCGCTTGAGCATGCTTTCGGGGCCTATTGACCCTTTTCGAAAAAGGGCGCCCCTAGCGCCGCGCACGCAAACTACAGTCTGCCGCCATTGTGAGGGCACCGCAGCAGACGACGCAGGCTTCGGCAACGTGCCAGTGCGTGACATTTCAGCACCACCGAATCGTGAACTGTCATCTACGTTTTTCGTAGAGACGGCGTGCTGCAATGGTGCAGACGTGCTGCGTTCCCATGTGCCACCATCGAGGATATCACGACGAGAACAGCGATAAGGTACGCGATAAAACAAACGCACGTGCTCTCTCTCTGTACGCGATGTCAAACGGACGTGCGGAAGGGTGCCGTTTTCTAAGCGCGCTACAGAAACAGACGTGCTGCCATGTGTAGCCTTGCTCTACCAGTGAATAGTCTTCTCCCGAGTGCCTGCATGCGGTTAATTGGGATAGATTGTGCAGAAATACGAGCGTTCGTAAGGCCAGCCACAAAAATAAAAATGAAGTTGCGTACCGTTCATTTAGTAGCGACAGTACTCGCATATCGTAAGCCACGTGTCAACATTTTTTAGTACATACAAACAGGGGCGTAGGCAGAAATCTTTTTTTGGGGGGGGGTGGGGTGGAGGTGTGCACCACCTTGATCTGAAGTGGGGGCCGGGCAGGTAGATGTGGTCCAGTGTCATTTTGTGCTCAGCGAGCCATGGCAAGAAAACATTCGGGGTGAGGGGAGGCACGGGCCCGGTGTGCACCCCCCCCCCTCGCTGGCTACGCCACTCCATACAAATATACCCAACGCGTGGCATCCGGAAAATAGTTACGTGGTGTGGCTTGCGGCAGACAGTATTTTCACCTGTTGCGGTCGCATAGTTCCGCGACAGTGATGTCCTTCCTTTCCTTCGGTGAGAAGTTTGTGGCTTCGCCGAGCCTTTTTTTCCCGTTCCGGAAAGACCAACGGAGAGCACTAAGAGCTCGTTCAAGCACACAGACGGTAAGATTTCAGCGGATGACACGGAGAACTAGCCGCGAACACAAACATCACAGCACTCACGCATTTGAAGGCTTGCTTTTCATGCCCTCACGATGGCGCTGGCTATCCCACGCTCCTTTGCGAAGTGAAACTGACGAAGAGCCCACCGTGAGGTGGCGTATTTATGAAAAGGGTCTATAAAGTAAAGGTCGCGCTAGCCGTTGCGTCACAATACATATATATATATATATATATATATATATATATATATATATATATATATATATATATATATATATATATATATATATATATATATATATAGAACGATCAGCTGCTTACTCACAGGGCCGCGCGTGGGGACTTCACGTCCCCACGCGCGGTAATGTTTATTTTTGACGCTCGTAAGTCACTTTGTATTTAAGGTATAGCATCCTTGAGCGATATCAAAACAAACACATATCTTTTTTGTGCATTGCATGTAGCGCAACGTATTGTGGATATGTGGATATGTGCAACCATGTGGCGCCAACACGCTCGAGCTCGACCAGCGCAAGCGAAATGGTTAGAGCGATGAAACGTGCATTCACGGCCACGATCCACGCTTATCAGCCAACTTCTCCAGCACTGCACCGGTACTTTCCGAACAGCATTGTTGTTGAAAGAATTTTCGTAACGTCAAATGCTTCGACGTTGCGAAAAGCATACGTGTGCATTCATTTCAATATTAATGCTTCGATCGTGCTTATCGAAACTGCAACATCCGAGAGAAGTAAATTGCGCACGGCTAGAGTATGAGCACTGTTGTGACACAAGCGCTACTGATTGGTATGTTGAATCATTGTGTTCGGTTAAGAAGTAACTTCGCGTTCCTGACTGCGTAAGTAACGACGACGGCGTAATATGTTTGGAAATCACCAACACGCTAAACATGCGGTCCCGTGCAACAGTGATGGCGCTACTCGCTAGCGGGCTGCTGCTGCGGCAAATCCGTCAGGCAGGCTCGATACGTACTACCTCGGAGTGCCGTTCAGCTCAGTCAATTCAAGTTCATGCAGTTTTCTGTAGTACGCACAGGAGTTCGCAAAGCATCGTTCATGCACGGTAATTGAGCCGAAATATAATCTTTCACGCTGCACCATATATTTGGCGGCAAGCATTTAGCAATTTCCATCGTCTGGGAATGTATTTTGGTCTCACATCCATTTCCGCGCAGCTCATGACCTCACCGGGTCAAAGTGGCATATGCCGCACGTCCACACGTCCTATCTGTTCTTGTGCTAGCAAACACGTTCACCCTCCTCCGGGCGCCATTTGGAACCGCACAGCGCGCCACCTGTAGTTCGTGGGCATTGCGAACATCTACTTCTCACCGATCGTTTGTCGCAGATTATTTCGGATGTGACATGTGCTAACATAAGGTATGTTACAGCGATAGTAGAAACACGTTTTGCTACTCACTGCAGTTGGTGCAGGTTCCGCAGGATGCGCTCTGGCCAATCGTCTCACTGCTGATGGCAGCAACACCGTGTTACTTCTCGAAGCTGGGGGCCTCGAGGACGCAGCCGTGCAGGTTCCGCTTTTCTCGGCTGTTTTGCAGGGAACTAACATTGACTGGGACTACAGGAGCGAACGGCAACACAACGCCAGCTTGTCCGTCGATGACCAGGTGAATTCGCTCTTATTGCTTAACTTGCTATAATGGTCAGAAAGAGGATGGCTGTGTGGATGGAGAGAAGTATTTCACTGTGGAAGGGCTCTTCGCATTGTGGGACCACATTTATTTATTGCGTGTATTCATTTTGGCAAAGCAGAGAAGATGCAGCAGTAGCGTGAGTGTTGCGCAAAATCTCCAGGTTTTCGTGTAATATGCAGTACATTCACAGAATAAAAAGTGGAGTAGCGGCCTTCTAAAAGTGCGTCGTTATGAACGCAAGAAGTATATCAATTCAGGTGCAAACACGCATTATGTCAACAATATCACCTTAGACACTACGAACACGTTGTTTGAGCAAATATTCGACATAAGGTAATGTTAAAAGTGTCTCAAATAAGGACGATGGCAGTCTCTCCACTGCTCTCGAGGCTATGAAAGCGTCATCAAAATCACAGCAATAACTAAGCTATTTATATCTTTGTGATGTTGACGTACAGTGGCATGTGATGTAATTGGTATAGAGTTTTAAAAAGACAACGTTAACCGGACCGTAGAAAAAGCAATGGCCATGTAGCTGATCTTGGACTGTGGCTTACGCGTTGTATCGCTTGCGCACTTTTAAGCTGGCCACCCATTACGCGATTCATATGGGTGTCAAATGAAGTCCACCAACACCAAAACCACTTATACTACGCAAACACAGGGTAAGTTGTTCATGTTTCCATTGATGACAATGAATATGAACAGTCGCTGAGGTCTTTGATTTTGGGCGGGCAATTTGAGGCCCCCAATTCTTACCAAATATACATGACATGGCACTTGACGCAATACTGAGCACGAGCCCTGCATCGTTTCCTGCCACCCAGGTTCGCGCTTCACTCAACGGATGATAGAAGATTGCTGTTCATGCTGTAGAATTCTGGCATGGTTGTTTCTGATCGGTTCGGATCCAATATATCGCGTAGTTGGCCAAGCGTGTGAAAATGCGCGACTGCAGTGTGTGCACTGAAGTAGCTGCATATCTCTTGCACCAATAAACAACATATATCATCATCAAGTAGCTGCATACGTGAGTTCTCGCGAGAACGAATAGAACTGCCGCTGCTGGTGCCGCTGGAAAGTGTTTTACTTGAGAAGTACACTTTATAATTGTTCGGCAACTTTAAATGTCGCACTGATTGTAGAATAATGATTGCCCTGGGTCCGTACACGATGCTGTTCAGAGTGTTGGCTTGTCTGAGTGGTAGAATAGTAGACTCCTAATGAGTGTGCCTGAGTTATGTTCCCGCAGAAACTTGCACACCGTTTATTTATAACGCAAAGCAGGCTGCTGCGGCGGGCACCGGCCGCGGCGGCGGACAACGTCGTATCCGAAATCGGCTACTGAAATCCCATAACAGCGTACGCTGCAAAGCACATGCTGAAAACTAAGTTATAACAATACTTCGAATAAACAACTCGTAGGCAGAAACCGGTTATTTCGCACCACTTAAATAAGCTTTTTACTCCAGCCTACACATTTTCATGTCGATTTTGATGTGCTTCACTTCGTAAAATATACGTAGTCGCTCGATTCGTCTACGTAGATTGTGGAGAGGAGAGCAAGCCATTTGTACCTCCTGTCTTTGGAAAACAATTGTGTGCAGTGCTCTATTATTTTGCTCGTTAGCATAGACTGCTGATCGGCAACGTATTTCGACCATGTTGACAAAGTGTTGCAGGGATCTTCATTGTTGGGCTCCTCATGAGGCTATGCGTTGTCTGGTGCCTAATAGTGTTTCCCAACTGCTGCTTGGCTCTTGACAACCCTGGTTTGCTCTCAGCAATTGTAGAATCTCGGCTGAGCGTTAGGTATTGACGGCGAATACTGGCTAATCTTGGCTAGCACTCACGATTGTTGGTTAACTATCGGCTAGCTGCGCCTGACGAGTGAGGTAGGATTAACAATCGGCGGTTAAAACACGCTATGAAGTATTACATACGCGCTAATAAACCTCTGCAACTACACTTTACGTTGCACTAGAGTATGATCTTTGTTCTCTTTCTTTTACGTCCACACAAGGCAGCGCCGGGTGCACTGCACTCCTGCTATTTAGACCACTACTGCCTGAGACGGTCACGCGCCTTGTTCTTGTACATATTCAAAATAGACTGCAAGAAGGCCATGGATATAGCAAGGGAGTAGTACGCACGAAAGCACCGTCTCGTAGTGGAATATTATTGGAAATTATATACGCATTTCTGCACAGACAACCTATCACCCATGTGACAACTATTGCCGAAAGACGTCAAATGAAATCCACCTTGATTCTGAGAAAAAAAACAAGCAGACAAACCCCATGTGTACAGCCGAAGAAAACAACTGTTATGGGACCGAGCATTCCAAACAAGAACTCGCTATCATGGAAAGCAATGCCAGGAGATCTAATATACCGCTCGCCGCTCTATATCCAGTGCTATAATGTTCAAAGCCGCAATGGTTTCTTTTATGAGCTGATTTCCGAGAACAGATAGCACCTATGATTTGTGGAATACAGGCACACAATCACATTTGTAGCAATGTTGAGCTACATGCGAGTAAGACTTTCCTGCAATGAACGATTTCACTTGAACAGCCTACCGCTATTGCACCTGCTCTTCTGGCATATCTGCACACGACCGCACGGACAAGGCTGTAGGGAGTGTTCCCTTGTGTCGTGTTCCATTTTATGTCGTTCAGCACTTCTTGAGCTGCAAGACACAAAAGGGAACACATTTTTTACACTCGTAGTACATTTTGACGATCCCTGACACGTATTGTTTAAGCTTTCTGCTTTCGAAGGCACAAGTGGTAGTTCAACTAATGGGCAGAAAAAAATCGCACCATCTCCCGGTAAAGGGGACCACGAGGCGATGCGAAGCAGCGTTTCGGCATGTCGAGCCCACGTTTCAGAGGGGGAGTGGACAGGGGGAGATGGGCAGTGGAGAGGGTGAGTGGAGAGGAGGTGTGGAGAGGGTATGCGCATGCGCAGTAAGGGTGGTCACGCCGCACACCACCGGTTTGAATTGCGTCATAAGATGCTTGGCACCTAAAGAACACCATACTGGCGAGAGGACAGGGAACAATTTTTTGAAAACGTTTGGATACTTTGTGCATATATGGAAGAACTGCTGGGAGTTTCTTATAATGCGGTACTCGGTAAAAAGAGATACTGTCTGTCCCACCCTCACACGTTTCATGAGTTTCTCAATGGTTTGCCGGGTGACGCTATCAGGAAACCCAGCATATTTTACTCACGGCTGTTGTTCAGAAAAACTGATGCCCATGTTACAACAGCATGATTGAAAGACCACATAATACAATCACGAAAAAGCAACGTTTTATTTATAACTCTAGGGTTCCTCGAGTAAAATTTACCCAGCGGCTTCTCCGAGAGAGGGCTATACGTCCCATAAACGCGGTCGCGCTTTGCTTATAATGGCATGTATAAAAACAGCAGCTGATTACCCTTTGGAAGCTTGGAAGTATATTCCAATCCTAAACCACAATTTGTGGAAACTTTATTGATATTGTAGTGAAGAGTACGAGACGACGACGAAGCAGCCAAGAAAGCAAGCCACATCGTGAGCGGTAGCCACGCGACCCGAGCTTGCGCTTGCTTGGATTTTGGACCCTCGACGTTCCTCATCGTTCCTTCACGTTTGTACATGAATAAACCACGTGACATTTGGTGGAGGTACGTGGGATCCCCTACGACCCTGGATCTTCGCTCCCGTAAGCTTCCCCCCCTTCGTGATACCAACATGGCCACCGAGACTCCTTCCCAGCCTGGCCCTTCGGCTGTCCACGTCACTTGTGGCGCCGTGTATCCTCAGCGGGACCCCCCCATCTTCTCGGGCTCCGGTGAATCGGACGTGGACGAGTGGCTGTCGAGGTATGACAAAGTCGGCGCCAGCAACAGATGGGACGATCCAATGAAGCTTGGGTATGTGCAATTCTACCTTGCCGACATAGCCCAACTGTGGTATCACAACCACGAGGCCGAGCTTCCATCTTGGTCAGCTTTCAAGACTGCTATCAAGGACGTCTTTGGACGGCCTGCGGCTCGCAAGCTTCTCGCCGAGCAGCGCTTGCGTCAGCGTGCACAACAACCGGGTGAGACCTACACGGGTTACATCGAGGATGTCCTCCATCTGTGCACCCGCGTCGACCACATCTTGAAGGGCATCGAGGACGGCGCCTTCCAGCTGCTGCTCGCGCGGAATCCCACCACAGTCGCTGCGCTAGTTTCCCTCTGTCAGAGTTTCGACGAATTGCGCAGGCAGCGCGCGATCGCCCGTCAGGCCCTCCCGACCCCCGACACGCTCTCCAGCTTGCAGCTAGCTGTCCCTCCGGCCACTCAGCCGACTCTCCAGCCCAAGATCAAAGACTTCATCCGTGAAGAAGTCGCACGCCAGCTGTCCTTACTGCCGCTCACTCACGAGCCGGCGCATCCTCTGGCTCCGGGCATTCAACAAGCCATTCGGACGCAAGTTGCTGAGGCTCTCCCACCCATCTTCCAACAACCTACGCCGCCGTTGCTGCGCGGCCCCCTCAACAGCCTATGCCCTCTGCTCCACCTCGACCACTGATGCCGTCCCATGCCTTGGCGACCACCGCGTATCACCAATCTATGCCTTACGCTCCACCTCGGCCACTTACGCCGCCCCGTGTCTTGCCAACATCCGCGTATGCTTCGTCGCCGCCCATCACAAACCCCTCGGCTCCGTCTTTCCGCCGCTCCGACGCGTGGCGAACCCCGGACAATCGGCCCATCTGTTTCTCCTGTGGCCTCGCCGGCCACGTCGCTCGCCATTGTCGCCTGGTTCCTCCAACATTCGACGCCGTGGGCATGCCAGTTGCGTCGTCGTCCAGGTCGCCCCCAAACTACGCCCCTCCTCACTTCGACGCCGACGGCAGGCCGGTCGCGTCGTCGTCCCGGTCGCCACCGGAGTATGCCCGTGATCAATGACCCAACGACACCCACCGGTCACCGTCTCCTAGACGACGCTCCCTGTCACCTCTGCGTCGCCGACCTGCTGCGCAAGAGGGAAACTGATCGCTGCAGTTCCGGAGGCAAGAACTGCATGCGATGATATGCTCACGCGCGGAGTCATTCAGCCATCTGAGAGCCCCTGGTCGTCCCCTGTCGTGCTTGTGCGCAAAAAGGATGGCTCTATCAGATTCTGCGTCGACTACCGCCGCCTGAATAAGATAACTCGGAAGGATGTATACCCATTGCCACGCCTCGACGATGCCCTCGATTGCTTGCAAGGACCAGTATATTTCTCGTCCTTGGATTTACGATCGGGCTATTGGCAAGTTCCACTCGCTGACCCTGACCGCCCGAAGACTGCGTTCTTTACTCCCGATGGGCTTTATGAGTTCAAGGTGATGCCCTTCGGATTCTGCAACGCCCCAGCTACCTTCGAACGAATGATGGATAACATCCTTCGTGGCCACAAGTGGAATACCTGCCTGTGCTACCTTGACGACATTGTTGTATTTTCCCGTGATTTTCCGACTCATCTTGTTCGTCTTCGCGCTATTCTCACGTGCCTCGCCTCTGCTGGCCTTCAACCTAACATCAAGAAGTGCCATTTTGCTGCGCGCCAACTCACCATACTAGGTCACGTCGTCTGCAAGGAAGGCGTTCTTCCGGATCCCGCTAAACTTCGTGCCGTGGCCGAGTACCCCAAGCCCAATTCCATCAAGACGCTCCGAAGCTTTATTGGGCTGTGCTCATATTTTCGTCGATTTGTGTGCGACTTCGCTTCTATCATCGCACCTCTTACCAACCTACTGACAGCCTCTAACGGCCTGTCGGCTTGGTCACCAGAGTGCGATGAAGCTTTCATGACGCTACGGCGCTTATTAACGTCACCTCCGATACTCCGTCACTTTGACCCTAATGCGCCTACGGAGGTCCATACTGACGCCAGCGGTGTCGGTCTTGGTGCTGTACTGGCTCAACGGAAACCAGGATACGACGAGTACGTTGTTGCTTACGCGAGTCGAACCCTGAAGAAAGCGGAGTGCAACTACTCAGTCACTGAAAAAGAGTGCCTCGCCATAATCTGGGCTTTGACCAAGTTCCGTCCATACCTTTATGGCCGCCCCTTCGAAGTAGTCACGGACCATCACGCGCTCTGTTGGCTCTCATCTCTGAAAGATCCCTCAGGCCGCCTCGGTCGTTGGGCGCTTCGGCTGCCGGAATACGACATTCGTGTTGTTTACAGATCCGGCCGGAAGCACTCGGACGCTGATGCGCTATCCCGCTCACCGTTACCGCCTGACACAGCTTCGCCGTCAGCCACGTCAGGTGTCTTGACGCCCCTTGACTTCGCAGACATGCCGTCGGAGCAACGCAAGGATGCGTGGATCTCCGAACTCGTCGACTTTTTGACTGGTTCATTGGTTCATCCAGCGTCAAGAACTCTCCGTCGTCAAGCCACGCATTTCGCACTCCGCGACGGCCTCCTCTATCGGCGTAATTACGCACCTGACGGTCGGAGGTGGTTGCTAGTGATCCCGCGCCACATGCGCACAGAAGTCTGCACTGCTTTTCACAACGACCTGCAAAGCGCTCACGCTGGCGCTCTGAAGACTTACAACCGCTTGCGTCAGCGATACTACTGGCGCGGCATGTACACGTTCGTGCGCAAGTACGTACATGCTTGTACTGCTTGTCACCAGCGTAAAGCTCCACTTCAACGCCCAGCCGGTCCACTTCAGCCTCTACCTTGTCCGGGACGTCCATCCGACCGCGTCGGCATCGACTTATATGGCCCGCTTCCCCCGACTTCCTCTGGGAATCGGTGGATCATTGTTGGCGTGGACCACCTCACCCGTTACGCAGAGACTGCAGCACTTCCAACGGCTACCGCAAGAGAGGTTGCGTTTCTTATCTTACGCAACTTTGTCCTTCGCCACGGTGCTCCCCGTGAACTTTTGAGCGACAGAGGGCGTGTTTTCCTGTCTGACGCTATTCAGGCCTTGCTCGTCCAGTGCAACATCGTTTATCGAATGACCACCGCATATCATCTGCAGACGAATGGCCTCACGGAACGATTTATTCGCACACTCGGTGATATGCTGACAATGTACACGGCATCAGACCAGACCAACTGGGACACCGTCCTGCCGTTCGTCACGTACGCGTACAACACCGCAACGCACGCGACCACCGGTTTCTCACCTTTCTTTCTTTTATACGGACGCGACCCGTCCTGCACGCTGGACACTATGCTTCCCTATACGCCGGACTCGTCTGAATATACTGCGATTTCTGACGTTGCCAGATACGCCGAAGATTGCAGACAATTAGCCCGTTCGCTGACCACCGAGGACCAAGGCCACCAAAAGCTACGGCACGACACCGACCGACCTCTCTCTACTTTCACGACTGGTGACCTCGTTTGGCTCTGGATCCCATCGAGCACTCCTGGCCTTTCCTCGAAATTGCGTGCCCGATATCAGGGGCCCTACCGCACTCTTTCTCGCACGTCTCCTGTCAATTATGAGGTTGAGCCTCTGACAGCATCCCACGATTTACGTCGTCGTGGTCGGGAAATCGTCCATGTCAGCCGCCTGAAGCCCTATTACGACCCCGCTATACTGACAACGCCTTAGGTCGCCAGGATGGCTCCGCTATTCACCAGGGGCCAATGTAGTGAAGAGTACGAGACGACGACGAAGCAGCCAAGAAAGCAAGCCACATCGTGAGTGGTAGCCACGCGACCCGAGCTTGCGCTTGCTTGGATTTTGGACCCTCGACGTTCCTCGACGTTCCTCATCGTTCCTTCACGTTTGTACGTGAATAAACCACGTGACAATATGCATTACGCTTTGGTAAAAATTACAGCCCTGAAAAAGAACGCAAAATTCATCCTCATTCGTAACTATTTTAAAGGCTACACCCTTAAGAGTACCTTTCATATGATTACCAACTCTTTCTAGCAAATAGTTGCTCAGCAAAGTAAAATCTTTTGAACCGATAAAAATATAGTAGCTTAAAGGAATGGGCTATCTTCCCTTTCGCCAACGGTAGAATTTATGTGAAGGGAATTGATCTCAAGAAACGATTAACAAAAATACCTGAATTATCCTCCCGTGTCTCCACCCCCTTCAAAAAAAAAAAGGCACCTCATCATTTCTTTTTGTGATTCACTAACGCTTTTAGCAGTTTTTGACTTGGAATCTCGTAATACCTGGGTAATAGTTACATATATCAATCTTGAAACATTACGAGAAAATAGTTTAGAGATATCAAGAAATACAACAAGTTCTTATGGGTTGTGCACAAGAAAGAAATCATTGTGTGCAGCGCGTGCACGGTGTTAACCCTTTCGGCCCTGGCGGTGTCAATTGACACCATGACACAACATTTCCCCTAGCACCTCGGAAATGAAACCAAAACTGGCCATCCTTGGGGGAATACTTCTTCAATGATCCCCACTGCGTTTGACACCAAAATTGTGACATGCTTGCGGAGCTGGGAGTCGTAGTGAAGAAGAAGCTTGACCGAAGTCATGGGTGACGCCGAGGCGGGTCAGCTGAGGCGGCTAAGCGCAATTTTCGGGTCGACGTACCGAAGCTGTTTCAATGAGTATAACACTGAAAAATAATACGTGGTTCACATTTTGTGTACTCTAGTGAATAGCGGGAAAAAAGATGCCATTTTTCTCATTTCACAAGCGCTGAGCCCTGATGACCTAATTTGATGTCATGTCTGTAAATCCAATAATAATTGCACCACTGGCTCAATTTTTCGTTTTTGGTCTTCTGAGGTCATAACTATTAGGAAAACAAACACAAAAAATGTCCCCGACCAAAATAAAAAATCCAGGGCTGAAAGGGTTAAGCAGGAAACTTCCACGTGTCTCTTTCTGGTTTGTGTGCCTTTGCGTTAAATCTGGGTATGCCGCCTGCCAAAAAGATACAACAGTTCTGTTGCAGTTCCGCCAGCGCAACTTATTAACGCGATAGCCTTAAAATGCTCATTTGGCAGAAGTTGCTGTTCGGCGTGGGTATCCTTGGTCGTGAGCGAAAATTAGAGTTGTCCGCGAGCGAAAATTCGAGATAGATGCACATAAATAAACGATGAAAATCTCTTGCCTCGAGTTCGGATTGAACCCTGACCTTCTGCGTGGCACGTAAGTGTTATACCACCGAGCCACACCAGCGCTTGAAACCATCTCGAAAAAAAAATACTCCATACAAATGACATGTAGTGGGAGGAGTCTCGTTATTGCATGCACTGGAGGAGTCTCGTCGCAGAAGTGCAGAACTGCACCAGACATCAAAACCTGTGAATTGCACAACGAGCGGGTAGTTTAAAGGCCCACCCATTAAAAAGCGTTCAGGCGCAATTAGTCATCATCATCATCAACAACAAGAGCATCAAGAAAATGAGAAGCTCCGCAGGCTCCCGCGTTGCCTTACGGAGGCGTAGTGGATAGTTTAATCATTTCGCAAAAGAAAGAATTATGACGTCGTGGGCAAAGCGCAACTGTATTTACAGTAGACATTCTAGCATAGCTTGAAATGGCCATTGCTACGCGCCCAGAGGTTCCTTTCTTTGCGGCACGGTCGAGGCTAATGATGGCGAAGACGATGCGAACGGGGCCCGATCACGTTATCGCATTCAACTCTTGAAGGCGAAGCTCAAGTGTCCTCAAAATTTTGTGTGTGCACTTTCATTTACCATTGCCTTTCCATTTGTGGCAGCCTTTGTGGCTTAGTGGTTACGGTGCTTGGCTGCTCGCAGGATCGTAGTGGGTTCACTCTCGGCCGCCGTGGCCACATTCCATGAAGGGGAAACGCTAGAGGCAAGTATACAGTTGAATGTTGATGAGTGGTCGAAAGTGTGAGGATTCTTCCCGTACGGCGTATCTCAGAGCCTGAGTCCATTTACGACGTTAAGGTCCATAGAGAAACCGACAAACTTTTGGATTTCTACTTGAGGTCGTCCACACCTAAGCTGAACACTTAATTAGTTTTAAAGCCTCATAGAAGCTGATGTTTAATACATTTGTCGGAAAATTATTGATTGAGGTGAAAGCCCTAGAAGTCTCATCGAACACGAAAAATGACTGTCGGCGACGGCGTCCTGCATCGACGGCATCAAACGAGTGATGCAAATAGCATCATTACGTGATGATGTCACAGATAGCCAAAATCGGTCATTTCATGATGACGTCACTATGACGTCACCATGTGCTGTCACGTAACGTGAAGTCACATGATGATGTAATCACATGACGTCGTCGCTTGGTCAAACGCGGACCGATCACGGAGACAGCGCAAAACTAGGTGAGCTGCAGAAAGCTTGCAATGCCTCCGATCTTGGATGCAGTGAAAAACCACGTTAGGTGCAGAAAACTCTCGGACGGGAGCACGAGTGAATCAGTACATCGGCTGAGAAGCAAGGAAAGATGATGTAGTGTAGAAAAAACTTGCAATGTGGCCATTGAAGAGCCTGCCATGATTTTTCCCTTTCCCGCCTTGTCACGGATACTCAGATGGTGTGGAGATGCATTGAGAGCACTTAGCGGCGGGAGCAAGATATTTAGGAACAACCAAATGGGAGACTGAAGATTTTTGACAGTGCACAACGAGAACAAAATAAGCAAATAGTACTTAAGGAAAGGGAGCGCAAGTATGAATGAGAGAAACTGGAGCGCGAGTTTGAACGTGCAAGAGAGCTGCTGTAAATTGAGACTAGCGCGACTGAATGGTATTGCGCAAGGTGAACAGAGTGTGGCACCCGTATTCTCCTGCTCGCAGTCACCAAAAACCACCCGAATGTATCCCTGAAAATTGATTGGGCAGTTTTATGAAAGACGTGATGACCTAGATGCCTACGTGCGTAGATTTGAACGAATTGCCCGGGTTCAAGGTTGGGATTGAAGGGATTGGGAAGCAGCACTCAGTCTGCCTCTGGTCGGGGAAGCGTTAAGTGTTTTTGGTCGGGTGCCAGCCGATGATTCAATGGAAAGTGATAAGGTTAAGAAGACTGTGTTACAAATATTTAGGTTGACGGCGGAAGGTTTCCGCCGTCCTTGCGCTCGTCCTGCGCTGGTCCTTGTGTACTTCTCGTCTGTGTCTTCGTGTTGCTGCGCAAAATTATCGTTAGGAAGCTTTCCGGGATCGGTTTCGTGGGTGCCAGCAGGCAATGCAGGGACAGCAAAGCAGTTTGTGTGCCGCTTGTAAAATTATTTGAATAGATGGCTAGAGATGCCAAGTGTGGAAAAAAAAAACGTACGAAGGTGTGCGTTATTGCTTGGTCGTTGACCAGTTCCCAAATCTCTGCAGCAATAAGGTCAGTGCCTTTCTAAAGAACGAAGGGTAGCTTCACTCAATTATGTTGCAGATCATGCTGACCAATATTTGGAGGCACAGGAGCTTAGAAGCATAGGGAAGTCTATTGAGGATGTCGCGAAAACAAAACCAGATGAGACAAAGAATAGGCCTCAGCGGGTAACGAGCATGGCACAGCGAGCACTCAGTAGTTCCCTGTGTAACCGCATTATGCACCGGGCTATGAACTGTCGAGCTGGGGATGGACGTTCGCATCCACATGTAGTGCGTAGTGCGTCGGTTGTGCAATAGAAAGTGACACCGCGCGAATGAGTGTAGGTCAGGGACTACCATGGAGGAAGGAAAAACGGAGGAGGGCCCCTGACGTCACTGTGAAGTCTTGGTGAAGCCGGAAGTCGGCCATATTGACTGGGAAGATCCTCTTCCCTTCTTTACATGCGAACAGCGCAGTAGAAGACATGTTTCACACTCCGGCTGGAAAACCACGGGGGCGACGCGCAACGCGTGCCGCGTGCCGTGGCGATCAGAAACCCACGGAAAGGAACACGGTGGCCAGCGCGATACTGAAGGCGAAATCATCTATTCCGACTATGCTGCTCCTGCGCTGACCGAAGTTTATGAAACATTGTAAAATTATACCTTCAGATTTTGCTTTTATTTACTTATATGAAAATTAAGATGCTTTATCGGCAGGCCGGCCAATTTATTGTTCCGACGACCAGGCGCGTGCAATTTGTATAGCGTTTTTTAACGCTGTAGTTTTATGCTGCTGCTTTGTTTTCATCTGTTCGGGCTTTTAGCCAGACTGCGAGCTAGATGCGGCGATACAAGAAAGCCGTGCATTCTCACAGCACTCAAGAATGCTCTGCGATTCGTACTTGGCGTACGAGCGCAAACACCTATTTTGGTCGGGGCTTTATTTTGGTCGGAATCACTTTAACTTACGGACCAGGTTTCGGGCGATCAAGTACCGGGGAAATATGGCGAGCAACAGCCTGCCGACAAGAAGGCAATTACAAGAGAACGCCACGAACTAGATACATTGACGCATGTGGTGTCAATGTTTATACGAATTTTATTCGCGCACAGTGCAGAAAATACGATCAGCTGCGCACCGACTCGCATGGCTGGATTGCTTCTCTCTCACGCAGCACCCGGTCACCGTACCCGTGCACCACGTAAAAGCCCACCGGTGTCAGGCAACTAGTGACCATGTGCACCGTGCAGATATGCCAACGACACTTGAAAGCGTATGCTCTATGCTGAGAGTACGCTGCAAGGAGCGAGTATCGTGACTAAAGGAAAAATTGTTTTAATAGGCACAAGCGAGTTGGTACTTTAAACATATAGAACACGAAACTATGATGTCCTCATTTCGTCTTGCGGGGTGCTAGTGTTTCGTCTGCTGGCACAAGCAGGAACACTTCACAACCGTTCCTGATAAGCAAGGCGTTAATCTTGTAGATTCTGTAGCGGACAGTACCAAAAGGGAGCGTAGGTAGAGCTCCGTTATGAAATACGCATATGGTGGGCATGCCCTCCTACAAAGTGCCGATTTCGCGAGTAGAACTTGAGTGACCAAAATACAATGGGTAGAGGGTAATAAAGCGAGACAACTGTTGATATCGTTCAGAAGTTGAAATGCGAAATAATGCTTGTAGCATTGGGCAGTAATGCATTGATTGATTGCGTGGTGAATAGAACGATAGAGACAAGTGACTTATATAGCAGTTTGGTGAAGCGACCTGTGAAGTGTGTGTGGCAAGTGTGTGATGAGGTGTCAAGTGAATGGCCCTGTGAATTGATGAAATGACATCGTAAGTGTTCAAAAGGCACAGGCACTACAGCAGAAAGGAAGAGTTTTTGGAAAGCTTTCGGAGGGGGCTGTGAAGAAAAACAAACACATACATTTCGCCTTCGAGTCGTCTTAGGCGACTGCAAAAGGGACCATATGAGTATTTTTACTGTTTATCTACATCATTATTACATGTCAACTAATGTACATTTCCCTCCTGGAGTTGAAGAAACGTTCTAGTTTTACCGGCTTGAATACTAATGAGGTGTTGTCCTTAGATGTGGTCGACCCTGTAAATACTTTAATAAAGCAACACTTTCGCCTATTTTTTAATCAACTGTAATACAGGCTAACTTCGGATGAGTTCGATGTTGTGAAACTTCGTTAGTATGGTTACCATTTTGTTGCCTGTAGCTCATTAGACATTCACATTACAGTTTTGTTCTGCAGTATATGAAGTGCTAACCTGATTTAAAAATCATTGCCAGGATTGCTCGTGAACGACTGCTCCATTCTTGTGAATTGTCACAAGTGAACTACCATCGATGTCGCCATAATTTTACAGCTATACAGAAATTGTACGTGGAGTAGACAAAATATGTAATGGTACGCGTATAATCCCCGATCTTCCATGCTGAAGAAACTTAAAATGTAATTACCTGAAGAAAGAATTTGTTTATAGATCAAAGCAATTGTTAAAGAAATATTGGAAAATACCTTTTTTTAAAACAGACCGGCCATGGTTAAGTCAAAGAAAATATCACGCATGGGAAGCCAAGCACAAGTTCTTCATAAATTGTGTCTCGCTGCGATATAGTGCGTAATTAAGCCCTATATTTTTGAAGCACTAACCTCTTTATTGCTAGACTCAAACATGCTTTCGCATACCTTTCACAAATGCGCCTTTTTTAATGTTTCAGGTTTATTCACAGAATTCCACAATGTAGTGCGTATATGAAGGTGCAATAGTTTCAGAAGGAGGCCCTAAAGTAAGAACTGTCCCCATCATAATCGGACCACGCCATTTTAGTATGCACAGGAACGGACTGCTTATATAGATTTGCAATGACTAATTATTTGCAAACATATTAAATGAAGAAAAATACATGGAAGAACATCAATACACAGCGCTAAAGCACAATAAGAGACTAATTAACGTGGCGAAGGCAGGCATGTTTTCAAAGATATTCATGTACGCACATTGCTGATTTCTGCGTATGCTTAAAGCTCTCGCGGTTGATTCATATCTCCTCTTTTGTTCTTTTTTTTTGTGCGTTTTTTCTCCTAGCAGCTCAGACTGAATAACAATTTGATAACAATGTGTTTGTAAAGCCCCGTTAGGCAGGGAAGACGTGCCAAGCAAGAGCAAGCAGATTAGCGAGGGTATGCTGTAATTTAGGTTGCTCATACATACAAAAAGCCAGCATATATTATGCTTTCATCCAAGGAAAATATGGAGTGATTTGTTCCTGCAATCGTCGGCCTCGTTTAGAGGGCAGAAGCAACACAACTCAGAGAAAAGCGTAAACACGCAGCTGCCACAATATTGCGATTGCAATGCGTTGTAAGAAATTGAGGCAACGCGATTATATATTTTATAACATCAATCAACACTGATGCTCTCGTGGAGGGTCTTCACACGATATGCCTCAAACAAGAAAATTGAAACCGCCATTCTGCTGCCTTGATATTGTCCGCAAATAATATATTTTTTTTTCAGATTAACAGATTCCCGCGTGGCAAAGTGTTGGGTGGCTCGAGCTCGATCAACCATATTATTTACGCTCGGGGAAACCGCAAAGACTACGATAATTGGGTATCCCGGTATGGCGCCGAGGGCTGGTCTTTCAACGACTTGCTGCCGGATTTCATCAGTATTGAAACATCTTACTTAGGCATCGACAATGGTAAGCGATACCAATGCGACCTAATGTGCATGCAACTGGTGGGTGTTGGACGATCGCGTGAACGTAAAGGAAACTAGGTATGTTGTTGGTTTTACCGATATACGCACGGCGTAAAAAGAAGTTGAGACTGCATCGTTTGGCTGCTTGCGAAAACCACATCAAATGTTCTTGCTCTTGGGCTCAGTGTCTCGCACTGAGCTACAGGGCCCATTAGTGATTTGCCATTTTTCACCACACTTCTCCATGTATCATGGAACTTAATATCTGCTCGTAGAAATTCCGCTGCCCTACAGGGTTGCTGGCGCATTTTGACTAAAACTTACGAACCACCGGCATAAACCATTACCTCCAATAAACTACTAACAGTGCATGGAAAACAAATTTCTATGCCAAAGCGCACGTACGAACTCAGGTCAACTAGATTAAATCCTTTCAAATATCTTATGTATAGTAAACCAGCGCGCCTTCAGTAGCCTATATCACAAAATGCCGTTTTATTATTGCCTTCCGTTATTAAACTAATTAAATGCCGCAGTGTATACCAGATATATTTTCTACAATCCGCACTAAATATTCAGCTAACACTTCTATTTCTGTGTGAATATGGCGTTTGTTCGTATGCTTTTTTATAAGAAAGCTTCAAATCGCTTATTTAAGGGAAAGCAGGCGCATGCAAAATGGTGCTTCAGTGCTCGCTGGCCGCGACTCCACGCCGCGTGCGTTTTCTTACGAAGTTGAGAGTAGGAATGGGGTGATTTCTTGGCTCACCAGGTGTTCGTGAGCAGAGAGGGCATCGCTCGCTACGGTGCGTCACCCTCAGGTGTCCTGTTATCTGTCCTGTGATCGTCACCCTCGGGTGTCCTGTGATCCGTATACCCGCAAACCGATGCATATTATCCTTGTTCTGCTCTTCAAATGTTGTGTAGACAACATCGTACTTCAACAAAATAGCAAGTTGTGCTAGTTGGGGCTTGTTCATTAAAAAAAAAGCGAACAATAAATTGTAGAAAAAAGAGAGGGAAGACACACAGCGCTACAGCCACATCTAAAGGTTTATTGGAAGCTAACAAGAATAGCATATGCCAGTGCGGAAATTGCTGCGCAAGACGGAATGAAATTTTAACTTTTCGTAACAAAGTAAGTTTCCTGTGTTCCAGCGAACGTGTACAGCCGCGGCCACGTCTGTGTAGAGCGCGCGAGCAGCCGGTTTTTTTTTCTCTGCGGGGCGACACCTTGAGGCAGTTTCAGGCTCTGTGGCAATGGCTATCCTCTCCTGCACTAGAGAAAGGGATCAATACGGTGTCTCGCTCTCCCTTGTAACTCACTGCACAAGTTTATAATAAATCAGCGAGCCATCCGGATACAATCACAGATATAAGGTGTTGCGTCTCGCATCTGTCATTCCTCGCCTCATCCTGTATTGAGCTGAAGAATGTAGAATTGTGCCGCTAACGGTAACTGCATTAAGCATTGATGCTATCTATGCCCGTTTAAGCTCTTGGATTGTGTGCGTGGCTGAGAAGCCTCGGGGTTTTTTTTTTTCCCATGCGCATACGCCCACTGGTGTGTGTGATCCGTTCCGCAGAGAGTGAAAGCAGCATCATCCTTTGTGTCAGTCCGGGAGTTTGTTCGGAGCTCCAAGTCCGTTACGCGAAGCATCGTTCTTCAATGTAAATATTTTTGTACACGTCTCTCACACCGAAGTGTGAAAAAACAGCACCTCATAACGCACTACAGCAAAATGTAAACTGGCACTCCTTCATTGTCTTATGACAAAAAAACCTGCGCCGCTTACAATGCAGCCCAAAATGACAGGTTGTCAGAATTTTAGAAATGTGCTGGATATTTCTATCGGGTTCCTGCAAGATGGTCAGAGGAACATAGAAGTGCCGTTCGCTAGACATGGTATATTATCGTGTGGAAGCAAAGCATAGACATACGGTAGGCCCTGTTTTTTTTTTTTTTTACAGGCTATCATGGCGACACTGGAGAAGTACCGGTCAGTTTCCCCAGCTCACACACAAAGGCTAGTGACTTGTTCTTAGAGGCCGGCCGGGAACTTGGTTACAACAACGACGACTATAACGGGCCAAACCAGACAAGTAAGATAGAAATTACACGAGGCATGCTTCGGAACGCTCATTTGCAAATACCCAACAGAGTGGACGGAGGAGCGGCGTCCGTCGTAGCTTAATTACTAGAGATTCGGACGCGTCCATCCAAAGTCGTAGGCTCGGGTCACACTGACTCAAAGGGTTTTCTATTAAACGCACGTAAATACCCAATAATGATTACGAGGGAGCGCCCTCTATCGTAGCTCAATTGGTGGAGAATCGTACGCATAATTTGAAGGTTGTTTTTTTTCTGATCCCACCAACGGAAAGTGTGCTTTTCCGCGCACTTTAATTCATTTCAATTTTCGTCCTAATCAATACACTACAGCAAAAAAACAACAAGAGATGTCCCCCATGCTTTCATGGGTTCATATATGTTGGGTTCTAATGGTTGTCTTTACCAAAGAAACGAGCCCTCTGAACAATTCGCCGTCTTTGGAAGCAATAGCGCTTACTGATCCGATATTTCGGTGCTTTCTCTATCACGCCCGCAGAGCACGCGTTGAACTGCTTCGTATTGGTTGCGCAGTTTTTCTAATAGCCGTAATACCCATTAAAATAATCCAGTGTTGCTGACCTTTAGTCGCCATATTATAGGCGTTGTGAATTTTTATTTTTCAGTTGTGCTTGCAAATTCAGGTCTTTCAAAAGTGGTAAACATAAATATGACGTAATTTTTCATTGTCCTTCGTACAAATATCGGCATATATTCCTTGTTCTGAATCTACGAGTGAAGGAGTGCAAATGGTCATGCATGCATTTGTGTTCATTTCAGGCTTTTCCCGCGTACAAAATAACATCAAGAATGGAGAGCGCTGGAGCTCAAGCAAATCATTTATCACCAATGACGTTCGCCGAAGGAAGAACTTTGACGTCGCACTTTACGCGCATGTGACCAAGGTGAGGGAGTGTTTAAGGTTCGGCTGTTCTGCACGTAGAATAATATCTATTCTGTTTACTGCTGAATCGTCTTGACCACCGTGCAGATGCTGTAAAAGTATTTTTTTACTTTAAATTCGTTCTTAATTAACAAAGTAAAGCAAGCCTCATACGTGAGCGACTTTTGCAGGTTATTTTTGAAGGCATGGACGCTGTGGGCGTGGAGTACAAACGGTACCTCGGAACACATACCGTCCGGGCAAAGAAAGAAGTCATACTCTGCGCTGGAGCCATTGCTTCTGCACAGCTGCTGATGCTATCTGGCATTGGCCCTCGCGACCATCTCCAGTCACTGGGGGTAAGAGGCCCGTTTGCTTTTCATCTCTGTTATTCTCGTTATGCTGCAGTTAATCCGCCATGCCGCCTACAGGAACTAAATAATCTGATCTATAAGTAATACCCAGAAACATATTCATAGCTTGCGCATTCGTAATTTGGTACGAGTAGAATATAACTGAACATGCAATTTCAAAATGCGTTGAGCCAAATCATCTGTTAAAATCTTAATGAAGTGGTGTTCATGTGAAGAGGTTACTTCAGCATAATGACACTGCACAGGCTGCCATCAATATAATCACACTGCCCAGCGCCCAACAAGACGTCCAGCTAAATACCCACGATACTTGTCTAAGCTGTTGGGGAAACAGCACAAGAAGACGGGGACAAAGGAAACAGGGTACACCGGAGAAGCCATGTACTTACAGCTGAAACTTTGTTGCAACAACCATTCCTTTTTACAGCGCACAACACCGCGCCGCCTTTCGAATCAAAACTACCACGTCAAAAAGCATCACGAGAGCAGCTTACATTGCCACCAAAAGTTAGCAGGTGTACTTAACACCATGCGCGGAACTTCCGCGCTCATGTAAAATGAAAACATTTGAAAACAGATACAGCCAAACCTTAACAAAGATTAACAAACAGCAGGATAAAATCAGCAAGCCAGTTTTGAGGCGTTCGCATTGTCAATGCGAGAAGAGTTCATGTGAATGCATCGATGAAAATTAGAAAGTGACCAACAAAAACACGATAAAACAAATGCCTTGTCGTATGAAACCTTCGCGATGTTGTATCTCAGCGTCAGTGAGAAAAATAGATGGCTTGCTGACGCAACTGTCTTCTTATTCTTCCCTCATAAAAAATGCTTCGACAACTTCACGTTGATGTTAACAATTTGCTGTTTTTAAAATTTCGTTCCCTCGAAAATCGGCCCACATATCACTCTTTGCAATGTTCAAGCATCCCGTCTTGTTGCGCACATTGAAATGCTGTTTCTTTTTCAGCTTGGCAAACGCGGATAGCACTTATTTTGATTCATTGCATCGGGTCATTAAAGTGCCTAGCAACAGAACACTTGATGTCTAAGAAAAGTGTTCGTTCCAAATATGAAGCGTTTTTCTAAACTTTGAAATATATGAAATCATTACTGCTGCACAAGAACACTCCTCACATGTTTCAGATAAACGTTATTGCTGACCTTCCTGTTGGCGAAAATCTATACGATCACGTGACTGTGAACGGAATCGCTGCATCCTCGGCAGAGAATATAGAAATTAACTACTACTTGCCATCTACAGTGCCAAAATACTCACTCTTCAGAACAGGTAAGCACAGACCAGCATCCAATCTATCTGCATGTTTCGTAGGAACATTTTGCTTAATCTATATATGATGCCCATTCATGCATGATATCCGCAATAGCCATTGAGGAGGAAAGCGTCAAATATGCTATGATATCATTTTATAATGCCTTTTTTCTTAAGCCGGAATCATTGGTATGCGTTATAACGTGTCATTCAAGCTTTTTCCTGACGTCAGAAGATATCATTATTACATTGAAGCTAATTGCAGTAATGCATATCTTTGCATAAATTCAGAAATATAGCCCGGGGTATTTATCTGACACTGCAGTTTTCCTTGTTGCTTTAAAGACTAGCATACTACTTTTAAAAAAATGGATAACAAAAGAAACGAAGTTAGCCGGCACCCGCTGCTCCCAAGAAGGAGTGAAGAACATTAAAGAAACAATTATTTTTTCAAGGGGTAAGAAAAAATAGCATGCCAACAGGTCGTGTTTGTATCCGTAGGATTACACCTTGCGGCCTAAGTTTACACATGGAAGCGCACTTTAAGCAGTCTTTTCAACGAATCGAAAGGATTGGGAGTGCTTTTCGTGATGTAACTTGCGCATTTACTATGGAAATAAATGCAAGTTATATTACAAAGTTTTACTTGTTCACGCATGCTTATCCCCAAAAACACGCCAGTCATGAACTATGCTTCGCTCCACATGTAGTGGTGCTCTGATTAAATATCTGTACGCGTTTCAATGTGTGACCAGGAAATGCTGTGCTCGCGGTTACTTTCGAAAGACGACCGAAAGCCATCATAAAGTCAAAAGAATTGATACTAGCAGAATAGTCGTTATCCTTAATTCCCCGTTCTGGAACTTTTGTATGCACTAAAAAATGGCGCGATCTGGGATGCGTACAAGGAATTAAAGTAGGTAATTACAGTACACTAAGGCTATATGGAACATTCTGAGTAGAATCATCATGATATAATTCTACTCAGAATGTAGATACAAGAACGCTGCTACCTGCACAGCACGTGTTGGTAAAGTGGCTGCAGCAGTTCTTTGTAATGATCATATATACTAATTGATGTAGTTGGTTACCACCTCTTTACTTATTTAAAAAAAAGGAAAACACTGGCAGTAGCGCAATGAAGAATAAACAAAATAAATAAAAATAATGCACATTGCTAGAAATTTTTTGCAGCAGAATTCTAAAATCTACTGCCATTCTCGTAATTTTAATTCATTGCGAGCCTCTCAAAATGCACAAATTTAAACCTTGATGTCACAGTGAGCCTCCTGTTGGTTTTACCTAATTAACGATGCTAACCGGACAACTTCGCGATATACGCAGCGCGAAAGAACTCGCTCGAATGTAATAAAGTCACAGTTTCGCCGCAAGGGCGAAGCAATGAATGCGATAGCAATAAGCTAATGCTATACGAAGTGAGGCTCGCCAATGGACACTCTCAGTTTGAACAGCGTTCTTGTTGCAAAGGCGGCCGAAGCAGCGAAGGAAACTAGCGTGCTTCAAATGTCGAGCTGTGACACTTGATAGTTCGCGCTCATCTTCTGTTTGTTCGTTTAGCGGCGTCCCTTGAGCTCGAGTGACTTTCGTACGCTCCATGACATGAGCGCGGACACCTCGGGGAAAGCTCGAAACATCCCTCTTCCCCTCACCACGAGATAACCGCGCGAGCAGACAGCCGAAGGGCAAGGTTCTCCCCGCGCAAATATAAGAACCGAGCGAGCTCGTCGACGACTTTTAAATCCGCCCGTCACGCGCCTCGCGTCATCTCGCTGGTAAAGAAGAAACGCTTATAAGCGCCTCCCGTCTCTGAGTTTTGCCAGCAGTAAACGGTGTGTATATAACGCTCGCCGTTAGCTACCTGAAGGATCTGCGCTATCTGGCGTAGTGGTTAGCGCCACGCGCTGCGGAACGATAGGTTGCTGGTTCGATTCCGCGCTGCGGCACCGTTTTTCTGAATTATTTTTCTTTGGGACTTGGATATATATATATATATATATATATATATATATTGTTAAGGTGTTTAATAGACAGCACTCAATGACAATGAGTAATGGCGACAGTCACGGCAAGGCACGAACTCCCTGCGCGAGCGGCGTTCTTTCTTCAAGCAACCAAAGAGGACGACCCACTAGGAGGCGCTGGAGAGGGTAACCCATTACCATGTCCCAAGGCTTCTCTACAATTACCCCGGGTACGAAAAGGGAGCCGTCCGGCGACCTAACAGCTCGTCACTATGAGTGGGTCATAGTAGGCCTTGAGGCGCTCCACGATGACAATGTCGCGCCCTCGACGGCGCATGTCCGAAGCTGGTTCGATGGGTTCGATCAAGTAGTTGACCGGGGATGTGCGCTCGACGACCCGGTATGGGCCTTCGTATTTCGGCAGCAGTTTTGAAGAAAGGCCACTTGCAGTGGTAGGGACCGAGAGCCATACGAGCGTTCCAGGAAGGAACGTGGGTTCAGAAGTGGTGGTGCCATCGCGAATGCTCTTCTGCAGCTCTTGTTCCTGCGTCGTAAATGTCTTGGCAAGCTCGCGACACTCTTCAGCGAGCCTGGCTGTGTCAGAAATAGGCGCACACTCAGATAAATCCGGCTTGTATGGAAGTATCGTGTCGATGGTGTGTGACGGGTGCCTTCCGTACAGTAAGAAGAACGGTGAAAAACCAGTAGTGCTCTGAGGGGCGGTGTTATAGGTGTAGGTGACGAAGGGCAGAATGGCATCCCAATTGGTGTGATCGGCGGCGACGTACATTGACAGCATGTCGCCGAGCGTGCGGTTAAAGCGTTCGGTTAGGCCATTCGTCTGCGGGTGGTAAGCAGTAGTTTTGCGGTGAACAGCATGGCACTCTTTCAGAATGGCTTCCACGACTTCCCATAAGAAGACACGGCCTCGATCGCTGAGAAGCTCTTGGGGTGGACCGTGACGCAGTATGAATCGGTGTAGTAGGAAGGAGGCAACATCGCGCGCTGTAGCCGCTGGGAGGGCGGCGGTTTCGGCGTATCGCGTTAGATGGTCAACAGCGACGATGGCCCAGCGGTTACCAGCCGACGTCAGAGGAAGTGGTCCATACAAATCGATGCCCACGCGCCCGAACGGATGGTTAGGGCAAGGTAATGGTTGTAGACCTGCTGGCGACACGTGCTTTGCAGGTTTTCGGCGTTGGCAATCGAGGCAGGAGCGAACGAACTTCTGCACGTAGCGGTACATCACACGCCAGAAGTATCGTTGTCGAATGCGGTGGTAAGTTTTGGATACCCCAGAGTGTGCGCATTGCGGGTCGGGGTGGAAGGCCTCGCATATATCAGAACGCAGACTGCGGGGTATCACTAGTAGCCACTGGCGGCCGTCGGCGTTGTAATTGCAACGGTGCAGGAGGTCGTCACGAACGGCGAAATGGTGGGCTTGACGACGTAACGCGCGAGTGGATGGTGTTGCCGTCGGATCAGTGAGCAAGTCGATCAGCGAGGTGATCCATTTATCCTTGCGCTGTTCGGTAGCGATGGTGTGAACGCTGATTGAAGCAACAGCTATGTGAGATACTGAGCAGGGGGCATTGTCGTCAGGCAAGGGAGAGCGTGAGAGGGCGTCGGCGTCAGCATGCTGGCGTCCGTTGCGGTACAGCACGCGGATGTCGTAGTCCTGTAGGCGAAGTGCCCAGCGGGCGAGACGGCCTGAGGGATCCTTCAATGACGACAGCCAGCATAGTGCATGATGGTCGGTGACGACATCAAATGGGCGACCATACAAAAAAGGTCGAAACTTTGTAAGGGCCCATATGATCGCCAGGCACTCTTTTTCCGTGACTGAGTAATTGGTCTCGGCTCTGGTAAGCGTACGGCTTGCGTATGCCACGACATATTCGGGGAACCCTGGTTTGCGTTGCGCAAGGACAGCGCCGAGGCCTACACCGCTGGCGTCCGTGTGTACCTCCGTAGGGGCCGTAGGGTCGTAGTGACGTAGTATGGGAGGAGACGTCAACAAACGACGGCGCTTTGCGAACGCGTCGTCACACTCGGACGACCACGAATTTAGGGGTCCGTTACTTCCAAGGAGCTTCGTCAGCGGCGATATGATGGTGGCAAAGTTTCGTATGAAGCGTCGAAAGTATGAACACAGTCCGACGAAACTGCGCAGTTCTTTGACGGACGTAGGTTTGGGAAATTCAGCCACGGCCCGAAGCTTGGCCGGATCGGGAAGGATTCCGTCTTTGGACACGACGTAACCGAGGATTGTCAGCTGCCGTGCCGCAAATCGGCACTTCTTCAGATTTAGTTGGAGGCCGGCGTTGCTCAAACGTGTCAAAACATGCCGCAGACGTTGGAGATGCGTGGAGAAATCTGGAGGGAAGACGACGACGTCGTCCAGGTAACACAGGCACGTGTGCCATTTCAAGTTACGCAGAACGGTGTCCATCATGCGCTCGAAGGTTGCGGGCGTATTACACAGACCGAACGGCATGACGTTGAACTCGTACAAGCCGTCGGGCGTGACAAAGGCTGTCTTTGGTCGAGCGTCATCAGCCATGGGTACTTGCCAGTACCCCGAGCGCAAATCGAGAGATGAAAAGAATTCTGCTCCTTGGAGGCTGTCAATCGCATCGTCGATTCGCGGCAGTGGATAAACATCCTTGCGGGTGACCTTGTTGAGCCGTCGGTAGTCCACACAGAACCGCACAGAACCGTCCTTCTTCGTAACGAGAACAACAGGAGACGCCCATGGGCTGTCGGAGGGCCGAATTACATCGCGTCGAAGCATATCGTCCACTTGCTCGTTAATTACCCGGCGTTCTGTGGGAGACACGCGATATGGACGTTGCCGCAGTGGTGGGTGGGCGCCAGTGTCGATGCGATGCGTAACGGCGGACGTGCGGCCGAGGGAAGTTTGCCCGACATCGAAAGAATGACGAAATTCATCCAACAAGCACAGAAGCTGCGAACGCTGGACCGACGTAAGGTTGTCAGCAATGGAGAGACCAAATACATCAGTAGGTGACGAATCAGACGTGGAAACAGCACTGATGGTGCGGGAACTGGTACAGTGCGAGTCATCGGGCGCGTCCAGAACTTGTGCGTCTTCAACGGGTTCCACTTTGCCGAGACATTCCCCTCGAACCAACGTAACAATGCACGGGGATGGTTTGGTAACAAAAATAGTGATGCTGCCCTGAGTGACTCGCACGGTCGCAAAAGGTACCAGCAACCCTTTCCTAGTGCAGACGCGGGCAGATGGCGAAAGGAGTGCAGTGGTGTCGGTGAGACCGGCGCAGTAGACCGACACAGCCGTTGACGAGTTTGGAGGCACTTTCGTATCGTCTTGGACGCGGACCTTGCTCATTGCCGATGGACTGTCTGTCGGCGTCAAATGTGAGAACGGTGAGAGTTCGATTTCGGCTGGTGCGCAACGAATTACGGCGTCGTGGCGAGAGAGGAAATCCCATCCCAAGATGACGTCGTGAGAGCATGCCGCAATTATGATGAACTCGACGTCGTACAGATCATCCTGAATGACGACGCGAGCGGTGCATACTGCTCTGGGATGAATACTCTGGGAGCTCGCGGTACGAAGGGACATCCCAGAAAGTGGCGTCATCACTTTTAGAAGTAAGCGGCAAAGTTTTGCGTCCATAACGGATACAGCGGCTCCAGTATCGATAAGGGCCGATGCGCGAACACCGTCCACAAGCACGTCGATTACATTCGATGGACTTCGCTGAGGGCTTTCACAGTTCGATAGCGTCGCAGCCCTTGCCTCCTGGACTGCGACGACTAGTTTTCCTGCTCTCGTGCGACCGAACGTGGCCGCATGGGTGACAGTGACCGACGTCGGGGAGACGGAGAGCGGCGAGTAGCTGGAGGTGGGCGTGACGTCGGCGACATAGGTGGAGGTGGGTCGTAGAATGCACGGCTTGACTGGCTGGTGACAGGTGACGCGACTCGAGGCGGCTGCACGCGTTGACAATAACGTGCCACGTGACCGGCGTAACCGCAAGCAAAGCAGATGGGCCGGTTGTCGGGGGTGCGCCATCGGTTCGCCGGGGTAGGTCCTGGCCATGTCGCAGTACGACGGGTCGGCTGCTGAAATGACTGCATAGTGGGCTGCAGTCGGGGCCGAGGCATGGCATCATCATATGTAGCCGGCACACCCGCCTCAAAGAACGGAGGTCTAGCGGCGGCTTCGGCGTAACTCATTGGGGCAGCCGCAGGAATTACTTGGGGCGTCCTGGCGACAACTTGAGCGTAACTCTGAGGCGCAGGAGCCGGAGGTTGCGGGTGGTACTCAGGCATGACCTCCGCAATTTCCTGCTCAATCGCTCGGCGGAGAGGAGGAAGAAGGGTGGTCGACGACTGTTGAACGTGCGGCGGGTGGGCAAAGGCGAGGAGGGAGATCTGGCGTGCAATTTCCTCCCGCACGAATGACTTGACTTCTGCCAGCAACGCGGCCTGGTCAGATATTGCCGCCAAGCCAGCAAGCTCTGCGTCGCGTGATGGGGAGCGACGGGTCATCGAACGCTGCCGGCGGAGCTCCTCGTAGCTCTGGCAGAGCGTTATGACCTCGGCCACTGTGCCAGGGTTTTTGGCGAGCAGCATGGGGAAGGCATCGTCGTCAATGCCTTTCATTACGTTCCGGATCTTGTCAGACTCAAACATGGTTCCGTTGGCCTTCTTACACAAGTCGAGGACGTCTTCGATATAACTTGTGAAAGATTCACCGGCCTGCTGAGATCGTTCACGCAAGCGCTGTTCGGCTTGCAGCTTGCGAACTGCTGCGCGGCCAAAAACGCTGATGACGGCGGTCTTGAAATCGGCCCAAGTCGCAAAATCGGACGCGTGGTTGTTGTACCACAAGCTTGCTACGCCCGCGAGGTAGAATACCAAGTTGCTTAACTTGCCTTCTTCGTCCCATTTGTTGGGGATGCTGACGCGCTCGTAAACTGCGAGCCAGTCCTCCACGTCGGTGCTATCGGCGCCAGTGAAGATAGGTGGATCGCGTATACGGGGGACACCGGGACATGTGCTCGTTGTGAGAGGAGGCGTTTGCTGGGCGGCGTCTTGAGGCATGGTAGATGGCAAGGTACGGGATCGGAGCTCCAGAGGCATTGAATGGGAGCAGAGCACTCTCCACCAAATTGTTAAGGTGTTTAATAGACAGCACTCAACGACAATGAGTAATGGCGACAGTCACGGCAAGGCACGAACTCCCTGCGCGAGCGGCGTTCTTTCTTCAAGCAACCAAAGAGGACGACCCACTAGAAGGCGCTGGAAAGGGTAACCCATTACCATGTCCCAAGGCTTCTCTACAATATATATATATATATATATATATATATATATATATATATATATATATACATAGTTATACATATACGGTGCACGACTGCGTCGACGGCGACGGCAAAATTCAGCCGATACTGTCCATATAATTGCTATCGCAATAAAATGCAAAAAAAAAAAAACAACATAGGAAGAACTAAACGCGCGCTAAAAACCGTAAAAAAAATAGAACGTGGCCAGAAGAGCCACGACAAACGTATACTCACCTCTGCTAGCGGGCCGCAGCCAAGAAATTTATTCCCACAAGGGCCGGGACTGTGAAGAAGGTGGGATCGGGCGGGAGGGGAAGAGGAGCAGGAAGGGGAGGGAGAGTTTTCACGATATTTCAAAGTGCGCGTTTCCCATACCCCATATATAGGTCATTTCGGAAGCTGATTTCATGTCTGGTTTCGAAGAACATATGAATGCTGATGTCCGCAATGACTAAAATCAGGGCGCCGATTCTGAAACATTGAGTTTTGATTCCACGGCGACGTTTTAACTCATAGTAACCGCATGGGGAGCCTCACGAAAAAAAAAGAATGCGTGAGACCAGTCCCGTCTCTGGAGCTTACCCGAACAAAGCGCTATTAATCGTGATAGGCGAGAAAGTAGTGCGATTTAGATTTAGCAAAGTCGCAAAACCTTATTGCGTGCCGAGGGGGCGGGCCGCTAGAGGAAGGTCCACGACCGCGATTGACGCTACAAACGCACTCCCATTGGTTTTGATGCTAGGCAACCATCACCGCAGCTGCGAATGCATTAGCTTTATTTACGATCTCTACCGCGTGGCTAGTTGGTGGTTACAGGGCCTTCGCCTACATTTGTCCGCTTCTTCAATGTCTTGATTAAAATATCTAAGTAGAACGATTCTTGTGCCATTCTGTTGTTTAAACCACGCGACATGCGCGTTCTCATCAAATTCTCAATGTCCATTTTGCCAGTTCCTGAGTTGATACACGTAGACTGCAGATAAACATGATGAATACACATATACCCCGGCCCCTGTTGTGATGTTATGATGCGTGCGTGGATGCACCACATGTGATTCAGGGAGGGCCCACTTCATTATTATTCGTTATTGTTATCGATGTTGTTGTTAGTATTATTATTAAGGCCGCAGTGACGCCGTCCCAAGCGCCCATTTCGCCAGCTGCCGTTTGGTGGCCACTGTAACAATTTTTGTTGTTTATTTGAGGCTGAGAGCCTCTTACGATGATCACAACTTTTGCTTCACAACACGACGAGAGAATCAGGCCGCGCAAGGCTTGAAACCGTTTTAGTTAGGTGATGCAGGTTGTTTGCAGGTTGCTTCGATGTCGTAGCTAGGCTTTAGCTAGGTGAGGTTGGGTTGTTACTACGTTGATTCTCAGCGCAGATATGTTCGAGTTAAACCATAGACTGTCACAGACATGACACGGATGTCCGAATTCCCGAGATAGAACCTCGCGCTGAAACCAAGCGTTCGTACCTCTCATAGATCTACGGGTACGTCGTCGTTGGCACAGACCTTCCATCACTTCGGGGTGTTCTCGCAGCCGCCTTTGCCTTTCCCGTACCCTGATATTCTCTCCTTGTACGTACTGAGGGCCTTCGACTCTCCACCATCGCTTCGCAGCGATTTGTTGGGCTAACCGCTGCCTTCGTCCCTTTTAGTGCAAGCTGTGTGTAGTGGGATTTACCCAATTTCAGTGTCACATACCCGTTTATGATGATGCTAGTTTTTGGTACGCGGTGAACAAGGAACGATTTGCTAAACAGATTCGCTGTTAAATTGCCCTCTCAGTGTAGGGCTTCACTGTAATATCATTCTGACTACAAACGTCTGTGGTTATCAAACAGGTAGAACCATCTACGATTCATCACACACAAAATCAACTTATTTGTTGGTGAGAAACCCTCTCTCGCTAGCAACCGCAGCATTTACTGGCTTTAAAAGCTGCTAGCTAGTAAAAAGGCGGTGCGTAGGAAAATGCCATAGATGTTAATAAATACTTATATTTATTATTTATATACTAACGCCTCTAACCATGCATTTCAATGCTTCTTGGTGATCTGGTAGCAAAGTGATATTTGAAGTTTACGAAACCGGTGAAGCGATATCGCCTTCTTTTTTTCAGGGCCACTTATTCATCCGTACGGCGTCGAATGTGTCGCCTTTTTAAGTACGCCAGGCGCTGATCCAACGCATCCGGACATTCAATTCCTCCTCGTGACGCTCAATCCCACAACTCCTGAAGCAGGATACATAGCCGGTCTAGTAGGAATATCGCAGGTGAGTTCCAATTTTCACTTCACTCCCCAATTAACTCTCTTAAGACCTCTAATCGCGATATTAATGAGCGGGGCAGTTTGAAAATGTTACCTTTTCAAATGACTTCGAGTTGAGTGAACTCGGTTACAAGATTAATTACTAGTTTTGTGCGTTGCAGAACGCATGTAGTGTTTGAGGTATTGCATCGCTTGACTTGATGTTATTTGTAAGAGAAATTGCGTACTAATTCACCACTGTCGCATTTTAATTGCTGCGCTATGCTTGTAAATATAAGTTTAATTATATATATTACAGAAGGCAGCAGAAACGACATTGCCACGCTCATTTCTTTCTTTCTTTTTATTTTATCGCCCTTCAGCCACAAATTCAGCACCGCTTGGCGCTGGCCGCGCCGCAATGTTTGTAAAACGACAGGACTGTTTTAGACGGTTACAGTAAGGTTGCCCGTGCGTCACGATTAGTCGACCGCAACAGGAGCCCCAGCGATCACGCAGGAATTTTCGATCATTGATGTACACAAAAGGCGAAGCATTCTGACGAGGACCAGATTACCGAGGGCGAGCGACTGTGAAAGCCACTATCAGTGTAAAGCGTGTGTTGCTTGGATTACGAGAAGTTTCATCTTTACAGGCTTCTGTTTTGGGTCTTTCGCTGTCACAGCCACGTGAAACTATGTGTTGCGGTCATTATAATCAATTGGACCCGGTGGTTTTACGAGCGTCGCCACTCATGTTGAAAAAATTCGTGGAAGTGTATGTGATGTGACAAGTAGTTACTGATGCACTGTTCTCAGAAAAAAAGTTGCCTGTCGCTTCGAGCGTGCTTCATACCTCCGCGCGAAAGTACATCTGTGTCGCACAAAATAACTTATGCAAAATTAGTATCTAATAATTGGGTTTGAACGTCCGAAAACCACGATATGTTTATGAGAGACGCCGTAGTGGAGGGTTCCTGAAATTTTGACCACCTGGGGTTTAACGTACACTGAAATCTAAGTGTACTGCCCTCTAGTATTTTCGCCTCCATCCATAATGCGGCTGCCGCGGCCGGAACTTGATCACCTTTGCCACTAGGCCACCGTGGCGGGTTACAAATATAATCTTTCGAGCGATTACTGCGATATAATTGTTTTTCTTAATCTGAAGGCGCCGGTCGTCCATGACTGCGAGGGTTTATTCGTCTCGTTCCAACTTTAATTAATTTTGGTCATGGCGAATCATGACAAAATGCTGCATGTTTAACGTTTTCTTTTGAAAAAAAAAAAACAGATGTTTTCGCGAGGAATATAATCACATTGTGTGATTTACAAGGTCTTCTTGTAAAAAATACTGCGGGAACAAATAAACAGTGTTATTGTCACAAGATTGTGCCAAAGTTGGGTAAAGTAGCATTTTGACCCAATTGCAGGTTTATTCTCGCAATGTAGCAGTCCAAGTAAAATATGAGTTGTACATCGTTGTGTATTATGCTTGTTGCTAGTATATATACAAAGTATGAAAAGATTATTTTTGTTTTAAACGAGAAAAAAATGTCCGAGCTGAACAGCCGCAAGGTTGTTGGAAGTTCCTCTTTGCTTCGCATTCGCTGCATCCCCTTCTTGCGAAATGGCTGCAAGATTCATACACGCCCCAAAGACCACCATTCTTCGAATCACCGGCTCTTATGAAAGCTTCGCTAGAACTCATGTGTAACTAGAACTGACTTACACGCTAAACTTATACTTCACTGGTACTTTCTATGGGTCATTCATCTGGTGCGGAATCGAGTGGAAAGAATCATTAAAAAATTGCCTGCGCACAATTTGTACCGACATCAAATTGGTGCATGGTCTTCGGCGGCGTGGCACACGCATTGCTTGCATTCAGGTTATTCTACAGAGCGGCTTCGTTTGTTGCTGCCAGCGTCGGCACGGGGTGTGTTTATGCATATCACGGCGATGCTGTACATGGCCGGGACATTCCGTCTGTTAGCGAGCTGGAACGCACGCGCAAAGAAAATTGGGCAAAACACACTACTCAACACTGGTCCACTAAAAATCGAGGAGGCAACACTCGGCGTCCGACATCAACGTATTTGCCACGAAAGGAAAAGACGCTTGCCGCGGCATAAATGCACTCAATTCGAAAACCTTGGAGGAGCATGTACTAAATTCAAACGGGACCTTGTGGACAGATATCTCTGGCTCAGTCAAAGGTTCTCGTGTTCGACCGTGGTTTGAACTTCAGTGTTACCCCTGTGACGTGTACTAGACAGCTTCGCCGGTCATCCATCACCCTACAGTGAAATGGCTCCTCTTTCGTTTATTAATTTCGTGGGCATTCATTATAAGTCACAAAAAAGCGCATGCGTTTAGTACCTCGTTTACAACAACGCAATGAGGCAATTTTTGGAGTTGTTCAATGGTTCATAATTGAGCCCTTGATGATATTACCAGTACTTCTTGGTTTATAAATTTATTATAATGAAGTAATGAAATGTCAAGAAGAAAAAAAGAACTGCTGTCGACCAGTCCACTCTATTTGAAATAGTATTTTCTACGTCACACACTTGTTTCTTAGCGCTGATTATGTTTTCGAGTTCTGTTTCCGAACACGCTTGAAAAATGGCAGTGCTACGTCTTCATTGCGGAACGCAATCTTTACTTTTTTATGTATCCGTGTTCGAAAGCTGGCATCCGTCTCACAGACAATGTGTACGCGGTTTGAATGCGCAGAAACCCATTGACTGTACTTCATGGAAACAGTTCTACCTATATTATAAAATCTGCATGTCTATTACTTTTACTGTTGGATATTTTCAGATCTACGACAATTACTATAAGAAGAAGCAAGGGGACAACGTATTAATGATTATCCCAGTACTTCTTCGTCCAAAGTCATCAGGCTACATTCGGCTGAAGAGCACAGATCCTGAAGAATATCCTGTTATTGACCCTAAATTTTTTACCGATCCCTCAGACCTTGACACATTAATTGAGGGTAAGTATTCGAAAGGATTTCTTTTGTTTCGTTATCTGCTGCGATAGGAATGCGCCTAAAACGTTTGCAGAAAAGATGAACATGTGTTGATACGTGGGGAAGACCTTTGTGACCTACTGCTTGAAATGATCGTGCTGCACCCAATGTTCAAGGCAGAGAATATTTACTATTTCAAAGTACGGCGTAATGTACATGGAGACAAAATTTGTTATTGCACAGAATATTTCGTGAAATTTAAAAGAAGCTACGCATAAGGAGGTATACTATCATTATATGCTACTAGGCTGTTATGCATAGCTCCTGCCGTGAATGTTCGATGAGCTATCACTATTCACTATCCCACCTAAGGCCTCGCCATCTAGCGGGCATGCTGGAAGTTATAGATGCAGGTTCAGCCTTGACGCGCTCCACTGCGACACGCTATAAGGATTTGCCATGTACTTCTCAAATGGACTCCATGCCTCTGCGCAAGCCCGAAAGACAAAACAAAATCTGCAGCATGTTGCACAAAGGATAAATCATGTTTCACGCTTGTTGATGCATTAAATAAACTCCACGTAGAATGTTCATTGGGAGTTGTGTAATAGATGCGTAACCGCGGAGAGATTGTACGATGTATATTTTCCTCGAACGTTCTTTTTGGCGGCATCGGCCTCGTTGCTTTTATCTTGCTAAAGCTCGTCATTGTCTCGAATGGTGATTTGGTCCGCGAATCCCGTGACCACCGAAACGCGTATTTGGCATGATATTTTGCGAAATTTGACTTCTGCTAAAGTATGTAGAGTCCTCCACGTCGGCTATACATCTCGTCCTGCAGGGGGCCTTTATTCCACTACCATGGAATTCAAGGCGGACTTCAAAGAAAGTGTTTGGCTTGCTACATTTCTTGTGCAGCTGGCTACAACGCAGTCACATAGTTCATATATACTCATATTTTCAAGCGTGAGTGTCCATCACAATTGTTAAGAAACCACTTTCGAATCGTGGGGGCCTTTGTTCAAACCATAGCAACGGAGTGAGAGAAAGGGAAAGAGAACAATTCTTGTTGAAAAAAAACTTCATGGGGCGGGATTCGAGCCCGCGTACCTCGATTTGAAGGCAAGCGTCCTAACCACTCGGCTATGCAGGCATGCCAGCAGAGTGTAGCGTGGCCTTGTATAATACAGTGTAGCAAGGGGGTGGTAAAGGGAAGTGAGCGTGAGGATGAGAGATATGATGGTGAGGAGGAAAGAAAAGGGGGAAGGGAGAGTAAAGCGCAGTGCGGAAAGACTCAGAAAGACACAAATAAAGCGAAATAAATGCAGAACGCAAAATGGAGACAAAAAGAACATCAAGGAAAGGGAGAGAAAGAAGCAGAGAGACAAAAAAAAAAAAGAAAGAGGGAGCAAGCATCGCGTCATCTAGCGACCAGATACCGCACCACCCGGCCAAGATGCGCATGCACAATAGCTAAGCCACTCCCACCGAGACATCGCGCACAACCTCCGCTATATAGAGCTCCGCTCTATAGCCTGGCTATGTACTCCCGAGGAGGACGCCGCGCATTTCGAAATTGGGCGTGTCAGTCGACGGGGAGTACGAGCGGCTACGGGTCCATGCTTCGCTTTGTCAAGCTTTGCGCGACATAGTGCAAAAAGCCCGCAATTTTTTAAACGAAGCTTCTATGAGTTCAAGATTTCAGTGGTGGTGGCGACGGCGGCGGTGGCGGCGGCCCAATTGGCGAGAAGCCCGGCGTCGGCGACTGTACAGAAATGCGAGGAGCGTCCACAAATAGGCACTCGAAGATGCACTGGTCCCATGCGTATACGTAAGCACCGTTTTGCAATAACTGATGCCCTCTCGATCGGGGTCTTCTCGACGATCAGCCGTTTCTCACATGAATACCTGGTCTTTTGTCGAGGTCACTTGTCAGTTAACGTTCCCACATTGCATTGTTTCCTTTATTTGTTGCACGTTGTTTCATGCATGACTGTGGTAAGTTCTCGTAGCAAGAGAATTGTTGCGCTGCTGAGGCACGTGTCTGAAGATCGAATTCCCAGCATGCAGGAAGAAGTTAGGACAGAACATTGCGCATGTAGTTGAAAGAAAGAAAAAAAATGGTAGGTGACGCACGCATACGCCCATCCTCGCCTGACCCCATTTCCACGTTAGGGGAATGATTCTTAATCTTCTTTTAACCATTTGCTCAGGATGACGTAACATGACCACGTAATATCATGGCGTCATTAGTGACCTAGGCCGGGTGGGTCTTAGCATCACTTTATATGGTCGGCAATGTTTAGCTCAAAGCGTCGCGCAGTGAGACATTTGAGGCTTTTGTCTTTAAAAAATTCGGCATATCGGACGTACCGTGAGAATCGATGTTATGCGAAGCATGGGCGGGAAAGCGACTGTGACGTAATTTTGCACATTGAGCGCTAAGCAAGACGGAATGACGCTAGAGAAATGTTCAAACAGTATACGCACACATATGTTGAAGAGTCGCACATGTGTTATATAACCGGTTGTTTACAGTTCCGCAACGAGGCCAACAGCAACATGGGTGTTATCAACACCAGACACGGTAACCTGATATCCAGTGCACAGAACTTGTTATCGAATCCGTTCGTGATCGCAGTTATGAGGTGTCTAAGTGTAGTGAAATGCAAGGTGTAGTACAGCTGGTGCAAATCGTGGATGCCTCTTACGAAGATATTAGGGGCGAAGCTCCTTAAAGGGACACTAAAGGCAAATAAAAATTTATGTCAGAGTGAAAGCCCAATGTATGACAACTTCTAAAACGGCAATATTATCAACAGCAGTGCCCTACTTACCGAGAAATTAAGCTAAATGTATAACATGATGAGCGCCACGAGTGGGACATTTTCGAAGTGATCCCGATGACGTAGGGAAGCCGGCCTACAATAAATCACTAGTAATCAAACTAGCAGCAGTAAAAAAAGAACATTCCGAGCATCAAAAGACGTAATAAAATGCTGTTTGTTCGTTTCCGCTTGATTCATGGAAAACAAAACCTCCGTGGCGTTGCCACGGGGCACGGCGCGCGTGGTTCAAAGGTTTCGTTTTCGCCGAACTGTGCCTCGCCCGTCTCAGTGGTAGTTTCGGGATCGCGTACTGCCGTGCGTGTTTTGCGCGCTCGTGAAAGTCGCTCCGACAGAAAGTTCGACAAAATGCCGCATGCGTGTGATATTGCCGGATGCCCGAATGGTGCACAACGCCAGTGCTGCAGCAAGGAAACCGGTGTGTCTTTTCACTGGGTGCCGCGGAATGAACCCTTACGCTCGAAGTGGCTTAGTGTCATGCCATTGCGCCAGTGTGCTAAACAGTCAAAACCTCTACGTGTGTGCTCGCTGCACTTTCGTACTGAGGATTACGAGACCAACCGCAACTTGGTGACGGCTTTGAATGTGCCCATCCGAGCAAGTCTTTGCCGCAGCGCCGTTGTTGCTACTGTGGGTCCCGCTACTTCCGCTCGGCTGCTACTAGTGTCGGCGGCCGCGCTGTAAAAGCGGGCAACGTTGGGCACGGCAGCAGTGACGTATGAGAGTCGTATTTTCAGGCGGGAGATTTGAAGCACGCTAACGCCATGCGGACCACTAAAAACGTGATTTTATTTCAAAATAAGCACTTCCTTGGCACAAAAGCAGCACTACGAGGTTTCTGGACCGCTATTTCAACAATCAACGTCGACTTAATATTTGCCTTTAGTGTCCCTTTAAAGCGGCACCCGTTCGTCCATCGTAGTGCGTAACCAGTCGTAACACTAGTACCAGATCTTGACCTCCAAGGTGGTGCCGGTGAGAGATTTATCTTGTGCGTTGTTGAACAATAAAAAATTCGCAGCGTGCGCGTTAACTAAAAGCCGAATTCTTCTGTCTCTCATTCCCCATTAGCAGCCATTGGCATGTTCCAGTAGGAAACGTTAGTAGAAGTAGAAGTGTAAGTGTTAGCTAAAAGCCGACTTCTGTCTCTCATTCACATTAGCAGCCATTGTTTACCTCCAAGGTAGTGCCTGGTGAGATTTCTCGTGTGCGTGATTAAACAATAAAAATTTTGTTCAAAACGCCGTTGATTGATGAAATAAACCAACGAAAGGCGCCAGATGTTTTCTAAAAGCAAAACGAAAAGACGCCAGATGTTTCTAAAGCAAAACGAAACGACGCCAGCTGCTTAACGAAAGACACCAGATGTTTTCTCAAGCAATGGTTTTCTAAACAATGAAAATTCACAGCGTACATGTAACATTAAAGTGAGCTGCAAGTCGTCATAACTCTCATCGAACCTTTAGTATAAACGCGCCCGATCTCACGTCGGTGATGATGTACTGGGCAGCATTCACGGAAGATTCACGGTTTACCGATGAACCTCCGCAGCTTCGCCCACTCATCATCATTCACTCCGTCAATATGCTGTGATTTTTTTATCTATGACGCCTCCTGTCTTGGACCTGGCAATGAGGTCTTGTGATGCCCTGTTCACATCCAAGCTGTCTTTCATGCAGGCGTTATTGGGTTTTGATAAATCAATGTTGAAGTCACTGGTAATGATGAGGGGCATGGTCCCGGCGGCAGAGTTCCTGTAGAAAGCATTGACCGCGGTTTTTGCGTGTTCTGTCTTCAGCTCCGCCACTTTCTTTGCGTCCGCCGCGGTGGTGCCGCGGTTATGATGCTCGGCTGCCGAGCCGATGGTCGCGGGTTTGATCCCGGCCGCGACAGTTGCATTTCGCTGGAGGCGAAATGATAAAGGACTGCGTACTGTGCAGTGTCAGTGCACTTTAAAGAACACTAGTGAACGCTGGTTAAGCAGTGGCTAAAGAACACTGGAAGAATGGTGAACATTTCCGGAGCCCTCCACTACGACGTCCCTCAGAATGACATCGTGGTTTTGGGATGTAAAACCTCAACAATTCTTATTATTATCACTTTCCTTGCGAGTCAATGTGTATGTTCGCGGTTACTGTGTTGATTGAGACTGTATCACCTGTGGCACACACCCGCGTAACATGAACGCTGGTATGCGGGTATGTGCCACACGTGACTGAGAGAAAGTGTTTAATGACGTACGCGACAGGTGTTAAATGCGAAGCATTTCTTAGCGAACCTAAGACACTTCGGTCGTTTGTGTCTATCTATCTATCTATCTATCTATCTATCTATCTATCTATCTATCTATCTATCTATCTATCTATCTATCTATCTATCTATCTATCTATCTATCTATCTATCTATCTAGCCGTCTACGTCTGGGCGTACTCCTGGTCGTCTCCATAACTTATAATATACCAAAATTGGCATAGCAGGGGTTCAGTGTATGAGGAACCCGATTCACTGGTCATGACATGAATAACGCAAAATACCTGTCGCGTACGTCCTGAAACCCTTCCTCTCAGTCAGGTGTGGCACATGCCCGTATATTAGAGTTCATGTTATGCGGGTATGTGCCACAGGTGATACAGTCTCAACCAACACAGTTAACGGCGAACAAACACATTAACACGCAAGGAACGTAAGAGTAATAATAATAATTGTTGGAGTTTTATGTCCCAAAACAGATATGATTATGAGAGACGCCAAAGCGAAGGGCTCCGGAAATTTTGACCAGCTGGTATTTAACGTGAACCGAGATCGCAATTGCACGGGCATCTAGCATTTTGCCTTCATCGAAATGCAACCGCTGCGGCCGGTATCGAACCCGCGACCTTCGGGTAAGCAGCCGAGCACCACAACCGTTACACAACCGCGGCCGATGCAAAGAAAGTGAGAGAGCTGAAGACAGAACACCCCTGGAAAACGCTCAGCTACCATCCACTCGTCCACGTGGTATGCAACTTGAACCACTTGGCTTACAAAAAAAACCGTGGTGAAGGCTTCCCTACAATAAATCTGCCGAGAGAACCAGGCCTCTCATCATTACCGGTGGTTTGAACATTGATTTATCAAGAGACAACAACGCCTGGTTCCTATACTGCGTGAAAGACCGCTTGGATGTGGACAGGGTATCAAAAGACTTCGCTGCCACTTCCAGGACAGGAGGCATGATAGATCATTTCCTCGTAAGAGGTATCCAGTATTTCCACCAGCTGCACTATACCTCGCACTTCACTACACTTAGACCGGTTACCCTGCTGGCGCTCACACTGATCACGGCGATGATGACCTTGATGAAGAACTTTCAAGAACCCCTCCAACACATACACACAGGTTCGTGAAACGTGCGTGCGTTCTCCGCCATAACGGACAAGTATAAGCACAACAACTGTAACAGAACTGTAACAACTGCAAGTGTGACTGTGACGTACGTGCAGAGCGCCTGCGCGTGCCACTCGGCAGCGTACCTTGTATCTAGGGAAACTTTCATAAATGAAGCTTAGTTGCGAGTAACGCCTGTCCTGTGAATTGTATTCTTTATTTGTCCTGTTCGGATTCGCGCTATCCAGTATTGAAGAATATAAGCACAACATACCATTTTACCGCGTCTCGTGTTGGTAACACCCATGTTGCTGTTGGCATCGTTACGAAATTGTAAACTGGTTATATATTACATATGCGACTCCTCAACATAAGAGTGCTCGTATACCACTTCCACATTTCTATAGCGTCGTTCCGTAAAGTTTCGCTCAGTGTGAAAAATTACGCCACAGTCACCATCAAGCGCATGCTTCCCACAACATCGATTCCTACGGTACGTGGGATCTGCCGATTTTTTTTTTTGCGTTATTCATGTCATGACCAGTGAATAATGTTCTTCATGCACTGATCCTCTGCTAGGTGAATTTTCGTATATTACGACCTATGGAGGCGACCAGGTGAGCGTCCAGACTTCAGCGGCTAGATAGATAGATAGATAGATAGATAGATAGATAGATAGATAGATAGATAGATAGATAGATAGATAGATAGATAGATAGATAGATAGATAGATAGATAGATAGATAGATAGATAGATAGATAGATAGATAGATAGATAGATAGAAACGGCCAATGTGCCTGAGGTTCGCTAAGAAATGTTTCGCATTTAAAACAATGCCCAAACATTTTTCCTTCGTCGAAACACAACAACGCGTCGTTTGTACGTTTCTCAAATGAATGAGACGATTGGTGACAGAGTACGACATGCATTAGAGTGTATTGCAAACCTGCGCAAGGAAAAAAAAAGTGACTGACACTCTGCTGATCTGTAAAAAGTAATTAACTCGCTACTACTTCTTTTTCCCGGGGGAGTAGATCAATCATCTTTCTGGAATATCATGCAGTCATCTCGAATAGCGGATTTGCTTTCATTTAGGCAAGCGCTTTAAAAAAATCATAATTTCCGATTTTCAGAGCGTGACAAAGCAACTTCAGTGGACTGCTATCACAACTCAAAATCTTTCACTGCGCACAAGTGTTTACAAGACGCCTGATACGCGCGCCGCGACATCCTATAATCTGAGTTTGTCGTCAGCGCACGGTATCACGCACGCACGTTCTGAAGGCTCAGAGTTCCGGTTCTAACTGGCTTACACGTGCGTCATAGAAATAAATCGCAAAATGTTGGCCGTGACCACCTTGATGTTTGTTTTGCCCGCGGCCTCCGCAATTGCTGTAGCTACGTCAGAGGCCGCGGTTTTGCCTTTGATTGTACCCGACTAACGTGTACACGCACATGTCGCCGTTTGCAGTATTTGCAAACGGAAGGCAACAATTGAGAGACCATTCGAGGATGCGTAATAAAAAAGTCCAATTTACAGAAAGCGATTGATGAAGGCGAAAATCGCCGGGACCATTCCTCCCTGATAAAGCGGGCGTTGTACAACTGATCGTAAGATACACAGCTAAGTAAATTAATTGTGTAAGTTGTTCATCGCTTTGGCATTAAGTATGTAAGCGATTTTAAAAACTTAGGTGCTAGAGAACGGACGTCCGAAAGCTTGCCTCGAACTCGATTTCGTGCGATGCTCGCTTGCGTGTTGCGAGTCGTACTTGCGAGTTGCAGCGTGCCGGAATAACTTAAACTTCTTTTGCATTGCGCCCGCAGTTCACTTTGATGAGCTCAATACTTTGTTGAAGCGTGGATTGCCGGAAAAAGCTTTCTAGGTCCTTGATTTTCAGGAAACTGCGCCTCGACACCAACAAAAAAAGGGGGAGGGTGTTATATTGTGGTCTATACTCATTGACTTGCGGACGGCTCTCTTTGTACTACCCTGTGAGCGCCAGGGCTGCGATGAGGGCGCTGGTGGTGGCGTTTTCCGCAGCTTCGCCTGGGAAGAGTCTGACATCTATACACACCATTGCGCGCCCGCTAATTTGTTTGCCCCTTCCTCGCAAACACCTGTACTCGCAAACACACGCGGACGTACAGACACAGGGGTCAGACGCGCCCTCCCCCCCACCCTCCATCGCTTTCTCCCCCATAAGAAATGAAATACTGGCTACTCCCATGAGGCAGACAGCCAGCAAATTGCAGTACATAAGATTGTCTTTATAACAGTGCCTCCAGACGGTATGTCAGCAGGGTAGCAAAATGTCACACGGCCCCTTCTGCATTTGCGTATGACGACTGCAAGGCGAAAACCACTTTTTTTTCTTCCCAGTCTAATGTATTGATCCCACCCGAAAGGTTTCCGCATCCTACGTGATTGTGAACTGCCCTTGCGTTCTGAGGAAGTGGAAGCTATCTACCTCACATTGATATGCAGTGCCTCCATGATCGGCCCACTTTGCAGCAAGCGACAGTATCGTGTGATGACGGTATCACATGACGTAACGTAATACTACGTCGTGGTGACGTTATGATGGCGGCACAAATTTTTTCAACCGGTTACGTCATGATGACGTCCCATGGTGACGACATCACATGATTATTTTCAGATCAGTCGTGTTGACGCCATCGATGTCGATGGTCACTTTTCGCGTTTCGTGAGGCATCCAAGGTTTCGTCTTAATAATGTTAACAAAGTACATGCGGATGCCCGCCCACTTGCATTAAGTACCTGCATTTACTGTCTATAATGATTATAGTCAGACCATTTTTCAGAAGGATGTATTGCCTTTATATTCACGGGCTTGTTCTATATCAAAGCTACACAAGTAGGCATAACGTGCTCTGAAGTGCTTGTCATACGCAATCTCGGGCCCTTTTGTGCCTAAGTTTTATCGACGGTACTTACTAGAACTGATATTTTGTTTGGAAGCGTAACGACATAGGGATGGGTATCACCTTTGCGTTTATTCAGGCGGGTTGCATCTGATTTAACCGCATATTTAAAGGGGTCATGAAGCACCCCTTGGGCTGATTGAAAAAACACATCCTGCGGAAAGCTGACACGGCTATGAACTGCTCTGCCAAATATTACAGTCGTGCGCGCCGCGTAATGGCCACAAGCGGAGCGCGAAGTTGCCGTTTCCCCAGGCACCCTCTTTTCAAACAGAGGCCGGTTCTCACTCTCGTCGGTGGGCGGGGCGTCTGTCCGCTGTACGTAGCAAGAGCCATAGCATGCTTATTGGCCGATAGGCGACGTAAATCGAGAGCGGCGTTCGGATCAGATGCGCTTCTTGCCGCGGGGTGCCACCACTTGCCGGCGCCGCACTCCTCAGTACACGGTAGCCGCACTCGCGCAAGCGAATCACAGCGGGAGAGCGATCGCGTTTCATGACGCGCGCTGGCGTAACTTCTTTCCCCCATGCCATCCCTCCCTGTCTAGCTTCCAGTGCGCTCGCCGGCACGAGAAAAGAGAGAAAGCGCTGGGAGCGTGCGCCAAACCCCCGTAACTCCGCTGATTCTTGACGGATTCGAGAAATTTTTGCGGCAATCGATTCGGGAGGCAGTACACTCCGATACTGAGGCCATTAGATCATTACTTGGAAAAGTGGTTCATGACCCCTTTAAACAGGGAAATCAGCTTTGGTTGTTTGATAAGTTCTGGCGCGCGCTTCCAGCATGTTACAAAAAGTCAAGGGCTATAGTCAGTGGAGGCCTGGGCACTACTACTACTACTACTACTACTACTACTACTGCTATTACTACTACTACTACTACTACTACTACCATCAATAATAATAATAATAATAATAATAATAATAATAATAATAATAATAATAATAATAATAATAAAAGTAATTTTAAAAGAAAAAGAAGCCGGAATTAAACGCGTGCCCAATCAGTGGCTTATACTTCGAACCTCTGATTTCAAGTAAGCTTTCTACCTCGAGTCGCTTGACTAATCAAATAGCCTTTTGTGCTGCTGGTCCATTAGTTTAACCCGAGTTCTAGCCTTGTTTATAAGGACCTCTTAAGCGAGTCTGCATCGTGGACATCATGCTCCCTCACACAAGGTCGCTACAAGACGCGCAGGAAGACGCGTAGAATAGTGCTAAGCCCAGCATTGGGTGAAAAATCCCGACGCCAAGGCCCTGCACTCTATGTAGCTTCCAACAGAACACTCTGGATCTGCTGTATTTTTGACATTTCTTTAGTAACTAGAGGTTCACAGAATGCTATAGGAAAGTGTGAAGGAATGGAGGAGAAACAAGTACGGTCGGCTCACTGTTGCTTGCACTACCCCGTAGCCACCACGATATTAATGAGAACTAACAGACAATAATGCCAAGCAAAGCACAGGAGACGTTACTTGTAATATTTGGGACATAAATGTGAAGAAATTAAAATGGACGATAATATAACTTGCCACCGGCAGGGACCGAACATGCGACCTTCGAATAACGGGTCCGATGCTGTACCACTGAGCTACGGCGGCGGTCATCCCCCCGTCCACTTTATAGGGTATATATGTGCATTTCAAACCTAGGAGTGTTAGCGCCGATCGCAACCATGGCAACGAGTGTGGAACACTCTTTTTCTGCCTTTTGGTGTCACGTAGCACGTGATCTTTCTACGAGCTGGCAGCTCACCAATAATCCCTCGCATACTACCTGAAGGCATCAAGTCTCCCAGAAGGAGACCCTTGCTATAAATGAGAGAAAGAAGATGGCTTTTGAGGGCTCCTTTTTCTTTGTTAGACACAATATTAATGAGAACTAACATACAATAATACCAAGGAAAGTACAGGAGATGTTACTATAATAATTGGGATATAAGTGTGAAGAAAGTAAAGTGGACGAAAAGATAACTTGCCGCCGGCAAGGACCGAACCTACGACCTTCGAATAACGCGTCCGATGCTGTACCACTGAGCTACGGCGGCGGTCATACCGCCGTTCACTTTATAGAGTATATATGTGCATTTTATATGTGCATGTACATTTTATATGCGCATATATGTATATTTTGTATGTGCACTATATATGTACATCTGTGTCAGCTGCCAGCTCGTAAAAAGATCACATGCTACGTGAAGCCAAAAGGCAGAAAGAGTGTTCCACACTCGCCGCCATGGCTGCGATCGGCGCTGGCTAACACTCCTAGGTTTAAAATGCACATATACACCCTATAAAGTGGACAGGAGGATGATCGCCGCCGTAGCACTGTGGTAGACATCGGATGCGTTAATCAAAGGTCGCAGGTTCGGTTCCTGCCGGCGGCAATTTACCTTTCGTCCACTTTACTTTCTTCCCATTTATATCCCAATTATTACAAGTAGCCACCACAAGTAAGATATGGAAAGGACACACGTATGCCGAACACTGTCCGCGACAAAATCAAATATAGCAGCCAGCCAACAAGCGAACAAGCAGGTTACGTGCAAGAAATGCTTCAATATGGAATAGTCTTGACTTCCGGACGGTGTACATCTCAGCATTGGTGAAACTGCAATAACCTGCTTTGTTCTAAGCGCTTACTTATCAACATAAACAATTGAGTAATACCAAAGTTCCTAAGCTAGGAGCCATGAAAAAATCCGTAAACAGGGGGTGGCACCCACTCACCCCCTGTTTACGGATTTTTCATCGCACCTTCCATCTTCCACTTCCTGCCGTTTTTTGGATTAAGCTAGGAGCCGTCATGTGACAAATGTTTTGGAATATAGTTATTGCGTGCGCTCATACTTTCAGGCTCCAAGATTGCCGTGCAGACGCTGACTACGCAGGCCATGAAGAATGGCAACGTCACCATTTGGGATGTCGCCCTGCCTGCGTGTGAGTCGGCAGGACCCTTGTGGAGCGAACCATACCTGCGTTGCTTTGTGCAGCACACATCACTCAGCGGTTGGCACCCTTGTTGCACTGCCCCGATGGGGACGCATTCTCAGGCTGTGCTGGATCCACGACTCAGGTGCAAAGAAGTAGAAGTGTATTTATGCGCATATTTAAAAGACAGCGTGCGAACGAAGACCATGCAACGTGGATAAAATAATGCGAATGAAACGGTAAACGAATATAAGACAGAAATGTACAAATGTCCTAGTTTTTCAAACAGTCCAGAAACAGGACGCCGCGAATAGACCAAAAAACAAAGGCGCTGACTTCCAACAGGCTTTTATTGCCCTAACGTGAAATGTATTGTCAGAGAAAGGGAAGACACGTAATAAACATGCTAAAAGGGATGACTAGGGATTGCAGGATTTTGAAGATGTTAATATTGCACATATGCGATTTGCTTGTCAAGTAACAGGATGGACGGTGAACTAACGCATGAAGGTACCCGACTGATAATGGTGAATCTCGCGCGTGCGCTGGTCCGAGTACTTTCTAATGACGGTGACTTGAGTAAAAATTGGCAGCAACGTGGGCTGTAATGCAGCGCCACCTTGCTGCTCTGTTTTTGCTTTACGTTGTTTGCGTGCTCCCTGAGGCGATAATTAATGCAGCGTCTAGTTTGCCCTACGTAGGAGCGGCCGCAGCTCAGAGGGATGTCATATACGACTACCTTCACGCAGCTGGTAACGGGCGTCTGGCGTTTCTTCTCGCATGCTTTCTTCGGAGGTTCATAAATGGTGACCTTCTTTCATAAGGCACTGAGCTTTCCTGGGGCCGAAAATACAACTGAAAGCCCCGCTCTGCCTGCCGCCTTCTTTCATAGGCGGGACACTCCATGCACATACGGAATGACAGCTAGCTTCCATTTGTCGACCTCTGTGCTTATACCGGGTCTTTTTCCCTTTTCGAATCTCGATTAGCATGTCCACTGCCAGCTCAACCAGGAGAGATCTCGGGAAACCTGCTGGCAGCAGCCGTTGTACTTCTCATTTAAAAGCCATTTCAGTCTCGTGTGTGCATGATCTTTGCAGTTCTTGGCGATTCCCCTCTTCACAAGCTTTGAGTGGGCTGGCGAGACTGGCAAGAGGCTTAAACGTACCCAAGGCAGGCGCCTCCAAAACGAAGGAGTGTGTATCGGCTCCTGCCTTGCACCTGTACTATGTGTGCGTAAAAAGAAGCCCGCTCAACCACCATTTTCAAGTACAAATATCTATAATTATGCGACCGCCCAATCTTCATTTTTGCACATATGTCTCAAACATTAGAGAAGCCCCTGAAGGACGAATAGTTCAGCTTATTAATACTCGAGAAGAAATATAGTTACTGACCAAGTCTGATGCAATTATCTGACGTTTCGGAACCGTATATGGGCTCCTTTTTCACTGAGTTTGACTGGAAGTCGATGTCAATTATGTAGCCAGTAGGTGACGTAAAGAGCGTGCGTAAACGGCATGCATAGTCCCTGTTGTAGCTGGCGTCGACTGAATGAATAGTGAATCTAGAAGCAGGGATCTTTATTTGTAGGAGGTCTTATAGCACTACAGGCGCGAAAAAGTAACAGAATATGTTTAAAGGAAGCTGCAGAGCGGTAGTACTCTCCACTTTCCTTTCCATCTTTCTTTCCCTTTCTCCCTCTCCTTAATATAAGGTAGGAAAATGGATACTACAATTTTGATTCACCTCCCTGCCTTTCTCTCATTTTATTATCTATCTCTCTACACCACTGCAGCAATGCTACATTTATGCAGGCGTGGAATGCGCACATAAGCATTGGTTGCCTGCCCTGCTTTGGCACATTCATATGATTGCAGATTTTACCAACTTTGTCCACGTAGACACTTTACCATTTGGATTTCTTGCGTGGCTGAAATAATGGCAGCCCCAGCGATGACACTTGTCAGGCTACGCCAGAAAGCAGGGAATCTTGCGGATACCATTCGGAAAGTTTTGTCGCTCGAACCATCTGGAGTGCTGTAATTTTTTAAGCAGTCAATATTTTTATAATGACTACGCCATGTTGGTATATATTATTGATGGCGAAGCGCTAGAAGCAACCGAAACTATTGAAGAACAGTAATTTTTTTCACACACCCATAGCACAGATATGCCTTTGATGTTCCCTTCTGCTCGTGTAAAATACTGATGTATTTTAAGGGCATGTCCCTGGTAAGGACTCTGAAGCTTTCGTACGAAACGCTTCGGAGTTCCGCATCTAACGTTAGTCAATTCGATATAACTTGCAGGGTACTTGGCGGCGTGAAAAACTTACGGGTTGTGGATGCTTCATCGATGCCTTACCTTATCGCTGGAAACCTTAATTCACCACTAATGATGATGGGTCACCGAGCTGCTGCCATGATTATGGAAGACAACTCGCAGTGAGCTCAAACAAAAACAAATAAAAGTCAATATCGAAAATTGTGCTCAGTGCTCAATTTGCAAGTGCCCAGACATTTGAAGGATTGCGGAAGTACACACCAATCATTTATGCATCACTTCATGCTTTTTGTTGCCTTCCTTGATGTTACTAGTGTTGGAATGACGTAACACGTTTACACGATTGCAAAGTTATAGCTGGTGTATACTTGCGGGTCGACAATTTGGAAATGACCTCCTAATAACGTCTTTTCTGGGTTAACGATCACAAAAGCCTCAAGTTGCATCCTCTTTGGCTTGGCATTGAGTGCAAGAGGAAAGATCAAATGTATATATGCTGTCCAAGTGCCATTTTCACGGCAAGTTTCACAGCCTTGTTCTATTACTACACCTACTACACGAAGGTGAAAATAGCATGTCATCTTGTGAGCCGCCTTATATCATCCCAGGCCGTGGCCTGTAGTTCATTGGCGACGCCCTCCACGATGTCTGGTGTCTCGCTGATCACAAGTGCCACGGGCATTCTTTTCCCATAATGACTGTAAAGTTATTACTAAAACAATTACACCATATCCACGGGTGAATGATGAAGAGCTTGGGCGAAGCTCCTGAAGCAATCATGGTTACACCGTAAAATGTTCAGTGGTTTCGCCCAGCAGTAACCAAAGCGATACGCCGGTTCGATATTTTTTCCCTGTTTTTCTTCTTTTATTCTTTTATAGTTTTTCATTTTTTTTAATTTTCTTTTTTTTCATTTCCTACTTTTGATTTCATTTTTTATTTTAATTTTTTTCTATCTCTATGGGACAACGCCATCTAGTATATCGTCACCCAACTGCGGTTTGCATGCTGCTGCGGATGATGATGATGATGACTTGATGATTTCTGTTGTCTTCCCCTTTATACCGGGGGGCACGTTTTAGTGTCCTGACCGGAACGAGAGACAAATAAATTTAAAAAAAAGGAAAAAAACGAGAGAAGAAAGGAAAGTCACACCAGATCCATGAACATCACAATTGTGCACTGTCTCCCTGACCACCACTGTAGAAACCTTGCTTTTGTTATTGCTGTCGCTGCCAGGGGGTGCACGTTGGTATCCCGGCTGCCGCCTCCACCCGGTGCGCCGCAGTCTTTCAGAAAGCCGAGTGCCTCCGGTAGTGTGGCGCCATCTGTCTGACGAGGGCACAGGCGTTCGCAGTGAAGCACCAGGTGTTCAATGTTCTCCTCGTCCTTCCCGCATGTGCTGCACTACACAGTGCCGTCAGCCAACGCCAGGTCGAAGTGACGCCGATACACCCGAGTGCGGAGCGCTCCACGGGCCTCAAACAGAAGCGCACTCCCGACACTATTGTCGTATAATCGTTCGGCGGAGATGGTGGTCTTGTGAGCTCTGTATAGGGCCAGGCTAGGTTTCTTCTCCATAGCCGCCTGCCACATCGGACGTCTCAGCTTCTTGCACACTATTCCGTACTCCTACTGCCCATTTTCTCTCACTGTCCTCCTGGACGGGGTCAGTAAAAAGGGAATACTTGCAGCACAGATTGTGGAGACGCCTGCGCCATGGTGTGTTCATGCCCTTGATAGCTGTGTATCTAAATACACGACGGGCCCACCGCTGGTTGTTCATGAGGCGAAGACGGCCTTAGTAGGCCGCCTTGCTCCTTGCCTCGCGTGCCTCGTAACTTAACCATCCGAGGTCACCTTGTACAGCTTCAACAGCTACACGTCCATGACACGCCAGCGCCAGTCGCCCAACCTCACGCTGACCTCTTTCCAACTTCTGGCGTGTTGCTGCGGACAGGCAGATGACGGCGTTGGCGAATGTCAGCACTGGCACATGTACTGCCTTCCACAGTTCGCGCAGAGGTTGCATCTCTATGGAACAGCGTCATCTACTGAAAGATGCGGGAGACGCAACGGAGGGGACACGCCGGATGGAGCGACGAGCGACCAGGTGATGCTATAAGGCTCCGCTCCTAAAACACTAACGCACCTTACGAGTGCGTATAGGCGCTGACCCACGCCAATATTTCTCAATCGTTCATGCCTGCAATATTGTAGTGTAGGTCGAATTACAGTCGCCTTTACATAGTATCTGTTCATTCTCTCGTGTTATAGGTTATGTTATATTCGCTTCCGTGAACTTCCATGAACTTCCGGAACATTATAGGTGCGGCCTCAAGTGCAGGCCCTCGCTGGCTACGGCTGATCGCCGGACATGGCAGAAAAGTGCGAACTGGACCTCCGGGTCTGCGCTGGCGAGCTGTGCCTCCTACTGCTCCAACTGACCTTTGATTTTCATGCCTAGGAACATATCTATATCCGTCACAACATCGCAGAAGCGCGATCGATTATTCAATTGGTCGCTGTCTGTGACTGTCAAACACATTGTTGCTGACTCCTCGAACAAGCAGTTACAGATTTCGCGCGTCAGCACCTCGGTCTGCACAACTAGGTGCACTGAACGCGGACTTCTAGAATACTTGAACCAAGCACATCGCACGATTATTGTTCAGAATCAGGGCAGCATTGGCGCGCATTATCCCGTATTAGTGCCTTAACCTGGTCGATCAAAACAATGGCACGTCGACTCCTAGCACCTGCAGATAAACATATCGAATAACTTCTCCTCGGATTTAATGACGAAGCACATCGTGCACCAACTGTTCGGAACCGCATATAGAAACTTGGTGCATCGTTGGCGCCTCTAACTGTACGAAAAGGAGATTGCGCGTTGGCTTCTCGGACTCCGCGGCCAAATACAGAGTGCGGAGACTCCTCATAAACTTAGACTCCCGTACTTCGTGAACACAAAAAATGCAGCAGACAAGCGCTGCTGGTGCAATTCAGGCGCACATAGAGCCGCACTAGGTAACGTTGAAACGTGTTAGTACAAAGTCCCCAGTGATGAACAACTGCATGTTATGTGGGCGTTCGGCATTATTAGCAATTTCTCAAGTAACCTTATGGCTCACTGAGAAGGCAGTTTACTGATCATGTCTTTTACTATGCAAAATATTTTTGGCGTAGCAAAGGCCCTTTGATGCTTTTCGTAGAACACATCTTGCCCATATCTGTGCTTTTCTTATATCTTACTGCAGTTGTGCATTCTACCGCCCCGTACATTGCTGTGGTGGAGTACAACCTAACGAGGCGCCGTCCGGTTCCGGTTCATCCGCGGGCGTTGCTTCGAGGAAGCCAGGAAATACATCTAGAGAGAGAGAGAGGGCACTGAGCTGCAGCGCGTATCAGGGGACGAGCCCTTAGAGGAAGGCATTCAACCCGTCTTGCACTGTGTGGGCCTCGCTGCCAGAGGGACGCCATGGAGGAGAAAAAAAGACCGGGAGGCGCGCGTATGGTACAATGAACGCGCACTGGTGGCCGAGGCTCTATGCGCACGCTGCCGGGCTCAGTTTGGCCTTGCCATATACTGACGGGTGAGGCGGAGATTGCGGAGATGCGACCGTATCTGTAACTGCAAGGCAAAACGGAGGATAAGTAATGCATTTTCGGCGTCGTGTACACGCATCGTAGAAACTGCACCTGAACGATGGCCTCACTCTGAGCCGTTTGTGCCACTTATCGCTACTGATTGTCTGCGCGTGCTCAATAGGCAAGTACACTCCTTATGTCTCGAAGACGCTGTCCCGAACGTTATCGGAAAGTCTGGCTGAAGATAACAAGAATCACCTTGGTAATCGATGCGATGAATACGAGAGAGCTGAGCACGCTGCATCATTTAACGCATCTGGGAAACACCGATGTCCGATCAATCATACCTGCTAATGCTGCCACCGTAACAAGAGCCATTTAGGTCACTGCCACTGACACTAAAACCCTTGTGTAGATGACGACTCACCAGCCACTGACTTTAAGGAGGAGGTCCGAAAGACACCCGTTTTTTAGTTGTATGACCGGTGACTCAGGCCGCGAATTGCCGATTTCCACCGGTTTGTGTACAGCAATATCTTCCACATCATCGTCATCTGCGAGCCGAACGTTGTGAACGCGATAAGACTCCCCGAATATGAATCGTTTATGTCGGGGAAGGAAGGAAGGAATGAAAAAAAACATGAAAGAAGGTAGGGAGGTTAACCAGGTACATGCCCGGTTGGCTACCCAACGCTGGGAGAATGGGAAAGAGGTGTATAAAGACGAGAAAAAGAGAGAGCGGGAAGGAGAGATGTAAATGATCATCAAATGCCCTGACGGGTTTATGTCGGGGGTGGTTGAATAAAGCAGTACGGTGCCGCTCTATATTAGGCGTCACCTGAATTACATTTTACATTCTGTACTGCTGATGATGATGATGACCAATATGTGGCCTGAACAGTGAAATGGGGGTCTAACCACTACCGTAACTACTATCGCGCGGAATGAAAACAATTAAACGAGATAAAAAATGTCTACGAACTTCGGCCACTCTTACTGCCTATCATCAACAACCAAGCATGAGAACGTCTAATAGCGGGTAAGGTTCCATGCCCTTGACCTCCCTTTTCAAGATCAAGCGATGTTGTAAACCTAGCCAACATATATACCAGTGGTGCGTGTTATTCTTTGCTTCCACCTACCACCTACCTAGTCATTGGTAAGCAGCCAGTCTGTGCTCTCGGCCACGGTTCTGCCGACAGTGATCCTGTTTGGGCGAAATGTGTGATGAGATCAAAACAAGAGCCGATTTTGGCGCCATAGTTGTCCGCTGCCGACGCCGCTGCCGCAGTTGTCTTTAACCGTCCTCGCGCGAAATAAGAAAATGAAGTGAGAAAAAAAATTCTACGAGTGGATGGGGTTTGTACCAGCGCCCGCTGTGTGGCAGTCGAATATTCTACCACAGGGCCACACTGGTGCTTTTTTTTTTCTTTAGATGGAAAGATTACCTGTGATTGCTTTGAACCGCGCGCTACATAATTAGTCACTGGTGTTTGAAACTCCGTCCCGAAAATGCCCTATAAAGGTGTCATGTCGGGCAAGCAATCGTGTGAGCACATGGAATATAGCGCCATAGAAGGGTAAAATAACAACCAGGCGTCACACAATGCGAATTTCGCAATGAGTGACCGTGTCGTTGAACGCTTCCAACCCATTACAACAGGCTCAGCCCAAATCCTTCAGCATCATCAGCCACAGCACAAAAAAATGCACATAATGCCTTACAGTGGGTGCTTCTCTGCTTCATAAAAATTACGACGATTTATGGCGTGGTAGGTACCTTGCATGTGTACTTGTATTAGTTGCCCCAAGGAGGTCTACGAAGGGCTTTAGAAATGCCGCTCTTCCAGCTTTCGCTGTGACTGTGCTTCGTGTTCAGCGCAGGCCTGGCCACTTTTTTGTGCTCTCTCAACAGCGACCACAGATATTCAGGTGGCAGAAAAATTTTCGCCAGACTATCCAGCCAGCTCACAGATCCAAAAAAAATGTACTGCCTTCAAGTAGGTGTGAGCCACCTCGTGATCACCGCATGCATCGAGCATTTTGAATATATGAACATGAATCAGCGCTCGATTTGTTGGTACGTACTGCAGCGCCAGTACTAAATAGAATTTCCTGCGGAGCACTGTCTCAAGTAGGTAAGCACGCGACAATTGTTCTTCTTGGCCTATGCAATGAATCTCGGCTAGTCTGCACGCTTCCCATAAGATGGAAGACAAGTCGCCTGTCTCCGGCGCTGAAGCCTGGAAAGTGGCTGTTGCTCTCATCGTACCGCCCGATGGCCTTAGATAGCTGTGTGCGCGATGTAATGGAGAGGATGACTCTTGGACTGGTAGTTGTGGCATGAGAACATGCGCCCATTTCTGCATGTGATATCTCTTAATGCAATCATTTTTTTAACACCGAGGTTGGCCATTCTTATCCATGCCAGTGGTGTCATGACTCCTCCCAGGGCGGCTTACTCAGCCCTGTGCTAAACGTTCCGTCAATTTTCCGCCAGTCGCTCTCCATGACCGCCTGTCAAGCGCTGTTAGACCGTGAGTGTACGCGCAAGACGTCTATGTATGGACGTCAGTAGTAACATGCCTATAGCTTCGAGACAGAATCCAGAGGGCTGACGCTCAAGCTGCTATTCACCTCCGTACTCTAACTCTAATAATAGCTTCTGAAAATATCTTCTGAAACGATGCAGAACTACATCGCATTGATAAACAGATCAAGAATGCCGTGCATTCTATCGTACAAACTTCTAGATTTCATAATATACAGAGGCATCGTATGGAACTGTAGGGCATCGTACACAAATTTTCGCTTGACAGGCCTCTGTATTCTGTTCAAGCTCTTCGCTCGAAAGATTTTGGGGATTTCCACAACTGCAATGTTATAACTGGGCAGGGTGCTTTTTCTCGGCTTCGTACGGTGCAGTTAATCTGCATTAACTAACGCAAGTAAAATAAGCCAGTGAATGGCACCCTGTGTTCGACCGAAGCACATCGAATTTGCCTACACCTGCCTTAGAGTGCTTCAAAAGTACCGACTACACCAATCGCTAGCGACCAGATTAAAAACACGCTCATTGAGGTTGAAGCGCTGAGTATATATACATGTTGGCCGGACTCCCCTCCCCTACCTAGCCTATCTACCAGCAGAAAGACCACTAGTCTCTTTTTGCAAACAATAACTGCGCATGGTGAACCAATATGGTAGAAACCCACTCATACGTTATTGAAGGGACCGTAAGAAATAAACGTGAGAGCTGAAAAACGCATGATGACAGAAACAGAAAAAACGAAGATATATTTAGTGGTACATAACTTTATTTCAACGCTTACGGTTGCAAAAACCGTGCAACGTTACTTTGTGCGTCTACTCATGCCCGAGCAACACAAAAACCTTTTCAAGCACCTGTAGCTTCGTATCCTTTTACTAAATCTAGTGCCAGCATGGCCTACATGTTCGCGAGATTTCAGCCGTACGCGTCAGCGCCTCCGAGTGATAACGTAGATCTGTTGGCATAGTGTCGGACCACCGTGGCTGATCGTAGATGATCGAATGTCTCACGAAAGTGAACGTACCCACGAATAAGACCGCTGAAGAAAATTACCCCTGCTCTATCAACTCTTAAACTTGATCACTGGTGCATGCACTGGTCCACTTAGCCCCGACCTAGGTAACGGATAGGAGCCGCAGAGCTGAGGGCAGTGCCATCCGCAGAAATGTAATCAACGTATGCACTTCTTCTGGCACCAGCAGTTGTAGGCGTGAAGGAACTTAGCACACTCAGCATGACCAGCGCGACGAGTCCGACCCCGAAAAGCTCGTACCTTATTCCACGCCATTGCGACGGCGGAAACAAGTGCCAGTCTCGAAGGTCTTACTTTTACGTGCGCTAAAAAAAGTTCAAAACGAATTACATCACACACGACATCTTTGTAATACGAATCTGGAATTCTTCTTTTCTTCGTGGCAACCGAAAGTACCTTATGCATGTAACATGCGCCACTTTTGCGGCTAATTTTACGGTCAAGCCAGGCCAAGCTGCATGAAAAGTCACCATGGCTACTCTTTCCGTCGCCGTTCGGCTGGCTCGGAGCACACTTCGCGACGCAGCATAAGGGAACGATCTGGCAGCTGAGACTTTACAACGGAGTTCCCAATACATTCGACCCCACGCGAGCTATGCTGAGGCCAGCCGAAAACGACGCAACAGCCGGGAAAACGCAGCACTGACGAACGTAACAGTGGGTTCCTACTGTTGCAACTTGATTCACGCCTGCCGCGAGTCTTTTCATTTCTCGGTGGTGCCTGACTGAGCCAAATATCAATCTTACAATGCCTGGGATCCAGAAGAAAAAACACATTTGTAATCACCGGCTCCTAAACATCTGACTTTACATTTATTGAACAATACCTACCAAGGCTCCATACACATCTACAATGACAGATCCGTCAGCCTCCGCGGTGGTAGATTTGTTACGGCGCTCCCCTGCAGACCCGAAAGTCGCGGGTCCGATTCCGACCGCGTACTTAGCTTTAGGTGCACGCTAAAGAAGCCCAAGTAGTCGAAATTTTCAATACCCTCCACTAGGCCACCTCCATAATCATATCGTGGCTGTGACATGTCAAACCACAGTAATTATGATAAGAAATCGGTAAGCTGAAGATTAGTACAGAGTAAAAGTGCGCTTTCTACGTGATACCTTGCGCGTGAGCACCTGTTTGTCTTTTTTATTAAATGTATTGTAGGTGTTGTGTTCTCCCTCTTCGCTTTCTCGTGCTATCTTTCACTGCGTCCGACTGACAGGTGACCGAGTTGGTACGGAAGCACTATTAAGAAAATGCGCGACAGAAAAAGAACGACAATACGTGTTTCCTGGGATTTTTATTGGAATTCTGCCTGGATTATGGGCCCTAGTGATTTGAAACCATAAAAAATACATTACAGCAAGGCTGCATATGGCTAGGGCATTCGCTCTTCTAGCGAGCATTATCCTGAGTGCCGCAAAAATTGAGCGAAGACCAACGTCCAATAGTGGTCCTCTCTAAACATAAAGAAGGCAACACGCTGGTGCTAAACACCAGCATATATTTATTTATTTATTTATTTACTTATTCATTTATTTATTTATTTATTTATTTATTTATTTATTTATTTATTTACACTTCACCTACATCGCCGTAAAGCATTGCGTAGGGGAGGCATACATGGGTAACAACCTATGTGTACCTCCCCTACCATATGCCGCAGAAATTGAGCAAACTCCAATAGTCGCCACTGGTTCACTAAAAAATGAAAAAAAAATGAACGACATGCTTCTCAAATGGAAAGGAGTATTAGCTAAATTGAAGAAGCACTTTCTGGACAAGCATTTCTGATTTCGTTGCAGCATGTGCAATCGGTCGTGGGTATCCTCAATCGCCAGCTCCTAAAGGTATTCAGAATTGCAGCAATTTGTGATTGCTCCTATTGCTCATTGAAAATGAGAAGACAGGTTCAAGCTCAACGGAACTATCTTTTGCTCTGTTCACAGCTAGACATTAGGCAGAAACCCGAAATAAAACAAGAACCTGGAGTGATAAATGTTTAAGCTTGCAAGGCGCGCAGTATTACGTACACATTAAAGTCTTTCACCTGATTTGGTATTCAGGGCAGGCATTTCCGTGGACATATTTGGTTCACGTGAATTTTAAAACACTGAATTTCAAGTCGGCCTTACGTCCTGCTTAACAGAGTTTTCAGGGTAATACCTCATATGGGAAATTCAGATTGGATGCTACTTTGTGCACACTTTCCTTGCAAACTTTGGTGCTGCCGGCGACCAGGATATAGAACACCTGTTTTCGGCAACCAGTTCATACAATGCGGAGCTCTTTCATTCAAGTACAGCAGCCTTTCGCTGGCCATATGGCATTATAAAAAAGCGCACAAATTAATAAGTACGAAAAAAGAAACGTACCGCTAGCTCTATACTAATCAGGATGTTTATAGCTATAACAGGTGGGGCACCACGCGAAAAAAAGAAGCGCGTCATCCGAAAACATGAACATGTTTCATTGTACATGAATGTTATGCATTTAATAAAACAGGCAGTCCTGCGGGCTCGTATTCCGTCCACTTAAAAAAGAAAACTTGCGACGGTACAGCTAGATAGACCCGCGCTGTGACGCTATCACGGCGACTAAACTTTCTTTTTCGCATTTAAAGCAAATTAACATGTGTTTAAACAAACATTAATTCTTTTGTTGGCCACGTACGCTTCGGCCACTGGGCGCACTCAGTGTGGTGACGTGTTACGACAGTCTTAGAAACTTGATCTTGCAGAAGTGTAGAGAAAATAGGAAATGTTATTTAACAAAAGAAATAGGCCTGAAACTTAAGCGTGTGCGACACATTGCATGCGCTATTGTTCGACTGGGTCTATTGATATATCGCTAATTGCGTTTCACAGTATACAATGTATACGAAGCACCCCCACCTCCCAGCCCCCACCACAAGTAAAAGCGCAACAAATTCATTACCTTCACCCTTGAGCAGCGCGTAAGAAACACAGGGACTAAGAAGAGATGCACCCAGGACCAGCGCTTGTGTATCTCTTCTTAGTCCCTCTGTTTCTTTGCTCATTGGTGAGGATGAACCGTTTGCAACTAGGCCAAATAGCTGTGCTACTAAAATTTATTACGCAACGGGGCTTCACGCCCCAATCATCAAAGCGTCATTATATAGCATGCTGTAGAGTCGCACGCTGTATACAAAAAAAACCAAGTGACCACACAGAACTATTCTTTTCAAAGCTCAACACATTCACAATTAACTAGCTGTCCAAAGAAGGCTTCTTGTGTACAAAACGAGGAATATTCTACGCAACAGGTACGTATACCCCGACCTCATTTTCGTTAGCAGACCTTTCCCAATATCAGATTAGGCACACCTATACTAGAACACAAATGCGCAAACAAATGCAGCCTGCTCCACTTGTGAAAGCCGTCGAAACAGGGAAGCTGCCGCCCCCCTTCGTCAGGGTTTACAGCAGCGCAAATGTATTTCATGCGCGTTAGCTGTTTTTACTCGCATTCTACTCGACCTAACACATTTGCACATTCACACCATAACTCTTACATTTGACGTCGCCTCAGCGGCTATTTGAATTTCGATGCCGAAGAAAGTCCCGTAAAATATCTCATGGACAAACGCTGTACCGTATTAAACACTATGTGGCGAAGGTCAACAAGGTTAACCGGCGCTTCCCTTAATCGTAAGAAAATGTGCGCTTTGAGCAAACAAAATGCCAAACTTTACAAAATCTGCTATATACTGACGGAACGCGAATTGAACAGGACGCAGAATACCGGTGCGACAATGAAAGAGACGCTCTATGTCCAGAGACCACAAGTGCAGAAGCTCCAACCTCTTTTTCGGAGGAACGGCGGTTGCTCCTTGCGCTCTCCGCGTCGTTGTCTTCTATTGTCTTGCCAGATTTTAGTCGTGGAATCAGCCTCCATTACACGAAAGCATCCCCATGCTTTATAGCCACGGCAGCAGTTCTTGTAACCACTGGCAGTCTAGTAGATTCATTCCTACAATGAGGCGTCATCCGGAGCATATGCACAACCTTCGGTGTACGGCGTCGAAACCTTGGGCAATCCGGATTATTGGCAATAACCTGACAGTTAACGCCAACGGGATGTTGGTGAACATTATACTGGACGAAGTACCACTTTCACAGCCTCTCTGAGAGGCCACGACGGTGAATGGGCCTAGACAGAACCTATCTCTGCCGGCTCGTAGAATTCTGGTCGGTGAAAATAATTGCGGCGTCTTGACTCCAAATCCTTTTTACGGCGAGTACGTATGCGCGCATGTTGTCGGGCTTCTTCAGCAAGCTGGCTGAGGTAATCAGCATCTTTTTGGCGCCATCACATAATGTGGCAGCATGATACCTACTGTACGTGGGTCTCTGCTACCATGAAGAAGACCGAAATATGTCATTTGGTTTTCTGACTGAGCCGTATTGTATGCGAACACGACAAACGGTAAAATTTCGTCCCAGCTCTCTTGTTCCACGTTGTCGTACACGCAAAGCATATACGCAAGCGTCTTGTTGAGGCTCTTCGTCAGGCCATTCGTTTGAGGATTATAGGCCGTTCTTCGCCTGTAACATCCATCACTCAGTGTTAAAGCTGTGTATGATAGGATGGCTGTGAATGCAGTTCCCTCTCTCATTTCACTTGCCGTGTCCTGCTCCAGAACCGAGGTTTCGGCGTAGCGAGTAACGTAGCCTTTGGCTACCATAATGCATCTCCGACGCATAGCCAAATTCGGAAATGGGCCTAGGATATACATTTCGAATGTAGCGATAGGTGTTTTGTGTACGTCATACGATGGTGGAGGCCTGCTGGTTTTACGGCTGGTACTTTTCTGCGCTTACAATGAAGGTATGTCTGGAAGTACTGTCGAGCACTCGCTCTGAGTCTTGACGAGTAGTATTTATGTCTCACTCTGCACAGCCTGCGCGTGTCGTCCAGATGACTGGATAATGCTTCATCATGGCATGCCGGTATTACACTGCTCCTGAATGCTTTTGGAACGACAATAAGTAGATGTTTCAGTTCGGAGAAATGTTCACTTTTAGAGCAAGCAAGATGATACTCGTCTTCGAAAGCGCTTTGGAACAGTGCAAGTGCGACCCTCCAAGAAGCTGAAATTGGGGTACAATTTTGACTTGTCAAGTGGCAGCTGGGCAATAGTGGTTATGTTCACAACTCCGGGAAAGCCTGCGTCATCGTCTTGGGTACATAAAGGAACTCATTGAGCGCGAGAAACGCATCCGAATGTTATTTCGCCGCTCTATACACAACAACCATGTCGGATTCTTGAAGCTCAAGGCTCCAGCGAGCCAATCGTCCTGATGGGTGCTCTGAATTCACCAGCCCACAATGTGAATGGCGGTTTCTGTAAACATTAAAAGGGCGGCCGTACAAATATAGGCTCAAATTTAAAAGGGGGGCGCATGATCATGTGTTTTTGCTTCCGTGAGAGAGGGGGTTCTGATTGCATAGGCGATTACTCGTTCAGCGACATCTTGCCACTATACGACAAAACCTGCTAAGCCGACCCTGCCGGCGTCAGTGGCAACCGTTGTCGTAGCATCTTTCCCAAAATGACCGAGGTGTGGCGGCTTATGGAGGTCCCGGCGCAGCTCGTTGAACGCTTTTTCCTTTGCATCACTTCACACAAATTTGACGTCTGCTCTGGTGAGGCGTGTAACGGTTACGCGATACGTGAAATGTTATCAATGAAGCGTCGGAAAAAGGTACACAGTGCTAAAAATCATCTGACTGTCATTTTGTCACATGGCACTAGAACTATGCAATGACAGTAAATTTTTCGCGGCGAGGCGATGAACTATTCTGGGCTATATATGAAGTTTTCAGTCTATTAAGCCAGTCCCAAGTTTTTCTTATAACAGAGAAATCCGCACCAATATCTACTAGAGCTGTCACTGGCCGCTCATTCATGCATACATCTATGTCGCCGTTTACGGGTTCCTTTGAGGTCAGCGATCTTCTTTCGTGCTCAATCCGTTAGGATGTTGTAGCATCTCAACGGGCGGCAGACATTCCCCCAGGGGTGGTTGCTGTTCATTTTTCTGGCGAGGTTTATGAAATCTTCTCCGCACATGTCACAGAGTACTACAGGCTGACTACACGCCCATCGGCGTAGTGGCCGCGGTGCGGCGAGGAGCTCGGTGCAGATTATGATCAGCGGTATCAACGATACGGTGGAGCAAATGGATGTGCTGAAGGATAAACGTTACTGTCGCCTATGTTGTACAAACGAGCTCGTTGGAAAGTACATACTAAGGTCTGTGTCAATCGTAGCGATACGGGTCAATACGGTAAACAAGGATGGTTAATCTGCAATGGGAACAGTGTGGACAAAGGTGCACCACAGTTCCTTCTTACGGGCAGATGTTCAACTGGTCGATATACTTTCCGATCAAGAGACAGATGTTGGTGGAGAGTTCAACGGCGATGTTTCCGATGTTAGGCTGTAGAGCTGTCGTAGAATCAAGAACCACTTTCGAGAAAGGAAACTGTAGCTTTGACAACGGTACAAAAAATAAGCAGCGGTAGCGCATGGAACTACTCACGGCACCCAAGAGAAGGCGCGGCGCAAAGAGGGAGCGGAAACAAATGCAGTTTTTTTATTACTTTCTTTTTTTAAGGAAAAAAATGACAGCTTTGGCGGGTCTTTTTTTATTACGTAATATTTGCGCATGCGCCGACGCTGCGAAAGAAGACAGGGCTCACGTAAGGCAACATATGCCTCTGACTCTATCGCCTGTTTGCTTTAAGCGAGTTTACACGCCCAGCAGCATGCCTCGGCGCCCTTTGGAACATTGTATTGGTGTATACTAGGTTTGCATGAAAGAGAAGGTAATCAATTGCCATCAGCACAAACAATCCACAAGTGAGTACAGAGAACATTGTTCTTTACTGACAGCAAACCAGTAATGCTCTTTCAATGCAAGAAATAAAACGATCGTGTTGAAACCATTAACATGAGCCCGTAAACGGCTCGCCTTCTTCTCCAGAGACAAAACGAATAGGACAGCGTGTCTAGCCTGTTTGCACCGTCAGCTAACGTTCACAATAGCTAACTAGTATTACAAAACAGTTGTAAAACTTCAGCATAAGCTGCTAGAGAGACATGGATAGCTTCGAATCTCAGCACTTACCTTCGACGAGCATGACGTAACACTCCCAGGTTTTTGTGTATTACAACATGCTGCGGTCAAGCTGAGGACACCAAGCAGGTGGGGGTTTTCGTAAAGAAATCACATTGGAAGTCGAGAGATGTGCACGCATTCGCTCACGTGTGGGATCAGTGCAAATGTACGCACTATCGCGCTCAGTATGAGCTACATCATGCGAGCGCGTGGCCGAGCGCTCTGCAGGGTTGTACACTGGCGCCGATGATGGCATATTTTCGAGTTATCGGGAGAGCGTTTGGCTGCTCGTGCGAGCGCGCATCGCCCCCGCTTGATTGCTTCCATCCTCGAAGTTATCATTTCTGAAGCTGATATCACCAAAGAGCAAAACGAGCGCGAGGGTGAAAGCCGGTGGAGGCGATGTGCGCTCGCAGGGACAGCCACACTCTCTCCCGATACCTCGAAAATATGCCATAATCGGCGCCACTGTACAACCTGGCAGAGCGCTCGGCCACGCACTTGCGTGATGTAGCTCATACTGATCGCGATAGTACATAAATACACAACACTAACAGCGGCAACAAATCACCAGGATTAAAATCACCGACAAAAAATAACAAATATGCATGCATCAGCAAAGCGAATGTACCTGTCCTCGCCGGGGACCATGCGTAAATTGATGCCTTCGCCGATATCAGAGCTCCTGCGGCATCATACAGCGGTACAGCAACTACCTACCATAACTGCAATGTAGCTGCATGAGCTAACTACAAAAAAAGAGTTGCAAGAAGAAGGAAGCAGATGACCAGGCCAACCATCGCATGAAAACTAACTGCGCATTAGCTGCGGCTGCCTAAGAGCAGCGGCCAGAGGCGCAGGCCGAAAACATCTGCGCAGCTTTTCCGCTTCGTCATTGGTCAGAGAATCCAAGGAACAAGTGACATGGCAGGTCGATGAAGACGCGCGTGTGAATTTGTTCTGAACATTATTGTATCGCAATCGCTAAAAACATTAGTGCTCATGAGCACTATACACGGGGTCAACTTTCTGTGGTAATGAAGGGAAAGCTACGGGGGCGGAGCTAACTTCTCTGTGTTACTGCGCCAAACTAGTCCCCGATGAAGTTGTTTGAGTTTCAGTTTGGGCGTGACAGATGCGTATTTCCTGCAGTTCATTTCTCCGGCATGTGCTTCTTGGTTGATTGCGTTGAACCACGAGTAGCGAGCGTGCAGGCATATTGGCGTTTCTTTCCCTACGCTTAATTTGCCTTGCCATTCTGCGTCGTCCAGAAATGACGTGAATATTTTCAGCGCTGCAGTTTTTAGGGCATGCACTGATATGTAAACTCATGTAGAGCTGAAAAATTACGCATGTCTCTATCGGAAAAAAAAGGCGTCGCCAGTGCCTCCCAGAGCCTTTCAGCGCACTGGGTGGCACTGCAAACGCTGTACAGTGTGTCCAAGTGTACCACCGCAACCTGGGAGTCACTGGGACAGACTGTAGAGCGTGGCCAGTGCCGCCCAGTGCGCTCAAAGACGCTGGGAATGCTGCACAGTGTGGCCCAGTGTCTTACTGCGCACTGGGAGGCACTGGTCACGCTGTACAGTGTCTGCCTGCGTACTGTGAACGCTGGCAGCACATTGAAAAAATCTGGATGCGCTGGGTGGAATTCATATAAAATTTGGTATTGGGCCGCGAGTAGTCACATGAAAAACTTATCGAATATCTTGAAAATAATATTCTATTCTGTGTCCTACACATATCCAGCTTTAGTTTTTTTTAAACGACGGACGTACGCGCACACTAAAGCAATCATCTTCCGAGCGCGCGCGCGCGCGCTTTCTCAGAAGTGTGTGATCGAGTGTCGTGAATGTACTACTAGTTCATATAACTGCATCGAAAGAACTTATCATTCGTAACACAATATGGCATTAGTGTTAGTCTGATAAGAACATCAAGCTACTCTAGCAGCCAGTCCAGCCCTTCTGTATGGGCTTGTACCGCTGAAAGCCGCACGTCACCGGCAACAGTGAGCCAATGTAACGCTCAATCTCGGCGTTCTTAGCTTCTGATTCATGTAGTCGAAGGTGCAAATATGGCACCGCTTGAGTCGGGTATGATCGAAACTGCATTCGAACGGTTATTAGATACTTCGTAATTGAATATTCCCGTACATCACGGCGATCGTGACGCACGGAGTACAGCTCTAAGCCTAAAGGTCGTTTCGGCTAGGATGAACTACTGCGGCTGATAGTACGCGGAACGTAAACAAAAATGACAGAAAATATGTTCAAACAGCTAACGAAACCAAAAGTGTTCAGTGTGCAGGTCAGATGCACACTGTTTCTTATATAGGTATGACTAACTGCTTAGCGAGTCAGTGCGACTGCCGCAACACATATGCGGGTACGCTAATTTTTTTGCGTCAAAACGTGCAAGATAGACGTTCTGATCCTAGGCAGCACATGACAAAAAAATAACTACCTTCTTTTAGGTTCTCGGGAGCACGAAGAGACTGAAATCTGCGTTTCTAAACGAGATAAATGAAAATACTGGCTAGCGGAAGTAGTTATAACATGAAGGAAAAAAAAACCACCTCTCGTCTTTCAGGTGTGGTGCAGCGGTAACGTGTCAGATTCCAGGTGAACGGCGCGCCGAGGTTGTGGGTTCGACTCCCGCTTGCTCGTTTTTTTTAGGTTTCTTTTTCTTTTTTTTGTCGCAGTGCTCGCGTTTCAGCCCTAATTATGATCTGCGTATGACCACAGGTTTTAAAAACAATTTAAAAGCCCGATTTTGGCCCGTAACGGGTGGCCCAGTGTGCAGTGCGCCAGTGTCCAGCGTGCCCCGTGCAGTGTGCCAGTGTCCCAGTACCCAGCCCCACACTGGTCCAATAATCATGTATGGCACTGGGACAGTGCCACTGGGTTTTCTAATAGGGGTAGCGTGCTTACATAGCGCGGGCGCGGTATACCGAAGAGCAGCTCGCACATGCTGCGGCGCGAAGTGAAATTCAGTTTGGATCGCGTTGAGTTACGCCAGAATCAAAAGGCATCGGTGGCCTACTGCCCACACGCTCCGCGGATCAGCCAACATACAGCGGTGACCTGGCGCCGCTGCAGATTCCACGAATCCTGCGCTCAATCCCAACCGCTTTCCACCTTTATAATAATACGGGCATACGGTCATTTCTCACGATACTGCATCGCGCCGGTTATGTACACGTCAGGAAAGCAATCATATGTTGCACTTGTTAGGTTACTTACTTAGAACAGGAAGGCGTGTATACCTCGCACGTCTGTAAAATGTCATGCTTAAGCAATGAACATGTGCAATCGAAGAGACAAATAAAACATGAGCAAGTGGGTACTAATTATTATCCACGTACGTAGTGTAACGGCGGTATTTTGTTGGCTGATGAGTGAAGCAGTTAAAAATGATGAGTCAATGAATTTCTGGAATTCACTTCCATCTTGCAGCTCATGAACTATATTTCATCCAGTCTTGTCAGTTAATCCACCCGTAACAGCTATTTGGAAAGGCTGTTTACAGTCTCTTAGGTTGTAATCAAAATTTTGCTACCATTTCTTTCGGGTGAAACAAGATATGTGATGCATCGCTCAGCACTGCTTGCTCTCCTCAGTGGCCGTTTTATGTGTGAAGTACAAGTGCCACCCACAACTGACAATCAAGACTAATTCACAGGCTGACATACTAACATACTAAATGATTGCCTGGTGCTGCATGCAAACAGAATCACGTAAGCGGATAGTGCACATCGTCACCTGTTAGTCGGCGTTTGTGGTGTCTTGACTTCCTTCCTGTGTCCTTGCTCTTTTTTAGAATGACAGAGCATACTCCCAAGCTGTTGGGCATCAGAAAGGAATACATAGCATCTCACAAACAATCGGCATCACATGAGCCAGCGCACACCGGGTTCACCAGAGTTCCTCTATACCACTAAATTCACTGACACTACTTCACTGCAGCTGCTCGAGTCGGATCCCACAGTAATTATGCTCTCGAGCGTGCTTTCGAGTGCACCATCCTGCTCCCAGGCCCCCTCTTCAAGACGCACCACATGAGCGCCGTCGCGCGCCCAGTTTTCTGGAGTCACAAGGGCCATGACTTCGTCCAGAAGCTCTTCGACTCCAGCAATAGTGAACGACCCATTGTTGGCTGCAATATACCGCTTGACCTGGCTCCATACCATTTATATAGGGTTGGATTCACAATGGTAAGGAGGAAGCCGAACAATGTCATGACCAACAACCTTGGCCAGGGCATCAATCCGGTATGCAGAAATACGGTCCTTGTTTCGATTACCCATCTGAATGAGCTCGGGCTTCAATTGGTCGTTAGATCACGGGATGCTTGTTTGAGTCAACTAAGACTGAATCTCGGCCTTGGGCGACGACGTCGAGGGCAACGTTTGGAGCTGAACACCATAGTATGGAGCATTGTCCATTACAATTACGCTCCGTGGCTCAACGTTTGTTAAAAGAGTTTCTTTGAACGATCTCGCAAAACGTGGGCCATCTATTTCACTTTGGTAGTCACTGGTAACACTTCTTTTCGCCCGAAAAACGAGAGATGCCCCATCCACGATGCCGTTTTCGCTTCCAGCATAGAGCACAATGAGGCGACCACCTTTGCCGCTCGGTGCGCGAAGCCCAGTTGTGAGACCCCTACGGAAGGCGTCCTCACGTGACGACACAGTGGCGCCCTCCCACACCTTTACCTTGGTGCGCCCAGCATTCACCCAAGTCTCGTCAAGGTAGTATATAGCCCTGCGAAAGCAAGCAAAAAATGTGACAGGTTTCTGTTTTTAACAACAGGGGTCAATTGAGACACAAGAAATTGTGTATCCGATATCATTATTCCGGGCAGGCAGAGATTTGCAGTTTTTGGATGGTACTGGAAAATACAAAAATGAAAAAAAAAATGTTTGCAGAAGATACCTAGTGACATGAATAAGAAAATGCCTTCATTCAGAGCTATCCATACTTCATTAGAACACGTCGAAACGTACTTGTGCCTTCGCTTGCATAACCAGAATAACATGCAAAATACAAATAAGAGCCACAGATGCAGAACCAAGCCATAAAAAATACAAATCAAGATGAACGGCAACATGTATGAGGACGGGTGAATTAAAAATTAAACATTTAGCGGTACGAGAACTTCCATCATTATTTTCTCTTCCTACTCTTTGTACTCTGAATTTTTACATGCGGCATTCATGTTTTATATGCCATCGTTGACATTTATATGTAATAATAATAATATTATCTGGGGTTTAACGCCCCAAAACTACGATATGATTATGAGAAACGCCGTAGTGGAGGGCTCCGGGAATTTTGACTACCTGGGGTTCTTTAACGTTGACCTAAATCTAAGTACACGGGCCTCAAACATTTTCTGACATTTATATATCTGTCCAACAAATCAAAGCAGTAACTGTACGTACCGTTTCTCTGTTCGCATTTCTCGAATGGTGCGCAGATATTTCCGCCGCCACACGATGATGTCGTCCCTTTCCAGCAGTACACAGTTACGTTTTCACTTCCAAAATGCAAATCCAATGTCATTCAGAAGCCTGCGCATCGTTCTGACACTCAACTGCTTCGATAGCCCCATATCGGTGTCGCCGATTACCTCGCTGAGGCTCTTTTCTGCCGTTGGCGCCTGGTTGCGAATGTAGTACTGATGTACTTGCCGGCGAAGAGCAGACAGGTTAAGCCATCGTACCGCTGCAACCTTGTCTTTCCAGTAACTTTTGCTGGTGATTCAGCCGTTAAACGAAGCCTTTTACGCTTCGGGGACTTCAGGGTACCCTTTAAAACATCCGCCTTGAGTCGTGCGACAGTACGCTCGCTCACGCCGGTAAGCTGGCTAACCAAACGAAGCACGGAAGCGACGGAGGGTCCCGGTTGCGTCAGTCTCACTAGGGCGTACACGTTGGCAACCACTTGCTTGGTTTGTTTTGACAGCTTTTGGTACTCAAGCTTCTTGAATTACTGTGCGGCGAGCCAATTGGCGAGCAACCGGACGAAGAAGGCACTGGTGACGCGGAGGCCATTTTTTTCTGAAGGGTCATCGTGAAGGAAGAGAGCCAATGCGACGCCAGTGGGGAACACGAAAACTAAAAAAAAAACGCGAAAAATTTAAAATATAACGCTAATTCGCACAATATTACTAATAATTTTCTGGCATTATCAATTAGCAACTAAAAATTATAACTGCTAATTTTCAGATAATTACGTTACGCGGAAAAAACTTTCTTTTTTTTTTTTGCAGAACTACTTCCAGCTGCGCAGCGACACTGACAAAACGGCACGGTTCGGCTCTGTAGCTTTGACTGCATTGCCCCAGAAAGTTGTCCCCGAGTATAGGAGCAACACTGAATTCAAATATCACCTTTCATTAATATAAGAAAGAACAGTTTTTTCGCGAAAATGATAGATATCTGTTCAATAAGAAGATTGTGATTATTACGCCGCCTCCAGCGGAAAATTGTGCGTTCACGAGGGCAGGATATTGAAGGAAAGCACTATGTTTCTTAGCAGCGAAGTGGTTCGTTTCTTTACCCCCTTGGACGATAGCCGGAACTTCGAGACTTTCCGGGGCCTGGGGTCGTCGTCGGTAGATTGTACGCTGGCATTAACGGCTCGGTTTATGTATGAGCCGTTGTAAGGTGACACGTAGTGCTTCACTGAAGCTCAACGATGGATGGCCGAGGTGTAGCATAGAGAGGGCTGGTCTGGTAGCATTTCGAGCAACAAAAATTCTTGCCACATTCCTTGCCGCACAACTTCGACGGCAGCCATGGCAGGTTCATGCGAAGTCATAAGGAGGTTGCGGGTCTTCTCTCGAGTGACCTCGAGGATAAACTCACACCGGTAATATTCACTGTAGGTACTCATAGAAGAGACGAGTAGTTGTTTGGGCAGTTGTAGTAACAGCACCGTTGTTGCAGTGCTGGAGCGATCTTAGCCGCTTGTTTGATGAATTCCCCACCGCGAAGACCGGTGGACAGCTGTTCTTTGACGTCTCTCAACAAACGCCGGATTATCTTAGCTTAGAGCCTCTGTGGCTCAGCTCCGCGAAATAAATGCGTCATATCCTCCGCAAACATGATAATGTATGTATTATGTTTCTGTATACGCGAACCAATGAGTTGCTGAGCGGGTTTGCCTGATCGAAACGACAACAAGTATCCATAAAATAGGAAAATCTAGCCAGAAAGTAGCCGACTTTAACAAAGGTCAGTAAAAGTAGACAAAAGTAGATACGCCTGTGTGGATACAACTGCTCCCTTTTTATTTATATGACAAAAGGATTTCGTCGGAGATGTAAATATGTACAGAATGAACACTTTAAAAACAATATTCCTCGTTTTCAAGCATAAATTGATGACCTTAGCAATCATTTTGCGGAGGATGACGAAGTTTCTTGCGTTGTTGCAAAAATGACACGTTCTGCTCACACGAATTTCGTGACAGTTTCTGAAGAGGGCAAGAAATAACAGTGTTGTCACGACAACCACGAAATGAGGCAGCTACGCACTAGTGATTCGAAAACTGAGAGAGTAGCGGAGCCGGTGGCGTTGCCCTCCTTCTTTCCCACTTCCTCACCCCGACTTCCGTTTACCACGTCTTGCTGTACTATATATGCCTATGCTTGCTTACTTTACTTCTACCTGTTTTTTTATGTATTTCTATCTGTTTCTCTCTTTCTAACTTTTTCTCACTATCTTCCCTTTCTTTCTCTCGATTTCTTTCTGTCTCTTTCTGTCACTTTCGCTCTCTCTCTTTCTGTACTCGTTCTCACGCCCATCAGAGTTATTGCATCCCATGCCGGGCAATTCGGCACACGTCTTCTAGGATCGAAGCAGACCATGAAGAAAAGGACGGAGAGATCGCGTGCCGGTCCATGATGATGATTGTTTCAGGTGACGCCACGTGGCATTACGAAAAGCTCAGAACCTCCGCTGTAAAATGAGAATGACATGAATTTGCTCAAAATCAGAGTTGATGTGATTAAAGCATAAATTGCAGTCACTTTTGAAATAATTTCTGGCGTGATGATGAAGTCCGAGTACTAAATTTCTGGAGCCCCTCTACTACGGTGTGCCTCATAATCACATCGTGGTTATGGCACTTAAAATTCCCGATAATATTTTTATTGGAGTCCGAGCAGTCAATATTCTTGAATAGCAATATATACTAAATTCTGGGAAATTAAAGAAGCACTTTGACGGCTGTCCTATTTGTAATGTCAAAGAGTGCAGAGAACTTTCGATTGTCCTATTCACTTCCAATTTAAAGTCGTGTACAGAAGTAGAGATGATCTGCAAAATGACGCCTCATGTAACAATTTTCTCCCAATCCCAGGCGTATACACAAAACTTTCCGCTTTTGTGTAATATATATACTGAATTCCATTTTTGAAGCTGGAAACGTGATTTTGCCGTCACGTTATCACACCGCATACTCGAACGCCAGCGGCTGCGAGGTTAGCAGATATTCATGATTTGGCTCAAAAAGAGAGAACAAGAATATAGACAGAATGTAGTCAAGTAGCCAAGACGTTGTTTCCAGCGCCAGCAGCTTAAAAAGTTGCCAAAGTGGAAAAAAACATCGTTGATCCCTCCGTCATAGGAATCGGAATAACACGAAAGTAAAACGTGCCCTTACAGAAGTAACTGAATGTTTACTGTACTACATTGATATGAGAGAGTTTGCACAAAGCATATTGATGTCTGGCAGCTATAGCACCGTTTAACGTGGATGTACCCACTTTGATCATTGGTGGTACATCTCCAACACGGCGACTAACGTTCGTGCTAAATGTATAAACGAACCCTTGTGGTAGCTCTAGTAGTTAACGGTGAAAGCGTAATCAGAACGAGGCGTGATAGCCAGAAGAGCGCCGCATATTGGACGCAGAACTCGGTCGCCATCCCGCGGCATGTTAAAATGTGATTGAACACCACGGACGAACTAGAGGGAAACGCAAAGCGCGTCGTGCCGCCCCGGTAGCCCAGCCGCGATTTTCATTGAGGCGAGCGCGTGAGCGGGGAACGCGGTGTTACAGCCTGGTGAGGCAGGCACGCGTCGTAGGACTATTTTTCGATTGTATTAGCGTGATGCTGGGAGCGACGCCGACGCTCTTACGACGCTTCGGCTAAGGTTGCCACCTCGCTGTGTCTTAAGACATTGACAAAATTGAACTTCTGTTGAAAACGCGCCGAATGGGATGGACGTGTAACGCGTTGCTGGTGCTAATCGCAGAGGCCACAGTATTGACGAATTACTTTACTTTACCGCCCCTAGAGGGCAACACCACCCCGCCGACAGGAAGAGTGGTAGATATAAAAGGCGCGTTCGTAAACCTTGTAGAGTCTGTGACCGTGGCGCAGTGGATAGCGTGCCCGGCATTTGTTGCCGCGGACCGAGCGGTCGTGGGTTCGATGCCCGTTGACGGAACTTTTTTTCTTTGCCATCTGATCGTGTACATTTTTTCGATGACATTTCCGTGACGGAAATACGTCAGTGAAGCCTTGGTGGACCCTGGCGTAAAACACTTTCGTGTTAAAAAAATGTCGTCTAAAGACGATAGAAGAGGCGCTGCGTGAGATATGGACGCCATCTGGCAATACGTCGGGAAACATGAGTGCTGTGTTGCGGGCTGGTAGTCCCGGCGCCGCGGCAGGTGAAGATCGGCGGTGACCAACGCGACCGGCGGGGACGCCGGCCAGCCCGAACACGCGGTTTGGCGCGATGCGCCGAAGGAGAAGAAACGTCCGCACTCAACGAGTACCCTCCACAAACTCTCTTATTTACACGTCGCCGGGTAATACAGTAATGCCAGAGCGGCGCCTCCTGTCATTTGTACAATGCAATACTGAACCGAAACCGAAACACAACATGAGCTTGTGCAGAGGGCACGGAGGAAGACAAGTTTCAGCGCAGTCGCATTTTCAGCGCAGCTTAAGAAACTAGTGTCTTTAAAATTGCGTATCTATGTATTTTCTATTAAAGGGACACACCACCTAATACTTACTTAATGATGCTGAGCCTCAGATATGCGTAATATTTACTTTTTGATCGACAACGTTCACAAGCAGGAACAGCCGTACCAGTTCAAGATGGGTGGGCGGTAAGCAAGTGGTTCAACTTTGGCCGGGTGGCTGAATCGAGTGACGTGCCGACAGACAGAAAGACAGACAGAAAGACAGACCAAAATTTCTGCGTTTAAGTTCCCCAAGAAAGACTATCGTCTTTAAAAAGTCGCCCGCATCTTCCCACGGGGGGAACTCGAGTAAATGCGTCGCAGAGTGGTGGGGGTGTCGCGTGATTGTTGCGTAATTCGGTATGGTTTGCGAATGCTTGATTGTTACACGAAGCGCACACCAAATACGACTTGAACGGCTCCAGAGTGCACGAAGTGCCGAGTCCGCAGCTCGCTTCAAACGCTTGCGTTCAGCGTCGTATGCTCGTCTCTTCGCAGCCTTGTCTTCTGGTTGCCAGCTGTTGTTGACGTCAACGACGGTGAGGGTGGGGTAGCGTTGCCTTCAACGAGTGGTGGGACGTTGATTGAAGGTACTGTTTCTTCCATCGCATCTACTCGAGTCAAACCAAGCGTCAAGTCAAGCGACAGCCAAGTAATGACGCCCGTGACTGAATTCCGAACGCGCGTTCCGCCGCTTATATACACACCTCCCGCGTTCGAGGGAGAGGAGGGAGGGACGGAGAGGAGCAACGCCACCTAGACAAACATCGTCAAGGCCGAACTCCATTTGTCACGCGTCGTCAGAGGTAGTGGGCTGACTTTTTTTCAGTGGCCGCTCTTGCTCGGCGGACGCTAGCACCCAAGCATCACTACAGGGCTAGAGTGTACTAGAAAATATTCTAGTACACTCTAACAGGGCTGCGACGCTGGTTGCGTTGTGCGCTGTGCTTGGTGGCGGATCATCACCTACGCCCGCCTTCGACGGCGCGGTCGCATCGGCGTTTTGGTCACTTCAGTATTACTAGTGTTCGAAGCTGGACGTGTATCGAATCTCTCACGCGCTGGCTGCCATCCGATGCCGAGTTAAGTTGCAAGCAGTGGGAGACACGCCAATGCTGCGTTGCTCTGAGTGCCGTCGGTTGCTTCGAATCTGTGATGTGTGCTGCTTGTGTTTGTGCGCGCTTTGGTCGTTGAGTGACTAGGCTGTGATTCCAGGGAAGTGTTGTGTTCCACATTGTTATGGCAACTACCAGTCGAGGCCCAAGATACATGTATTTGGATTTCCAACCGATGAAGACACGCGGAAGGCATGGATACGTGTTATCTCAAGGGATAATTTCAGCCCGACAAAGCATTCAAAGGTAAATATACACACCTTCTCTTTTGTTACTCGTGTATTCCGTTTCATGTAGTATGATGGCATTAGGTTTCATTTTTGTCACGTGCGTGCGTTTCGCAGTATGTTAGGGTTAACTGCAGAAACGCAAATCGTAAAGTTGTCACTCTCTTGTCACTTGCAGGTGTGCGAAAAACACTTCAGTCAGGACGATATTTTACGCGAAGTTTGCAACAAACAAGGAAGAAAAGCGGAACGAGATGTGTATGCTTATCTATGTACTTTGAAGCATGCGTTGTGTTTCTTTATTAGAACATTTGGCACGCAAATAACGGGGGTTCCAATCGAATATAAAAGTCGCCACATGTCACGCACTATGGGAGTTGATGTAATGCGTAGCATTGAGCAAGGAGCTGCATATATCGCATTATTTGTCTGTGAGGCAAATGAAGACCTTCATGTCATAACAACGGGCTCATTATTGAATGTTTGTCGTGCATTCATGCATGTACATTTCGTTAAATACCATGCTATAGCACTGACATTCTGGTATATACAATACATGGTTGCCCATTCACATTCGCAACGCACTTATTTCATGTCCTACCACTTTTGGTATAAATCCGGTTAGCGAAACAGCCGGAAGTGTACTTTGGCAATGTCATATAATTCACGCCTTACTTGACAAACATGTCACGATTTGCATGCTAGGACCTGTCACTTATGCTCCTGATACAGTCACGTCACGGCATACCAGTTTTGATACACATCTTGCAAGCAAAACGGTTGCGAGCCCACCCACTCGTGCGCCTGCCCTGTCCGCGTATTGTGGACCCGTCGGTCTACACTGGCTCAAATGGCGCACATGCCGCTTGCCATCCAGTGGAAGTTCAACACCCGCTGCCTCTATTTCGTTTGTCCCCAAAGGACAGCTTTCTCCTGCACAAAGAAACCCTCCGGCGCTCCACGCGTGCACTCATTCATCCGCGTGGATCGGACCTTCCCGGCGGCTTAACTCGCCGAGAGCAGGTTGCGCTCAGGAGGATTCGTGTGGGCGCCGCGTTGACTCCTGCCATCCGGGCTGCATGGACATCCGGTGCACAACCTCCCCCAACGACATGCCCCTTCTGCTTTGCTCCAGCCACAGAGGCAACGATCGATCACCTACTTGGGACATGTCCGGGCCTTCACAAGGCTCGCTCCCGCCACCTACGAGGCCTTGACTACCACCCCGGTCGACCACCTGACTTAACGCGCTGGACGCACGGGCCTTTGCATCGACCGCTGCTGGCCTTTATCAGCGAAACTGAACTATTTCTTTTTATTTAACTTATGCCGTAGGCAGGGGCGTAGCCAGAAATTTTTTTCGGCGTGGGGGGTTCAACCATATTTTATGTATGTTCGTGCGTGCGTTTGTGTGTGTGAGTGTATATATACACAATCAAAACTGAAAAATTTCGGGGGGGGGGTATGAACCCCCCAACCCCCCCCCCCCCCTTGGCTACGCCCCTGGCCGTAGGGCATACGGCGCCAATAAAAAAAATGCGCGTGGCAATCAAGTCATGCCCCACGTGGCATGACTGTCATGATATTTACGTTACAACCTGTTATTTATGTTCGTCATACAACCATGTTACGCTATACCAATTTTGGTATACATACATTTAATGAAACGGCAGCGAGCGCTCCAAGAGTGTGTCATGTAAATCAAGCCTTACATGAGATGCACGTCATAATTTACGTGTTACAGCCTATGAGCCCTGTTTTCCATACACTCCTGTCCCGCCATACCGATTTCAGTGTTTATTAAGTGAACTAAACGGCCGCTAGAGCACGAATACCGTAGCTCACGCAGGTCGAGCGTCAGCCCACTAGTGACACGTCACTCGAACAGCTTCCAGGCCTTGACGAAGTTTGTCTAGGTGGCGTTGAGAGGAGCGACGGAGGAGGAGAGAGAGGGCGGGAGAGGAGAGGCTTGTTGCCGGCACGAGACGAGTCGAGCATGCGCAGTGGGGGTGTGGACGGCGCCGCCGACGCCGCAGATGCGACTAAGGAATGATCCGCATTTAAAAAAATCACAGCATATCCACGGAGTGAATGATGATGAGTGGGCGAAGCTGCGGAGGTTCATCGGTAAACCTTGAATCTTCCGTGAATTCTGCCCAGTACATCATCACCGACGTGAGATCGGGCGCGTTTATACTAAAGGTTCGATGAGAGTTATGACGACTTGCAGCTCACTTTAATTTTACATGTACGCTGTGAATTTTCATTGTTTAATCACACACAGGAGCAATCGCACACACGCACTACCTCGGAGGCCAAAATCCAGTGCCTATATATACGGGGTGGTCAGTGAACGGTTGTGCAGCGCGAGCGGTCGGTTTTTTCATTCAAGACGCTGCCGCGACGCTGCCTGCGTCGGCGCCGCTGCGCCGCGAGGCAAGATAGGGGGGGGGACCGTAGGAGAGGAGAAAGAGGGGGAAGCGTAGGAGAGGAGAGGGTGATACATATCATGTACTGTCGCAGCGCATTGTCTTTAGGGAGCCTTCATGTGTGCACGCCCCCTCCGTTTTTAAGACTGGTTATGGGAGAGGGGAAGGGGAGAGGGGATGTGGAGAGGGGCATGGGAGAGATGAAGGGGAGAGGGGAAGGGGTAGAGGACATGGGGAATGATGAGGGGGAGTGGAGAGGAGGTGTGTGGAGAGGGTATGCGCATGCGCAGTAAGGGTGGCCACGCCGCACACCACCACCATCACCACCGGACAGATACTGCCGTTTACTGCCGGCTGCCGGGAGATACGCCGGACAACGGAGACGTGACAAGGTTAGACTAAGAGGAGCTACGCCCCTAAAAGTAGCCAAACCTGGAAACCCTGGTTGCGACGATCGTTGTTTGCGAACGATTACTAAAAGTCCTGGCCTACATTCCTCTTAGGAAGACAATGCGTCTTTCCGTTTATCGCACCATGTATGAGCGCTGTTTGCGAGGGCATAGTGCACGCGTGAGAATTTTCGTTCGGAGGTCTGATGATTCTTAGAATAACAGAGAGCTTAGCTAGTCGGTAGGTATTCATGTTAAGATACTATGCGTACAGACACGGACACAAAGATGTGCTGGATGACTAGGCGTCTAAACACGAACACAAGGTAGAAGACAAGATGACACAGGAATTATGCTGTCTTGACTGGTCTCTTGTGTCGTTGTTTGTACGACCAGTCTTTCCGATGATTCGCCTTGACAACCTGCCCAAATCGCTAGAGGCAGTTCTCGACGTCTGTAACATCTCTATTGAAGATATCCGGAATCCAAGCCTACACAAGAGCCACCTGTGAAGCGCCTGCGGTTGCTATTTCGTCAGATGGGGGGATCCTTGGCTGAGGGAGTTCCAGCTAGGGGATGGCCTCTCGACTAAAAACTCTCAGTCGGCGAATGTATCGGTGGTCCCCATTATGCACAGGTACTGCTTGAGGGCTTGGTGTTATGCGTCTTTCTGTTTGTATTTCATTAGGCTTGTACAAACCAGCCGAACAACAAAGTTTACGATGTTGCGCAAATGTATATAGTTAATATTGTTTTCACTGCCCCATATAAATTGCCCAATATTTGTCCAATAATGAACCAAGTAAAGCCGGATTCTCGCTCTTAGAAACATGCTGTACAATACAAACAATGTACAAAAATGTCGTTTATGAAGTTCTGCCAAGCTGGAACCAGGTATGTGAAGGAGAAACTGTACCTTTCTACAATGAAATGCCGCGTGAAGGCAATTAGGCCGTAAACAAAAATGCGGGCTATCATATGGTGAAGTACTCAAAGCGTTGCAATTTTCCATTCATGCCCTTCATGGTGCCAAGTTTCTGGCACGATCAAGCGGTAGATTACAAAGGGTAGTCATCGAGGCTTCTTTCATTACGCGCGCCAGAGGCACGTGCATAAGCTTCCCGTTTACACAGTTGCCAAAAAAAGAAAGTGTCTTTATGCCGCGTTAAAAGCTTCATTACATTTGTAATGTTGGTATCTGCTATTGTCATACATAAGTTGCCATGCTTCCTCAAAAAAATTTTGTTTATAGCGCGCGTGCCTGCTGTGTTTAAATATTGTACTTGTGTTTTTTGTGCTGACTTTTCTTAAATTTGGTAGCATGCTTTCGCGTCCGATTGCTACCGTGAAGCAAATTTGCACAACACTTCAACCTCATGGATTCGGTAACGCTTCATGACGTGACTTTGTCTTTTCATTGAATCCTAATGATGAGACTCTTTACTACAAAGGACATTTACAAGTAAAATTTATTAACGATTCCATTGTACAAGGCGGGTGACCAGCGAAGCTGTGCAATACACGGCATAGAAGGGACATCAACTTTTGATGAAACGTACAGAAATTTCCCTTTGCATTAAGCGCATGCTCCTTTGACTCGCTTCCACCTCAATCTTCATGGGCCAGAAGTACAACTTAAAGCTTTTTAGCATTATTTCTTAATGACACGAGCAGTCACTGACACTCTTGGTCCTTACAGGAGTACTGAAACGAAAATTTTCACTTCTCGTTTTTTTTTTTTTACGTCAAATTAAAGGTAAAAATCCCCAAGAGCCTAGAAACGGCAGTGCTAAGCGCAAGTGCACCCTGAAAAAGTAATTAGAGTATGTTTCCAAAGGTAGTTGCGGTTTCTACTGTACCCTGACGTCTCAACACAGTATAAGCTTCTCGTCACGTGCTCGCACAATATATAGTGACGTTTCTACGGCCGCTCCACACCGTTGCTCCGATGGTGACACACAAGCGGCTATTTTGAATGTTTTGGTGACGCAGAAGCAGCCATGTTGGAAGTTTTGGTACCTAACGTCATCACAACTAGCCAGACTGCTGCGGGAGGTCACTAGAATTGGTACTGTAGCCTGACGTCAAACTAGTGTGGATGTAGGTAGGTGCGCCATAGAAAAATTGACTTTAATATCAAAATAAAATATCGTATCAGCATTTGCTGAGCTTCACACTCGCTCAGAACCTTGCATACAGGAGGTTTGTATGGCAGAGTCAACTCGCCTTCGAAAAATGGTGTTAGTACCCCTTTAAGCAGTGGCTTTTGGTCGACCAACGACTTCAGGTTTGTCAAAAGCTCCAAAAATATTCCTAAATTCAAAATAAATGACTAAAAATAAAACCTCAAGGTCTATGGTTCTCGTACAAGCTAAAAGTTATACTTGGTACCTATGATATCGGAGCATAAGTTTCCTTTAGAAATAGATAAATTTACTACCCGGATAGCCAATGAAAATAATTCATTTAGTTCATTGAAAGAGCAGGTGGTTTCGTGTGAGCAATTGGCATCGTTGCGCCACGTGGTCGGCCAGGTCTGAAACACGCGCGTGGCCTCAGCGTGCCGCTTAGGCCGTGCGACGAAACATAAGCTGAACCCACGGCTTACACCAGGGCACACAAGGGCCATGGTGTGGGTGCCACTACCAGACACCCAAGTCAAGGATTAGGATCGCATCTAGATTTTTAAAATTTATTCACCGGTTAATTTTTAGTAGACCAGTAATGATTAGTAAGTTTTACCCTATTTCTGTGCAGATACCTCTACTGGGGATTTTCTTTGCACCGAGCGTGTTTTCCCGGAATCGCGAATGGCCTGGTTACATACCGCTTCACTGCGAAATGTGAAAATGTTACTTTAAAGCGCTAGCTGTTACAGGTTCATCTCAATGAACACTTCGGCTGGAGATTTTTTCTGCCGCCGGTCTCCATAGCAACCGCTGTGCATGCTGAGAAGGAACATCACGTTCGCGCCAGAGCCTACTCGAGAAAAATCGACGTAGAATTGAACCATGCAATCACTGAGCCACGTCCGTGACTGAAACTGTGTCGCGAAACGACCGTATACAGAGGCTTCCTCCAGGGTAAAAGTGAGCCGTGCAGCTGTGAACTGTTGTGTGACAGAGTGATATATTTCACCAGGCGTCACACAATGTGAACTGCGCAAGGTATTGGTGCTGCTGAAAAAAAGACCAATTACAAAGGCTTCAGCTATGATTCATCTTGAACAGCACCCACGGCATCAATAACGTGAATGCACACATTGACTTGCACTGGCGATAGCACCGAAACAATTAAAAATGGCTATGTCAGAATTTCTCGCCATGAATAAGAACAACAACATAAACAGTGGCTTCGTACTTGGCGAAAAGTCTTGTGTACAGATATGTATGTGTAAACATTTTCGTTGTGTAGGTCAACTGCGCAAGGTGCGGATGGATTCAAGCTCCTCACAAATTACAAAGAACAAAGGCACAATTTGTAGTCATAATAAGGAAGAGTGCAATCAGCAACGACTAGAGCACTGCACGGGCCTGGCCCGGGCCCGCTTTATGAAGCCCGAGCACAGCCTGGGCCCGTGGTTCCAAGCCCCAGCCCGGCCCGGGCCTGGGCGTTAAATACTAAACTTATCTAGGGCGCGCGTGTTCACGACCAGGCCCTGCCCGGGCCCGCTAGAGGATATTAGTTGTTGATGATGATTATTAATGATGCCTTGCGCTTCGTAGCGGCCGATCGGACAGGAAATCCGGTGTGTACATGCATCTAAATTTTGTTTTGTTCGCGCTGGTAGCTCAGCGGTTAAGCTGTTTCGCTGTTAAGTCCTAGGACGTGGGTGCGATTCCCGCGGGCACGGCAGTCGCATTTTGATGAGGGCAAAATGCAAGAACACCCGTGTACTTATTTTTAAGTGCGCGGTAAAGAACTCCGGGTGGTCCAATTAATTCGGTGCCCACTGCGGCGTGCCTCGTAATCATATCGTGCTTTTGGCACGTAATAACAAGGAATATCAATGAAATGTTGCCTATATGGCACATGGCAAGTCATTACAATAACAGTATAGTCAAAATAAAGCATAGCAACAAAATTTATTTAAAAGAAGTCTACAACTAACATGAAAAGTGGATAGAAGCAAACCCGGGACATTTTCTTTAATGATCTTTTCTACACACGCGCTGGAAACATTAATCCTTGCAGGAGCTTCCTTATGGGTGGGCCACGGTCTGCGCGTGCTCCGCCTAGCCGGGTGTCGCCTAGCAACGGATGCCCTCTCGTATTCTTAAAAGCTTCTTCCTTCGCGCGCCTCTTATTTCTGCTCACGCGTGAGGTGTTAGCAAAATCTCCCAGTGGTAGCTGCAAAACGGCAGGGCCTTCAGTTTCCGGACGGCACGAATTACACGCACTTGCGCCTTGAGATGGGTCAGGTGTGCGCCTCGAGCAAGACAATTATGAACTTACGATGTCTGGGACAACTCATGCCCCTTAATTACCCGTACTGCACAAGCAAATATTAATATGACGCTTTGAAGGTGATTTGAAGCTTACACATGCCTTAACATCAATTCGACAAGAAGGATAGCCACATATAATTCGGTCTACGCCTCTATAGGCGCAACGAAGGACGCGAGCATCAAATATCTTTGTTTACTTACAGATTGTGCAGTATGTGTGAACCTCAAATAAAAGACCGTGATCTAGCTCATTGTTAGTGCTATTATTTTTACGCTGGTGCGCATGTGTTTACCTTTACCGTACGATTTTGTCCTGTCAGGACATCTAGCATATATATATATATATATATATATATATATATATATATATATATATATATATATATATATATATATATATATATATATATATATATATATATTGTATCCTTTTCAAAATTACCCTTCATTATGAATGCACAAACATGCTTATTTAAAGTAGAGCTAACTGGAAAAACATTAATACATGTTCTCCATATAGTTCACCTATAAATGAAGGTTACGTTCTATACAGTACACGGTACACTGTTCGCAGAAAGTGGCTTGCAGGAGATTTTATACGGCCACCGCTGTGCGCCTCTTCCTTCATTTGCTCATCTTTCTTCAACACATCCCAGAAGGTTACGCTCATCGAATGCTTAGATCAACCAGCGCAGCAACGGACGCACGGCTTTGCATTCTTTCACGGCCTTGCACCTTGTGGGGTTTTCGCGCTTCTTTCTGTGGTTTTAATACACAGTCTACCTATACGTACGCTGAGGAATGCGAACCTCTGCGGTAGACGTCACATGGCAGGTGCTTCTCGGAACAGATGGCGTGGCGCATTGAAATAACTCAGGTACATGGCTGCGTAAACAAGGTGACCTTTGTGCCGTCAGAGGCGAAACACGTCCCCTTCGCTCATTACAAGAGCTAACAAAAACATCATTTGAGGCAAATCCTAGCTTATCCACCACAGTAAGGCGAAGATTATTAAAATGTGGCCCACCCGTCGGTATCAATGAAGACATAACTAGCCAGATATTTTTTAAACAACATTATGCTGTACATGTCAGGCCATGCTCCCTTGCTCCAATAACTAAGTAGTGTTTGAGCATTACGTCACCGTAATTATAACTCTTAAATTATTTTCCCTGCTCACGCACTTTCATTTACTGTGTAATTGGTGCTTATTAATTATTTTTTTGTTTATTTATTACACCCCAAACGCCCCCTTCCAGAGGGAATTACGTTGGACTGCTGGCAAAAGGATTACACTCAATAAAACAATCGTTCTATGGATTTACTAAATTTATCTCTGTTGGAATGACGGATTGTACAATTGGGAAGTCCGCTCCAGGCTGCTTGAGCGAAAAACGAGTGATGGTTGGTCGTGGTGCAAGCTGGTGGTGGGTATACGCCCTTGTGGTGACTTATTCGGGCCGCAGCAGAATGGGCTGGTTGAAGCGGGGAGTTATAATGAAACGCGTGATACATATTGTGATACAAGGAAAATCTAGTAATCTTTCGGCGTAGGTCTAGGTTAGGTAGTCCTGCTTTACTGTTAAGGATAGTAACACTGCTATAGTATGTGTAGTCGGAGTAGATGAATAAAAGTGCCCGGATTTAGACGAGTTAGAGAGAACCATTAAGGTTTTTGGAGTGGGTCCCACTTTGTGGATGCGCACTCTTATTTTGGGCGAATTAGTCTTTTGTAGGCTAGTAATTTGACTGATGGAGGGGCAAGTTGCAAGTTACGACGATGGTAACCGAGATCTCTGTTAGCATTAATGATGACTTTACCTACGTGAGAAGAAGCATTTATATTTTGTGAAATGTTAACGCCGAAATACTTAATAGAGCTGAGGGAAGAAACAATGGAGCGTAATTAATATTACGGATTGTGTTGAATAACTTTTGGTGCCTGTGAACGGACACTATTGCAGTTTTGTTAGTGTTGAAAACTATAAGCCATTTGCGACACAACTTATCGAGTATTAGTAGGAAAGACCGGATAGTTGTATCTACAACGCTAATAATTGGCCGGTAGATTAAACGACGGCCAGAAAACAGGTGCATGTTAGTCCACGTATTGTCAGGTAAGTGGTTGATGTATAATAAATAGAGGAGAGGGACTAGAGGGGGGGAGGGGCTCCACCTCGTGGCACACCGGATATTACGTTACAAAGAGAGAGAGAGAGTTTTAGTAGCTTTGGTAGTAGATGATTGAGGGAGCTTTTGTAGTAGACGATTGCGAGGGACTTTGTCAAAAGCTTTTTCAAGTGAATAAACAGGGCGCCAACTGGTATGTTATGGTCTGCGCTAGTGCGTAAAGGGAAGCTGAAGAGGTTTTAGAATTTGATAAAACTTCGTGGCTAGCAAGGAACAGACATTAGTGTCGACGATGTCGTAATTTTTTCCGCGGCTGTTGCAGCAGGAGCTTTAGAATAGGCGAACAAAAAGTGTCTTGCTCCGCCCACGCGAGCGCGCCGAAAGTGAGGGCGTGGAAACCTACGTCATCCTCGGCTCAGTTAGCGGAGCCGTGCTGCACTCCGACGGAAGGTTCCCGCGGCTCACTGATCCGAACTGCGAGAGCGCTTGTTATGTGACGAAGGCCCAAGTTAGTACAGCCGAGGTAAAGTTCTACAGATGGATTACGATATTTAGGATAACGATAAACAACCGAGCGCTACGTGAACAAGCGTCTCCCGTATCTGCAACCGTGGCCTCTGTGACTAACTTGTGACGTGCCATTGCCTGAGCTCATCGAGGAATCCGCGCTTCAGCGGGCTGCTGTTGCAGATAACGCGGCATAGCAAGGATGACGTCACCGCGTTCGCTGAGCATCTCAAGAAGCCCTGCGGCCACAGCCTCTGTTTCTTTTGCGAAAAAGTGCAAGTAACGTTCCCTTTTGAAAACTCCGACATCGCTTTTTGAATTCAGCAAAGATCAAACTGTACTTACGCGCTCCAAAGTCATATTTGAGAGTGCTTCAGCGTACCTTTAGGTGATGAAGGAGTAGTGCAAATTGAGTAACGCATGGGAGTGATTTTTTAAATGCATGTTTGTTAGGCAATAATTAGGTAAGGCAAGGGAATTAGCAACTTGAGAAAGGTATATGTTCCATAATTTTGAAGATGCTGGTTAGTGATATGGGCCGGCGATAAGAAGAACCTGGCTCTCTTATTGGAACGGTATTGTCACGTGGTTGTGATGGCGACGAAGGCTACCTAAGGACTGGGAAATACAGAACGCTTTCTTTGGGCGAACTTGTGCCCGGCAATTGAAAATTCAACGTACAAGCGATTCACGCTGTGCATTCATAGCGGCGACGACAATAGCCGGCCGCCGAGTAATGTGATCAGCGGTAAGGCGCGTGGGCATTTATACATTTGGCGAATACTCCAGGCTTTTCGCCGGTGACGGTGTTAGTTCCAGAATAATCTCTACTGTTCGCGATGGGCGCTCAAGCTTATGAGAACGACGCAAAGCAATACAGAATGCTTGATATTTCGGCGCGGCGCACGCGAGACTGGTTATTCGTGCATCGGGTCGGCTACATGAAACCACGGGTGGCATTGCCCTCCTCTGAAAAAGCATTGTCCCGATGCTGCGAAAGAACACGAAATCCAAGAAAAACATATGTGACGCTTTTCTTTTTCTAAAAGAGCCAAATGCCCTTTAACTGAAACAAAGAAAAACGCACGTGCTCGCTACTGCAAATATGGTCGGGCCTGCTGCAACAATTTTTTGCCAGTGCATTCCTTTCCCCAAAATAAGTGAAATTTGTATTGTGGCTAAAATCTATATAGCCCACTGCCGTCGGTATTCAGGAGTAAACTTTGTATTTGGCTCTTAAAGATTGAAACATTTCTTTTGGGCTTGAATTAGCTCGTAAAAGAGGATTAAAACGATTCGAATGTATGGTATAGCAATATTTTGCGATAAAATTAACATCATCCTTGTGCTTCAGTTGGTGCCGTCCTTCGTCGCATGAGCGTAATGGCGATGACTAGACTTGAGCAGCGAGTGGTGATTTATGGCAAAAGCCGCCCTATTCTAGACTGGCGGCATCGTTTTCGTGTTGTTGACATCTATTTAAGGCCTTGAAAAGTGATCCAGCTCTTTTCCTTCTTCTGGTAGATCGGTGCCCAATATATTCATGTCATATCTTTTATTTCAAATATACCATCTTGTAGCGCAAGAACGGCATGATACTGTAGAGCTAAACTCGAAAAGAAACATTGAGAGGCAAAAAGAAGCAGTAAATTCGGCCTCTTATTCTTTATACTCGAGTCTTGCCCTACAACATCATGTCCTCCAGTAAGTGTCAACTCGCCCTAAAAAAGCAAACTGTGGTACGTAAACACGATAGCAAAACAACGAGGGCACAAATGGAATACACTGGATGAGACCATGTCGGTTCTTCTGGTCACGATTGTTGCCGCAGCGCTGGTTTAATGAATGTGGCTCTTTTTGATTAAAACAGATGAAGCATTTGGCTCATTTCTGACTAGAAACTGCCTTTTGTAGTTCCCGTTAGAATGAGGAATTGCCCCATATTTAATTTCAACTGTTTTAGAAGTTAAAGATACTTAGGCAGGCTTTAATCTCCCGTCAAATAAACACATTTTCGGTTTCAGCATTTGGCTGTTTTTGAAAAAAACAAAACGCCACATATCCATGAATACAGCAAAATCACAAAAGAGGTCCAAAAAAAGTTCTAAAAGTTCGTTATAACGCGCACAGGTAGGCTCAAGGCACGCCACGTTTACGACCTGGGGCCATGACCGGCACCGTAGAGAGTTCGTCATGCCGTCGGGGTCAACCTCATAGTCGAGTGCGCCGAGACGTTTAAGTGGCCTGTACGGTGCAACGTATCGTCGCAGAAGCTTCTCGCTGGTCTGCGTCGGCCTGTTGGCGTCCAGACCTAAACACGGTCGCCGGGCTGGTATTCTGTGTGGCGTCGTCAAAGGTTGTAACGACGGCTGTCGGTCTTTTGCTGGCAGCTGATGCACAGACGAGTGAGTTGCCTGGCTTCTTCGGCACGTTCAAGGCAGACGGTGACGTCGAGGTTTTCTTCGTCGGTGATGTCAGGTATCATGGCGTCGAGCATCGTTGCCGGGTTCTTTCCGTAGACCAACTTGTATGGCGTCATTTTCGTGGTTTCTTGCAGGACCATGTTGAATGCCAAGGTAAAGTACGGAATGACGGCATCCCACTCCCTATGTTCGACGTCGGCGTACATGGGCAGCATGTCGGCGATAAGCTTATTTAGACACTCGCTGAGGCCGTCGGTAGGTTGATGGCAGGTAGCCCGGCGGTGGCTTGTCTGGCTATCCCAACATCACTTGAGTCAAATCAGAAGTACAGGCCATACCTCTGTCGGTGATGAGGACCTCTGGGGCACCATAACGAAGGACGATGTTCTCAACGAATAATTTGGCTACCTCAGCTGCACTGTTTTTGAGCAGGGCGCTTGTTTCGGCATCGATAGTGAGGTATTCACTAGCTACGACGATCCATTATTTCCGAAAGTCGATGTTGGGAAAGGCCCCAATAGGTCCATCCCGATTTGTTTGGACAGTCGGCGCGGTGATACTATGGTCTACAGAAGTCCAGCTGGCCTTGTCGGCAGTGTCTTGCGTCGCTGACAGTCCCGGCACGTCCTCTGGAAATGAGCGACGTCGGAGGTAAGGGGTGTCCTTGCGGCATATCCTTTCGTAATGGGCGACGGCTGCAGTGAGGCGAGGTCAAGAGTCGTTATCTTGTATCCTGGCGCCCAGGCGAGAATGTCCAAGGTGTCCAGCCGTCGTATCGTCATGCAAAACTTCCAGAACATCTGGATCTAGGGATGAAGGTATAACCAGGCAATAGGTGGCGAGAAGTTGTTTAGTGGAACGCCATTTCGGAGGAAAAAGACGCCCAATCCTCGCTTGAATGCCTTCGGAACATCGGCGGTACAGTCCTCGAGGTATTGCACAAGGCCCCTGAGTTCCGGCTCGGCTCACTCTCGTTCAGTCAAATGGTCGGTACTTATGTTCGCGAGACACAGTCATCATTCTGGTTGTTCTGCGCTGGTGGGTCGACGGGTGCACGAGACAGGTAGTCGGCGTCAGAGTGCTTTCTTCTGGGCTTGTAATCGACAATAATGTCGAATTATTGAAGTCTCAGACTCCACCGGGCGAGGCGACCTGAAGAGTCCTTCAATTTAGCTAGCCAGCACAAGGCGTGGTGATCGCTAACAACATTGAAGGGCCTGTCGTAGAGGTAGGGCCCAAACCTTAATGTAGCCCAGGTGATGGCTAGTTACTTTTTGTTTCAGTTGTGGAATAGTTGTCTTCTGACTTGGATAGCGACCGGCTAGCATAACTGACTAAAATAACTAGATAGCATAACCTTTTCTAGTCCCTCAGTCCTCTACATAAGGACAGCGCTTAGTCCTATCCTGCTCGCGTCGGTGTATATTTCCCTACCGGCGTTGGTAATTAGCGGGCGGCTCAGCCACGACAATAATACGCAGACAACCAATGGCTAGGCAAATGATCATTTATTCACTTGTGCAAGTTTATTTTGTAGCTTAACCTAGCAAGGAGAGAGAGGAAAACGGGGCGGAAACTGCTACCACTTCAGCCATCGACAGAAACACGAAGGGGGTAAAGGGAGTGGCGTGAAACACGAAGGGGGTTGTCGGTGGGTGGCGTGAATGCAGCAATGGCGGCTTTTCAAAGCGGGTCAGAGCGAACATAAAAAACAAGAGCGTTTCTGGTGTCCTGACTTCTTTCATGTGTCCGTGTTTGCACGCCCTGTCTTTTTAGAATGAATATTTACGAACTAGCTCAGCTCTCTGTTATTCCAAGAGCTCTGAAGAATTCTTCTAATGTGCAAGAGCGCGAGCGGACACAGAGAAGAAAAAGAAGATCATCGGCAGCGTTCGCCATGAGCACTATGTCAGTGCTATAGTCTGCTTTGATGTAAATATATTCATTACCTCTCTCTCAACTGGTGTGGTTTATTCTACAAGTGGTGCCGAAGACCCGTCGGGAGTTCTACGCGCCAGGACCCTCCCTACCGGAAGACAGCCTCTCGGAAAGCCAGCGGAGGACATTGCCAACCAGGCCGGTGACAGAGATGTCAACGGTGCAACGGAAAGCCAGACTGGGACTGTGATTTCAAGCAGGCCCATCAACGAAAGTGAAAGCAAGCTCCGTTCTACGAATGTGAAGGTGAGCGACAGCAATCACAACCGTGAGAGAGACAATGAACCGTCTTAAAGAAAAGCGCACGTCGCGTCGACAAATGAACACGCGCCTCATCAATGAAGCTAAGAGCGCTTTAGAAGGCGACAACATCGGCACTATAGCGTCACTGACCGAAAAACTCGAAGCGAACAAGGCGGAGCTGGACAAGTTGAACGAGATGATAGAGGAGCACATTACCGACGAGGAGTTCGCTGCGGAATTTGAGGCGGTCATGAGATACCAAGATGCTGCTAGAGGAACGATCGGAGAATTAAAGGCTAGACAGGCACTATTGCGACTTAGCCAGCCTTCGTCCGTGACAGCACCACCGGCAGCAACGCCTATGGTTCAACTGCGTGAGGAGAATCATGCCCAACGATCCATAAGGCTACCAACGCTTCAGTTGCAGACATTTTCTGGAGAAATTTGTAAGTGGCCTGGCTTCTGGGAACAATTTAAGGCATCAGTTCACCAGAATGAAGGACTCACGAAGGGAGAGAAGTTTCATTACTTAAGAAACATACTGAGTGGCGTAGCGGCAAAAGCGATAGAAGGCCTTCAGGCGACGGAAGAGTGTTATGATGATGCCATCGACATCCTCAAAAGTCGCTTCGGGGACAAGCGTCTCATAATTCAGGAGCACCTGCGACGTTTACGAGAGCTGCCGAACGTCACGCGCTCCAATGATGTCCAGGGCTTAAGGACTTTGTACGATTTCGTCCAATGCCACATACGCGGATTGAAAGGCCTCAACATTAGTTCGGCTACTTACGCCACGATGATGACCGACATATTGCTCAGGGCTCTACCGACAGACATCGTTGTTGGATACCACCGGGATCAAGCCAGCGGTGCATCATCTTCCAACGAGACACCTGGTAGCAGCCGTGACATTTGCGCAGACGATGACTTGCAAGGTTTGCTCAAGTACCTTCGAATAGAAGTAGAAAGCCGCGAACGAAGCCAAAGCAATGAAAGTATGGAAAAGAGATACTCCCGAACTGGAGGGAAAAGTGCTTCGTCTTCTCAGCCACCGACAACAGCAGCTCTATGCGCGTCCTCGAAGACAGACAACAAGGCGTGTGTATTCTGTGGTTCAGCCAACCATATTACTGAAGAGTGTAGCTGCAATATAAGCAGAGAAGGAAAACTAAAGAAGCTGACTTCAGAAAACCGCTGCTTTCGCTCTACCATGGTGGGTCACCGAGCCAAAACTTGCCGACGAAAAGTAAAATGCGGCAAATGCCAAGGAAGACATGTGTCTTCAATGTGTGATCCGACATGGAAGCCAAAGAAGGCCGAAATTACAAGTAACACAAGTGCAGTTGCAATGAACAGCCTTCATACAAGCTCATACGCAAGTCTCGGCGCAGACGTTTTGCTGCAAACCTTTCGACTGTGGGTTATAGGGCACACGAAGTGCGCCTACATCCGTGGCATAGCAGACAGTGGTAGCCAACGCACCTTTATACGAGAAGACGTTTCCAAGACGCTCGGTTTGAAAGAGCTTGGAAAAATTAGTCTTACTATCAACATCTTTGGACAGACAGGATCCCTTTCAAGGCTGCACCGCATCGTAGAACTTCGACTGCGTAGTCAGTACGACAACACGGAGAACGTCATTCAAGCTATTGAAATTCCCTTCATTTGCAACGACGTACTGCAGGTGCCAGTGAACCATGAGTTCATAAAAGAGATTGAAGACAGCGGGTGCCCCATTGCTGACAAGCTATTCTCACCTGGAATGACCGCTGTACCTGGAATAAGCTTCCTGCTTGGAGCGGATCACTTGTGGAAATTCATGACAGGAGAGATTCGACGTTGTTCCGGTAACAGCGACTTGGTCTCTCATGGTTCTACATTCGGATGTATGTTTCAAGGGCCACTCTTCTTCAGTACATCGGTCAACTTAGCCACACAAGTGAGCGTACTACGTGTGAACACCTCAAGCGAAACTACCGACAAGGTTCTACGAAAGTTCTGGGAATTTGAGAGCATTGGAATATTACCAGATGATGACAGCGTAGCCAAAGTCAATGCTTCGGTACTGGAAGGGTTTCAGAGAAAGCTCTCATTTGTCGACGGCCGCTATGAAAGAAGATGGCGAGAAACTTGACAGCAATCGAGCGGAAGCTTTAAAGAGATTGTTGTCACTCGGAAAGAAAATGAAGCGTAACCGTGATTTCGCAGTAGAATATGAGTCGACCATAAGCAAATATATGAAGATGGGACACGCTGAACGGGTGCCCAAAGAACCTGAAGAAAGTCACAATGTACCATCTAGGATTTATTACATGCCGCATCATGCCGTCATACGAAGCGAGTCTACGACTACAAGAGTACGTGTGGCCTTTGACGCGTCAGCCCATGAACCTGACTACCCTTCCCTAAACGAATGCTTAGAAAAAGGTCCCAATCTGCTGACTGACTTGGTGGCTCTTCTCATACGATTTAGGATGTATAAAATCGCTTTAACGGCCGATATAGAGAAGGCCTTTCTACAGATCGGTATTAGAAAGGAAGACCGAGACGCCCTGCGGTTTCTCTGGTTCAAAGACGTTCCAACTACAGCAAATCGGGAACCTGAAATTGAAGAGTGGAGGATGACCAGAGTACCCTTTGGAACCGCAGCGAGCCCATTTCTACTAAATGCCACTTTGCGACAACACCTGACGTCCATCCAAGGCAAATTACAGCCTACAGGCCAGATGTTAGCTGAATCTTTTTATGTAGATGACCTTCTCGTGGGAGCTCCAACAGAGGAAGAAGCTAAGCAAATCTACCGGAAAGCCAACGTTATGATAGAATCAGCAGGTATGCGTCTAAGAAAATGGGCATCAAACTCTAAGGCTCTACGTGAATTGTTTGCTGCGACTGAGGAAACCGACATTTCTTCGGACTCCGTGAAAGTGCTTGGACTTATATGGAACCCGTCGACAGACGTTATGACGGTTGCTTCAAAGTCGGCGCTTGGATTCTTACAGACAGAACGAAAACCGTGTAAGAGATCTGTTCTGCAGACGGTGTCAAGAATATTTGAACCGATGGGAGTGATAGCACCTTTCATTATACAGGCGAAGCTACTCTTTCAAGAGCTGTGGAAGAGAAAGGTTGATTGGGATGATGAGCTACCAGAAGATCTTGGTATACAGGGCAGTAAATGGTGCTCAGAATTGCATCAAATTCAAGAGACGGCCATCAATCGTTGGGTGGATGCTTTGCCAGGAGATGGAACAGCGCAAATACATCTGTTTTGTGATGCCAGTCAGAAAGCTTATGGAGCCTGTGCGTTTTTGAGATACGATGGACAAAACAAGACCATCTCGACGGCCCTCCTAATGGCTAAATCAAGAGTAGCACCGCTGCAGAAAGTTACGCTGCCCAGACTCGAACTTCTGGGAGCGGTGCTTGCTACTAGGTTGGCGACATTCCTTATTAGGACCCTCAAGACATTTGAACATAATATAGACGTGACCTTCTGGACCGATTTCACCGTCGTGCTACATTGGATCCGAGGAGCGCCATCGCAAAGGTAACAGTTTGTTGGCAATAGAGTGTCAGACATTCAACGCAGCTTTGACAAAACTCGATGGCGACATTGTCCTGGGACTGATAACCCCGCAGATTATCTTACACGAGGCACAGCGTTGGAATTCCTGAGCCGCGACAAACTATGGTGGCAAGGTCCATCCTGGTTAAGAGAGGAGGAAGCAACATGGCCGACGAACACACCTAATACGCCATGTGAGGAAACAGACTTGAGCGAGTCAAGCGCCGTGCAAGTCTTACATGTGAAAACATTTGGGCCGATTTTGGACCTTCAAAGATACTCGAACCTTACAAGAGTCCTGCGAATTACAGCGTGGGTCTTAATATTTATTCAGAACTGTCGAAACAGAAGGCCTCGAGTAAAATTATCGAGCATAACAGAGAAGGACATGAACAAAGCTGAAGACTATTGGATTAAAGTAGTGCAAGAAGAAGTATACTTGAAAGAGATTGACGAACTAGAGAAAGGGAAATTGTTAAATCAACGGTCGAGTGTGAAGACACTCCATCCTTTTCTGGATGCGGAAAGGCGACTACGTATAAGAGGCAGACTACAGTTAACGCAATAAACAGAAAAAGTGAAGCATCCTGTACTCTTGCCTCCGCATCATCCTTCTAGTCCGTGACTGTCATCGGCGCGTCCTTCACGGAGGTGTACAAGACACTCTTACTGAAGTTAGAGAGAACTTTTGGATACCTCGTTGCAGACAGGTCGTGAAGAAAGTTATCGGTGGATGCAACACATGTGCGAAGTATAGAGCCAAACCAGCGAGCGCCCCTGTGGCACCCTTACCGCGTGAAAGAGTGTGTCGCTCCGATCCCTTTCAGACTGTGGGAATAGATTTCGCCGGTCCGCTGTATGTGAAAACGGACAATTCATCTTCAAAACGTTATATAGCTCTATTCACGTGCGCTGTCACAAGAGCTATACACTTAGAACTGATCTGCAGTGTATCAGCCGACAGTTTCATGCTAGCCTTTCGAAGATTCACCTCACGTCGTGGATTACCTTGTGTAATCAGATTACCTTGCGTGGATTACCTCGCACGCGAAGCGGAATTTTTCTGGGATCAGGGTGAATCCGGAGGCCTTGATTGAAGTACGGATTCCAGGCGCCGGAGGCCAGCGCCGTGTCCATAACGCGTTGGAATGTCATAGGTGCCGACCAAATCCAGAGGGCATGACTTTGAGCTCGAACAGACTATTTGGTGTTATAGAGGCAGTCTTTTCTCCGTCTCTTTCGTCAACTTCTATCTGCCAGTAGCCCGTTTTGAGGTTCATCAAGAAAAAGTACTTTGCGTTCTCGATTTGATCTCGGGTGTTGCCTATCCGTGGGAGAGGGTACACATCATTTTTTTGTGATTTTGCTTAGGCGACGATAATCGATGCAGAAACGTTAGGTTCCACCTTCTCCACTAACACAACGGGAGATGCCCATAGACTCTTCGATGGCTGAACGATTTCGTCTCGTAGCATTTTGTCGACTTATTTCTTCACGGCCTGTCGTTCTCGCGTCGAAACTCGGTATGGGCTCTGGTGGAGCGGAAGAGCATAGTCTTCGGTTATAATGATGTGTTTCGCATCCAGGCTTTGTAGAATCCGCGATGATGACGAGAAGCAGTCTTTGTATTGTCAGAACAAGACTTTGATCTGTTCTCGCCTATGCGTGGAAACACTCGGGCTGACGTCAAAGCGGGTTCACGAACTTACGTCGTCGGTGTAGGTTAGGTGTAATCGGTGAGCGCGAAAGCACTGCTCGCTTCGGCGAATTTTTCGGTAAAGGCGACTGTCGTGCCTTTGTTGACGTGCTTGTACTCGTTGTTTACATTTGTGAGCATCACCTCTCCTTTACGTGCATGAAGCTCGGCTATTCGTTTTTGCAACGCAAATGTCGCGACTGACCAAGAGAAGCTGGCCGCCCTCGATGACGCCTTCAAAGCCTGTGGGTTCTTGGGTGCCAACAGAAATGATGACACTGGAGAGAGACGGAACTGTGACCTGCTCGTCAAGCACATTCAAGGCGTAGTTACCTGGCCTCTTGTGGGGCGGCAATGCTTTTTCTTTAGCTTAGTGTTATCGACTCAGATCTCAGTTTGATGACGGCACCGTGGTGTCTTAGGAAGGCCATCCCAAGTGTCGCATCCCTGAGGCAATATTGCAGGATTACAAATGTCGCAGGATAAGACCGGTTATTGATGGTGACTTTTGCTGTGCAGACCAGTGTTGACAACGCACTTTCCAAAATAACCTTCGCCATGGGCAAAATTACCCTAGTTTACCCTACCCAATTTTTTAATACCTTACTTTTTACCCTACCCCTCAAAATGGAGCAGTGTAACAATGCAAAAGTACAGACTATGCTCTTTTCTACGACATGCAGACATTTAGTGGTGCTGAATTCTGTAGCGACTACCAGCGGTTTGAAAATTATTTTTGAAGAGGGGCTAAAGAACGTAAAATACAGCATATGAGAATATAGAGTGTTCCGGTATTTGGGAGTGGCGTTGACTCGCAGTTGAAAAAAACGTACTAGGAGGCTCATCAGCAAGTATACGACTGGCAGTATAAGTGATATGGTGACAAAGAGCATTAAGCAAAACGTCATATAGAGGCGGAAAATATGAATTGGTTAGCAGCGATTGAACGAAAACCGGCTCTTAGTAGCTACCGAAAGGGTAAAGACAAAATAAGCAAGAAAACATTTTACGGCAATTCAAATAAAAGTGCTTTGCTGTTTGAAGCGAGGTCGGATTGCCTTAGAAAGCGTAGTTATAAAGGGAGATTAAGTAAATAAGAAAAATGCACATGCGTGGGGAAGGTTAGGAAATGACGGAGCATGTTTTAATTGAAAGTGGAGATATACACTCATGTGTATGTTAAAGAACTAGGCTACTGAAGCCTTTGGTTTTAGGGACAACATAGGAAAAGTAAAAAAGGTCGAAGATAGACAAAAGTAAAAGACGGCTGGAGGAATGTTGGTGGAGAAGTAGGCAGAACCAAAAACGTGAGATAACCAAGGTTAGTGTGCAATAAGGTGCAGAAAGTTTGGCCTTGATTATAAGTGGATTTTTAGGAAGAGGACCTTAATTCGGCATAACAAGATGAGGCCGCGGTGCAATAATAATAATATTACTGTTAATATTAATAATAATAATAATAATAATAATAATAATAATAATAATAATAATAATAATAATAACAACTAAAATCTTGAGCTTGGTGGAATGCAGGTCACCGCCCCGTTTAAAAGGGAGGCTCTTTCATTATTTCATCCACTCTCATCGAAAAAACTAGCACGGTCCCTTGTGCATTCGCCTAAGATGAGTGGAAAGGAAAGTAATTTTCTTTTAACACGAAAGCGCATTATGCCACTATGCCGGGGTCTACCAAGATTTCAGTGACGTATTTCACTCACGGATATGACGTTGATAAAATAGACGCTAACGGATGAGAAAGAAAAACCTGAAAGAAGAAGGGAATCAAACCTACGACCTCCCGGTCCACGGCGATCAGCGTTCGCCGCACTCCTAACTAAGGTACCGGGGCAGATGCACGACACTCCGCAAATACGTTTTATCTCTCTCATACATAGTATCTCACATGGGTCTCTCTCTTGGAGGGGATAGGTAGGGCGGGGTGGTGCCACCGTCTGTGAGCGGTGAACTGATGTAATGCGGCATGACACTAGCGGAGGTACGAAACGATTCGGCGACGACGTAGTTAAAGCATGGCTTCCGAGATTGCGTGCCGGCAGGAAACCTGACGGTGCGCATTCTTGGAGGCCATGGTTTAGGCGTCTCGATACCAGCGAAAAACATTGGCAGCGCTAGCATAGAGTTACGCTAGCATCGAGTTAGCCTTAGACGCAGTTACGTTCTTTGCCTTTCGCTTCGTGTTAGCGTGTGACGGCTCGTTGTTGGAGTAGTGCAGCTTCCACGAGCATCAACGGTGTTTCTTTGTCATCGACCGCCTCGTCATGACTTCATGATGAAGTCACAAATTCTGGTGATCTGTGATGTCACGATGACGCCATGAGGTGACGTCGTTATATCGTGATGATTTTTTGCATCACTCACGTTGACGCCGACGGTCACATTCCGTGTTTGATGAGGTACCAAAGGCTATAGCCTTATGCAGAACCGACCACCGGCACAAAATTTAAAAGCCCCACAACGCAACGAAATAATGGGAGACTACGGAGACAGGAAAAACCATCCATGAGAAAAAGAACAATGCCAGCACAGGGATGTGTGACGTACTATCTTTCGTCTGTGCTCTATGCTGCTGATATGAGAATTAAGAGTTGTAATTTTATTCAAAGAAAAAGTCGGTTTTGGAGTCACTTTATAAATGCCATCCTCGGATATGTCGCGCGGATCGTCTGCATTTCTCGGCCATGGATGACAAGCAACATGTCGAAATTGGCATACGTCTTATAAGAAAATTGTATTTCGGCCCACTACCACATGCTGGCCGAAATATTCCGAAAAAAATGTCCTCGGGTTTCACATCCACGTATTGGCTATTTTGGCCAACATAACGCCGCCGTAGGAAATCACGCTACTCACCGATGGTAAGCCACATCCACTCATCATCATCAGCCTGTCTAAGCCCACTGCAGGGCAAAGGCCTCTCCCATGTTCCGCCAATCAACCCGGTCCTGTGCTTTCTGCTGCCACGTTATACCTACAAACTTCTTAATCTCATCTACCACCTAAATTTCTGTCTCCCCCTCACGCGTTTGCCATCTCTTGGAATCCAGTCAGTTACCCTTAATGACCACCGGTTACCCTGCCTACGTGCTACGTACCCAGCCCATATCCATTTCTTCTTCTTGATTTCCACTATGATATCCTTAATTCCCGTTTGTTCCCTGACCCATTCTGCTCTCTTCCTGTCTTTTAAGGTTACAACTATCATTTTTCTTTCAATCGCTTGCTGCGTCGTCCTCAAGTTAAGTTGAACCCTCTTTGTAAGTCTCCAGGTTTCTGCTCCGTAGGTAAGTACCGGTAAGGTGCAGCTGTTATATACCTTCCTCTTGAGAGATAGTGGTAGACTACCATTCATGATTTGATAATGCTTGCCGAATGAGCCCCATCCCATCCTTATTCTTCTAGTTATTTCACTCTCATGGTTCGGCTCCGCGGTTACTACCTGTCCTAAATAGACGTACTCCTTTACAACTTCCAGTGTCTCACCACCTATCGCAAAGCGCTGTTCTCTGCCAAAATTGTTCCACATTACATTAGTTTTATGCATATTAATTTTCACACCTACTCTTCTACTTTCCGTATCCAGTTCCGTAATCATGAGCTGTAATTCGTCCCCCGCGTTACTCATCAATGCAATGTCATCAGCGAATCGCAGGTTGCTCTTATCCCTAATTCTTCCCAATCTTGTGTAAAATTGTGTAAAAAGGCCGGGGTGCAGCCTCACTGGCGACCACAGCCAGCAATGCACTCCCTCACCAGAGCAGAATTGACCACCCTGGTGTAGTACTTGGCCACTACCTCCCACATGAATACACCAATTAACTTCCACTCAATATGAACCCTAATCAGCGAGTGCGGCGCCTTGCCTATGCCAAGATGCATGCTAAAGCTACGAGTTCTCCCCTTACTGAATGCATCATCATATGCACGGACGCTGCACTTTATGCAGACGGTACCAGGAACACTTGTTATGCCACAGTGTGGGACGACCAGACAAATGGAAATAAGAAACGATGCCATCATGTGTGAGCAGACGCGATGTAGAGCACACGAGCAGAGCTAATGGCCATCCCAGATTATTTAGCATGGGCTCTGGAAACTTCATCTGAAACTGACCCCGTACACCGTCATGTGTACACTGACTTCCTGGCTGCCTATCGGGCATGCGAAAACGTTCTTCACACAGTTTCTGTACTGCAGATGATCCGGCACCAGGCGCGCCTGCTCCGCGAATACGGTCACGATGTTACCATCCTCTCGGTTCCGCGCATTCCGGTACCCCTCGGAAACGAGATGGCTCATAGCTCAGCGCTCGCTCATCCCTCCACCGCGCTAGCCAGTGCCTCCGATACTCCTTTTCCTCTCCAGCTAACAGGTATTAAAATGCCTGCCTTAAAACGCTGGGTTAATGGCAAGTGGGTAGAAAGAATAGTGAGATCAGCAAAAGAATAACCTACCATCATGACGCCATGGTGTTTCGTCTCACTACCTTACTTATGCTTCAATATGCGCCTTTTTATGTGCACATATGGCACACAGGAAAGGCAGGTTACCACATGAATGCTGAGGCCATGGAAGTCACATATATTATGCATAAATAGACCAGATTACGCTATATATACAATGTGAGCCGTATCAGTTGTTTCATAACATGGCGTATGCGAGACTGTGCATGCACTGGAAAGATTAAGACTAGGTTATCAATTATATGGCATGAATGCTATGGCGTGTCACCAATGGCATCACAAGCATTTTATGTATTTGAAGACCTTAACAAAAAACGACAAGGTTTCATCAGACTCACTTGATGAGCTGGGGTACCCCTGCATATGCATGAGTATACATAGATGAAATAGCGTAATATATGCCATGACATACGCGGCGTTCACTCGTATAAAACCAACGCGCACCTGCCAACATTGGTCTAGCGTTGTGTAATGGTGCGTAGCATCAGTTAACTGCTGTCTATCGCAAACTATTGTCAGTCGAATACCGGCTACTTTTTCGTAATGTTGGCTAGTGTCCACTATGCGTGACTAATTAACGGCTGCTGGCTAGCACTCCACAATACCGACTGATTGTCATCAAGGGAGGGCTAGCCCTGGCTAATGTTGTATGAATTCGCTAACCTTGTAATGGTTAGATCTCGGCTAGACCTTTATTACTTCCGGACGTTGGCTAATTGTCGGCTAGCGCTAGATAACTTGGACTAATTGTTAGTGCTGGCTAATGGTCGTTGGGGTTGGTCAGCATTCAAAATTGTTTGTTGGTCTCTTTGTGATAGCTGGTGTACGCTAGTCATCGCTGATGCAGGTTCGTCGCAGCTATTTCTTCGCTAATGTTGGACAAGTGTCCGCTAGTGCTCACTAATGTAGCCAACTATCACCCAGCGTTGAATAGTGCGTTTTAATTTTTGCTGGTGTGGGCTAATGTATGACAGCGCAAGTTATTGCTCACTTACAGAGTTTGCTTTCTTGGCTATATATATGTGTCCTTTAGTGCTGTCTAATGTTGTTTACCTTTCGGTTCCTATGCTAATATTGACTACACTCGTGTAATTTCACGATTGCGATTTTTTGGCAAACCGATAAACATTGCATATTATTACGGGAAGTATTAATTCGCAGTCGAAGATAGCAACTTCATCCTACATCATTGACGCGGCGCATAGAATAGGAACACGAACAATGGAGCACAGCCATGTACGTGCTGCCCTCCTGTCCTCTACAGTCAAACTAGTAAAGTCTTTTCAGTTATTTAAATATATGCGTCTTCTTTGATAATGGGTAAACTGATGTGGTGATAATTGTGATATATTCTGTTATGAGCCTTTCTCTACGTTTGTTTAAAGAAGACTTTACCCAATAGATCTGCAAAAAAATTGCTTGCCGTACCAACATTATTTCAACTTTCAACAAATAACTACAGTGCGATGTGTGCATACGTTGTAATCAGATATCAGAGCAAACAAATCCAATGAAAAAGAACATTGACAACATAAAAAATAATCACAATAACTGATATGCTCACGCATTACGACGCTTTGAACTCTTAATTTTATTCCTTTAGGTTTATTTACCTACAAGTCAGGTTTCAACTGATGTCCTAGCGCAGTAATAAATTGAAAATGTTTCATAAAAAGATATTCTTAGCTGCATCGTTGCAACATTCAACGCTACGAAGAAGCATGGTATATAATGTGACAGAAAACTGTTCTCTCTACACAACTGTGACGAATGTGACTTAAGTTCGATTGTACAAGAAAAGTAACGCGAAATATTGCTCGAGAAAGTGTTGCCACAGTTATGAATTTTTTGCAGAAATGCGCGTTGTTAAAGTCAAAGTTAGTAATTGTACCCGTAATGGTAGGTTCAAGCAGTGTTCAAACTTAAGCTGATGCTCAAATGGCGGATATTCTGCTAAAAAAGCTTGATCCGACTGGCGATGCAACAAGTGGTTAAACATTTGAAAAAAAAGAAAACAGTAATGCAAGGCCATAACGAGTTCACAACTGCGAGCTGCATAAATTCCGCACGTGTATATAAAGACCTGGAGCTCCATAAACATCTGGCTAACCTGACCTACATTCAGATGCATCAAGCACAATGTCGCTGCTTCAGGAATTGTTGTTGGCGCTTTTGAACGCTGTTTCAGTCGTAGTGTTCTTAATTTTACCTGACAAATTGCTATATGACACGGCGACTTTGAAAAGCGAGTATGACTACATTATTGGTGAGTGTCACACAAAAGTCTACTGTTACTTTCTATTCCACTGTGCAGCCTAGGCTCCAGCAAGTGTCATGTACTTGAGGAGGTAGGAATTATTTTTTTGTCGTATATGGCATTTACTATGCCCTCTTTACATGCGACGGTATTTCCCTTTCGGTTCGGTTGAACCATGCAAAGGGACTGAAGTTTACAAAAAGGTGTACAGATGATCTTGCCACACGATTTTCTTTTTCTGTTTTTATATACCCAGCTCCTTATACGTGTAACTACGGCCTCGCGCAGGTTGTGCGGGATTTCCTCGAAACGTTCTCGATTATTTTAGAGTCTTCCATAACACTGCGCGCACAAATCCAAGATTTTAAGCTAGGGATAACGCGAGCACCAGCGATAACGGCGGAAGGTTCGCTCAGGAATGTATAAAAGCCGACGCATTCCACAGACGAGAAGATAATTTGATGACCGACGACAGTGCGCATCAATATCGGTGCACTTTCAGAGTCACTCTTTTTCTGGGCAAAGGTTCGCCCAATGAAAATTCTGATCTTTACCAGCTACGATTGGTTTCTTCATCGTCACAACCACGTGGCAATATTGCGACTACATCTAGTAGCCGAGGTTGGTATATTGCGCGCAACCATGATACTGAAATAAGCGCTTGCACGTTACCATTTTCCACTAGTATAGAAAGCTTCCGCTTACTTCCTCATTGCCAGGGGAAGAGTTCAGTACCCTTTTCGCAATAATAATTGACTTTGGCTCTTTTTTATATTCCTGAGCACACTATTTTAAGGATTTATGCAAATACTTACCATTTCTTCAAGTTATATATCTGGACCTTTTCATACAATCCTCTATGCCTGTGTAGCAAGACTTGATTTTAGTATTTTATTATGACCGTCGCCCTTTTTAAGGACCATTATTGCAACAAACCACACTTGTTTGAGCAAGAACATTCTCATTGCTTTGGTGCCCCCACATCACTTTTAGAGGACAACAATAATACCTCCCACCGAGAATAACATTTTCACAATCTACAGGCGGTGATGGCTCAGGAGCCAAAGCGTCAAAGGAAAATTTCACAATTTAATACAAAAATATTGCGCAGCAGTGAAATATGCTCATTAAAAATCTAATTATTGGATCATCGTACATTACATGGTTATCGGTACTGCTCCCATATGTACAGGAATACATACTACTATTCCCCTAGTACTCGCGATATAATTCCTCGTCATCATCCCGACAGCAGGGCAAAGGGATCTCACATGCTTCTCAACTTATGCCGGCCCTTAGTTTCCTACAACCACCTTATTTGCGCAACCGATCTGCCCACCTCACTATTCTCCTGGCGGGCTTGCCATGTGTTGAAGTCTGGTAAATTACTATTAATGCCCATCGGTTATGTCGGCTACTCACTACATGCCCGGCGGATTCCCATTTCTTTATAATTTCGACTATTATATCTTCAGCGCGCGTTTTTGTTCTGACCCACTATGTCCTTTGCTTCTCCCTTAATATTACAGCTATGATGCTCCCTTGTTGTATGGCTCGCTGGGTCGTCTTCATTTTAAGCAGACTTCATTTTATAAGCCTCGTTTTCGGCCTCGTAGGCAAGTGCAGGTAAAATGCAGCTGGTATATGCTTTCTCTTGAGGGATAATGGTAAGGTGTGATTCATTATCTTGAAAATACCTGCCGAATTCCCTTCTCCCCATTCTTATTCTTCTAATATGCCCCCTCTCCTGGTTAACATCAGCAGGCAGTACCTTCCCTAGGCGCACACATAGGCGTGCGCGGGGTTCGCCATCAAGGGGGGCGAAGGTTCACCGCAGCGCCCCCCTCCTACTAAGCCAATGTACGAGGCAGATTTCGCGCCCCTCCCCCCGCTTAGGTGACTAGGGGGGTCAATGTATGGAGCACATTTTGCGCCCCCCCTCTTATGTGACTTGGAGGGGCGGCCGCCCCCCTTGCACCCCCAGTGCGCACGCCTATGAGTACACATATCCTTTATCAATTTCAGTGCGCGCTTCCTGTCGCCAACCGCGGTCCGTTCTCTTCCGAGACTACTAAATGTTGCGTTAGTTTGCCCCAAGAAAATTTTAGATTAACTATCCTGCTTTTTCCGTTCTATTTAGTACAAATCCGTTGCCATTCTGAGCAAAGCAATGTCATCGGCGATCCGCAGGTTGCTAAGTTAGCCTCCAATAACTCTTATTTCAAGCTTTTCCCACTCCAGGGCTCTGAAAAACGTTGTGTAAACACGTGGTGATATCATTTGATAGATAGAATTGCCATACCTAACAGCCTTATTTATTGGGATTTTGCTGGTTTCTTTAGAGAAGACTTATAGATAGATAGATAGATAGATACGCTCAATTATACATATACATATATATATATATATATATATATATATATATATATATGTGTGTGTGTGTGTGTGTGTGTGTGTGTGTGTGGTGTGTGTGTGTGTGTGTGTGTGTGTACGCTCAAATCTGTACCCTGTGTGCCAACATCGGAAGCACGACTTGCCCAGGGTGCTTCACCATTGATTCTCACGAAAACTTGGTGGCGTGACAGTCTATGGGCGTTGCGAATATGTTAACGACTTCAGCTACCGGAAGGGCTAAATCATGATCATGGGTGTAAGTCCTCTGGACAGAAATTTGCCACTAAACGTCAACGTGAGCGCTTCCACATCAAGCGGTGCTATATCTACCGAACACTAATAGACAATGTAGAAGCTCTCATATACCAATGCACTATAAACATTCAACTACTCATATCAAGACTGATTTCACTTTCGTGCTATACCAATTCCTGTGACAAAGGGATGAACCATGTGTTTTAGGGGCGAAGCTCCTTAAGGCGGCACCCGTTCGTCCCTCGTAGTCGTCGTGATCGTAGTAGTGAGTAACAAGTCTTACGCTTTGACCTCCAAGGTGGTGCCGGTGGGAGATTTCTCCTGTGCGTTGTTGAACAATAAAAAATTCGCAGCGTGCGCGTTAACTAAAAGCCGAATTCTTCTGTCTCTCATTCCCCATTAGCAGCCATTGGCATGTTCCAGTAGGAAACGTTAGTAGAAGTAGAAGTGTAAGTGTTAGCTAAAAGCCGACTTCTTCTGTCTCTCATTGCCATTAGCAGCCATTGTTTACCTCCAAGGTAGTGCCTGGTGAGATTTCTCCTGTGCGTGATTAAACAATAAAAATTTTGTTCAAAACGCCGTTGATTGATGAAATAAACCAACGAAAGACGCCAGATGTTTTGTAAAAGCAGAACGAAAGAACGCCAGATGTTTTTCTTAAAGTGTAGTAGTAGTAGTTGTATTTAGCCACCTCGCCCGATCGTCAACGGGCGAGGTGGACCGGCAACGGCGCGAGGACCCTGCCGTACGAGAGTTAAATCACACTAAAAGACATACTTTGCGGGCGATACACTCTAGTGAGCTTTCAACTTTTCGTCTTAATGTACATGATAAAGAAATTATTTCTACGAAAAACGCAAGGCACACCTTGAGCAATATGTTTGGTTTTGGGACGCTAAATGGAACCATGAGCGATGCGAAGCCGGAGCACTTGCACGATCGCGTTCCGTTGGCTTTCGTTGGGCATGCTACCGACCTCGCGTCGTGGAACGCGCGTCCTGTCTTCCCTCTAGCCTTGCCTTTAATTCGCACAGGGCGAGCGGGGAATGCGGTCGCTCTTGGCGCTCTTTCGCTCGGGAGCGGACTTCTTCCTTGCATTTCACCGATCACAAGTGATAATGAAGGGACCACCTAAACCAACAGTACAATAAAAGTTTGATGTTTAATATACACACGATGTTTCACACTCTTTATATTATGTACTGGGCGCATTTCACGGAAGAGTTTCACGGTTTACAGATGATTCCCTCCGTAGCTTCGCCCCACTCATCATCATTCACCCCGTGGATATGCTGTGATTTTTTTTAGATGCGAAGTATCTTAAGGCGGAGCTCAATCCGGTGGTGGTGGTGGTGGTGGTGTGCGGCGTGACCACCCTTACTGCGCATGCGCATACCCTCTCCACACACCTCCTCTCCACTCACCCTCTCCACTTTTCCTCTCCACTTTCCCTCTCCCCCTTTCCACTCTTCCACTGAAACGCGGGCTAGACATGCCGAAATTCTCTCCTGTGCAACGCCGCGATGAGCTCGAGCGCATGCGCGTCCCCTCCCCTTCTTCCTCCTCTCCTACGCTGCCCTCCGCTCGCCCGCCTGTCGAACGCGTTCCCCGCTCGCCCTGTGAGAATTAACGGCCGGGCTAGATGGAAGATACGACGCGCGTAGCGTCCCTCTTCGCGTTCCACGACGCGAGGTCGGTAGCATGCCCAACGAACGCCAACGAAACGCGATCGTGCAAGTGCTCCGGCTTCGCATCGCCTCATGGTCCCCTTTAGCGGGAGATGGTGTAATTTTTCATATGTGGTTCACCTACACCCTAGTTCTGTAATGTTAACGCGATAGAATTAAAGAGCTCGTTTCGCAGGAATTCGGGCGTCGGCGTCGGTGTCGGCGCCGCTGCTTGTGGTGTGGTCAGGTCGAAAAATCGAGAGAAATGCAAGTAAATAAATAATAAAAATGTTCGTCTCGAGTGAGAACCAAAGCCAGTCCTTCTGCAAGGCAAGGAGGTATTCCACTACAGAGAAACGCCATTATTTCAAGCTCCTTCGGGAAACAACGCCATATCAATGTTATGTAGTGGGAGGTGTCTCCTTAACGCACGTACTATTGCGTGGCATAAGCGTACAGTACAGCCAGGCGTCATAACAGGTGAATTGCGCAACGAGGGTGTGTTTTGACCGACAACACATAGCAGAGAGCTCAGACATATTTATTCATCTTCATCAGCAAAAACGTCAATGAAGTGCGTAGCTGCTTAGGGAGAGATGAAAAAACGAAGGCCGAGAGGTTAACCAGATATTAGCATCTGGTTTGCTGCCCAGCACTGGGGTAGGGAAATAAGGGCAAGAAAGGGGGTGTAGAGAGAAAGAGAGAGAAAAAAACAAGAGTAGAAAAAGGAACGCACATACAGACACACGGGACAAAAAACAACACACACAGGAAGGGCGTTCTGGTTACAGTCGTTCAGAAAGGCCGGTCGATCGCAAGAAGCGCAGAAGCGCTTGCTCGACTTTCTTCCGTGACGTCGCGTCCTGTCGATAGCGTAGAATTCTTTCCTCCGACAAAGGCCGGTCATCTAACTTCTTGAGCGCGTTGCAAAGGGATAGTCGTTATGCATTATAGTGCGGGCAATCGCAAACATAAGTCCAGTTGTTTCTGCGTTGCCGTAGTGGTCACAGGCTGCAGTGCCGGCCATCCCGATGGGGAAAGCATAGGCATTGGTAAACTCAACGCCCAACCACAGCCTACACAAAAGGGTCGCGTCTACTCGGCGAAGCCTAGATGGGACGTGAAGACTTAAGGTAGGGCTAAATGAGCGCAATCGAGCATGTATGAAGGGCGGCTCATTCCACTCTGACGTGGTGCGTTGGCGAGCATGCAAACGAAGCTTCCGTGCAGCGTCGGTCCTAGAAAGCGGTAGGACTAGCGCTAGGACGCCGCGGGCTGCACGAACAGCTGATACTCGAGAGAGCAGAGGTTATACACCACCTAACTGAGAAAGCACATCAAATCACTTTTCAGTGGTTACCCGGTCACTGCGGAATCATCGGTAATGAAGGGGCCGATCAAGCTCCCTGCTCAGCCCACGCAGAAGACTCGAGTAGCTGCGTAGGTTCACCGGAAATTCACTCGCTGCGCAAGCGGCGGGAACACCAGGGGTCGAGCCCGACGCGAGAAAATCGGCCCGAGACCGACTTTTCCGCCACGCGAAGGCTGATCGCCTTTCCGCGCCGCAGTTTGGCTTCGCTAGCTTAAATCACGTGACAACCGGCCGCAAATCAACATGGGGGTCAAGGCGTCGGCGGTGGCTCGCATCGGTGCATTTGAAAACTATCCGTGCAGCACGACAAAACTCAGAGCCTCGATAAGGACGCGTTCCTCAAGAGCCTGGTTCGGATTAAGATTGCCGAGAACACTGGCATAGAGGAAGGTGCACCCGCAGTGAGTCGGCGTGCCCTAACGTATCTCACTTTTGCTAAGCCGGGTGAATCCGCCGCCGCCACTGCAGGCGTGTCCGCCTATGTAGTTTGTGCTGATGTATCTCCCGAAACAACGGTTTCAAAATGCAAAAGCTATTTTTTTCCGTGTTTTGCATGCAGAAATTGAATTCGATACGACATTAAATAGTCAGGAAGCGCGCAAAATAGAAAGGATTCTTAAAGTGTCGAAGGCAGCGGCGGCGACGGCATACAGGAGAATCCGAACATATGTGAACGTTCTCGACGCGCGCGGATACGGTTTTCCGGTCGCTCTGGTGTTTTCGCTTTCTCTTCGCTTCTCAAGTGTGAATGCGTCATTACGGACTCATTGTGGGCCTTTCGCTGATTAAAAAATAGAAGAATTATGGCGTAGTGGGCACTTCGCAAACGTATTTGCAGTAGGCATCCTAGGATAGTTTGAAGCGGCCAGTGTTACGCGTCATAGTTGAGGCATCCATCCAGAAGCGATACTAGCCTATCGATTGAGAAGGCGATGCGCACGGGGTCCGATTACGATGTCGCGTTCTCCTCTTGAAGGCGAAGCTCAAGCGTCTGCCAAGGTTTTACATGGCAGCTGAGTTTTCCACTCAATCAAGTGCGCTAACGTAATATATCATTACGAGCCAGGAATCGTTCATTGAGAAAGCTCAATGGCGGAGCTCTAGATGGGGTCAGGCTATGGGAGCAACAACAAAGCCCCCGTCGTTTCTCGTCGTGTAGTTACTCGTCGAGATGCCTTCGCGAATTCCTCCTTGTCATTTCGTTGACTGAATTCAAAAGTGGTCCTTATTAACAATTACCTCCGTAAATACCCTGTAGGCAACGAACACTGAGCTGATTGCTATGTAATTTTTGAAGTTCTTGACATCCCCTTTCTCAAGAGTCATGACGATGCTAGCATTCTTCCAAGATTTCGCCACGCTCACTGTGAAGTAGCATAGTGTATTCAGACTGGCTAGGTATTGTGTAGCAATATCGCCATCTTCCTTGAACAGATCGGCAGCAACTTAATCTTTGCGCGAAGTTTTCCCCTTTGCAGTCCTGAGGTTTATTTTTGTAACAACTTCGACTTTACTGCTAGTATGTGTGATTCTTCTGGGCTGATGCTTGCTTCATTTTCATCCTAAGAAGCTGTTTTGGAACCGTCCACCTAATGCACGTGTCCACTTCGACCGGACGCCATGAGAGGGCCTTCAGTTGCTGCGAAAAGCGGAAATCCGTGACTTCGTAGACCGTTCGGCTGCGAACCTCTCGAATGCAAACTAGTACTGTCTGAATTTGGCTTGGCTTTGTTTCTCGCGGAGTGTCGCGAAACATAGACATACTTTTGGTTTCGAAGGTATGCTCCGCTAACCCTCGCTCATTTGTTCCCAGGAAGTGTGCTGTTGCCAACTCTTCAGGAAATTGTTTGCATTTGCTGGCTGTTGCTTTGGCGCGCTCAGCTAAATTTCAGCGCAAAAGTTTGGGACTCCTTGAGGAGCAGTGAGGAGTTTCGAACTCTTTGAGGAGCGTTTAGGGTGCCTCGTCGACGCCAGCGCGGCCAGTGTCCCTCGCTGGTATCGAGACGCTTAAATCATGACCTCCGATATCGCGCGCAATCTCGGAGTAAGCGCTAGTAAGTGTCGATCGTGACGGATTACTTCTTTTCACATCTCAACAGATGGCGGCACCGCCCCGCCACGCTCCCCCCCGCCTATCTCGACCGCCAACACAGAGAACCATGCGAGAGAGAGTGTGTAAAAGAAATAAGGCGCGTTTGTGAAGTGTCCAGCATCTGCAAGGTGGCTTAGTTGACTTAGCGTCGGGCGCTTACCGACGCGGCTGCAAGGTCGTGGGTTCGATTCTAGGTGGCGGATCTTTGCGCGGTTTTTCTTACTTCTCACCCGTTGGCGCCCATTTCATCAACGTCATATCCGTAACGAATGTACTTGCTGGACCCTGGCATAAAACACTTTCGTCTTTAAAAAATCATGGCTGATCCCTCCGTCATAAGAATCGGTATACCATGAAAGTAAAACGTTTCTTAGAGAAGTAGATGAACTTGCTGCACATTGATATGACGGCTTGCACAATGTGTTCATGTTGGAAGCTACAGCACCGTTCAACGTGGATGCGTATTTATCATACATTGAACTCCTGTGTCACTTTTGGTATATAGGCTACCCAGTTATGGAGACGACCACAAACGCGTCAAGACGTAGGCGGCTAGATAGATAGATAGATAGATAGATAGATAGATAGATAGATAGATAGATAGATAGATAGATAGATAGATAGATAGATAGAAACGGTTAAAGCACCTTTGGTCCGCGAAAAAATGCTACGCATTCAGAAAAAAAAATCCGGCAGATCCCACGAACTGTGGCGATCGATGTAATGCGAAGCAGTCAGAAAGGAGCTACAAACATCACGCTACTTTGCTTGGAGGCAACAAAGGCATTCTTGTCATGACATGTAGTTCGTAATCACATGTTTGTGATGCATGTACGCATGTACAATCTCATATATGCCATGCTAATAAAACGTACATTCTGGTATATACAACGCATGACCTGTCACTGATGTTCTTCACGCACTTATGTCATGGCATACAAATTTTGGTGCATATGCAGTTAACAAAACGGTCGGAAGCGTACCATGAGCATAGCATGTAACGCATGCCGTACATGACATTCATATCATGATTTTTATGTTGATACCTGTCATTTACGTTAATCATACGGTTATGTAAAGTCATACTAATTTTGGCATATATTAAGCTTGCGAAACCGCCTCCAGTGCACCATGAGTGTGGCATATAAGTCGTCCCGTACATGACATGCACGTCATAATTTTCGTGTTACCACCTGTCATTTATATCTGTCGTAGAGAAACGTCACCCTTTACCTATTTTGGTATATATCCATTTAATGAAACAGCCGCTAGTGCCCCAAGACCCTGTCATGTAAATCATGCCGTTCATGAGATGCATGTCGTGGTTTTTATGCTATGACCTGCCATTTATGTTCGTAATACAGCTATGTCATGCAATACAAATTTTAGCATACATCCCATCAGTGAAGCGACTACGGGAGCCCAAAGTCGTACGCGGATAGATAGATAGATAGATAGATAGATAGATAGATAGATAGATAGATAGATAGATAGATAGATAGATAGATAGATAGATAGATAGATAGATAGATAGATAGATAGATAGTCTAGTCATGATCGTTGTGAAACGCATCAGGTAGCGAGGCACGGTCTCGCTGCTCACCATTTTATTTCTTACTGGTAGAAATCGCGCCTTGCCCTCGTAAGGGTAATTTCCCAAGCATATTTTGGTGCCCTATCATACTGACCAATTACTAGAAGCTATGGATGCACCAAATGCGCGGCGTGCGCTTGTTGGAAGCCGTGATTCGGTGAAGTAAGGCTACAACGAGCATTGGCGACGCTGCGGTAAGCTTTGCCTGTAAAGACAATCTCTTGGAGATACACAGCTGCAACCACACATCCTGCGTGCTTGTTACTGGGTGTTTTCTTTGCTCGAAGGTGGAGTTAGGATGAACAAAGTTTACCCAAATAAACTACCAACGTTGTGCGGTGGTTCTGTTCGTTCGCAGTTCTGCTGCGTCTTTTGTCGGACGTGGCGCAGTAATTGATGGAAACTATTCTTAGGCATGCGCGTCCAGGTTGGGGTGGGGTAATATTTTTCTATGCAGTAGCAATAAGCGACACAGCTCGCTTAGCACATTCAGGCCCCGCATATCTATGTGATGCGGCCTTGAGCATTGCCAGCCAACTTTACACGTTTTACGGTCATCTCACAGAAAGGCTATACCTCTGGTAAAGGTTTTGCGGACGCCCTTGTTTTCAGATGAAATGAAATTAGTAGACATGTACCAAAGAAATCTATCTCTATCTCAACAGAAAATAATTGCGAAAGTGAACTGCTATGCGAGGATTCGTTGCTCTCATCGCAACATGCAAAGAATCGTTGACGGCGGCGTTACGACGTTGCCGAGAGTCTAGCAGCGTAGCACTGTCGATATATTCAGATCCACCAAATCTAAGAATCAGACATTCACACATCCTGGTTGTGGTTTCAGTATTATATAAATAACGGTTAAATGCTTGGTCACAGTATTCTTTCCTTACTTTCAGTACCGGCGCCACGTTGTTGAAAACTGTGGCCTGTAGACTAGTGCCGCTTCACAAAGGTCGGTACAAATTTACGTCAATGTGCGGCATACTTCCACCTGCTCATGGCGCTGGCCTCCTACAATGCCAGCTGTGACGGAATCACGCATACGCTGGGCTTCGAGCACTCGAAATATATTGTCGCTTTTTTTTATTTTCCAGACGCCTTGCTGCTGAAAATCCCAGCGAACGCGTGAACCCAATAGCAAAACAAATATTCAAAAATTCAGCGCATCTCCAATAATATAAATCGTGACGAGCGGTGGAGCACTGGGTGTCGCACCGCTTTGGCACCGTACACATCACCCCCGCGTTGCCACTGCGAATGTAAATTGCGTGACATAAATTACACACACACACACATACACACACACACACACACATATATATATATATATGTATATATATATATATATATATATATATATATATATATATATATATATATATATATATATATATATATATATATATATATATATATATATATATATATTATAATTCGTATATTGTCTTGAGTTCTGCATTCCGTTTTCCTTTCAATATTACAGCTTTGTGGACTATGAAATGAATACACAATGGTTCTTCGAGTAGATCTAATCGAATGTTGTCACAGACAAGGTCTATGCATGTTCCTCGAGTGGTTGCTGGTTGTTTCTAGACATATGAAATGAATCGCAGAGCGTATCCAGACATCATATACTACATAATGCAGTCCCTGTCCATAATGTCTCCGTTGAAGTCACCGGCTAGAATAAAGGGCTTCTGCTTGTACAGTAAAACGTCGGTGATACGAATCTCGCGGGGTTACCAAAAATATTCGTATCATCCGAAATTCGTATCACCAGAAAACATGGAAAATTAGTATGCGACAAAACAAATTTGGCATACGTTTTGGTTTTGTGTTTCTCAGGGCCGCAGTGACGTCATGAACAGCTCTGAATGATTGCCAGTAAAGTTTTTAGGCGTCAACGATCGTACTTGTACTCGTAAATATAAGGTGCCTGCGCGCGTGTGTTATTAATGAACCAGATGTGTTGTACCCCGTGACCGCTATAGTAGCCGCTTCCTAACCTTACTACACTTTTTTGCATGACACCAGAATACTGCGGCGAGAGTGACTTAAGGAGCGCTTTGCACACGATAGTTAGACGCCAAGCTCCTTCGCCAAGACGGTCCGCTTCGTCTCTTGGCGTCTTCGTCCACCTTTAATGGGGATTCATGACGGACCCGCAGCCCAAGTTTCAGTGTTGTTTCATAGAACGTCTGATTGCGGGGACATGGCTTGCGTCGACGTGGCAGGCACGTGTTAACACAGTACAAAGACGCTGCTGCCTCGAGCTGTGCATGCACACCGCTTGATGTGCATGCACAAACGTTGACGCCTAGTGACATATTTGCGTCCCGAAAATTAACGCCTGTGACCATGATTTAACCCTCTTGGTAGCTAAGTTGATGAGCGCACTGAGGGCAGGCTTCTAAAGAACGATCAAGTTTTGGCTAATCACACTATCGACATTTGTAGAGTCAGAGGCTATTCCATTTATAAGCTTGCTTTCAGTTGCTGATTGGCCTTCACAATGCTTCACGACGGCTCCAAGGTCAGTGCTGCAGCAGACCTAAAGGTCGTGATTATTTGTCGCAGGAAGTTGCCGTGCTGGTCTAGCAGTAGAGCGCTCGACTGCTGACCCGAAGGTCGCTGGGTAGAGTCCTCTCAGGGGCTGCCACGTTTCAGTGGAAGAAAAAATGCTGCAGGCCCGTGTGCTTAGATTTTAGTGCACGATAAAAAAGTCATGTGGTTGATTTTTCCGGTGCCCTCCACTACGGCGTCATAACCATGCCGTCGTTTTAGGACGTAAGCGCCCCCCCCCCCCCCACACACACACTATATTTATTATGCTTGCGTAGTAACATCCTTGACAATATTCAGCTCAACAGGCTGTCAAAATGCTAGTGTCAGCAGGACCACCCTGAAACAGAAGACAAGGTCATGTCTCGTTTGCGGTACTATTATGTCCTTCATGTGGCTTAGTGAATTTCAGAATGACGGCGATTTAGAGGAAGCTGAGCTGCTGGTGTGTTTTTGCTATCGTATGCCTGCATTGTTCAGCCTTCCTTGTTTTGACATCCGGTGTTTCAGTTATAACACGAAGGCTGCCGGCTTGCTATTATTTCGCCGTGGGGCCCGTAAACTTGGACAATAGCTGCCAAATGAGGGAGAAGTGGAGGGCGCAAGTGATGGCGGAGGAGGGGGGGGGGAAGGTTTCCGTGACGAACTGAGTGAATAAGAAGGAAAGGGAAATTCCACGGAAAAAAACAAGGAAAAATGGGGGGTGGAGCTTCGGGGTGTACGTTTCACTGAATAACGATTTTCAGTGGAAGCACGTGGCATTTAACAATGGGAGATTAGAAATTCCTAGAACAAGGGCTTAACTATTGTTGGTATTCGTTGTGTATGTACTATATCAAATGGATTCAAGAGCCCCCATAGAAACGTTAATACCTGCTGCCTGACGTATATGACGATGTAAACACAACGCTCACATCGTGCTACGACGTGAACGTTGTGATTTCAGCTCCACAGAAAATGTCCCGCTTATGTGCCAGGGTAATGAATGTTATTGACAAAACACCTAGTTCCAGTGCTCCTCTTTGTCTTGTTGAACCTTGGTCAAGGTTTGTCCCCTGCGCCGGCGCAGAGGTTTATGAATTTCCTTTTACTTTTGGGCGGGTGTATGTGGGGCGACCGGGTAGGTATGTAAATATTCGGTTAAAAAAAGAGCACCTTAACAATTGCTCCATAGGCGGCTATTCTCACATGTCTAATCATTGTAGGGAATGTAAAGCACTTGGCAACAACAACAACACGTGCCAATCGCTTCTAAATAAAACCAAGATTCTGTATCGTCACAGGGACTGGTGCACCCGAGAGCTGTTCGAAGTATTCAAAATTAATACTACCCGTCGGTGTATAAGCGAACCTTCGTTATCTATTGCTGATTGTGAGCTGATTGTGGCGTATCATTGTTTCCTCGGTTCACTGTATATATGTCATCTTTCAACTACTAAACTTTCAATTGTGAGTCTGCGCGCGTCCTTTCTTCCCTCGTATTTTTCCGTGTTTACGAGCGCATGTAATGGGCTTTAAAACGAATATGAACCAACTAGCCAGACTTGGTGCTCTACATCAGTATGACTATATTTTCTGTCTCTTGGCGACAGGAAGTGAGTCAAACTTGCGGTCCCCAATAGATAGAAACCATAAACAGTCATACGTTATTAACAAGTTCAGTAGACTCCATCCAGCAGTAATTAACGTTTCTAAGGGGGCTCTTAAATCTATTCTATATGGTACATGCACGACGAACACCAATAGGAGTTAAGCCCTTTTTCTAGGAGCTTCTAACCTACCATTGTTAAGTGCCACGTGCTTCCTCTGACAATCGTTATTCAGCGAAACTTATACCCACCGACCCGGGCTGGGCAAAGGTTCTTTGAAATTGTATAACGACATCATGCCAGATTCACAGGCTAGAAGTATTTGAGAAACATATACAGGATACTAGAACACTGATTGTATCCGATACGATACATTCCAGTTGTGTCTTAAGATACTTCGATACATTCGCGAACTTGTTATTATATATCTATATAACGTAGCACTAAGTGCCTATGCACAAAAATGTTCGCTTGAAAATGTATGAACTCCGACCAATTTCCATTTATTTGACAGAAAGGTGTGTTAGTATCTCAAAAGTTTTGTGCTTCTTGCTTAATGTGTATTAGTTTCGTTCCGAAACAACTTATTGGCATTGCTCTAGCTGCTTCATATGACAGCACTTTATACACTTGGCTGATAGAGGTTTTGGCTTGTCGCTTTTGCAATTGATGGGAGTCGTTGCTCTGCTTGGGGACCAGCTAGCGCGTTGCCATCTAATCACATGAACTTCAATAAAAAGCCTCCGCAGGGTGGTGAAAATACCACTGTGGAGTTCTACCTTGCCCGTAAACGTAATACGGTTTTCACATTAACGGATCACCGGACAGGTGTACGTAACCAAGAACATGTGCCACCCCTAAACGTTTCAGGAAACATTTCAGACGTATTGCACAGTAACACAAAGCGCCACAAGACACCGCCGGTATCCAGGCCATGGCGGCTTATAGTTCCGATTACTTGGTGATTAGTAACAATCAAAGAATTTAGGGAAGCCTAAACACGGAACAAAAATATATGTAAGTAATATAGAAAAGCGGTTCCGTATCACACAGCGAGCAAGTATAGGACCACGATGCAGGCGGCACCCTCAAGAGCTAATAATAATTGGTGCGTTTGACGACCCAAAGCAACGATATGATTATGAGAGACGCTGTAATGGAGTGCTTCGGAAATTTTAACCACCTGGTTTCTAAATCCTAAATATAGGCACACGAGCTTCTAGCATTTTCCCTCCATCAGAATGCGGCCGCCACGACCTTCGAGTCAGCAATGAAGCACCACAACCGCCAACTCGGGTAACCCTTAATAGCTATGAAAATTAAATTTAGCGCTTATTGAAAATAGCGTAAAACGGCTTGTTGGGACGCTCATGAGAAAAACGGACCATTTGGTAACGCAATGTCTCTCGTATACCTTTGCAAATATATTTAAAATTGATCCTTATGGTTTACGTTATTATAATGGAAATTCAATTTGGTGATTTTACTCATAGCAGTAAGCGAAATTTTATTGTGATAGGAATGATATGGACTCTCTCGGCATATTTTGCCGTCGCTGTCACGTCCCGGATATGTATATGTAAGTTTATATGTAAAAAAGGCACAAGAAGGATAAAGCCGAAGAAAAAGTCTCGAAGCGCCCGATCGGGGATTCGAACCAGCAACCCTTCGCTCCTCAGCGCGCTGCGTTAGACAACTCATCCACGCACCATGCATGCCAGATGACCTATCTGCGAGCTATTCATATACACCAATTACCGCCAGTGGGACGTAGATCTCGGAAGAACCTGATCGTGTTTTCTATCACGCAATGCTCCTATATTTTCATTCAATATGAAAACTGCCCTTGACACGCGCACGACAAAGTGGCCCCTTTCAGTACCCACTCGTGATGTGGAACGACAAAAAAAAATTGGCCGCGTATATACGTGCTTCGCTGCAAATGTCGTCTAAAAACGATAGAAGAGGCGCTGCGTGAGATATGGACGCCATCTGGCAATACGTCGGGAAGCATGAGCGCTGTGTTGCGGGCTGGTAGTCCCGGCACAGCGGCAGGCGAAGACCGGCGGTGACCAACGCGACCGGCGAGGACGCCACCCACACCGAACACGCGGTTTGGCGCAAAGCGCCGAAGCAGAAGAACGTCTGCACTCAACGAGTACTATCCACACACTCTTTTATTTACACATCGCCTGGGTAAATCAGGAATGCCAGAGCGGCGCCCCATGCCAGAGCGGCGCCCCACAACAATGAGCTCGTGCGGAGGGCACGGAGGAAGGCAAGTTTAAGCGAAGTCGCATTTTCAGCGCAGCTTAACAAACTAGGGTCTCTTGAATTACGTATCTATGCATTTTCAATTAAAGGAACACACCACCTAATACTTACCTAGTGATGTTGCGCCTCAGATATGCGTAATGTTTGCTTTTTGATCAACAATGCACACAAGTATGAACCTAGTAAGCCGTTCAAGATGGCTGACCCTTGGGCAAGTGGTTCAACTTTGGCCGGGTGGCTGAATCGAGTGACGTGCCGACAAACAGAAAGACAGGCAGAAAGAATTTCTGCGTTTAGGCTCCCCAAGAAATACTATCATCTTTAAAAAGAAAGAATACCAAGCCCACTTTGCGTCAGACGTGGCCGTGTGGCACGAGAAGCAGATGGGTCAATCCAAGCGCCGCAATTTAAAAGAAAAAGAAATATCTAAGAGCGTATGAATCTCCATTGTCGACACTTGTAGCGCGTTGCTTAAGCACAATGACGTAACAACTGCGACATTTGTTAGTTCACGCGTGTCCTCTGTACACCTGTGCGTTGTTTTCGGGAGTCCTTCCTTGTGCTTCAGCGGCGTGCTGCAAGTATCGAGCTGCTTTTCGTTCTTCGTGTGATATTCTAATTTCTTGCTATCGCACTTATTATTGCTTCGCCATTGCTAGAAAACTGTGACTTTTTATGACCTACATGAGTCCCTTATTTCCCTTCTCTTTCGGACTACAGATACAGATAGCGAAAGAGTATCTAAGATAGTATCTAAGATACATGTATCTTGAATACTCCCTAGCACTGCCCTCGTCCCAACCCTCGTTTTCTTCTTGCTTTTCTTTCACGGAATATCCCTTTCCTTCTGATTCACCCAGTTCGTCACAGCGCCCTCCCCCCCCCCCCCCCCCACCCACACTCTCGTAGTTGCCCACCTCTACTCTCTTGTGGAGGAGAGGGCATGGAGCATATACACACGAGCACTTAGAAAATCTGTCCCAGTCTTGAAGAAAAGTCGACTTCTCGAAACGTCGGCTCGAGCACCCACCCCCTGTTTACGGATTTTTTCATCACAACCTTCCCTCTTCCCCTCCCTGCCGATTCTTGTATTACTGCGTACACTGGAGAACACAGAAATGCAGTATATATGTATGTATGTATGTATGTATGTATGTGCCGTTTTTTTAACCGAGCCAAGTGCACTTTAAGTGAAACTGAGAAAAACGCACTTTTTTGCTACTGATAACATGGTCGGGCCTGCTGCAACAATTTTTTGCCAATGTGTTCTTCTCCCCTATGTACCTCAAATCTATTTTGCGGTTATAATCTATGTAGCCCACTATCGTCGGTATTGATGAGTTAAACTTGTATTTGGCTCTTATAGATTGGAACATTTCATTTGGGCTTGAATTATCGTAAAGGAAATGTAAACGATTCGAATATGGGGTATTGCAGTATTTTGCCATAAAATTAACATCGTGCTTCAGCTTCCGTCATTCCCGTCCTTCGTCGCATGGGCGTAATGACAATGACTACACTTCAAGAGCGAGTGGCCTGTACTGGCAAAATGCGTACTATTCTTGACTGTCGGCAACGTTTTCTTGTCCTTGGCATCCATTGAAGGCCTTGAAAAGTGTTCCTGCTCTTCTTCGTCTGAGCTCGTTTCATGTCGTGCCGTTTGGGATCACTTCTTCTTCTTCTTCAAGGAATAGATGGGTGCCCGATATTTTGATTTCATATGTTCTTTATTTCATATATAACGTCTTGGAGCGAAAGAAGGACATGATACTGTAGCACTTTGAGAAATACCTCAAAAAGAAACACTAAGAGGCAACAACAAGTAGGAAAGCCGGTCTCTCACTCTTTATATTCGAGTTTTGCCCTACGACGTCATGTTCTTCAGTAAGAGCCAACTCGCCCTAGAAAAACGATTTGTGGAACGTAAACACGGTAGCTAGGCAACTAGGACACAAATGAAACAGATTGGATGAGACCATGTCGGTTCTTCTGGTCACGATTGTTGACGCAGCGCTGTTTAATGAATGTGGCACAATTTGACTGAAACAAATGCAGGATTTGGCTAATATTTTATTAGAAACTGCCTTTTTGAGTTCACTTTACAATCAGGAATTTTCCCATTATGATTCCAACTGTCTTAGAAGTTAGAGGTACATAGGCGCGCTTGGCGCTCCCGTGATATTTACCCAGTTTCGGTTTCTGCATTTGGCGCTTAAAAAAAACCACGTATTCCTTTGTCACTGCAGTTGGCGCAGGCTCCGCAGGATGCGCTCTAGCCAAGCGCCTGACGGCTGATGGAATGTCCAGCGTGCTGCTTCTTGAGGCCGGGGGACTGGAGGGCGCCGCCGTGCAGGTTCCTTTTCTCTCGGCGATCTTACAGCGGAGTAGCATAGACTGGGACTACACAAGCGAACCGCAGCACAACGCTAGTTTATCAGCGGAAAACCAGGTGACCTTGTATTCGTATCGAATATTGGATTAAATTGGGCCGAAAGAGAGGATGGCTGTGTGGATACCGATAGGGTTCTCACTCAAGCAGCGTCTTTGTTATTTTCTGACCAGCTTTGCGTGTTCACGGTGTGGCAAAGCGCGTCCTGACAGGAGCGTGAGTATTCTGTTGAAGTACGTGTTGACATCAAAGTTGCAAACATATTTCGAGTAACAGGCATGTATGCAGCAATTGATTCCGTCGCGCAACTTTAGCAATAACATGTATTGTAGTTTCGACGATGAATGACTTGCGCTTGAAACGTTACGCAGGTCAGAGCGCTTATGTTTCAACCATCTCTGTTCAGGTTACTCTGAGAATCGAACAGATACGTTATTTTGCGAGACGCAGAGGTAGTAAGTTACGCTCGTCGCACCACGATCAATGCGCAGTGACAAGCGTTCCTGGCCTTATCAACAGCCTTATCACACTGCAGCCATATGCCCGCGTACAAGGGGGGCAGGGCAGGGGGCAGCGGCCACTTCTCCCACCTAACTTCTTGTTTTCCCCACTAAGTTCTTGAAGGGGGGAAGGAGAGAAGGGGGTGCTCGAGTTAAGAGGCGCGGGAGCTCTGACGCGAACCAAGACTTCCCCTAGAAGATAATCCTTCGCAAGCCTAGGACTACGGAGACGCATCGCGCGAAGATTGCATGAAGTTTAGCATGAACGCACGTTCCAAGTAGATGCTTGGAAGAGGTCTTCAGGCTACACGAAATAGGCCGGATAACTTCACGTGATGCGTACATATGTAGTACTTATATTACACCAAAGGGTGGCCTTTCGAATAAAAAAAGAAGTAGATGCTTGCACCATTGGTCCCTAAAACATGCGTATCAAGTCAATACCGCACATGACTAGGGGTGTCCTTCAGTTCGCAGAGTCGTCTACGTCGTTTCGCTATATCCCAATTTCCCCAGTCTGTAACAAAATGGCAAGTTGGGGTGCTTGTTCATTTTTGAACAAAAATAGCGCACGAAAAGACGTAGACAAAAAAGAAAGTCAACTGTTGCAGTTGTAGTGCAGCGCTGTGTATGCTCCCTCTCTTTTTTGTCTACGACTTTTTGTGCGCTGTTTATCTTCAAAAATCCCCAGTCTCAAGAACGTGCAGGAAGACAGCACACCCCTACGCTCTACGTGTGCGATTTAAAGGAGACAAAACAATCAAGTGTAATTTTTTGGAGACGAATGTGTGGGCCACATAAGCTGCATGTGATCACAGTGATGGTCACAGATCTGTTATCTACACTCCCCTTCCACGCGCTCCTATTGTGTATTTGATATAAAATAACGTTATTCATGTTACATGACCAGTCTTCGTAGGTGTGTTGTGCTCAACTATTCGTTTAGTGTTTCCGATGTGGTTTGCCTCAGGTGCCAATTGCTTTAATAGCTGCATATGAACTTCTTTAGTAGCGTACATTCATGAGGTACCGTTTTAACAGCTTCTGCATAATTAGCATTTTGTATTTCTTCGTGCACACTGTAACCGGCTGTGGTAGCTCAGCAGGTAAGGTGTCGGGCTGCTAAGCTCGAGGGCGCGGGTTGGATAGCCGCCACAGCGGCCGGATTTTGATGGCGGTGAAGTGCAACGAATGCATGTTTCCTTAAATTTATGTGTCCGTTAAAAAACTCCAGGTGTTCGATATTGATGTACAGTCTCCCTCTGTGGTGTGCGTCAAAATTGCATCATGATTTTTTTACGTAAAACGCCAGCCATTATCATTATAATTATTAACTTCTACGCTAAGAGCGGCCTCATATGAGGACTAGATACTCTGCAGATAGCGTGGTGTTCGACTTTTCTTGGCTATGTCCCACGAGAGTAGCGTCATCTGTGTTTCTAGTAAAATGACTTCAAAGAGCCACTTGGCCGTACAAGTTACGGTAACTAATACAGTCAACTGAAACGTTGGAATACTTTCTGTCCTGGCAATGAACTGTTCGTGTGCGAATGAGGGGCACCAAATTACGCCATTAGGTATAATCGGGGGAAGATAAACATCTATATGGATAACAATTTACAGCGATTACCCCGGGGACCATAGGCTAGTTCATCAATTGGCTTGCTACTCCGGGTGTCAGGTAATGTCTACTGTATATGCAGTGACCACATGTACACACAAATATAACGTACAGGCAATTAGCGAGAAACGTCAATTATAAATACGCGCCTAGCATTGCTCGGAAAAAATGCCTGTAATGTATTTACGACATGACTGATGCACAAGGCTTATTTGCTGTAACAGCAAGAACGCCGCGATAGGTGACCTAATTTGATGGCGCTTGAGCACAACCAGTGGCAGCCTTGTCGCTTCAGAAGACTTCAATTGGCCCTGCGTGATATACAAGTGGATCCATTTGTTCATTTGGCAGCTGCGATCAGTACACGTTTAGCAGAGCCGTCCAGTGTGAAGTTAGCGGCAACAATTCTCTGCGAAGTATTATTGGATGGTCGCTATAATAATCAAAACACAGAGCGCTGATTTCCTATGTAATCCGCATATAATTAGGATAATAGCGCAGCGACTGAAGAGGAGCGAAAAGAAAGAAAGCGGGAACTGAACTGCACTTGCAGTAAGGCGGTCATACCGGTCTTAACAGTGAACAGACAGGCAATATCTCTTCACCAGGGCAACCACTGCAAAGGGCGGGATTTTACTCAACTACTGCATAGACGAGTAGACTTATCTGGCGCTCCATCGGCGATGCTGCTCGCAGCTTTCGGCATTCTGGTATGGAATCGTGAGAACTGAAAGACGAATAAAAACATAACGGGACTTCCCATTTCGACCACCGGAAGGTCAACTTTTTAGGAGTGATGTGTACCGCTCTGCTTTGTACCCTTGGAAAGTTACCGTATTCAGATGGCGCTGGTAAAGGTATTGAATATATCTCACCTAACATTGTTATGGTTGTGTGAAAGGAATTAGAAGGGCGAAACCTAGGCTGCACTGCGTTAAACATGCGTGGTGAAGTTTTGAAACACCCTGAAATATAGGCTCTCGCTGTTCTTTGCACTCAAATCAGGAAATGTACGCCCATCAAGTGGATTCGTGATACATTATAAATTGTTTGGAACACTTACATCGTCCGCCCTGTTTGCTTCTGCGAAATCAGCTGCTCCTTCAGTAATATATAATATAATATCGAGCCTCATTATCATTTTACGCGTTTTATAATTGGCGTTTTCTATGATGGGCTTCATTATCTACTTAGTTTACGGCGTTATGAGCATAATAATTGGGAGCGTTTGGTTCCCTTTGCATAATTCATAGGCGAGGGGAGAAAGGGCGCGCCGTCACTAGATTTATGTGATAAAGAAGTGATGTTCTTGAAAGATAGCTTGTAGACGTTATCGAGTTTACATTGTGTCCTGCCTCTTTGGCCTATTGCTTGGTGTTGCTCCTCTGACAGACAAGTGTTCATATGTGCCTGCGTAATTGTTCAGTTCAGGTCAATGCAGTTAGCGGTGCATGTCTTTCGACTGTCACTGGCTCATAATGATTTAACAGTTCACCCATGATACTCTATCTGCAATAAGACTATCTGGCTCGGCGCCATGTCTAAAGCAGCGAGGTTTCTGTCATAAACAACTGAAAATTGGCAACCGCGTGGTCGGTTCATGTCTTCACTTCGTCCACGTCCTTTTAGCGTCATATCTGTTTTCTTAGGTTATAAAACTGGCTCGGCAACATGCCCTGTACATTAAGGAGGATGCTTCATATCCTCAGTGAAGAGAAAATCTCATCACATTTCATACTCATACCCTGGGGCTTATAATTAAGACAATGCTCGAATAAAAGACGACGTATGGCACTCGTATAGGCGCTCACATTTTTACAAAGACAAATCAGTGCTATAGTATAGCAAGATCCATGCTCCAGAGCTCTACTTTTACAATGACTGCTTTTTCCTGATTTAGGAACTAAAACTTAGCTTAAATATATTCTTAATCACAAGGCGTATTAGCCAAAAAAATTATGTGTCCTAAACTACGCAAGTGACGTAATGGCGGTAGTTTTGTTAAGTTCCTGTGACGGAAACTCTGTGTGCACTGTACAGTTTCGGTAAACACTCAGGAACCATTCTATAAATCCATGGACTGTGAAAACGTACACAATATACTAGGACTATGCTGTTGGCCGTCTTCCACCTTCATTGTACGCGAATGGAGCGAGTGCACGCCAGTGTAAGGGAGTACACGTCTCACACTACCGGGATCCGGCCAGGCGATGCTGACGTAACGCGTCGGCGCAAGCGAGTAGGGCGCTTTCCAGGTACCGTCACGAAGAAGAGCGAGAAGCGCACGCTACGAGCCTGACGTGCGCGTGACGTAAGCGCAGCGGAGCGCATCTAGGTGCAGCCGGCGCAAACGAGCACGCCACGAGAGGTGCGCACATTATGAACTGGCGTAGTGAGTGACGCCACCCATCCCTTTGCCCTGAACTAAGACGAATGGTACAATACACTACTGTAGTATACTGATGAACATGCACCTAGACCCCAAACCCCGCCTTCCTCGCTCTCGCAGCACTGAAGTTATGGGCACCGTGCATACGTTAGGAGCCGCCACTGACACGCGCTGCCTCCAGCGCCAAAGCGGCGACGGCAGCAGATTTGGCGGGATAAGGAAGCAGACGACGCAGGTGGCGGCAAGCCACTGCGCCGTGCATTGGTGCTTCCCTGAGGCGTTTTCTTTCCCGTTTGCTTCCAAAAGACGTCAAATTGCTAGCAGCTGTCAGAGAACCTACCGTTAGCGCGTATGCTTCTTTTCGCCAGACCTCGTGCATCCTCAGGCGAACGCGACAATATAAAATGCATGAGCTGGGGGAAGACAACAGGGGTGACGAGCCCGTTGAGCGAAACTGCGCACGTGTAACGCGGGCCGCCTCGCTCGCAAAACGATCACAGCTGATCACCCTCAGGCTAACGCGGCAGCGAACACAGCGGCAGCTGGAAACTGGCGATACTAGCAATTGCACTGTCACGGTCGCTGAATGAAAAAATGCTTTCCATCGAACGGCCATGGCACTGCATTCGCTGCGCCGACTTGACCAGTGCACCAGTGTTCGTCGTCGCGACTCGTGTTTGAATCGCAGAGATTGAATGGCAGAGCATGCCATGGCAGAACTCACTTTTGTCGTCTAACGAGTGCGATCCACCATTCACGCCGATTCCATTCATATTCACTAAATGAAAACCGGTACAAACGCGTACCCGGAGAATTCCTGTAGGTGTTATTGCAGCCAACAACGCAGCGATTATTCCTGAAGTTCGGCATTCCTATGAACAGCGCAACCGACACAAAACGAACTGCCCGCGAAAATACCTCGCGCCGTCACGAGCAGGGGTGCAAATCCCGCAGCGATGTTTTATGCTATCTTATACTTATCATCCACCACCTGTGGCTGATTTATCGCGTTGATAATGCGGACGGACCGTCACTCTGGTCACTGGCCAAGCGCGAAAGCGAAAAGCAGGAAAAGTATAGTCATCGTAAAAGGCATCGTTCCTCAATGAGGCTCCGTGCAGACGTAAGTCCGCTCCCTGAGCGAAGGCGTCCCTAGCGTCAAGAAGCGCAGATTTGGCGGGATGCTCTCACGCGCTCGCAATGGGGTGAAATCGAGGAACGATGCCTTTTACGATGATCATACTTCTCGTGCTTTTCGCGCTTGGCCAGAGACCAGAGCGACGGCCCGTCCACGTTATCAACGCGATTAGTCAGCCGCAGGCGGTGGACGATAAGAATAATATGGCATAAAACATCGCTCCGCGATGGCACCCCTGCTCGCTCCACGCTCCCGCTGTGACGGCGCGAGGTATTTTCGCGGGCAGTTCGTTTTGTGTCGGTTGCGCTGTTCGTAGGAATGCCGATCTCCTGGAATAATTGCTGCGTTGTCGCGTGCAATGACACCTGCACGACCACTTTCCATTTAGAGAATATGAAAGAAATCGGCGTGAACGGTGGATCGTACTCATTCGACGACAAAAGTGAGTTTTGTGAATAGACGGGATATTTTTTTCTGGGGTTGCATTTGCCCGTGATTGTTAATCTGCCGAGCAACACCTCTTCCACGACGCCGTGAACGTGCCCCGCTTCGAGGTGGTCTCTGCCCTTCTTCAGGTTAGCTCCTCGGAAGAAACTATCTATATCACGTAGGTCTCTGAATCCAAACGTAATAATAATCGGCACTCTTTGCACTGCCATAGCAGCAAAACACGAGCCGCGACGACGAACTCGGCTGTACTGGTTAAGTCGGCGCAGCGAATGCAGTGCCATGGCTGTTCGATGGAAAGCGTTTCTTCATTCAGCTGCCGTGACAGTGGAATTGCTGGTATCGCCAGTTTCAAGCTGCCGCTGAGTTCGCTGCCGCGTTCGCACGAGGGTGATAAGCTGTGATTGTTAAGTGAGCGAGACGGCCCGCGTTACACGTGCGCAGTTTCTCTCAACAGGCTCGTCACCTCCGTTGTCTTCCCCCGGCTCATGCATTTTATGTTGCCGCGTTCGCCTGAGGATACACGAGGTCTGGGGAAAAGAAGCACATGCGCAAACGCTACGTTCTCTGATCGCTGCTGATAAATGGACGTCTTTTTGAAGCAAACGGGAAACAAAACGCCTCAAGCGAAGCAACAAAACACGGCGCAGTGGCTTGCCACCGCTTGCGTCGTCTGCTCCCTTATCCCGCCAAGTCTGCTGCCGTGGCCGCTTTGGCGCTGGAGCAGGCGCGCGACTGTAGCGGCTCCTAACGCATGCTGGGTGCCCATTGCGAGCGCGTCAGAGCATCCCGCCAAACCTGCGCTTCTTGCCGCTAGGGACGCCTTCGCTCGGGCAGCGGAGTTACGTCTTCACGGAGCCTATAGCCCATGAATCAATAAAAGAAATATACTGAACATTTGAAATCACGAATAACACGGTCGCACCATAGCAAGAAAGTCCTAGAATTCTCATGCAAAACAACTACTTTCCGAAAATCATTTCTTCCCCGAACAGCACGTCGTTGGAACGCCCTGCCCCATGAAGCTGTGTCATCCACAACTGTTTCTTCACTGATGAATGCGATAGCGAATCTGCCAGCCATTTTTTGAGCGGTTTTTTCAAGACAATGCATGTAATCCCTACTGTGCGTGCCTGAGCAGTATCTCTGTGCTATGGTCAGCGCTACCTCGTTTGTATATTTGTGGACATTCTGCTCATTGTGACGATGTGTTTGTTATCCTCGCCTATTCTTTAGAAAAACTGGCTCATTCTGTACCTTTAGTTAACAAATGACAAAAAGGGGAAAAAAGACGGAATGCTGTATTCACTGTTGCGTTTTCCACGTTTTAAAACTTCTATTGCGCCTCTATATTTTTCCTCGACGCACTGTTTTTGTTTTAAGCCTCTTTTGTTGTTTTCCTAGATTGGAAAACGTAATGCAAAATGTATCGGCAACCCACTCCTGCCTACGACTTTGCATAGAAGTCGCCAGTATTGACTAAATCAATCAATCAACAAATGAGCAAATAAATAAATAAATAATCTGTCACGCTCGTTATGAAAAAGGCCAATCGAGAATATTATGTGATCACTTTATGCAACCGGCACGTGATAGTTAATGGCCAACTCCGGCGATTTTTCGACCATGTCAAAGTAATGGTGCTTCTATGGTCCTGAGACGCTCCTGTGACGGGCCCGATAGTAGAAATACGCGACAAATTGCACAATAATTTCAAATAAGCAAAAAAGCGCAACACCGAAACCGAAACCCAACCAAGCAGTCTGTCTTCGCGTGACGTAAAACTTGTTAACCGGAATTTGCGCAAAGCATGCCGGTTCCTCCAGCGGGGAGTATCAAAGCTGCGAGAGCGGCGAAAAGCAGACGCTTAGCAGAAAGGTGAACACGCCACGACAGCCGTACCAAAACTGATCTTGCCGCGTGCATATGCTCCTCGAAGCTTTCGCACAATGACAGCTGCGATTAAGACGCATTTGGCGGTCAATTACAAAAGCCATTCCTCTACGATGAAGTAAAACAACCTGTTTAGCCATGTGCATGCCTGGTTGCGCATTCCAATTCCAGATGGCGTCACCTGTCCAGGTGGCTGAAGCAGGCTGAATTTTGTGGCTGCCGCAATCGGGTGAAGCGCTAACGTCGAAGTTTGCAGACTAACTAAAACTTTTTAACAGCGCAATGGAATGAGTACATACGTTTGTGGATATCGGCGTTTGACAACGCGCCGGTGAGGTCGATGAAAATAAATATTGGCCAAGTACGAACAACCTTTCGCACGACGCACCGCTTCCGGTACACGAATAGTCCCGGTCACGGTGGACCTTGTTTACGTTACGGTAAATGTTTCCGTACGGCAATGTTCACGCATGTGCCTTCCTCAGCCGGTACGGTATTACCGCAGTGTACGTGCGGCAAACCGCCACTGCTTGCTAAAACAGTCTAATATCGAGACGAAAGGTAATCGTTAGCTGCGAGTGTTTCGTGAGTGTTCAGGTAATCACACGGGGAATGGTGTGCAGCCACAACGCAACACCACTTGCCACCCATCGCACGCGGGCCCACAAGGAACTGAAATTCGCACGACGAACCAAGGAAGCGTTGGCCAAACACACGCGATTGCTGCCTTGTGGACAGCAGACGATGTAGTGGCACTTTGGTTCCGTCACTTCCTTCGCTTTGCCGTAAATGACGTCACACAAACAATGTTGCCAATAATTGTGGGACGCCAGTTGGGAGAGTCGGGGCAATCTATAAAATTCATTTGTAAAGAATCTGCGTATCTCTCCAACCTGTAATTTAGTATAAATTACGGAAACGTGCAAAGGAACGTACCCAGTGAATTTTATTGAGATCCAATGACCCCGAAAAATCGACGGAGATGGCCTTTAAGAGGCAACAGCATAGAATCAGATGTAAGCAGATAGAGGCTCTAGTCAGGCACTTGAGGTGTGCACTTGGCTGTAAACCATCGAGGAAACTTCATTTAGTGCGTCTAAAATACGGATGGTCACATAGATTAAATGCTTCAAGGAAAACGCTAACAGATAAGTACCATCTCACCTTCTTACATCGCACCACTTTTTTTTTTCAATTGCAGATTAACAGATTTCCGCGTGGCAAAGTCTTCGGTGGCTCAAGTTCAATCAACCACCTTATATATGCTAGAGGAAACAGGAAAGACTATGACAAATGGGCATCTCACTATGGTGCCGAAGGCTGGTCTTACGACGACGTGTTGCCGGATTTTCTCAGTATTGAAACATCCTACCTAGGAATCGACAATGGTAACGACGCCTTCACTACATATCATATGCTGAACTTGTGACCCCCGTAGTTCTTCTTTTCAGCAAGCGCACAGATGTACTTCTCATTCTTGTTTGTAAAAGGGCGAGTCTATAAACGCGAGAACTGGCTCATTAAACGCGAAATGCCTCTTTAAACGCCAGGAGTGACTACCGGCAGCGTTGGCGTCAATACAAGTGACGCAAAAAGTTATCACATGACGACCTCGCCATATGACGTCATCACGGCGTCATATAGTGATGACCGTCAAAATTTGTGGCGCCATGATGATGTCATGGCGTCACAAATATTCGCGATCGTCACATTATGACGTCACTCGATGACATCATCACATGACGACGTCACTCGGTAAAAGATGAGCCGATCACGGAGTGAGTGCAAAACCGCGTGAGGTGCAGAAAGCTTGCAAAGTCTCCCGTCCTGTCGGCAGTGCAAAACAAATATAGATGCGGAAAGCTTTCGGAAGGTGGGGAGGACCAATACATCGGCCGAGAAGAAAAAGCAAGATGGCGTTCACTTTCGAGTAGTCGTAGGCGAATGCATCAGGGACCCTGTGAGTTTTATCAGCGAAGCAGTTTAAGCTGTCGGTAACTTTTGCTTCGTCGTAAAAACTATCATCACCATGAACCGGCACGCGCTGTCTTCATTTTCTTTACAGTGAAGCTATTTAGGCTATCGGTAACTTATGCTCCGTCGTGCAAAACTCCTCAGGCAGATATGCACCACAGGAATTGGGCAAGCCTCACTACCGTCCTATAAAGTACTATAAAGTACTATAAAGGACTACATCATTGGAATTGTCATGGCCTTTCCATGCATTCGCCCTGCTCTCAGTGGCGCTCATTTGTTTGTTAACTGCTTGAGGACACTAATGTAACCTACGCGCAAACGTTTTTCAGGTAGTGCTTTTCTTTAAAATAAGGTGCATGTTTTTTTTAATAGCAATAATAAATGTTGTGGTTTAACGTCTCAATAGCACGATATGATTACGATAGACGCCGTAGTGGAGGACTGCGGAAATTTAGACCAGCGGGGCCTATTTAACGTGCAGCTAAACCAAAGTACACGGGTCTCAAGAATTTTCGCCTCCTTTTCTTCTTTATTATAATTATATTCTTATTATTATTCTTATTAATATTATTTTGGAACAAGCACGTTAAACGTACAGTAGCTATTATGACAGGAAGAAATCATTTATATTTCAATAACAATCTGTAAATGCTCCCTATGGTACATTACCTGATAAGAGAGAAGTTTAATTTTGCGCGTACTAATTATTTTAGTAGGCATATAGGCTCATCTCACAAATATTCTAGGATGGCCAAGTGGACAGGGAACATTGCTAACTTCGTTGCATTCTCGTAAGTGATGCGTACATTTCACAGAGCTTGGTTGAATATATCTGAAACGCTCTATGTACGCGTACTAACACGCCTATCGTCATGCAGTGTATTTATGGTTATTTAAATCCTTTCTCTTTCTGACCATAGTTGTTTGCTTTTGAGGCATGTTCTCACCATAAAGTACAACATACACAAATAATTTAACCAGACGTTATTTCTCTTTTTGTAGTGTTTAAAGCACTTCCAAGATGTGGAGATATACATCAGTTCGATGTGCGCATAGAGCTCGTTTAGAAAAAAAAAAGCTTGCCGTAACTGAATATCAGTGCAGGAGACCCAGCTCCAAAAGCCTGACGTGTGATCTTTCACCAAGCATAACGTATAAGCAAGATGCGTAGTCACGGTAAGTCTTTTTTTTTTTTACAGGATACCATGGAGACAGTGGTGAAGTACCAGTGAGTTTTCCCAGTTCACGCACAAAGGTTAGCGACTTATTTTTGGAGGCTGGCCGAGAACTTGGTTACGGCAACGGCGACTACAATGGTCCCAATCAGACAAGTAAGATGATCAAAAATCACGCTATGCCTGTTTTCAAACCGACGTTTAGACACTGCGCATGGCATGAGTATGACATTAATGACTTATTGAAAAGCTGGATTAGCGCTGACCCATTGTGCTAATTCCATGAAGCAAAATGGTCTGAGCGCACGACTACTGCCACGATAAGCGCCACTGACTCACGTCCGTAGACTGAAGGTATTGAGTTGAGGTATACCGCAAGTGAGATAGTATTTCGCACTTCCAATTCCCAGTGAGCAAACTTAATCCCAGAGCATAGTTTTGCAAAAGTGTACCTTTATTAGGAGGATCTAATGAAATAGAAGCCCAGTGCACCCAGAGACCTCTCGTGTCTGTTAAATCACCGAATGGAGTTCTAATATGATTATAACTCAAGTATTCCAGAAGTATTTTTTAATTTTTTTTTGTGCTTGCTATTGCAAATGCACCAAATAATGCACGCTTTACACCTGCATAGATAGACATCATTGTACAAAGAAAACTCTCTAACGTGTTAGCAGAGTAGCTGACAAATGTAAGTTACTTCGCTCTGTCAAGCTTTGCTATTATGCGGGACGCGAAAGAAGCAAGAGAGCTACCTGCGTTAGTGCCCAGTCGATTCCTTTGAGCGTTAAGGGAGGCTGCCTATCAAAAAAATGCTGCTTTGAGGGTGTGAAGTCTTTGCTGTTCAGTGATGTTGCCTTTGATAGTAAACATTTCTATGCATTCATGGTATCAGTATAAACACCTGGCTCTCCGAAATAAAATTTAGTTGATAGTTAAAGCACGATATGTCATCTTTCACGTCCCGTCTTCCGTGCACTGTGGCGTCATCGATATTTTATGTGCTAAATCCCTCCTTTAATAAGTGGTTAACTGTATTTCTGTTGAACCTGCTTTAACATAACGCCGTTTTATCTGCGTGAACGGGTTGTTTTAACTTGCGCGAAAAGTTTAGAAAAAGAGAATGAAGTATTGTGGCTCCCCAACACTAAGAAAGCCCAACAAGCTTAGAAAGAAGCGACTAAGACAAACCAAATTTGTAAAGTTGCAAACCAAAGAAGTGTTGGGCAACAGAAATTGTATTTACTTTGGACGCGTTCACTTTGCCCAAGCTTACACTAAGAGAGCGATGACAACAATTGCAAGGTAAACCTACTATTTCAACACCTAAGGAGCGACGAACAAAAATGTGACAATCATTGCTCTTGGATTTTGGTTGCACAGCATTTCGGTGCTTGCAAAGCTGCCGGTAGTTTGTAACGCAGTGCTCTTTTTTGCGCTTTATATCTGTGCTGATCTAAGAAATAAAATTTTGCGAGCGTATATAAAACTGCTGCGCTAAATGTATTGCTGACCACTAACTAACCTAATGCTGATAGTTATAACATTTTATTTAGAATTTATTGGTTAATATTAAGCATAAATGGTTTTAGCTGTCATTGTCGGCGGCCTTCAAGTGACCTTAAGCCAAGTGCCGGCACCGTTATCCGGCTAATGAAACGAGACGTCCGGGGAGCTCAACGAGAGCATACGGGCATTCGTATGAGATCATCCGGGCATTGTGGCCAGACCTCAACAAGACATCCGGCCAGTCAGCCCAAAAGTTAAAAGCCCAACAGCCCACAAATTGAAACCAATGAGCCCAAACATTGCAATTACAGTAAACCCTTCTTACAGGGCCCAAGATATGGCCCGAAAAATTCCATAGTTTATTTTTTCAGAGTTCATCTTAGTATTTCTTCATGCTATCACTGAAGCAGTTACGTATCACTGAAGCTGTAACGTTGAAATCACTTTACCATTTAAAATAGCGACGTTCCATGCAATTGCTCTTTTAAACACCAACTCTAAGTCTGTGCTCTTTCGAACGCCAGCGCGTGCTTGAGTATATGGCTGCGTGGGGCGCACCAGCCTGCTGTCGCGTTCTGGCCACATCGGCCGTACACGCTAGGCAAAGCCTGAGATTTATCTCGCAGAGCGAGAACACACAGCGGCGTCCATACACTCTAAGCACGGTAACGTTTACTAAAGGGGCACATTTTCACAAATTTGTGTACTTATAAAATAGAAGTTATCTAGTAACCTTTAGTACCCGTTCATAGTATCGAGCATTCTCGCGTAAAAATAGAGGTTACGTTGTACAGCACACGGTATACTGTTTACACAAAACGGCTTGCAGGAGATTTTATACGGCCGCATCACGTAAAAATAGAGGTTACCTTGTACAGTACACGGTATACTGTTTACACAAAACGGCTTGCAGGAGATTTTATACGGCCACCGCTCATCATATGCTTGGATCAGCCAGTTGTGCCACAGCAACGGAAGCACAGCCTTCCACTCTTTCGCACTTCGTGCTGCGCATGCCTCGTGTTTTTTCCGCGCTTCCTTGTGCGGTTTTAATACACCGTCTATATGCGTACGCTAAGAAATGCGAACCTTTGCGGAAGGTGTCACATGGAAGGTGCTTCTCGGAACACACGCGATGGCGCATTGTAATAAATCAAGACCATGGCTGCTTATAGATCGTGACAATTGCGGTGACCGAGGCCAAACGCGTCCCCTTCGCTCATTAGAATAGGCAGCTAACAAAACATTCGCATATCCGAGGCGACTTGGAGTTAGCATGCACTACAGTAATAATCAGGCGGGATTATTATTAAAATGTTGTCGGCCCGTCAATATCAGTGAGGACCGGAGATTTTATAACAGTATCATGATATAAGTGTAAGGCAATCCTCTCTTGGTCCAACTTCTATGCAGTTTAAGCAGGTTGGCCTGATTATAACACATCAATTATTTTTTCCTGTCCGTGCAATTTCATTGACTGTATGATTCATGCTTATCAAACTATGTGTTATCTGATAATAAATACCAGCCGTCTATTTGTTATAGGGCTATTTGCCATTTTGTTCACCTTCAAATATGGGATCAGCATTGGAAACGTGGATACTGACAAAATGGGAAGTTGACAAAGCAGGGAAGCTGCTGAAGGCGGTAAAGAAGTGCGCGAAGGATTAACACTACTCCTCACGGCGTAGAGTATATTCAAAATTGATATACAGACCACTCGCCATACGCCACGTTAAGTCAGTTTTACGTACTTCTCGCAAAACCCAAAGAATTGTCTGAAATCATCGCGTAATAAGTAGCTGGCTGGTACGTTTGTGCATGCTATATACAAATGCTGAATGATATTATCAGAAAAACACGCAGTAAATCTAAATGTATGCATACGCAAAACATACAATAATACCAAGAGCGCATATCAAGAGCCGGAACGCGGTTTTCTCGAGAGATGCAAATTGTAGTGCTTAAGCATCTACGTAATTGGGTCAAGAGAGGATACTTGTCTGATACACATGGCACAACTCATGATTAAGAATATCTGTCAATCACCTGCTCTTCTTAATTATCGTTTTAGTGGTATACCGCATTTGAACGACGCGATGCTTGTGGGCGAAGGTGTGACGTTATGATGCATGCAAGCTCTAAGCCAACTCCTAAGGAAATTGTTTTGTGTTTTTCTTGCGATTAGGGAAGCGTACATCTCTTGCCACGGACACCGAAATTGTCGTGCTCTAAGCAGACATGCATGTACTAGAATTATTGCAAAGCTCCAGCGTGTGTATTCAGAAAAGGGCAGGCCATATGACACCTCCGTGAAAGTTCTCATCGCTCAGTGTACATATTTGTACGCTGCATGATAAAGCCGCAGAAAGAAGTACGAAGGATTAGGCGTGCACAGAAAGAAGCACTAAATGAAGAGCCACGCTTCTCTTGCTAGACGACACTTAGCTGGGCCGATCATGCGCGTAGCGAGTGGTCCGAAATGTGTCGCAGAAGGAAGATCGAACGAAAAAAGAGGCACATACCCTGTGTTAGGCGACACCTGGGTCGGTGGACCACGGGTAGAGCGGTCATACTTAGTGGAACCCCTTGCAAATAATACGTGATTAGCGTCGTGCTACTTCTTAAGTACACTAATGTGTGCGGCATACCATAACTGCTGGCACTTTGCACATAAGCAGGACAACGGAAACCCAGAGGGCAGCCAAAAAGAGGGGGATTGTCATTCCTTTACTTTTGTCGCTCGGGTTTTGCGAGCTCCCAAGAAATTTTCTGAAGAAAAAAAAAACATGCACTAATCGAAAAGAATCCACATTTCATTGCTTTATACCTCCAAAGCAGAATACGTCAAAGTTAGCGTGACAGTCATCAATACACATAATTTTATTGATTTATAGCTTGAGGGACTTGTCGAGCTGATAGAAGGCCGCCGGTATTCAAACGTTTCTCCTTGTTTTCGACTGTGGTTAGTACAAATTTACAGAAGCAGGTGGTCGGGATCTGCAGTCAAACCCTCTCTTGCTGCACGCACCATCGTGTTTCATCAGTCAGTATGTCAGTTGCTGATTCGGCAACCTCCTTGCTGGACAGTGGGTCTTAAAAGGAGAGGACCGTTCTTTCACACTATTCCAACGGTTACTGCCACTTTGTACACAACTGCCGATAGCATGTAACGTGAGACACATACTACACCCCCCCCCCCAAAAAAAAAGAAAAAGTGCGTCACTTTACCAATCCATAGGCGTTCCTCAAATCTAGTATCCTGTGCAATACGTTTATCGGAAAACCAAAATCTTATTTGAAAAGGCACGTTAATCACAAGTGTAATTTACTTCTGTTTAGCACAAGAGTCAGCAGTACAAAAATGTACGTGACAGTTTAGTAGCAGAAACACCACAGCAGGTGATTAGAAACAGAATTATTACAATTTACATTTTTCAGTGACCATACTTGGCATTTCACGTGGAGCTTGAATATACTCGTACCTAATTGTTTTCCTCAAGGGGCATATTCCACCTGAAAGTTCATAACCTCGGCTGCACCAAACGTAAGGCATATCGGCGTCTGGAAGTTTCCAAGCTGCCTGATGGGAGATCATCCCAGCATACCTTGGGCGGGATGTATGCTGTAAACAGTTCCAACGCAACACATTTAATATGGCGGGAAAAAAATAATTTGTGTTGTCTACGTACCTTTAAACATTCCGGCTTTGACAGTTAAATCACATGTAGTATACTGATTCATTTTTTCTAACCACAGTGACACGTTGCTTGCACCCTAGAACAGAACGAGAAGAGAAAAAAAGTTATCTCAGTGCCAGAGAACAAATTTTTATCGCCAATGTACTAAAGACATCGAAAGACATACCAACCACACCAACCATGTCCCCCTTTGGACTCCTACTTTGCACGACTGCTGGCATTCGTGCTATCTGAAAAATCGTTAAGCCGCAGCGTATCATTTATTGCGTAACATATCATTCTCAGCTGCCCCGTTTCGATAGCGACGCAGTTAGACGTAATCGAGCGACGCAGAGCAAATACTGCCGGTAACAATGCGTAAAAGCATGACATAATTTATTTTTCTGACTCGACCCAACTCTTACAGTAGCGTAGGCATGAGCATGAATTATCTGAATTTTGAGTATCGTACATTGTGATCTGTATGAGTGCAACTATGGAACGAAGATGACTTCAGCATATATTTGTGTAAGGTTTAAAGTTAGATCAAGACGCAGAAGTTTGAACTCTGACGGATGCCCGTCTGGTTGGGATGGTGACGTTAGAAAACCCGAGGCACTCAGCCGACTAAAGCGAAAATCATACGCACGCACGCACGTACGCACGCACACATGCATACACACACACGCACGCACACACATACACACACACACGCGCGCGCGCACACACACACACACACGCGCACGAGCACACAAGCGAGCAAACACACACACGCACGCGCGAGCACACACACGCGCACGAGCACACACGCACGCGCCAGCACACACACACACACGCGCACGAGCACAAACGCGAGCAAACACACACACAACACACGCACGCACGCGCACACACACACGCGCACATGCACTCACACACACACGCTTACGTAAGAACGCGCACACATACACGCGCACACACGCACGCACAAGAACGCGCCGGCTCAGGCAGTAAAATGAAAACATGTGTCCGAGCAGTTCGCTTTAAATACGCTTCGACTCGAGATAAAGACGTCGTCACAGTTATTTTTCTTTAGCGCGAGCACGTGCTTCCCCCCGGCGATTGCGTGTCCCCTGAAACGTGCTCAGCGAATGCACTGGATTAAACAATTCATTTTTTCACCTCATAAACGTCCTTTAGTGCGTGTGTATTAATTGTTTACTTCGGTAGGCCCAGTGCCTCGGGTTTTCTGCATTCAGTTACACACGGAAGGATGCTGTGATTCCCTTTAAGACACTTAAAACGCACTCTTATGGCTATTTCATTGTCTTTCGTGCACTTAAACTCTCCATTCATTTCGGTAGAGCAAAAAAAAAAAAATGACACAGACACAAGAGACAGGACGGGCGCTAGACATCAACTGACTTTACTGCAAGGAAAAATACAAAGAACCCGTTGCACAGGCGCGCACGCGCTAGATCAGTCTACGAGGGCTTTTTTATTAATGCGTATTTAATTTCCTTTGCGCTACCGAAGTGAATGCCAATGATCACAACCTACTAGCCCGCATTATCGCCTTAAACCCTCACTCGTCCACTTAAAGCTACCGCAGCAGAGATTTAAGCATGGCGAAAAGTTGAATTAGCCGACACACTGCGTATAGACGCCACGAATTATCATACCGGTGACAAGGACATGACAAACAGCCCAGACTGCCATGGACAGGTGCGAGTTACTGCGCACGCAGAGCTCCTCTGGGCAACGCTGATCTGGGGCACTTTGTTTATGCCGCCTACAGTATCTCACACCGTGATAGCAGCCTTCATCGAGCGTGTTGAAGGTACCAAGGCGGCGACAGCAAGAAGGGTTAAACTTCTTTCCTTCATCGCTTCTCACATAAACGTGTATGATAACAAATGATCTTAGTCGGATGTTTGATAATATACGCCCAAATACCCATCTTGTAACGCCAAACGCAGAGCAAATACTGCCAATAACAATGCACTGCATAAAAGCATGACACGATTTATTTTTCTGACAGGACCCATCTCTTACAGTAGCGTAAGCATGAGCATGAATTCAGGTAAACACGTGACATAAACACATATACAAAAGCAAATAACGTACTGAAGAGAGAATATTCCTTACATGGCAGATCACTTTTACTGCTGTCTTCGGCCAACGTAACAACGGATGCAACCCGCTCGACAATTGCTAGTCTCAGGCAAGCGAAGAATCAGCAATGCAGCTCGTTGCAACGGCCGCGCAGCCCACTGAACGTGCCCGTTGCAATGCCTCGTGGCTGATTTGCGGCTGATCGCGCACGTTGATGACTGTCCTTGCTTACTGTATCACATGTTCCACACCACTCACGTACACAACACGATTAGAACACGCACGTCACCAAAGCGCGGAGCGTAAAATCTGGTTAAATCGATAAAACAAAGAGCAGCACAAACACGACTTCAACAACCGCACCAACCGCCTCACATTCGAATGCGCTTCCCGACATACACCTCAAGCTGTGCAAAGCCTAGGAGAGATGACGCCGTCCTGGTTCGATAAAACTGAAGCGGCGCCTCGAGGACGCCACATTTGTGCCTCACCGCGAGCTCACACATCTGTCTATGCGGCTTCACTGGAGCGGCCGTCGTACGCTGTTTTGTGAACTCAGCGGCATATTTTTCTCCCGTGTTGGAGAATTGATGAAGCTTAAGCGTGCTTAGTGCTACGTTGTCCCGTGACGTTTGCTGTAGTTTACGGTCAGTTTTTTAACGCGAAAAAAAAAACTATAGACAACGAGACCGCGCGCGCGCTAACCGACCGCGCCGGTTCCGGGCAACGGCTTGGTAACAACGAGGTTGCGGAGAACAGGGACGCGCCTGCCACATACAACGAAATAACGAAACATTTTTACCTCGCGCGAAGAGTGTACCCACTCCCTCACCCCAAACTCAATAGGCCTCAGGCCCTTACGCTCAGACTACTGCAGACGGAGACGTACCCTAATCCGAGCTCCTTACACGCCATTTATCCCGAGGTATTCCCCAGTGACGCTTGCCCCGCATGCGGAGACGTAGCCACGCTAGCGCATATGCTCTGGGAGTGCAAGGCAACGCACACTAACCCCGATACTGCTTCGGCCAGGTGGGAGGCGGCCCTCCGCAGCTCCCTCCTGGCTGACCAGCTCTGGGCCGTCCAGCAGGCCCGCGGAGCGGCTGGCAGGCTTGGTCTGACGGTCCCGACGTGGGAGTCGCCCGCTGCGCGCTGACGCGCGCCTTGCAGGAACCAAATAAAGTTTTTTCAACCAACCAACCAACCAAAAGGGAAATTCGAATTATTGTATGGCGAGTCTAAAATATTTTTCTCGCGCCACGGGATGGTTCTTCGACCGCATCGTTAGTGTAATTTTGTCGTTTGTCGCGTGCTTGCAGTACTTTATCGTGTCGGCATGTGCGAAGCTTCCCGGATGCAAATCAATTATTTCTGCGGCTTAAAATCAAAATAGATAAAAGAGCAACTTAAGAAGTTATTTAGCACAAACATTTAACCAACATACGATGGTTTTTCGTTCTTGTGCTTTTGCCGATGTCTGTGCAGATTGTCACTTCTTAAATTACGGGTTTTGGAAGCAGGCTTACCTTATAGAACTCCAGTTTTATTTCATACCCCACCATCGCTTGCCTCAGTATGCCGCAATGTAAAATCGCTGCTTCTGTGATTTGCTTTTCTGCTGTCAAGACCCGTTCTGTGTTACATCATCCGCTGTTCAGTTGATAAAGGCAGCCTTGAACAAGAGGGATCGCGATGTGACACATTCATCAATAAACTTCCACTCCATAGTGTAGGTCCCCTGACGAATGAGTCATTGCGCTTTTATAAGTTACAATCTAACGGTTACAATGCTCATCGCGATGCTTTAGCTTTTAAAATGGCACGCTACTGTCGATGTAACCTCTATGGGAGAGGGAAATCAAGAAAACACAAAGATAAAATTGCTGTAACAGCCACGTAACTTATAAATTATAAGTTACATGCTGTCCTAAACGTTACCGTGATTAGAGTGTATGGACGAATGCACCGAGTAGTGTGGTCAAGTTTGGTGGGGTGCGCTCTTCCTTACCTGCACAAGATTGTGAATAGCATTACTCCAACCAGTCTGCTTTGCAGGTAGACATTTCATATTTACATTTACTCTCGATTGCGTGACAGCCAGTGCTTTTATTTCGGTTATTAACTCTGTATGTACAAACAGCCGTTTATGCATCACTGTGGTCAACCATTTTGCCTAGCTGTCATTCGCGCAATATATCTTAAATATAGACTTCTTTTCCCGCGTTTTCCATCGAATTGTCTGCATTTTGTTCCGGTCTTCTAATATCCTGGCAGCGTTTAATGATTCTGTGGCTGCGTATTTATGCTTATTCCAGGCTTTTCGCGCGTACAAAATAACGTGAAGAAGGGAGAACGCTGGAGCTCAAGTAAGGCATTTATCCCCGATGATGTTCGCAGAAGGAAGAACATTGACGTCGCGCTTTATGCACATGTGACAAAGGTAGGAGGCCATATATATGCATGATTCTGCGAGGAACTATAACATATAATTAACATCTACCTACAAACATCATAGCAAGCACAGAATCTGAGTAATCGAAGTATATGTTTGATCTTCATATTAAGCTCAATAAACAAGTACCGAAGCATTCAAAGAGAGCTGTTCTTGCAGGTTATTTTTGAAGGCACAACTGCTGTGGGCGTGGAGTACAAACGACACCTGGGAACGCATAAGGTTCGAGCCAGGAAAGAAGTGATTCTTTGCGCTGGAGCCATTGGTTCTGCACAGCTGCTCATGCTGTCTGGCGTAGGACCTCGGGAACACCTCGAATCATTGGGGGTATGAGGGCGGTTCGACTTTTTTCTCTGATACACTTACACTGCTCTTTTGAGTGCACTGTGCCGAGGGCGAGAAGCAAGTCCTACAGAAGAGCCCTTGGGGCATTTATAGCAAGACTTGTGTTTGGGCAAGGTGGTTCATACTTGATGCGGAACAAACGAGCGCTATGGAACGGGGACATAGACAAGAGGCACACAGGACAGGCGCTCAACTTTCAACTGAGGTTTATTGAGCAAACATGAAAAATTTACACCAGCAACCAGCAAGGGCAATAACATTTGTAAACCATCCACCCGATAAAAAAAGTGCCAAGACCTCTCCAAAAAGCCACTTCATGGCCGCGCACCAACGCTGAATCATCTTCCTACTGCTCAAAGGCGATAGAAAACGTCCAAGATTAGAGACCATAAAACACTTGCACTGAAAAATAAACGTACAAGACGCATGCGCACTCACCGAGCATTAACATCGAAACCCATAAGGAAGCAAGCGCCATCTAAAATACACAGGCCATCAGCCAACCATCCTAACAAGGTGGAAACAAACTACCCCACTATTCAGGAAAAACATTTTTTGTGGGCTAGAGACCCTGCGCATATGTTGAACGGAACTAAAAAATACTTACCCAAGAGCTGCGTAAGTAAAAGAAACAAATATGACAACAGCATAAAAAATAAAAAACAAAACTTGAACACATACGAATCGCCTCAAAAAAAAAAGAAAACCAACAATAGTCCATGAAAAATGCCTAAACAACAAGGAGCTGCGTCAGAAAAACAGTGGAAATCGAAGTAATTAAAAAATAACCCGCTCAGCCCTAGTAACAAGGATAACAGCAACAAAGCAGCTACGCCAAAGAAAGGAGGCTTACAGATAACCTTTAGGAAGGCGACTTCCTTGCCACATAGTGTGATAGAAGATACACTGATACACTTATCATCGGATTTGTGGATATGGTATGCTTCTACGATTTCCCTTTCTCTTCTGTCATGTGAATGCTTGAGGAAGGCAGTGCGCGCAAACTCCGGAATGCAACCACACCTTTTACCTTTTACAATGCTCCGAAAGGTGGACACCAGCGTATTTCTTGATTGACAAACTAGCTCTCTCGCCCTTTCATTGAGATATCTTCAAGAAAGCTTAATCGCATGCGTTGCTGGGCGAGTTGGTGCATTGTCTGAAAATAAAAGCAGAGCGCAAGAAAGACGGGATTACAGTTCAGAACTTTATGTCGGTTTTAGAGTTTTATTTAGGATCCACCATTGTGACCTTTGACAGCAAGCTTTACGTGCAAAAACGTGAGATATGCATCGGTTCGTGTGTGGCACCGGCCCTATGCAATATTTTTTTTGTCTGCAGTGGACAGGCGTTTGAACAGTGCTTTTAATAGTGACAAGGTGCTTGCCGTGTGTATATATGTTGACGACGTTTTGGTGGTTCTTAAGAAGCAGGAGGGCATTAGGGTGAATGGTGTTGATTTTAGTGGTTTTAACGACGTTTTGCACAACACTTTAGAAACTTTTATACAGTTGGGACAGGGTTTCTCTTTCATACACGAGATTCCTGCAGAAGGAAAGTTGCAGTTTTTAGATTTGACGATTGCACTGTCACGCTCACATGTATGTTGGGCCTATAATCCATGCTCCTGCAAACCGCTGCTGCCGTTTGATTCGGCTCATTCAAAGACTGTGAAACGGGCAATTGCTTCCATGTATCTGGAATCCGCCCTCCAAAACTCTTGCGTCCATGCAGCCCCCTGCAGTTTTTACCAGCAAGTGCAACGACTACGTTCATCAGGCTATTCAGACAATCTTCTGATTGCTACCGCGGAGTCGTTGCTTCAGAAGGTTAAGGGCCAGGGCAGGAGGAAAGCCACACACAAAAACAACACGAGGCCTGAGGTGATCCCCTACATCCACAAAGTAGCGCATAACCTCAAGAGAGTGGCGAATAGGCACAATGTGCCGATAATCTTTTCAGCGCCGCGCAAGCTGTCGAAGCTGTGAGCGCGTATCCCCGGTGAGGTAAAAAAGACAAACTTTGGAATCAAGCACACTAGGTGTTGCGTGGAATGTGCGGTAGGGGTGGTATATGACTTGTCACAGAGCTGCGGTAAATCTTACATCTGCCAAACGGGCAGGTGTGTCAACCGACGGGCTCGTGAGCTTGAGTTGACGCTCAAAAATGATAAGGGGGCATCTTCCTGCGCACTGTGCAGTGTGTGGCTGTGTGCCTTTGTTTGCTCGTTTGAATGTACAGGGACGAAGCAGAGAAACGGTTGCTCGCGAACTTTCGCAGGCGTTATACATGAAAATGAAGGGCGCAGATTACGTCAGCCAGACGTCAGTGTGTTTGCGGGAGCGGGAATTTCAATTGCTTTGCCGCAATATGCAGTCGATTTTCAGATGATTAGCTATGCGATGTGTGCGCAGGCGCGCTTGTGACGTACGCTCTGTATATATTGCCCCCAGTTCTTTCGTAAGAAAATCAGTTGGTAGTGAGCGCCCATCTCGTCTTCATGTCTCTTGTGTCCCGTCTTTTTTGCGCTCTGCTTTTTTAGATGTGAAGCATCTTATAGCGGAGTTCAATCCGGTGGTGGTTGTGGTGGTGGTGGTGGTGGTGTGCGGCGTGACCACCCTTACTTCGTATGCGCAAACCTTTTCCACTTCCCCTCTCCACTCGCTCTCTCCCCTTTCCCTCTCTACATCACCTCTGCCCTTCCCTTTCCCCTCTCATTTTCATTTCCCACCCCCTCTCCACTCATCCTCTCCCCTTCTATATCTCCTCCCCTTTCCCTTTCTCCCCCGCTCTCCACATCACCTCACCCCTCCCCTTTCCCTTTCGCCTCCCCCTCTCCATTACCCCTCTTCACTTCTTCTCTCCCCTTTCCCCCTCACCACTCCACCTCTGAAACGCGGGCTCTACATGCCGAAACATTGCTTCGCATCGCCTCATGGTCCCCTTTAGCGGGAGATGGTGTGATTTTTGTTACAAATTGTATTTTTCCAGTCGTACAGTTTCTTGTTCTCTTAGCACTTTATGCATTTTATCCGATTCATCAATCGGTAAAACTTCTGAATGTTCATGCAACGCCTCCTCTAGGCGCTGGCTCATAGCGAGACTAAGCGCGTGGAAAACAGGATATCTTTTCCATTTCAATCAACTTCAGTCAGCGTCTGTCCCTTGTGTTGTCTCTGTGTCCTGTTTTCCGCGCTAAGTTTCGCCATGAATCTGTACCAGCTCGCCCAGTACAGTACTTTACTTTTGTTCTGAATGCACTTGTTTTGGGGAGGTACAGTCGTGGTAGGTCAACAATGCGCATATAGATCAGCAGGGGCATGAAATTCACCATGTCTGCGGCCATGGCCATTTCCCAGGAACCGTCATCTTTGGCATATGACTGCTTGTATGGGATTTGCAACAACGCGCACTAATTTTTGTTAACACAAATCCTGTTTATTATCTCCGCTCTCAAGAAGATGCCCAGAACGCCGATTTTCTTTGTGACACATGCTGCTTCACTGCACAACACCACTCTGAGGTCATGGCTGGCTAGCCTTCTTGGGCTGAGCATTACTCTCTACTGGTTGAAGGTTATGACACCAACATTTTACCATATACTGTTGAGACACTAGAAATAAAAGACATAATAATGCGAGCATCCTCACGACATTTCAGTCGGAGTAAAAAATCGATGTGCCAGAAAGCATAACCTACAGATCAACACCGCACTACGGTCCGGGCTAGTTCTACGGTTGTTTATCATCCGAACTAAATTTCAATACTTGACATGATCCTTGGAGTCACTTCTGTAAGAGGTATTATGTTGTTATGGAAGTGCAGCCAACACTAACCTCAAGTTACGTTAACCCGACATAACGCCTCTATCATGGAAGTACATGTGTAATGTTTATTGCACTGTTATACAATTAGCCAGCAATGTAACCACAATTCGCGTTGCAACGAGATGAAGCCTGCATAGAATATTTTTCCAAAGCAGTTTCAATGCCTGGCGTGGCTCTGTGGTAGAATACGTGACTGCCACGCAGCATGCAGGGGTTCGATTTTTGCCGGGATCCTCATTTTTCTTCTTAGCATTCGCCACGTCAACGCTGGCAATGCTGAATTTTTTTAATGATCTCCACTTTAAAATAACAATATCTGTTCTCGCCTTTCCTGAAAAGATATAACCTGTCGATCACCTGTTGCGCATACCTGCATACCGCGGCCCGTGGCATACGGGCATACTCCACACGTGACTGGAGGAAAGGGTTTCACGACGTACACGACAGGATTTTCACGTTATTCATGTCATGACCAGACGGTTATGTTACTCATGCGCTAATGCCCTCCTGTGGAAATTTCGTTGCTTACCAAGCTAGGGAAGCGACTACGAGAGCATCCTGCCTTAGGCGGCTAGGTAGATAGGTTATCAGAAACGCTCAACTAGCGTTTGGTTCGCTAAGAAATTATGAGCTTTCAATAAACGGTCCTTTGAAAATTGTTAGACGGCCCCTTTACTCTGTCCGAAGCAAGCGCTTATCCTATTCTTTAGTGTCGAAAAAAAAAAGAAATCCTTTCGGCCTGTCAAGAGACTGACAGAACACACTCTGACTTAAGAATTGTGTGGTGACAGTGCACAGAGATATTCCTAAAAGCTCTAGTACGTAGCCTTACTCACTTTAACGAGACGTTTTTATCCACTATTGAAGCTTTCTGGAGCGTTAACCCTTACACAAAAGCAATCTTTATATATTGCAGATAAGCGTCATTGCGGACCTCCCAGTGGGCGAAAATCTGTACGATCACGTCACCGTGAACGGAATCGCTGCAACATCAGCAGAGAACATCCAATTAGATTACTACTCGCCGTCTGCTCTGTTTAAGTATGCTCGATTTGGATCAGGTAAGCAAAAGCCGACTTGAGCGGTCGACGCTGTATCTGTTTCAATGCTGTGTAAAGCAAAGATTATAAAACTGAAATCATAACATTGAACGCCATTTCGCAATGCCTGTTGTCACGCGATTATCGATTTCATAGCGCGAAATAAGCGGAATATATTACTTTATAAGGGTCTCTTAAAGAGAAAACGTTTTTATATCATTTTTTTGGAATTCTCACAATTTGTTTGTAGGTATTGGTGGCGCATAATAATAACAAATGTATTCAGAACACTTAGCGTAACGCGTAAAGTAGATTAGTAGGAATGTGCCATGCGTAAAGTAGAAGACTTCTCCAATGAAATATGGAGGGTTTTTGCGAAGTAAAGTTTCAGGGATATTTTTGAAGAGACATCGACCTTGCAGCTGGCGCAGAGTTTTCTTAATATCACAGGAAAGCAACAGTCCATAAGTCTACAGACGTAGCCCTTTTGCCACTGGTAATCATACCTCACTGTCTGAAGGCTTGCAAGCCGTAAAAATCTACTGTTCAAAATTCTTTTGGCTACAAAGTAACGGACGACACGTGATGTAAGCGCAGTAGCAGGCTCACTGAAGGGAGGATATGTTATACAATATAATGCATTGCATACTTTACAAAGAGATACAATCCTCGTGAAAATTTAATTGTGCTACATGCCAACATACAAGAAATAATTTTTGAGTTCATCTAAAACATTAGGCAGAATTTATGTCTCTTGCATTCTTTAACAAAGTGCCAGCCTACTCAACTGTCGCAGCTTCCATACAGAATATAATTTTAACTGTATCCACACGTATTTATCTGTCTACATTTGTGCTTCTACAGTTGTTTTTACCCCTGACATATTGTACTGAAATGCAAAATTTTTTTCTTTATTAAAACACCTGTATATGTCAATTGATTTCGTGTTATCCCGTGAATATGTCAGTGTAGCTTCCAAAATTTTATACATGTGGGACACATAGAGAATATAAATGGCGTAGCACAACATAGCCATTACAACGTAGCCTAGGTCATAAATACAGCCGATATTAATAAATGCAAGTAATATATAATCTCACATCATTCTTTTTTCAGGCCCACTTAGCCATGCTTATGGCGTCGAATGTGTCGCCTTCTTAAGCACCCCAGGCGCCGACCCCACGCTTCCGAATATCCAGTTCCTGCTTGTGAATCTCAATCCCACTACTATTGAAGCAGGATACATTGCCGGTCAAATAGGAGTCTCGGAGGTGAGCCTTTATTTGCCCGCAATTCCCGTTAAGCAACTAACCAACCCGCCACGATGATCTAGTGGTTATGGTGCTCCACTGCTGACCCGAAGGTCACGGGTCCAAATCCCTACGGTTGCTGCCGCTATTAGATGGAGGCAATATCCTAGAGGTCTGTGTACTCAGATCTAGGTGCATGTTAAATAACACAAGATGGACAAAATTTCACGAACTCTCCAATACGGCGTCCCTCATGATAATATCTTAGTTTTGTGGCGTAAAACTCAACAATTATCATTAAGTGACTAACCTATCAAAACAGCTCGTTCACATGTAGTAAATAAGAAGAGCTTAGTTCAATTTGCAGATTTTGAGCAATCTTGATTATTACTCCGCAATAATGGTTATTAGAGAAGAGGCTGAGTGCAATCTTTCCCGCCGATGCCTTAAGAATGTGAAAATGCTAGTTCTTCCTACTCAGTTATTTTCTATGACAAATTCGAGGATTTTTATCGCGGAATTAAAACTGGAGAATAGCTAGCAAATGATAACATCTCGAGCTCCACGTATGAGGTGAACGGGGCATTTCGTCATACCGAGCCGGACATTGTCAAGAAAAGATCTTTTCATTACACAGTGTATGAAGAGAGTTCAGTTCTGTAGGCCGTATTCTACGTCTTCGCTGAAATTGTATCGAAGCCAACTAGCATCAATAACATTGAGCAGCAGAAAAGGCGATATAGCAACAGAATTATCGCGTCAAGTTGCGCCAACGTTGAAAAACATAAATCAAATAAACGAATCAGCGATACGGCATAGGGCATTCGACTCAAATCCGCGGTGCGGGATTCGTCAAAAGAGATGCGATTGTCACCCCCATCACAGTGTTCGGGGAGGGCGCTCTCTGGCCGGTCGAGATTTCACTCATTGTTCTTGTGTTGACGCAGGCTTTCGGGCACATCTTCCGTTTCACACCCGTACGAGGCGCCTCGCTCTGCGCATACAATGGCGTAAACAACCCCTCGTGCCTTTTCTTTAAGCGGCCTGTCTTCGGTCGGGGCAAGGAATGACCGAGTCGGGAGGGTGGTTCGTGGGCTGCCTTATTTCTCTGAGCCGCCAGCAAGCGAGTGAGTGGTCGAAGACCGTGGCGAGAAGCTGCCTTAAACGTTTCAAGCCCACATTATTTCTGCTCAATCGAGACAACTGGTATCTATAATTTTAGATGTGCGTGATATGGTAGCCAAAAAATGAAAAAGCTCTGCGATCACACATTTTAATCAAAATTATTTATTAATTAATAATATTTATGATAATGTTGATTACCTAATTTAAAATTATTTCGTTTGCATAGAATATTACCGGATAGTAAAAATTCATGGTTTCGGTAGATCACTAGAAGAAACGCCGAACCTCTGAAGGATGAAAAAAGTAGCTACCTCTGCCAAATATTGGAACAGCGCGAGCACTTCTGTAATTTCTTCGATTGCATGTCATCTAACTTCCGTGAGCCTACCAAGTTCGCAGAATATGCATAGGAGGTCTTAAATATGAGTTCCACCAGAAGAACAACTTTTTATTTCTACCACTTGGGTGCTGTCTGAACTACAAAACTGATGATTGTAATTCGAATCACTGAGCCTGAAAAAGTTTAAATACCTACATGAAATATACATTGTGAGATATTTACGCGCTCATCAACTGCTCACAACATTCATCAGTGATGTCATTGTTTTTGTGGCAGTATTGCCATTTTGCATAATTCGGCAACTTTACACATGTATACTTTGGTGAAATTGACGTGTTTGGAATAAAATATATCCATGCTTCTACTTCAGTAAACGTGCTTTGATTCAGGCGCTTGTCCCGCCTTCGTCTTATTCTTTTAATCTCGTTTTAAGTTCACTAGTTCTATTAAATTACGCATCCTGGCCAACGTGCCCAACTTTTCGTATTTCTTGTGCCATTTACGTCTTCTTGCGTAATCTGGCATCAACCGTATGCACCGTATTCGTAATAAAGACTATACTCCGTTTGCAAAAAATATTTTTGATAAACGCCAGCCCGAAACACTTACGTTCAAATCAATCTCGGTGTAGGAGAAAATTTCCGGTAAAAAAGTATTATATATTGCCACGTACGTTTCTTATCACTTGCTGCATTCGCCCACAAAGGCTGTCGGCAACGCTCAGCGCAAACTGCGCCTCATTCTTCGAGAAGCTTCACGATTGTTGTAGATGATTTTGTGAAGATTGCGCGCAAGACGCGAACGCTCGAGCTCATTCTAGAGATTGCGCAACCACCAGCAATATCGCTGGAAAGTTCGATAGCGCCTGTATAAAAGCCGACGCGCTTGACCGCTTGTCAGTTGATCGACGGACGACGCCCTGTTCGCCGCTATCATTGTACAGCGGGTATTGCTGTAGTTCTCGTTCTCATTTTCCGGCCACAAGTTCGGCTAAATAAACAGTTGCACCCTGCAAAGGCCGACTGCTGTCTTCGTCGAAGTCACGACCACGTGACATCTGGTGGAGGTGCTGCTTCATGATCCGGACGCCACCGCGGAGCGCTGACCCAAGCCCAAGCCGCGAAGAAGACGACTCTAAGGACAACCCGGATCCTCGAACCAGCCGTCGGCAGAAAGGACTACCCCCCGAATACGAACCCCTACCGGACAAGACCAGGATCACAGCGAAGAAGACAACAGCCACAATGACAACCGCTGGGGCGCCTACAACGGTCGTCATGCACCAACCGAGGGACCCACCGACATTCCGCGGATCACCATGCGAGGATCCAGAAAGCTGGCTGGAGGCATACGACCGGGTTTCCACGTTCAACAACTGGGACTGCAACGAGAAGCTACGCCATGTCTACTTCGCCCTTGAAGATGGCGCAAGGACCTGGTTCGAGAATCGAGAGTCCACGCTAACATCATGGGACCTCTTTCGCACCGGATTTCTCGACACCTTCACGAGCGTCATCCGGAAAGAAAGGGCTGAAACCCTTCTCGAGACCCGTGTACAGCTCCCCAATGAGAACATCGGACTGTACACCGAAGAAATGACTCGCTTGTTTCGCCATGCCGACCCCGCCTGATGCGGGGAGTGAAGGAAGAACTTTTCGCCGGACTTCTGCGCAACCCACCGAAGACGGTCTCGGAATTCGTTTCGGAGGCCACCACAATCGAAAAGGCACTAGCAATCCGCGCTAGGTAGTACAACCGCCGCATGCCGACGACGAACTACGGGGAAGCACATGCGCTGGGCTCCGACGACCTACGTGAGACGATCAGGGCGGTCGTACGCGAAGAGCTGCGAAGGATGTTTCCTGCATCGCAACCCCAGGTCCATTCCATAGCCGACGTCGTTCGCGAGGAACTTCAGCATTCGCTAGGAGTTGCTGCACCGTCGCCACCTGAGCAGGAAGCGATGAGCTATGCTGCCGTTGCACGCCATGCTGTCGCCAATCCGCGCAATCACCAACGCCCCGTGCCGCCGCAGTTCCGCCGCCAGACACCGCCGCCACCTCCGATGCCATCCCGGCCGCCTACAGGCCAACGCTACACACCCCGAAAGACCGACGTTTGGCGTGCCCCTGACAACCGACCGCTCTGCTACCACTGCGGGGAGGCCGGCCACACGTACCGCCGCTGCCAGTACCGACAGATGGGGCTACGCGGTTTCGCCGTCAACGCGCCGCGCCCGCAGCCAGGCCGCGCTCCAGCGTCATTATTTCCGTCGGCACCGAAGAACCCGCAGACCTTGAAGGTGTCATCGAGGGCGATCAGCACCTACTCCTGAACCGTCAGGTTTGCGTCGCAAGAGGCATTGCCGAGCTGCGTGATGGCAAAGCAAAGGTAGTGTTGACGAACTTTAGCCACGATTATAGGCACCTCAACATTGGTACGACGGTTGCCTACATCGACGAATGTGTGGCCGCCAGCAATGCTTTCGCCCTCTTCGATGCTGCCGAACCTGCTTCGACGAATCGAGGTCCCGAACCAGATTTCGACGTTAACCCGAGCCTTCCGAAGGTCAAGCAAGACCAGCTCGAAACGCTGCTCCTGCAATACAAGGACTGTTTCTCGTCGTCATCGCGGGTCCGACAAACGCCCCTTGCTAAGCATCGCATTATAACAGAAGAAAATTCTCGACCACTCCGTCAGAGCCCCTACAGAGTTTCGACTCGAGAGCGCGACGTGATAAAGACAAGTCGACGAGATGTTACGCGACAACATCATCCAGCCGTCCAAGAGCCCCTGGGCGTCACCCGTGGTGTTAGTGAAGAAAAAGGACGGGACACGGCGCTTCTGCGTTGATTACCGGCGCCTGAACAAGATCACGAAGAAGGACGTGTACCCCCTCCCACGGATAGACGACACCCTGGATCGACTTCACAACGCGAGGTACTTTTCGTCGATGGACCTCAAGACCGGGTATTGGCAGATCGAAGTAGACGAAAGAGACCGAGAAAAGACCGCTTTTATAACATCCGACGGCCTCTTTGAGTTCAAGGTCATGCCTTTCGGTCTTTGCTCGGCACCTGCGACGTTCCAGCGCGTCATGGACACCGTACTGGCCGGATTGAAGTGGCAGTCGTGCCTTGTGTATTTGGACGACGTCGTCGTGTTTTCCTCGACCTTCGACGAGCATCTCCGGCGGCTTGAGGCAGTACTTCAAGCAATCAAGACCTCGGGACTGACCTTGAAGCCGGAAAAGTGCCGATTCGCGTTTGACGAGCTCTTGTTTCTGGGTCATGTGATCGGCAAGTCTGGAGTGCGCCCAGACCCGCGGAAAACAGCTGCCACCGCCGACTTCGCGCCACCCACCGACAAGAAGGCCGTGCGCCGATTTCTCGGCTTATGCGCCCATTACAGACGCTTCGTCAAAAACTTTTCACGAATCGCCGAACCACTGACGCTTCTCACGAAGACTAACGTGGAATTCAGATGGGAAACGGCGCAAGTGCAAGCCTTTCAAGAACTTAAACGACGCCTGCAGACGCCACCCATACTTGCGCATTTCGATGATTGCGCCGATACGGAAATCCACACCGACGCAAGCAGCGTAGGACTCGGCGCCGTCCTTGTGCAGAAGATTGACGGGCAGGAAAGGGTCATCAGTCATGCTAGCCGGTCACTATCCAAGGCAGAAGCCAACTATTCCACAACAGAAAAGGATTGCCTTGCCATCATCTGGGCTACGTCAAAGTTTCGCCCCTACCTCTATGGCAGGCCCTTCAAAGTTGTCAGTGACCATCACGCCTTATGTTGGCTAGCTAATTTGAAGGACCCTTCAGGTCGTCTCGCACGATGGAGTTTGAGGCTTCAAGAATTCGGCATCACCGTCGTGTACAAGTCCGGACGAAAACACTCCGACGCCGACTGCCTGTCTCGTGCCCCCGTCGACGCGCCGCCGCAAGACGACGACGATGACTGCTTCCTCGGAACCATTAGTACCGATGACTTCGCCGAAAGGCAACGAGCCGACGCGGAACTGGGAGGCCTTATGGAGTACCTCGAGTGCAAGACCGCCGATGTTCCGAAGGTATTCAAGCGAGGACTGCCGTCGTTTTTCTTACGGAACGGCGTTCTCCTGAAGAAGAAGTTCTCGCCACTTCGAGCCAACTACCTTCTTGTCGTGCCCTCATCATTACGACCAGAAGTCCTCCAGGCCCTACACGACGACCCGACGGCTGGACACCTTGGTGTTTCCCGCACGCTCGCCAGAATACAGGAAAAATACTACTGGCCACGCCTTGCTGCCGACGTCGCCCACTACGTTAAGATTTGCCGAGACTGCCAGCGACGGAAGACACCGCCGACTAGGCCAGCGGGACTTCTGCAGCCAATCGAACCACCTCACCGGCCGTTCCAGCAAATCGGGATGGACCTACTGGGGCCCTTCCCGACGTCGAATTCCGGCAATATGTGGATCGTCGTAGCAACTGACTACCTCACCCGCTACGCCGAGAGAAAGGCCTTGCCCAAAGGCAGCGCCGCAGAGGTAGCCAAATTCGTGGAGAACATCGTCTTGCGACATGGCGCCCCAGAGGTCCTCATCACAGACAGAGGTACCGCCTTTACTGCGGACCTATCTCAGGCGATTTTGAAATACAGCGAGACGAGCCACAGCCGCACCACCGCCTACCACCCGCAGACCAATGGCCTCACCGAGCGTCTAAGTAAGACAATCGCCGCAATACTGGCCATGTACGTCGACGTTGAGCACAAGACGTGGGATGCCGTCCTTCCGTACGTGACCTTCGCTTACAACACGCCGTCCAAGAAACGACGCAGATGACGCCGTACAAGTTGGTCTACGGAAGGAGCCCGGCGACGACACTCGACGCCATGCTACCGAACGTCACTGACGAAGAAAACCTCGACGCCGCCGCTTACTTACAACGTGCCGAAGAAGCTCGACAGCTCGCCCGCCTGCGCATCAAGACCCAGCAGCACACCGACAGCCGTCGCTACAATCTTCGACGACGCTTCGTGGAGTACCAGCCCGGCGACCGTGTCTGGGTCTGGACGCCAATACGACGACGCTTTTTCGACGATACTTCGGACCGCACAGGGTACTTCGGCGTCTCGGCGCACTCGACTACGAGGTTATCCCCGACGGCATCTCGAACTCTCAGAGGCGCCGAGCTCGACCCAAGGTCGTGCATGTGGTGCGCCTTAAACCGTACTATGCTCGTTAACGCACCTGAGGACTGTAATGTTTGTGTGCTTAGTTTTCTTTAGTATTGCATGTATTCATGTTCTGTTTTTAAGCATCGGGACGATGCTTTTTCAGAGGGGGGCATTGCCACGTACGTTTCTTATCACTTGCTGCATTCGCCCACAAAGGCTGTCGGCAACGCTCAGCGCAAACCGCGCCTCATTCTTCGAGAAGCTTCACGATTGTTGTAGATGATTTTGTTAAGATTGCACGCAAGACGCGAACGCTCGAGCTCATTCTAGAGACTGCGCAACCACCAGCGATATCGCTGGAAAGTTCGATAGCGCCTGTATAAAAGCCGACGCGCTTGACCGCTTGTCAGTTGATCGACGGACGACGCCCTGTTCGCCGCTATCATTGTACAGCGGGTATTGCTGTAGTTCTCGTTCTCATTTTCCAGCCACAAGTTCCGCCAAATAAACAGTTGCACCCTGCAAAGGCCGACTGCTGTCTTCGTCGAAGTCACGACCACGTGACAATATTTGTGTTATCACGTGTCAAAACCGAGGTATGGTTATGAGGAACGCGGTCTTTGGCAAGTGTGGTTTATTGTCATCGTCTGTGGTTCTAAAATGGCACCTAAATCTAAGAACGTGGTTTCTCTACCCTTTTGCTCCCATGGATATGCAGCTGCCTTGACCGGGATTATACTCCGTGGCATCTATCTTAGCAGATCAGCACTTTAGCCGTTGAACAATCAATGTGGGCCCTATGCAGAATTGTGGTTGTAGATGTTTGTGCACGATGCATGTGCGCATTCCGTTTCCGTTGATTCGATTGAAGAATGATGAGTTTTATAATGTAATTGTGTATTTGTGGTGATGCGTTAACAAACTTTCCCAGTGATTGTGGTATTGCTCATTTGGAATTTTATTTCCGCATAGTGATGTTTGTATGTTCGCATTATGTACGCGACAAGGCAGTATAGAAAAATACCGACCAAGCTTTAGCAACACAATGCTTGCAAAACTTGAGATTCGACAGACTTTGGTAATTTTTTCTATCAAATTTTTCAGATCTATGAAAAATACTACAAGAAAAATCAAGGACAGAATGCATTTATGGTTGTACCAATACTTTTGCATCCAAAATCCTCCGGGTTCATTCAGCTGAAGAGCACCAATCCTGCAGAATATCCTATCATTGATCCTAAATTCCTGACAAATGCTGCTGACCTTGACACGCTAGTCGAAGGTGAGCATCCACAGACATCACATTACTTTCAGTTCTATGAGGACCTGCTCCACTATCGGCATGCCTTAGGAAACAAGATGCGAAGGAGAGAAACATAACGAAAATTGTTTCTACAGATGTTATCTCTAACATCTCCTGTGTTCGATCAGCCTAGAACTCGTTTTCACAAGAGCAAGTGGAAGTGATATCTCCGGCTATGCCGAAGGATAAATGATGTTGAGATGACCTCCGTATATTATGTCTCATTCAAATTGCCCAGCGATGTGCCCACCGAACTCTCAGCCTAACCAAACTGCTTCGATTACCGAGATACTAATCGCTAGATGTCTAATGAACGTGCTCACCATGCCATCATTGTAGCGATGCACTTTCTCGGGTCAAGTTCTTATGGTCGGCGAAATAATAATCGAAATCATAGAGACTGTAATAAGCCAGATAATGCCAACATTTAATTTCATTATGCGAACAATCTGCTCTCTTTGTATGGAAAAAAAAGTTACGTGTATGTAAGGGTAATGCAACCATGAACCCACAACAGCAAGCCCTGTATGTATATAACTGCATTTAAAGCAATCATAAGCTCAAGTGCCGCGACACGGGCTCGGCCGCGGCACATAGCCTTGCACGCCTCCGCTCACTGGTCCAGACACTGATAGGATACGCCTTTCAATGCTTTGCTCAAAGTTGACGCAGAAGAATTCACCCCGGTAACGGTCACATGTACTGTTAGTGTGCGTAATTAAGATGTTAGAAGGCCTTTGTCGCGGGATAAACGCGTGAAGAAAGGGACAAATCAGTGGACTGACTCCAAGCGAGGGTTCATATGGTCGGCAAACATTCTCCATGAGGCTTAGATATAAATTAACTTGCCATCTTGAGTGCGCACTGAGGAGCACTCCTGAGCCCTGCTGCAGCTGATGTGCTACCTTCGAGCTGTGACGCCTCTCGCCACAGCACCACCACGATGAATTCGTAGAGAATGAGGTGCAGAGTTTGCCGACCGACGGGTGCGCAGAGCGCATGATGACATTGCCTTTCCAGGTGGCATACTGACGAGAAGTGGGTGGCAAGATTCGGCAGATCATACGCCTTGTGGGAATCGGTTTCATGCGATGCAGTCAGCCAGAGTTCTATTTTGCATTTTTTTGGCTTTGAGTCAAGCGTTGCGAGGTGGATCAACGTGTCTTGACAAATGGAGGAGTTTCGTGTACATCATGGGCTTACCAGGCACGCCAACTACACTGACTTTTAAATAGTAACTTAAGGTATGACGTAGTATCAGTACTCACGTTAGAGCACCGACGTCTGTGTTATCGAAATGAAGTGCACGCTACAGTGCGATGATGTGAATGTCATACGTAACTTTCTTTAGCGTATTCCTCCGGGGTAAAAAAACGCTTGAATATAGCTTGCTGCATGATAGGAATACAAATGTTATGTTTATTAGACTGCTATAAAAAAACGCTGAGCCACCAATGCAACCACAATTGACGTTAACCCGACATGACGCCTGCATCATAGGAGTACATACGCAGTGTTTATTGCTTTACTACTCGTATAAAATTAGATAGCCAGCACTAAAACCATAATTGATGTTGCACTGACATAGCGCCTACATAGGGCATTTTTCCAAAACAGTTTCCAGGCATGGCATGGCTCTGCGGTACAACACCTTGCTGCCACGCAGAATGATCGGGTCCGATTCCTGCTGGGCTCCTAATTTTTACTCTTTGCACTCGGCGCGCCACCGATGCCGGTGTAGGTTTTCTTAACGTTCTGCATTTAAATTACCAAAGGCTGTTCTCACTATTCCTTGGTAGATATAAACTGTCAATCACCTGTGGCGCATGTCCGTATACAACAGGCGGCGGTATAAGGCTATGTGCCACACATGTCTGGAGGAAAAGGTTTGACGACGTATGCGACAAATTTTTTACGTTATTCATGTCATAAGCAGTCATATTCGTCAAACCCTCTTACCCATCGTGCAAATTTTGGTCTACACTAAGTTAACGAGGTGATCACTCAGTCGTTGGCGGATAGATAGATAGATAGATAGATAGATAGATAGATAGATAGATAGATAGATAGATAGATAGATAGATAGATAGATAGATAGATAGATAGATAGATAGATAGATAGATAGATAGATAGATAGATAGATCAAACTGCCTTGGGTTCGCTAACAAATGCTTCACATTTAAAAAATTACGGAGATACCACTCAGCCCGCACCCGAGAGTCATAGGTTTTTTCTGCAACAGAGTCATTGTGTCAGGGCATCGCTTATCCTGGAGGGTCCTGATGATGGTGGTGGTGGTGGTATCTTTATTTCTCCCAGAACAGAAAAAAATTAAAAGACAGAGGATACCAGTACGAAGACTGGTTGCGCTATTTCAGAGGAGGTCGGCTCGTAATGATCAACTGCGGTTATATCGAGGACACTATGTTGTCAATGCTGCGTTTACCGTGACACTTGAGGCATAGCTAGCACCTGCGCTGCCTTCAATATGGTTCTGTGCGGATGAGCCACGGTACACGCATGCATGAATACTTGTCGATAGAGCACATCGGGATAGTTTACGAAGAGGCTTGGTCACCGACACTGTATGTGCAATATCCCGTGTGACGTGGCGTATAACTGCCCTAACAGGTCGCATAACATTTTCCATGCGCAAGCAGATCTCGGACTTTTCCGTGAGATAAAACTAAGAGGAACAACGTGGCGTTCCAACACAACCCTTGGATTAAAGGTATCGTGTTCTACCGACTGAACTAGCTGGACTAGCTAAGTCGAAGCTTAGTGGGTGGAAGGATCAACTCTATTCCGCCTTCAGTGCGATTCCTTGCACACAATCGATGTTTTTCAAAATATAGCAGCGACTCTCCATACTATGCCGCTGAACATGTGAGCAAGACATTGTAGAGTCCATGCTCACGTCATGCCACATGCTATCAGAAATCATAGGCGTGATAGTTCGGGAAAGCAAAACAGGCAGATTACGGCCAAGTGAAGCTGCTGCTTTGTAGCTTTCATCCGTAATGTGTATTCCGTGTTCTAGATATACAGAGCACCAGAACCACCTTCGCCATAATGCATGAACCATCTGCACTCGTTCCCGCCATGACCTTCTTGAGATGTAACGCTTGGCGGATTGGTATGGCTTCATACAGGCTAACAGCGCGACAGAACAGCGACGAAAGGCAAAGAGAGCGTACGCTATATACTTCAGATGATAGTCTGCGCCGTGTTACGTTGTATGAATATGGTAGCCGGCTCTACTGGCTCACCGCTGTTTGTTTCTATCATGTTCCATCGCACGCGATTGGCATCAGGCTGGAAGCGTCGGAAGCGAAGGCCGCCGTGCTGAGTATGCGATAAAATGAAGCGAGCAGATGCTGCATACTAAAGAGAACTTCACAGTTGATTGTTCATGACGACACATTACGTAGAAGGTGGATACTCACCCATGGACTTGATTTGACTGGCTAAAGGCGTATACGTTGCTTTTGTAAGACATCGACCAAGCACAGTTTTTGCTTATTTGTCCACAACAGAAATTTCCTTCCAGCAAGATCTCTTACCTGTCAGTCCTGATTCGTGTATTTTGTAACATTGCTTACATGTGTGCCCATTTTTTCAGGCTCCAAAATTGCGGTGCAGGCACTGACTACTCAGGCCATGAGGAATGGCAACGTGACCATTTGGGACATTGCTCTACCGGCGTGCGAGTCGGCAGGACCCATGTGGAGTGACCCGTACTTGCGTTGCTTCGTGCAGCACACCTCACTCAGTGGTTGGCACCCTTGTTGCACAGCCCCAATGGGGAAGCATCCTCAGGCTGTGCTGGATGCCAGGCTCAGGTGCGTACATTAGTTGTTAAATGGGAAGAGTTTCTTAGTGAACCGAAAGCACTTTGTATCTATCTATCTATCTATCTATCTATCTATCTATCTATCTATCTATCTATCTATCTATCTATCTATCTATCTATCTATCTATCTATCTATCTATCTATCTATCTATCTATCTATCTATCTATCTATCTACGCCTTGGTGGTGTCGTGGTCATCTCCTTAACTTGGTAGATGCCAACAATGGCACTAGAGGAAGTGAGTGCATGACGAACACGAGTCACTGGCCATGACATAAAAAACTTGGAGGTCGCTTGAGCATCGCTTTCAAGAGTAAAACGTGTTAGCGTTATCGGTCCCCGTGCGCACCTCCTTCCTATTTGCTGGCCTAGCTTCAGTTCTCGGTGGGTGCCTGAACCTTGCCCCAGGGAAGCGCATGTCGGTGTGCGTTACATTGGCCATTTCAAACTATCCTAGAATGCCTACGGTAACTGCAGTTGGGAAGTGCCCACTACACCATATTTCTTCCTTTTGCAAATGCGCGAAGGGTCCACTAAGCGTCCGTAAGGCAACACGCACTCCTATGCAGCTGCTCACTTTGTTCATGCTTTTGACGCTGATGATGATTAAATATATCTGAGCGCTTTGTAATGAACGGGCCTTTAACCCTTTCCTTACCGAAGACGAGCTCAACTCGTCCACAGTCTGTGCCGCTAAAACGGAAGAGGAGCTGGGCTCGTCAGCCATGAAACAAGAATTTGGGGGCGCCATAGTTAGGCTACCCTAATTCATTTTTCTGTGTTCTCTTTGGCTTCAAGAGAAAGCGCAGCAGGAGGAGGAGGGATAATCTTTTGCTAAACGAGCAAATTAGTTCGCTGGGCGGAGGCCTCCCACGTCGGAATGTCGAGGTCTTGCCTCTTCGCTGCCTCGCGGGCTTGCTGGGTAGCCCAAAATTGGCCGTCGAGCTGAGAGCTGCGCAGGGCGGCGTGTCTTCTCGACGAGAGGCTGTCGGTGTTAATGGACGCGTATTGGGGCTTACATTCCCACAGAATATGTGGGAGCGAAGCTACCTTGGTCTTACAGTTCTTACAAGTGTGGTTAAGATCTGGGTACATTCTGGGTGTAGGTCTGTATGTATTGTGTGGCATCGTTGCAGTAGCGGGTACGTGTTTGTCTGTAACAGGCGGAGGGTGGTTGCGTGTCCTCTGCTTGGCTCGTGATGAGAGGTGGGAAAGGATCTTCTTTCGAGATGAAATGCTTTTTTGATGTCGTTGCAGCTGGTGAGGCGTTCGCGTTCCGCGGGTACACCTGCGCTGTCTCCGGCAGGGTGGACAAGGTCGCACACTCCGCAGCAGATAGCGCAGTAAAAAAAATTAATGCGCTCAAAGCATGCATTTTGGTCGACAAAGGACTTTTGGTCGAGAAAGGATTCACGTAAACGTAATTAGAAAATGGTGTCTTCCTCTGTGCGCGAACAGTGGGCGCGGGCCGGAACAGCTCCGTTCAGAAAAAAACCCCTTGTTTCTTGTGTGCTTGACAACGATTACACATAGCAGCATAGCTTCTCTAAATCATTGGATTCGGACGACGACCGCGTCTCGACGCATCGGCAGTGGACGCCCTTAGATGTAACCAAACCCCCACCGGCGCGTCCAAGGTGTTTTCACGGACTGAAGAGATTAGGACCGAAGAGATGTTTTCACGACCAAAGACTGAGTAGTTTTGGGCACTTTTCGTGTTGCAGTGCAGTGAAGAACATCTTCCGCATATTTTGAATGTAGGTTGCAAATAAAGCACCTTTGAATATTTTTTCGATCTTTCATGAGACGTAGAAGCAAATAGCCAAGAAATATCGGTATTTTCGTATCGTTTACAGCCCAAAACTTGGTAGAAAAAGGGTTAAAACAACTCGTTGCGCAGTTCACATGTTTTGAGGCCTGGCGTGATTCTTTGCTTCTTCCACGCATATCACATGCGTAAAGGAGAGTCCTCCCGCCATATCCAATTCCTATAGTACGTTTTTGGAAGCCGTTTTAAGCTATGGCGTGGCTCTGTCGTGAGAAACCTGCTTGTAATGCAGGAGATCTCGGTTCGATTCTCACTCGAGCCGAAGTTTTTTAGTATTGATTTCATTTGCATCTTTCGCGATGTTTCCCTCACGGACAACAGCGAGTTTGCTCACCAGTAACGACGCCAACATCGCAATTTCTCCGAAACGAGCACTTTACCGCTATTGCGTTAGAACATGACTTTCCTGTGGCGTACGTCATTAAATAATTTCTACCAGTCACGTGTGACAATAGCCGCATACCGTGGCTCGGGGTATGCGGCTATGCGCCACGGGTAATTCAGAGTTTCTATCGCCCAAGACTGGAAATTAATCGCCACACCATGAAGGAACTCCGGTCGGGGCCGGCGTCGGGCCGCGTTGTCGATGGGTGAAATGTTGCGATGGAGCAAAGAATAAAAAGTTAAGGCAGGTTCGCACTAGTGGTGCCAAGCCTAAAAGAAGGGCGGAGCTGGGCGGCCGGCCTTATCTATCTATCTATCTATCTATCTATCTATCTATCTATCTATCTATCTATCTATCTATCTATCTATCTATCTATCTATCTATCTATCTATCTATCTATCTATCTATCTATCTATCTATCTATCTATCTAACCGCCTACGTCTGGGTGCTCTCATGATCGCGTCCTTAACTTGGTGTAGACCAAAATTGGCATGGGTGGGTAAGAGGATTTAACGAATATAACTACCGGGTCATGGCATGAATAACGTGAAAATCCTGTCGCGTACGTCATCAAACCCTTTCCTCCAGACACGTATGGCACACACCCGTTTACCATGGGCCGCGGTGTATTGGTATGCGCCACAAATGATTGACAGCTTACATCAACCCAGGAACGGTGAGAACGGTCATTGGTAATTTAAATGCGAGAGCGTTAAGAAAAACGGACTTGGGCAGCGTTGACCCGAAGAATGGAGAGAATAAAAAAATCACAGCATATCGACGAGGTGAATGATAGTGAGGCGGGCGATGTTCCGGAGCATGTGGGTGACACCTTTAAACCTCCGAGAAGTGCGCCCAATAAAATCATCATGCAAACACGTGAGGTACGGTGAAGATCTCGTTCCTGATGCCAGAAACCGCGGTGAGGTTATTATCGAACCAAAGTCGATCACACACGTCGCAACTGTGGCCAAACAAATGAGCGAGAAATTCCCGCTCGAACCGCACGTCGGCTCTTTGAATGTGAGACCACTGGAGCCGCTTGGTCGCCGCTTCCCGCGCACGAGCACCATCAAGGTCCGCCAGGCGCCGCGCTCGCTTCGCCGCCGCTTCTCGGGCTCGCCTTTCGGCGTCCGCTGCTCGGAGTGCACGTTGCGCCGCGGCGTCATTGACGCGCACCGTCTCGGAGATCCGCCAGGCGCCGCGCTCGATTCGCCGCGGGGCTCGCTTCGCCCACCAACGATCCGACACGTACGGCGACGATCCAGGAGACCACCGCCATCTAGTGTCGATTCACACAAGCGCAATATTGCACACACTTCTATTGGACCAACGCCATCTAAGAAATGAGACGAGAAATGGTGATGACGACGCAGATTGTGTACAGCGCCATCTAGAATATCATCACTCAACTGCAGTTTGTATGTACTTCGATGAGACAGCGCCATCTATTATACTATTCGGGAGATACTGCAGGTTACGTCTGACATGGGACAAATTTAGACTGAGAGGAGCTACGCCCCTAAAATCGAACCCAAGCATTAGGCGTGGCAATCAGACATTCTGCCACAGAGCCACACCAGGTCTATAAACGGGTTTGGAAAAACATCATATGCAGGCGTAATGTTAATGCAACATCAATCGTGGTTGTGGTGCTCGCTACCTAATTTTACAAGAAAGAAACAAACACTACATATGTACTCCTGCGATGCAGGCGTCAAATCAGAATAACATCGGTGTTTCGAGTGTTGGCTCCGCTTTTAGAGCAGTCCAGTAAGCTATACATTTTTAGTCCTATGATTCAGGAAGCTATATTCAAGCATTGCTCGACCCCGGAGGAATACGTTATCGAATGTTACGTATGATATTCACATGATTGCACCAGAAAGTGCTTTTAGTTGCGACATTACTGTCGTATGTACTCTAACGTACTGTCGTTGTTGCACTGTAATTTACCCCTTAAGCGCCAGTTTTGGCGACGTGCCAGGTAAGCCCACGATGTGCACACAGCGTACAAAAACACGTTGATCCACCTCGTAACGCTTGGCTCAAAGCCAAAAAATACAACTTAGAAGTACTCGCTGACTGCTTCGCATGATACCGATTGCCACAACGCGTGGGATCTGCGAATTTCTTTTTTTCATATTCCACATATCTCCTGGTGTAAAGCGTTCGTTAGCAACATATTCACTAACGTGTAATCTTTTACCATTTCTTCTCCGAGAGAACTTGTGCCCCCCATAAACGCCTTAGACGCATCCCAGTGGCACAAAACGTCGCAGCATATCATTGCTACTCACAATATTGCCACTTCGAGCTCTGCTTACCTGCTGAATAACAACAATAAAAAAACTTTACAGTGACCCAAAAAAGAAAACGAATAGGTATAAGTCAAGAGAGCGATTCGTTGGGCAAGTTGGTGATCCATAATGTTACTAACAGCGCAAAAAAAAGGACAAAGGACCAGGAAGAAACACAGACAAGCGCTTGTCTGTGTTTCTTCCTGGTCCTTCGTCCTTTTTTTGCGCTGTCAGTAACATTAAGGTATAAGTCAAATAGCAGAGCGGTTCCGAGTTATACAACCACAGTGAATAAGCATACAGGTTGTTTCGCGTACGTAGAACCACATATTTTTAAAAAGAGTCAAAGTTTGTTCGCAAGGGCGAAGCAATGAATGTGATAGCAGCCAACTGTAATGTTATACGAAGTGAGGCTGGCAGCTAACACTTTCGGATCCGATCTCGCGTAACGTAGAAGGGGAATACGAGCCACCCGTTGAGAGCGCGCGCACCAGCGAATGGGACCGCGCCCTCAGAATCACAGTTCAACGCTGCTGATCGAACGACTCCCCCCCCCCCCGGCCTTTCCTCGCGTCTTTTGATGCTCCTTTTAATCAGGCGGGGTGTTTCCTCTCTGCTTCGATGACAGGCTTCTCCAGTGAGGTGATGTTAACGTATGCACCCTCCAAGCGACGGAGATGGGCCGGCTCGTTTGATCTCTGCTTCAACCGCGTTTGTCTGCCCCGCGTGCGCTTTTATCCGCGGTAGAATATACGATGTGCAGGGGGATGTTATCAATTTGGACTTTGTACGGGACATGAAGGTGACGGCAACTGCGACAGCGATGGTAAAAACTTGTCAAGAGTGTCCATGTATTCGCTATCGCAATAAAAAAAGTGGTTAACCACGACGGAATAAAACCAACGGCCTATGGTTTACCGTAATATGTACTCGTAGTATTTTTATTGGTTAATTTGTTAATTAACTAAGAACCAATATGCAACATTTTTAATATACACTTTAAGATCAAGTGCGCTTCGCGACGTCGTAGAGCGCATTCAAAAAATCACAGCACATCCACGTGGTGAATGATGAGTGGGGCGAAGCGAACTCTCGCTGCAGCACGGCGATGGCATTGGCGCGAGCCTGGTCCTTCTTGATGGAAAATATTGTGACTAGATTGTTTGAGAACTACAATCTGTTGCACACACCGCAACTATGGCCGAAACTGTTATCAAGGAAGTCCCGCTGGAAGCGCGCGTCGGCGCCTTCGGGCAGAGCCCGCCTGATGCGTTTTGCAGCCACTTCACGTGCTCGCACAGCCTCGGGCTCTGCCTGCCGGTACGCGCGCTTTCTCGCCGCTTCACGGTCCTTCACATTTTGGAGATCCGATTCGCGCCGCAGTCGTGCAGCTTCGGCCTCGCGGGCTCGAACGGCGGGGTCTTCGCGCCGCAGCCGTGCAGCTTGTCGAGCAGCTTCGGCCTCGCGGGCTCGAACGGCGGGGTCTTCTCGCCGCAGCCCTGCAGCTTGTCGAGCAGCTTCGGCCTCGCGGGCTCGAACGGCGGGGTCTTCTCGCCGCAGCCGTGCAGGTTGTCGAGCAGCTTCGGCTTCGCGGGCTCGAACGGCGGAATCTGCTTCGAAGCGTCGACGTGCAGCTTCGGGCTCGCGGGCTCCCACCTCAGGTTTCCGTCTGCGAGCGCGCGCTGCCGCCGCCTTCCGTGCCCTCCGTTCCGCAGCCTTGTCTTCCATCTGGCGACTCCGAGCTAAAGAGAAAGCGTGCCAAGCGGGAGCCTCATGGCGCCTTATTTCTGAAACGTTGTCTTCGGGTGTCGTTGAAAACACGAGACGTAGTACAGAAGAAAGAACACCACACAGGCGAACACGCACGAGAGTCTCACTCGTCAACGTCGTCTTCTTCTACTACTGCATACCAGAACGCGCGCTTCTCACGCGCTAGAGGTGGCTACTACAACGCTACAAACGGAGGATGAACAGACCCACGGCATAAGGAGCTTCGTCCCTAAAACGACTGATGCATTGTTCATCTATTTATTTTTTGGTGACGTCCATGCCGCGTGGTGAATATATTCTGGCTTTTAAAAACGCTCACAAAATATGAAATCAAACCGTGTGATTGCGCTGATGCGCCACCCTACTGCGGCGCCCTCAAACGACCACATTTCTTGCTGCCGTGAGGGGCAGCAAGAATCGTGGACGCAGTGTGGAGGCGATGCAGCGGCCGCTCATTTCGCCACGGTTCACGCGCCGGTTGCGCTCGAGGCACGTTTGAGAGCGCTGAGTACGATAGCGCACGAAGGCAGTAGTAATGTGGTCATATTTCTCCGACTTTCTTTAAAGTAGCACTGACACATGCATTTTGCATCTTGTTTTTTTTTGTTGTTGCACTCGGTAGCTAACGACCCACATATCACTGCTGGATAGCTCGCTTTCTCGAGCGCGGGACGCTTATTTATTTGGAGACGGGTTTACAGCGCTCATTCGCAGTTTAGGTTTTAGCGAGCGCCGAGTGAGGCAGGACCCAGAGGGGTTTTTGTGTAAACATAGCTGGCTACGTGAGCACATAAAACCACGTGTACATAAGCACCGCGTTGACACCTCTATTCAACGAGGGCTTCCTAGGTGCTGCTATATTCCCCTCTGAGGCGTTGGAAATATGCGTGACCCCTCGAAAATGCACTGCCGAGGCAAGGACATCAGCCTTTGTGCCTCCTTGCAAGTCTACCCCCTTCTTTCCGTTGTAAAGGCCTGCTGGGAGAGAGCACTCACAAGAATGGTTGCAGCCAACAAACACTCGTGACACAGGGGGCGGTTGGTTGTTTGCACGAAACCCGAAGGCGCGTTTTGCGTGCAGTGGCACGACGCGCACTCTAAAATTGATTATATATTACGTTCTATGGTATATTACCCGTTGATATTTCGTAGATCATGCCTCTGTGTCTAGACAAATCTATCACACAAGTTACCTCGCCTTGAAAATTTTGTGTAAGTACTGCTTTCAATGACGGAAGATATCTCGACGCAGCATGTACGTTTCCACAAAAAATTGGGTCGGGCGTTTTGGAATGCCTTGTACAGCGTAACGAAGCGCACTTGGCCTTAAAGTGAATATCACAAATGGTGCATAATTCATCTTAGGTAATTAACAAATTAAGCGATATATAGAGATATCCTAGTGAGAGCCATATGACTGTAAACCATGTCGTTGGTTTTATTCAGTTGAGGTTAACCACTTCATTGTAATTATTTCATTGCAGTTACGTGAAGCACCCTGTAGAAACACCATAGACGCGGCTCCCCTAAACCTATGACAATACAGGATGATTGATCGTGATCTTAATTGTGAAGATCGGGCAGTGAAAAGCTCAATGCCTACGAAAATTAGCATAAAAATGGCGCGTGGGGACGCTAATGAGAAATACGGAGTACTTGGTGTTATGCTTCTCAAACCCTCCTTCCTAACATCTTTATGATTGTCATAATTTTCATTGCTAGCTCAATATCGCTATTTTTTGTTACGCTATATTCTAGGCATACTCAGATTATTTCACCTTTGTCCTCAACATCACCTTGACATAACAGTAAACTCACATGGAATGTAGCTATGGAATGTAGCAGAGAATGAATTTAGGAGCATGTTACAAAAGATATATTATAGTAAACAGATCAGCAAAACCTGTACAGAAGTCCAGGTAGTTTTTGCGATGCAAACGGAGGACAGCATATAGAGCACTTGTGCTAATAATCAAATTTTCATTAAAGAGAACTTCTTGAATAATTGAGCAGGAAGAACCAAGATACAGCACGCCAAAATATCTTCTATTACGTAAATGCTTGTTCTATTGCATGTAGGATCGGTACCGGGGGTGCAGGGCGGTTGTGAGCGTCTCTTTTGCATATAAGTGAATTTCATCGTATGGAAGTGACGTATCAGCATTTACTAGATCTTTCAAAGCAAAGCAACCCCCTTCTTGCATTCTTGAGATTGCAACGAAGCACCACGCGAGAGAAACTTCGATAACGACACTATAGCGGCATCAGAATTTGAGAGGAAGGCGCCCGACGCATTGGTGTATGCAACAAAGTGCCGTCGCTACGAACAAATGTCATCACACCGGCACAACTAAACCGAAGGAAAACATCGAGAAAACTATTAAAAGGTCGGCTGCGCGCAGCCGTTCGCGCGCTTCTTAGTTTGGAGATGGCTCGAGAGCCATCACGTGGCCCTGCTTCCCCAATCGGGACGCGTTAATCGGGAAGCGTTAAGGTAAAAAAAAATGTCTTAGTTGTTCTGTTTTATTCTAGTGGCTTACCGGCAGCAGTATCACCTTAGGAAGTAGAGTTCAACCAAAGGTTATTGTTTCGCGCGGTGCTGTTTCTATAGCAGTATCCTGTGTATTAAGATAGACGATTCATTGCTGAATGTATCGGAAACACAGACACTCCTTTTTCGAGAAGTATCGCGATACAGATACAAGATACTCAAAGAGCATCTAAGACAGTATCTGAGATACATATACCTTCGATACTGCCCAGCACTGGTTGAAACGTCAGCCCACGTTTGAGGCGACAGCCAGCGTTAACAAATTTTTTATCCCTTCAAGCTTGCATCTTCACCGGAACTTCTGCCTCTCGTGCATTTATTTCCAATATTGCATTTCTGCACAGATTAAAGTCTGGCACCCCGGCTATTTTTGCGAATTTCTTCAATAAAGCTGCTGCTTGCAATTCTCTGTCATTGCACAAATCTTTCAGAGTTCGTGGAGGTGTGAAAAACCTACGTGTGGTGGATGCTTCATCGATGCCTTACCTCCCCGCGGGAAACCTCAATGCTCCGCTTATGATGATGGGACACCGAGCCGCCGCCATGATCATTGAAGACAATGCAATGTAAGAGTAAACAAAAAAAAGAATATTACAATCTGAAATTATTACGACGTTGCAAGAAATAGCCGGTAAATCTCAGACACTATGGTGACTTATGTAATGTGAAGCCGTCACCGACGAGGACCATAGACCGCATTGTTCTGCTTGAGGTAAATTCAGGCACTCATGCCATGACATGTCAATCACCATCGAATATTTGTCATGCATGCATGTAGTATTTTGGTGTATACCGTGTTAATGAAACGACAGACACGGCTTCACTTTGCGTGATGTCAGCTGTGTTGTCCATGTTATGATACAGATGATATGCACATCATGAATTTTTGTGTCGTCACCCGTCTTTCATGTTCGTCATACACGGGTACTATATGATTTACACTTTAGTATTTAACAAAGTAATAATACGACAAACGTTGCATCACGATGGCGCCTTGTCATGTATTCATTCTAAAAAGACAGGGCGTGCAAACAAGGACACAAGAAAGAAGTCAGGACACCACCTATCTGGTTTGTGGTGTCCTGACTTCTTTCTTGTGTCCTTGTTTGCACGCCCTGTCTTTTTAGAATGAATACTTACCAACTAGCTCAGCTCTCTGTTATTCTAAGTTGTCATGTATGTCATGACGTGCGAGACATGAATTTTCTTGTAACATGAATGTCGCGCTGTTCTTGCCATGACCTTGAATTCATGTTGGTCATGCACCAATGTAACGTTATACCAACTTTTGTACCTACGATTTCTCGAAACGACTACGAGAACACCAAGATCTTGCCGCGTATGTCATGAAGTATATAACATGCATGACATCCTAATTATGCCATGAACTATGACATGTTGGTCATGTGCACATGCAATCCAAATTTGGGTATATATACAAATAATGCAGCAGCCGGGAGAGCAGCACTGAAGTGTCATATATGTCATGGTGCATATAACGCAATATTTATATTACGACCCGTCAGTTACGATCGTCATACAGTCATATAACGCCATGCCTATTTTTGCATATATCAAGTGAAGAAATGGCCGCGAGATGAATAAACCGCGTCGTATGAAATTTCACGAACATGGCAGCAACGCAAGGCCTGCCGCTTACACAGAGACTAAAGGGCAAGCAAATTAGGGTAATAAGTTTTCGCAGCTCTGTCAGGACACGCTTTCCGCCGTAGGCGTGAGCAGGGTTCCCCTTCAGGGGGGCGAAGGTTCATCGCGGCGTCCCCCCTCCCTATTATGTCAATGTTGGGGCAGACTTTGCGCCCCCCTCTTTTTGGGTGACTAGGGGGTGCGACCGCCCCCCTGCCCCCCCCCCCCCCCAGTGCGCACGCCTACGCCTTCTGCTGAGAAGCCCTCAATGCTGCAGTAGGAAGATGCACGGCGAGGTTTGGAGATTATTTGATTATAATTTTGTAGCGACCTCTTCAGCGGGTAGATGTTCGGCTTAAAAGTCTCAGTGTCCCTAGAACGCTTGTCAGAGAAAATATTGTTCACTTTATTTTTGCGATAAGGTATCAGCCTCACAAAGGATCACCTTTGATTTGTCTATGGGAAATGGCGAGGCAGGTCGGCCAGGTGACCAAAACACCCCATCACTGAACCAAGAAGTTCCTTTCTTCGATGGTAGGGCATGGCACAGCCACACGCATCCAGGCGTGCGGCTCTGCAGATGTTATCGATTTGTACTATACACGGAACATAGAGGCGACGCCGATGGCAAAAAGACGCATGGAGTGCCCACACAGGTTATATCGCAGTAAAATTTGCCAACCCCAGAATAAATAACTGAGAATCACGTGAACTAGGTGCTCATAAGAGGCTGTCTGGCCTTCTTGCCTGGTAGGCACAAAATCGCTAATGTGCGAAGTGGTGCGAGAAAGCTGAATGCTCTACACTGTATAAGAATTACAATGTAGGGAGCTTTTGCTGGAATTTTATTTCGGAACATATGTTTTTATTATTTTTCCGCAAGTTTGCTTGGCTAATTCTGAAAGTTATCTTTAACAACTACGCAGGCCGCTCCTTGGTTCGAGTCGCCGCGATGAGAGCTTCAAGGACGTCTGTAGCAATGGTCTTCTGTGTTCGAACGACGGGAACACAAGTGCTGCTCAGACGAATTCGTACTACTCCTCATCCAGAGCTTACGAAGTCAACAACGAGACAACCGAGGTAGCTGCACAGTCTACAAAACAGCTGGTTGTTATATGTTTATTTATTTACTCTCATTAATGCGGCTAAGTGCACCTTATATTTCATTTAAAAATGGTTTGTTTCCGCTGCAAGAAACATTTATTGCATGTTTAATTCTTGGGCCTTGTCGCAGCGTGTCAATCAAGCATCACAGGTGCTTGTGATACCTGTGAGGAGATCTTGGTCATCATGCAATAATGCTCTTATGCAGTGATGCTTTCAGGAATAGCTTTAAATAATCATGCACGTACATTTACGTATGCAGTCGATTTTATATTCTAACTTAATGGTCTGCTTAATCTCTCCCACGGTTAACTCAGCAGGACTGAAGGTAGTGCAAACGTGGTGTTAAAGGGACACTAAAGGCAAATAATAATTTATGTCAGAGTGAAATATCAATGTATGACAACTGCCTAAAACGGCAATATTATCAACAGGATTGCCCTTCTTGTCGAAAAATTAAGCTAAATGGATGGATGGATGGATGCTATGAGCGTCCCCTTTATAACGGGGCGGTGACATGTCTGCCACCAGGCTCGAAGGATAAAAAAAGAAAAAAAGAAAGAAAAACTTCCTTGTTTCATGTTGTCCTAATGCCTTATCTACATTGATTAAATCTATGTTATTATAACAAAAAATATAAATTCACAGTCCATCTCTCTGCCTCTTAAGGCAGAATAGCCTTTTTTTCCCCAATTATTTATTTTTGTACTTTATCTCTACTTTTCTGCCACCAATACTCTAACCGTCTCTTACTCATTTCTATCGCGGGAGTGTTCAGCTTTCCATTGTTGTCCCTAAAACCCAAGGCTTCATGTAGACTCGTGCCCACACGTATACCTGGGTGAATATCGCCACATTCAATCAGTACATGTCCCATCGTTTCCTTAGTTCCCCCGCAGCATGTACATTGTTCTTCTTCGTTACTGAATCTCGCTTTATAACTACGCGTTCTCAGGCAGCCCGACCTTGCTTCAAACAGTAAAGCGCTCCCCCTTGAATTATCATAAAACCTTTCCCTCCTTATTTCGTTTTTTTCTTTTCGGTAGTTACTCAGAGCCGGCTTCTTTTCCATCGCTTGTATGTATCACACGATGAGCGCCATGAGCGGGACATTTTGGAAATGATCCCGATGACATGAAAGAGCACGACTACAATTACTCGCTCGTAATCAAACTAGTTGCAATAAAAATGAACCTTGCGTGCATCAAGAGACGTAATGAAATGCTGCTTGTTCGTTTCCGTTTGAATCATGGAAAAGAGAACCTGTTTGGCGTTGCCATGGGAACGGCGCGCGTGGTTCAAAGGTTCCTTTTTCGCCGAACGGCGCTTAGCCCGGCACCCAGTTTAGCACACGCGGTCGCGTCTCAGTGGTAGTTTCGGTATCGCATACTGGCGCGTGTGCTTCGCACGCTCGTGACAATTGCTCTGACAGAAAGTTCGACAAAATGACGCATGCATGTGGTGTTGCCGGATGCCCGAATGGTGCAAGCCGCCAGTGCACGCCGCTGCGCAGTAACGGCGGGCAACGTTGGGCACGGCGACAGTGACGTGAGAAAGACCACTTTCAGGCGGGTGATTTGAAGTGCGCTTACGCGACGCGGACCACTAAAACCTGATTGTATCTCAAATTAAGCACTTCCTTGGCACAAAAGTAGCTGTACGAGATTTATGGACCCCTCTTTCAACAATCAACGTCGACTTTATATTTGCCTTTAGTGTCCCTTTAAAATGCTCCGGAGAATGAAACATCTGGCGCTAATGAGGTGTTGCGAAAGTTCCGATAGTGCCTAATAATATAAGCACAACTAGGAAACGTATTTCTTATTGCCACGACTGTATCCTTTGTGACAGTAAGCGCTATAGAAGTGGTCTGCCGCAAATAGCTTAAGCGTGTAACATGTGATCTCCACTGCTCCATGTTAGAGCAAACGGTGAAGCTCTTTGAGCACCGCCCGTGTGCTCAAGTTACATGCTCAGGTGCCTGTTAGTTCGAGAAGTTTTCTACATGTCTTGCTGGAGCTGTCCTGCTACATTTGTCAGTGCCGCAATCGGCTAGCCATTTACTTAAGGAGAAGTTGCTGTTGTGACATAATGATGTACAGAAGCGTATGGTAAAACCGACCACTGAAGAACTACTGAGGCGCAACACAACCTGCTGTGTTAACCGTCTGGGCTGCCTTTCATGGCAAACAAATATATTTTCAGGCTCTCAGTAGCCCTGGTAGTACACTGGGCGTTCCTGTTTACTGTGTTAATTTTAGCTTCTGTAAAGCTGTTGGTTCATAAGCTTTTTGCAATAACTGCGGAGGGAAATTTTTCGCAGTGAATAGCAAATAATGCATCTTGATTTTTCCATATGGAAATTCCTCGGGAGCGCTTGTAAGACAGCGCTGTGCTCTGGCCTATTTTATTAAGTATGAGTATTGATTCAGGAATACAGGTTAATGGTCGGCAGTTGTCTTCAACGATTTGATGTGCTCTTTCCCAGATTCAATTAAGTGTTGCAATTTTTCTGCTTCTGCTAGGCCAGGTACTGTTGGAAAATAACAAATTACACAGAGGTTAAATTTGCCTCAGCTATCAGAGCTCGGCGAAGGCCTATGTTTTTCGGAGAATTAAAGTATGGTTTAGATTATAAGAGCCCTAAAAGTTTACACAGAGAAATGTTGTGTCAGTATTTATCGTTCGGCAGACGTTTTGTTGTAATTTTCCATGACATAATAGCAGCAGCCGTCCCTAATTGCCCCTAACTTGTAAATATATTTCGCCTGTGTTTAGTTAATTTGATTTTCATAACGAAATGAAAGCTGTAAACAAATGCAAAATCAGATGAACTTTTCTTCGGCTGGCTGGCGTTTATGGTAGGTTTATTCAACCATAATCTATGACATAATCCCCGAAAAGATAGCTGGTGATGTTGCTTACCTACATTTTCGTTTTCTAGGATGGTCTACTGCACCCTGAACCACAATCCTCATGGAGTAATTCTCAGGTGATAGAAATGGCACTATGCTTGCCGCTACATTCACCTAGACAAGAAGCAGAAGTCCTGAAGATCATTGACGCCCATACATCTAAAGTTGTACGATTTGGCGGGACATATGATGCAGTGTGCAACAACTCAACTGCACATGAACGTATGCACAGTAGTGCCATTGATTGTCCTTACAACAGTCAATATGACAGTATGTTTAATTACACACGTATTGATGCAAGATGCCCTTAATGTGCCGCAGTGCGCAGCGTCTGTATAATTTTACTCTCGGATATTTTTTTCTCACTCTATATCCAACTGTCCAAGCCAAGTACATACGTTAGCTGAAAAGCGGCTAAAGGACCATCGTTATATATCACATGACGCCGAAGACATTACATAACGCACTGTCTGGGGCACTTTGCAATTTCAAAAGCAATTAGAGGTTCATTGCAATGGAACTAAAATTGTGGGTAATCGTTCCACATCTGAGCCCAGTGCGTGGCTACTGATTTCCGCAGGTCTACGGAGGCGATTTGAAGAGGCCTCAGTCTCTGGCTCCTTGCGCTATTGCTCAGATAAATTAAGCCGTGGAGGAAGAAATGTGTCTCGCAAACCATTTGACATTGTTATCCGCCTTTAATCTGAAGACATCAACAAGGCAATCTGAGGCTAGAGGGCAAGAACCGTGCGTCTACGTAGGTAATTGCAATCTTAACAATCGCGCGAATGGCCTGGTCATGTATCTGGCGTTGTATAATGGGTACCAAACGTTAGATAGAGCTAGCACAGTGGTTAGGCAATTTTTTGTGTCTACAACATAAGCGATCACGAACTTCCAGGAATTAGCTATCTTGTTACAGCATAAACACACTGGCGATTACGCGACCGTCTATATAAATATCTATACAGTATCAGGCATGTTGAGTGAACAACTGGTGCCAAGCTTGTACTCATATTTTGTGAATAATAACTAAGTGAAAATTAACTAGAGACTTTCACAGCAAAAGAAAACAGCACTGTTAGGAAAGAGACCCACCAAATCTCAAGTGCAAATGGGTGTTCGGTCGGACGCTTCCCTTTATATTGCCACGCCCACTTCTTGTCTTGTTTTGATGTATTCGGGTTTGACCGGCAGGGACGGTTATCAACGCTCGACGCTGTCCGTGAAGTAGTGTTCTAGAAACGTCGCGATTGTAGTAGATCGGTTTGTTAAGATTGCGCCCCGCACGCGAATGTTCCAGCTTTGTCTAGAGATTACGCCGCCACCAGCGATATTGCTGGAAAGTTCGATAGCGCCTGTATAAAAGCCGACGCGCGTGACGGCTTGTCAGTTGATCGACGGTCGACGTTCTGTCCGCCGCTATCAGTGTATTGCTGTAGTTTGACTTTTAGTTTCTCGGCCACAAGTTCGGCCAAATAAAGTGTTTCATCTCGGACGTGTTCACTGCTGCCTTCGTCGAAGTCACGACCACGTGACAATATACATCTTCATGCGTATCGACCATAAAAAAGTGCCTAAGTGAGGCAGTCTAACTGTAAAACTCTAATTCGTCATGGGCGAAATACCGTGCGTTTATAAAATCTTGTGCACACAAGGCAAGCATTTTGCACAAACGTTTGCAAACACTGCCTAGTGAAAACTACTGACTGATCAATAGTTTTTGCGACCCATTTAACATACGAGTACGCTTACTCTTCACAGCTCCATTATTTGGAGAACATTACATCATCTTAAATTCAAGCAAATAAAGTTACAGCTAATCGCATTTCCTTAGCAAAATAAATAATCATTTTTAACACCATAAACTCAAGGTTATTACAAATAACGTGACTACGTGTTGATAAACTTCGTCTGACCTTATAGAAAACATTATCATCGCGCCAGCTACTTTAGAACCGGACAATTGCCAAGGATACTGCGGTATACATAGATGATAACAAAAAATGGCCAGGCCTGCGCGGAACACGCAGCACAGTCACACCGAAAGCTGGAAGAGCGGCTTTCCAATAGCCGATTGTAGACTCTCTTGGGGCGACTAATACAAGTACAATTCCAAGGTACCCACTACGCCAGAAATCATTGTAATTTTTGTGAAGGAAGGAAGCGCCCCCTATCCCATTATTCATAATTCGGCGGAGAAGCGCGGTACCCGCTGCACATGTGAAAGGCATTATGGTTACTTTGTGATGTGGCTGATGATGATGAATAAATATGACTGAACTCTTTGTAATGGGTTGGAAACATTCAACAACCCACCCGTTGTGCAATTCGCATATTGTGACACCTGGTTGTTATTTCACTCTTCTGTCACGCTACATAACATGTTAACGCGATTCTTTGCCCGACATAAGCCCTCTATAAGGTCTTTTTGCGAAGGATTTTCAAGCCCCGGCGTACCTCTTTAGTAGAATACTCGACTGCCACTCAGAGGGCGCCGGTTCAAAGCCCATCCGATCCTAGATTTTTAAAGCATACCTGAGGTGCAACATCAATACGTAAGTATTAGGTGGTGTGTTCCTTTACTAAAAAATACATACAGGTGCTCCCAAAATAATTCGGAGCGCCGGAGCGGTGGCCGCTCGTTGGCGGAGCGCGCCGGTGAAAAAGTAGTGCCAGTGCCTGCGCGTGCGCGGTTTCCCTAGCAAGCGCGCCTCGTTCCGCAAAGCATCTAAATAGGTGTTGGTTTGCTCCAGAAGAATAGAGCTGGGTGCTTTTTAGCGTTCTGCGGATGCGGATGCGGTCTCAACGCTCTGTGCTCGCGTATGCACGCCGTGGAGCATACGTGCGCGTGCATGTGCGTTAATGGGCACCAGTGCTTTTGAAAGTGAATAGTTTAACTGGCTCATTAGTTGCGGAATGTGACCATCCCGCCGCTCATTTTCGACAACACCTGCGGTAGCAAAAATCAGAAAGCGGCATACTGCACCTCAACCGTTCAATAAAGCACGTAAAAGTGTATTAAGCACCAAGTAACTTCGAGTAATTCAAAAGTCCAAAGGCTAATCTTAAGTAATTAGGGTAATTAGGAAGACCACAACACGGACACCACACGAAACATTTATTACAGCTAGCTAATATGTTTTACTAGGCAAGTAAACATAATTATTAATTAAATGTTTTTGACACGCGCACGATAATAAAAAGAATGAAGCATAAACTCCAGACTGCGTGTTAATACTAGTCACGCCAAATTAAAAAATAGTACGAGTTCCACTAATTACAATCAATTCAAGGCTCCGCAACAGCGAGTCCGTAAATTCAACGATATGACGGTCAATCAATAGTCACAACTAATTAACCAGAATGAAGCAATTGGAAACAGAACGACAACGACGCGTAACGTTTTTGCCATCAAAGTCGTTTTGAGAATCGATAAGAGGGCCTATACAACTTTTTTTTCTTTTTTATTTTTGGCGATGGCACTTCTGTCTCTTCAGATACGCCTGCATGATACGTTACTATAGGTTTGCCATGCGTGACTGCGTGTAGCGCGGCAAAAGGTGCACTTTCATCCGACGTATTCGTGAGCAGTTTGCGCGCCCGATTGATAAGAAGATGTGAAGATATAAAAACCATCGAACTGTCGCGAAATTCAGCCCTTTTCCTGTCGAGGCAGCATGCCGAAGAGAGTGCCAATCGACGAGCGGAGAAGGATAGTTGACCTATCCATTCAAGGTGTTTTTCAATGCGAGATATGCCGCCTCACACGGAGGTCTATGAGTGCCATGAACAGAATTATTCAGGCCTACAGGTCTGAAGATGGCCGACTGAAAGATGCTGCTCGACCAGGACGCAGCCGATGCACATTGGAAGAGTCCGACCGCCTCATCGTTGCTGCAGCAGTTGCGGACCCTTTTCAGAGCGCCCAGCAAATTAAGACCGCTCTCGACTTTCAAGTCGGTGTAGAAACAATAAGAAGGCGCCTGCGAGAAGCCGGACTTCACGGGTTTATCGCCGCCCAAAAACCACACCTGACGGAGCGGCAAAGACGTCAGCGCCTTGAATTTGCTAGAGCGCATGAGCATTGGACGGTGGAAGATTGGAAGGAGGTGATCTTCTCAGATGAGAGCACATTTTGTTCAAGGTGGGACCAGGAGCTCCACGTTTGGAGGCCATACAAGTGCAGGTGTGTGTCTTTTGATTGTGTGGCTATATTTCTTCCAGACGTTTCCTACGTAGAGGCACACCTTTTTGTTTTCGTTTTCTTTGTGCATATGCGACTCTGGATATATTTCCGAGGTCCATAGCAGCGGCCGGTGTGCTGTAAACGTCTGGGGAGCAGTAAGCAATCATGGCCTCGGCCCGCTAGTGCGGTTGTCACGATCTTTCACAGCTGGGGCCTACTGCGAAATCCTCGACAGCCATCTGCTTCCGTATGCTCTGGACGGGCCATTTAAAGACGGTTGCTTCTGGTTTCAGCAAGACCTCAGCCCAGTGCACACCGCCAGAGCTGTTCGGAATTTCCTGGAGGAACGTGCTGTTCTCACACTTCCGTGGCCTCCAAAAGGCGCTGACTTTAACATCATCGAGAACGTGTGGGGACAATTGAAGGAAACCATGTCCCGCATGAATCTAGAAAACGCCAGTGCTGATGAACTGTGGTTTGCCATAGCTGGCGAGTGGCAGCGCCTCGGTGAGAAAAAAGACTTTATAGAGTCACTCTACGAGTCACTTCCACGCCGTATGCAAGCTGCGATTCGCGTGGATGGTGCATGCACGCGATATTGATGTTGTCACCCAACGTGCCTATATTTGTCCATGGTGCAAGCATGGTATTAAACTGCATAGATAGGCCATCATATTGCCACGCGCAGTGCTTTTTGGTTTGTTCATTATGTGTTTACTTGCCAGCGTCCGACAGCACCCGTTTGCCTAATCAACGTTCAAAGCGAAGTCCGTGTTTCCAACTCTCTTTGTAGCCGCGCGAGCAATCTGATTTGATAGAGAGAGTGCTTCGCACTTTCTTCACTAGAGCCATGTTATCGGCACAATTATATGGTATCAAAAAAAAAGAGCGCCGAGGCATAAAAGCCCACCAGAAAAGCGCCGTGGCCATCTTGTTCCCGCCGACGCTCGCCTGCGCACGCCGCTCTATCACCTTCTTCACCGCTTATTTTTGTCATTTTCGGTCTATTTCAGAGCACAAGTTTGTTTAAAGGGCCCCTCACCAGCCCACGTTCAATGACGAGACAGTTTCCTCCTCGCCTCCGCTACCCTTTTTATAGGTGATATATCCCCCTCGCCACATTTTCTTTTAGTAGCACGGGAAACATGTCAGCACTAAGCGGTCGATCTCCGTTCTTTTGCTGCGCTAGAAATGTAACAGGGGACGACACGAGAACACGGAAGTGCGCATTTCTGTGTTCTCGTGTCGTCCCCTGTTACATTTTTAGCGCAGCAAAAGAACGATGCCGTACCAACTAGCCCCCATTGAATCCGTATTCGGTCGATCTTATCAGGATTCCGCGCTGCTCGCTACACGCTGTTATCGCAGATTGCGCAGTCGGATACACACAAACTGAAGTAAAATCTGTTGATCGCACACGATAGTCATGCGAGACAAGGAAGAACGGATGGGCGGCTGCATGGGATGTGTTGTCGCAGCGCTAACAGGGACAAACGACATGCTTTTAACGCAAGGCAACGCCTATATACATAAACTAGGGAACGAATCTTGCTTGCCAGGGACGCCACGCATGCGCAGACCATGGCTGTATATTTCCGCGCGTGTGCTCCGCCGACGAGCGGCCACCGCTCCGGCGCTCCGAATTATTTTGGGAGCACCTGTACATACGTAATTCTAGAGACCCTAGTGATCCTTGCGCTGCGCTGAAAATGCTAGTGTTTTTTGGGCTGCGCTGCAAATGCGACGCTAGGAGCCAGATACTGCGATTCAACATAGAGGAGGAGGACTCATGTAGTACGTCCGGCAGAAGACTGTCGTCTTTCGACGACATTTGCAGCGAAGAACGCATATACGCGGCCAATTTTTTTCTTATTTATCGCAATGACGGTTACGGACACCGGTGGCAACGGCGGACAACTACGGCACCCAAATAGGCTGTTGTGACTGCACACCAACTTTCGCTGTAAAAAACTTACCCCACTTTCACTCACTGTAAAATCTGGTGAAACAGCGTAGCTGTGGCTATCATGTGTTTTCCTTGTTACTACCGTTACGCCCGCGACCTTACGCCATCTATGGGCGAGTCTGAAAGTGTGACCAACGTGGAAATTCATCTGTCGTCAGGCCCAGTCCTACAAAAGCTCCGCTGTTCAACTACTCGAGCCACGCACTTCTCAATTTGCTCAAATGAAGCTGCTGTAGGTCACTTCAATAGTCGTAGCAATGCATGCCTATCACTATTGGCCATCAAATAGCTTATTTTATTTTAACAAGCACGTATTCAGAAAATGTATATTTTGTGACACTTACTTACTCGTACTCAAAATTTCTTTTCCCTCCGACACGTACAATAAAGTGGAAACAGTTGGTCCATACACTTTGCTAAAGCATCGTAATGTGTCCGTTATTTCGCCTTCGTGCCTAAATTATGGGCATTTTAACCAGATTTATTGACGCTATCTTGGTTCAGTAGTCTGCCGTCCTGTCAGGAGCTGTTCAGTGCCGTGAATGACCATTATTCGCTTCATTCTAGTGGGGCTTACCGCAAGTATGCTTGGTGCTCCAGATTTCCTAATATTTATCGATAACCATCCGCAAAATATATATTCGAAGAATGAATTTTTCCCACATGTTTCACATTTCTGCCACTCTCAGAGTTCGGGGAGGGTGACGACAACTCACACAGGTATGTTATGTACTGCTGGAGAGAACCTTGGAAGTCTCACAATTTTCAATATTATCATGTAACAGTAGCACCATAATTTTGTGTCATTGTCCTGTAAATATAATGACATTGGAGCCGTGAATATTCTCCATGAATCCATGAATACGCACATAACTGCCCGCTATGCAAAAGCATTAAATGGCTGCTAAAAGAACCACAAAACTCGCATTAATTCCGCCTCCATTTCACATATTAGCTCATGTTACGTCTCTTCAAGGCAAGCTAGAATTGCTGTCTTCAGAATGACATCCACATCAGAATCATTAGTTGGCGTGCTAGAATGTTTCCAAAATAAATCAAAGCCTTCTAGCACGTAAAACCCGAGCAAAACTGGCAACCTAGGAGCATTATCAACCTTTATCACGGGACATATGCTGCATATTCAGTATCATTTCTGTCAAGTCGCTTCAATTAGCACGTCCATTTTATTTTGCCCATCACATAGTGTCAGACTTCCGTGAAGTCACTTTTACTTGACATTTCTTGCACTTCGCAATATTCATAGAAGGACTTGGTTCCTAAATCTGCAACGTATTTATGTTTGCTTTTACGAATGTGTCATTAAACGTCCCCTTTCCTGTGTGTAAAATTCTCTTTTGGTAAGATTGAAACCAATGATCTTTCTTTGGTACTTATTTTTTTGCGTTTACAAGGGTGCACGTATCTGGTGTATTATTTGCATCGTTTGGCCCGATTCCTGCCTACGTGTGTCCCTTTAACTATATCTCACAACAAATATGAACTGATACAATTATTTTGTTGTATTTGTACTAATCAATTCATCGAGTTTCATGGTTCTCAAATGGTGGTCCGCGGACCCCAGGGTGTCCGCGAAGCCATTTTTGGGGGTCAACAAAGCCCATTCTCAAAAAAGCGTTTCTAGAAGGCACACCACGTCCCATGACAGCGGCCCCTTCTGATTTTGGGTATGCTTCTTCACTTTTGGATTGCACCGGAGCTGTCTTGCGTTTCCAATTCTCCGTGATAAGGCTGTAAAGCTTTTGTTGCAGTTTTCTACGACATGCACGCGAGAATACTTCTGGGCTTGCATATTTCAATAGCAAACGTAGAAACAGGTTGAATGTCGCTGCATCCAGCACAACTTATTGACAAGTTGTTGAGATCTAATTGCCGTGTCACTTTAGTTTGACCATTTTTGCCAGGGAGGAATAAAAGTCACCTATCTTATGCTGCATGTTGTGTTCATTTATGACTGCACCCCCCACCCCCAATTTTCTCTCTATGCAAGGAGTGCCTCATCCCTTCCGCCGGTCCAGAAATAGCCCCCTAAACATTCCTGTCTGAGAAACACTGATGTAAATGTTGCCTTTATAGGCCTTCCTTGAATATCTATGTCGCGTTCCAAACACATTGGTATGTATCTAAATAGCTGAGAAATTCGCTCTAAGCTTTTGTCAGGTCCTAGCCCTTTACCGCTACTGCGAATTTCTGTCAGACATATATTTGACTGCTGCAGCTATAGATGTCTCACACGCTAAGTATTATTTGCCTTTTGTATATACTTTGCGGAGAAATGATCTCACGTGCTCGCCACTGAAGCACCTGCGTGCGTGTCGCGTCGTCTTTGGAATATTCTTTCGTTCATGCGCATCGTCTGCACACGGTCACTTAACGCATCAGTAATACGGCGAGTTATTGTAACCTGGTGTGATTTTCCGCAATACATCGCCGGCTAAAAAGATTGTGGAATCTTGCATGAATAATTGCAAACTATGTTTTAGTAACATTTTCTGAGGACGTTGTGCGTCTACGATAGACACATTAAAATGGTATGCTGCCTTGCTGCCGTATTGTTGTTATTCCATTGATGTTAATAAACTATCCTAATACGACTCATAGAAGAAATTCTGCTTTATTCTTTTGCTTACTGTGTTACAATTTTTAATTCTTCTTTCTTAAAATGTACGTATTGTATCAGATTTTACTCTGTACATTAGGATATTGCGTAAGTGAGGCACTGTACATAAAAATATTCGGCAGATCCCACGTACCGTAGGATTCGATGTTATGCGAAGCATGCGCGGGATGGTGACTGTAGCGTAATCCTTCACATTGAGCGAAACGTACAGAATGAAGCCAGATAAATGTGGAAGTGGTATACGCACACTCATATGTCGAAGAATCGCATATGCGTAAAAAACCAGGTGTTTACAGTTGCGTAACGATGCTGCTCTGCCAGTCAGCGATAGTTACATGTGACTCACCACCGGTGCAATCTGAGAGCTCTGCGCGTGCGCGGAAGCTGGGGCGGCAGTGTTGTGGCCTGGGATGATCCCAGTTGCGATAAGAGCTGTGGCGCCTCTCGACGTTGCTTTCGAAACCTATAATTCTCCGTTATGGCGGAAAATGCATGCACGTTTCACGAATCAGTGCGTATGTAGAAGAGGTTCTTGACAGTTATTTAACAAGGTCATCAACCCCGTGATCAGTGAGCATCAGCAGCTCGACCGGCCTTGTTGATCGGATCCGTTCGTGATCGTGGCTATGAGCAGTCTAAGTGTAGTGATGTGTGAGGTATAGTGCAGCTGATGGAAATCCTGAATGGCTCTTACGATGGAATGATCTATGATGCCTCCTGTCGTGAACGTGGCAGAGCGACCTTTTGACGCCCTATCCACATCCAAGCCATCTTCACGCAGTATAAGGACCAAGCGTTGTTGGGTCTTGTTAAATCAATGTTGTTTTTTGGGGCGTTAAACCCCAGATATTATTATTAAATCAATGTTGAAATCACCAGTAAGAATGAGAGACCTGGTTCTCTCAGCAGGTTTATCCTAGCAAGCATTGATCCCGGTTTTTCCATATTCAAAATGGTCCACGCTGCGGACCACGTGGACGAGTGGATGGCAGTTGAGCGTCTTCCAGGAGTGTTCTGTCTTCAGCTTCTTCACTTCGCTTGCGTCCGCCGCGGTGGTGTAGCTGTTACGGTGCTAGGTTGCTGACACGAAGGCCGCGGGTTCGATCCCGGCTGCGGTGGTCGCATTTTGATGGAGACAAAATGCTAGATGCCCGTGTACTTTGTGATCTCGGTAAGCGTTAAACAATACCAATGATCAACGTTTCCGGAGCTCTTCGTCTCTCATAATCATATTGCGGTTTTGGGACGTAAAACCCCAACGGCTATTATTATCACTTTCATTTCGTGTGAATGTGTGTGTTCGCGGTTACTGTGTTGGTTCAGACTTGGTATTATCTGTGGCACATACCCGCAGAACATGTACTCTGGTATACGGGTATGTGTCATATGTGACAGAGAGAAAGTGTTTCATGACGTGCGCGACAGGTATTTTGTGTTATTCATGCCATGACCAGTGCATCATGTTCGTCATACACTGATCTGTTATGCGAATTTTGGTATATTACAAGTTATGGAGACGACCAGGAGAGCGCCCAGGTGTAGGCGGATAGATAGATAGATAGATAGATAGATAGATAGATAGATAGATAGATAGATAGATAGATAGATAGATAGATAGATAGATAGATAGATAGATAGATAGATAGATAGATAGATAGATAGAAACGGCCAAAGTGTTTAAGGTTCGCTAAGAAATGCTTCGCATTGAAACAAGGAGGTGACGCGCGAAGCTATAGAATCAACAGTTTTTACTGAAGTATAGGCCGATAAATGTCTTTTCAAACCACGTTTAAGCTGCACATGGAAAATAGCATGCTTGTTGTGCAATTATAAAAACAAGGAAACTATTCATTGTCCTACTCCTTACGTCTCTAGCTTCGTGTTTCGACTAAACACACGCCCACTGGAACAGATGTCTGCGAAGAAAGGCCTGCAGATGGATTTATTCCAATTTAGCACTGGGATCAACCTTAATCGGATGACATAGAGCGTGGGCCAGCTTACTCCAATTGCGAGGTAAAGAGACTAAGCAGTGGCTTCTTAAAATGGAGTGTTCGAACGCACCCGGCCGATAAGGTTATATGAAAATCTCTGCTCTCCGGCAGTAATTATTTTTTGGGGGAACAAATAGCATCAAAATTTAGCACTTGACCTTCGCTGCCGTGGTTCCCATTGTTTTGTAGGTATTTATCGGAACGTGCAAATGCAGTAGTTATCTCAAGCGAATAATTGTACAGTTACTAAAACAATGTAGCTAACGAATTCTACGGCTTGAACTGTACACACATGGCTCCATATTTTCGACTATGTTGATAAAAGCGGTGCTGTAGTCACTATGTTTGGTTTTTCCTTTGTAGTGAACAAAGCCGACGCTGGTGTGTCTCCTATATGCACACCATACAGCCGAATGTAGCTGGTGAAGAGTTTCTTTTTTGAACGTCCCATTGATGCAAAAGTTCTATCAGCAGTCGTATGAACAGTCACGAGCTTCAGTCCTATTTCAAGTGTCTGCATAGAGTTACAAAGATAAAAAGTAATGCGCAAACAACTGCAGCCCTTACAGGAAAGGAAAACGCGGAAGCAGACGTCTCGATCTTCGAATATGGCAATTAGGACATTCAGAAATCGCGAATAGTCAATTAGTATGTTTTCACACTGGTTCATATGTGTATGTGTGAAACGTACGTTCATCCGCTGACGTGCAACATGGCGCTTGGCTTAATGCAAAAAAACAACCTTGGTTACCTCTCGCTGACTGCGTCGCATGAAGTTGATTCCCACAATGCGTGGGACCTGTCGGATTTTTTCACAGTATATTCTTTGGGCACCTATATGTACATTCGTTGCTTTATTCCTACATCTACATTGCTAATAGTTCATGTTATTTATTCTTTGTAGTTCAGCAAGGCATCATTAACCGATTATTTTGTAGCATAAATCATTAGTCTTCGTCACAGTGGCGGTAGCTCATTGGTGCACTACAATGATTTCCTGCATCAGGCGGTTCCATCTCTAGAGCACTTCACGGGTGTGCATTTTGAGATTCGTGGATATCAGGATATACACAGTAAAATTTCGTTAATTCAGATTTCATTGGAAAAATAACCGAATTAACCGAGAACGGAATTAGCAAAAGTTAAAAAAAACACATTAAAGAAATTTCTGTTATATTATTACAATTTCATTTTCTTGATGAATACGTAAATCCTGTACTTATTTTGCGTAAGAGCAGTGTAAATGCCATCATCCTGCTGAAAGCTTTTCATCGACTACAGCTCGCGCCGTCTTAGATTTTTGTGACAGCGCGGGCATTGCGGCAAGCCAAACCAAGCTACTGCGCCGCATCCGCTGCGGACGAAACCGTGATTACAGGCCGCGATATTCTAGTGGTTATCGTGTTCGACTGCAGACCCCAAGGTCGCGAAATCGAATCCCGATCGCGGCGGCCGCATTTGGATGGAGACGAAGTAATAGAGGCCCGTTTTCTTTGACTTTGGTGTACGTTAAAAAACCCGAGAAGGTCGAAATTTCCGGAGCCCTCCTCTACTGCGTCCCCCGTAAGAATATCGTGGTTTTGGGCCGTAAAACCGAATACTTATGTTATTAAATTCGCCGATCTTTTTTTTGTGTTTATCCTACTTATTTTTTCAGATATAAATTTCAATAGTCGAAATATCATTTACGAGGTCGTTTATCTAGTCGAAAAATCGTTTACGAGATTGTTTTACGAGTCAGAAAGTCGTTTACGAGAATCAAACGCCTACAAAGAAACCTACGACCGTCTTCAGGGGACTTCGGGGCAGCAAAGTTCATAACGATGCGAACATTGTGCGGATCAGGTCGCGCGAATCAAGAGAGTGTCCAAGGTGTCCGAGGTGTCAAGTACCAAAGCGGTGCTTTGAAGAGTTCAATCGAGCTACCTACTTGCCCAACAACAACTTGTATTTGAATTCAGTTGGAGACTGTCCTGGTAGAGCACGCCAAGAATTTCTCGGGGATGGCCATGATCCAGGCCTGGAGAGCTCCTGACCAGGAGCTCTTGAACCGTTGAAACAAAGCATCATTCGTTTCGACTAAGCCAGCGGGTTATATAGACCGTAGGGCATCGTCTTGAACTGATAAAGAACGCCAGGGGTAACGAACGCAGTCTTTTTTTTTTGTTGTTGACGTCGAGGACGATTTGCAGCTACCCGGAACTGACTGATAGAGGCAAGAAATTGGGCGAATAAGTGATTGTCTAAATTCTATCATTATTGGTGGATGACGACCTGCATCAAGGAAATTGCGGCCGAGCAACAATTAGCTGTCGCGTACAAAACATTCCCTGATTGTGCCGCTTCAGCGTTACGACGAATGATGCCTATAAAACTGTCATATCTTGAGGGCTAGTTCAACAGCTAAAAACATCATTGCTTAATACATCTTTTAGGATGGTAAAGTGGTGCCAAAATGTTCCGGGGTCGCTATCCTATGCAATCCTGAGAACATCTGACCACGCCTTCACGTGATATTTTGTGCTGCTTAGCGGCTTTTGGCTTTCTCAAGGTGGCTAAATCTTCGAGAATCATGGCTATGCTGCGTACATTGTTGAACACCAGAAGCATAGTATAACGTTGGACGAGTTGGCGCATAGCTTAGAGTAATATCTGTGGCGCAACTGAGAACTAGGAAGAAAAGCGAGAGAATAAAGGATGGCGGCCTATCTCTCTTTCGTCGTTTTCTACATTTCGGTAAATATTTCGTTAAACACCAGTACATTGACGACGTTGTCGCAAATTATTTTGAGGACATGGGTAATATCCAAGTCCTCCTACATTTTAGGATCAGCTTTGCTACAAAAGGCAGGACTTCGATAATGTAGGACACCTAGTACTAGGTCGAAGTCTGCACATGGATGGGTGGTAAAGGGCAGTTTGCCGTGAGGTGGCTCACGGACAGGTTGCTCGAAAGGTTACAAAGCTTTTTTTTCTTCAAACATTACATGTTGTGGCCTTCTCTCCATTGATCTGAAGCTAGGTACAATGAGCGCCATCGATGTAAGAAAGAACGAACACGAGCATATCCATCCGATCCCAGCTGCGACTGGTGCTGCCACGCTCGTACACGCTCAACCAGTCGTCAACATCAGGTGCGCCTCCTCCGGAGAACAAGCCGGGATCTCGAACGGTGGATGATGGTGACAAACATAATAGCTTTGGACGTAGAGATTTGAACAAATGAACTAATAGAACGAGGAAATGAGGTGGCGTTGTCAGGTTTTCAGCCAATGTGACCCTCCATGGCGCATACGGAGAACGCTTGTGTCTAAAAATAACGGAATGTGTAACAGAAACACAAGTGAATTTACACATTATCTTGGCGTAGCGAACATCGCAACAACCCAAGAACCAGAGCCCCTTATACTCCCATCCGATATCAATGCAGCCATCTATTTCAAGAATGTATAAATTTCAGACCACATGTAAACTACTTCGCCACATGGTTTCAATAAATCATCACGCAAATATAAATTACAGAGGCGCAATATATGTGCTTATTGCCGGGGGAGATTTGTAGAAGTCGTCCCTTTTTTTGCAATTCCCAGTATTTGGCATCTTAGACGAAGACGGCGGTACAAAATCAAAGCTGTACATCATAGACGTGGTGTCTGTACTTAAATATTTCTTCTTATGCCTGACACTTTTTAAGAAAGTAACGCGAATATTTTACGTGTACCTGAATTGAGAAATGTGAGTCAAGTTTACGATATTGAAGAGCTTGTTTCTAAATGCATGGCAGCAGCAGATCTTGTAGCAACAATTACAGCTGAATTGTCTCATGTAATTTTTAATGTTGCTCCTTATTTTTGTCGAAAAGGGAGTGAGGACGGCGAAGTGCTTATAGCGAAGAAATGCGATTAGTCTTATGACAGGAAATGTCCGCAAGAGTGACAGTAACATGTCACTTTCTATGCAATATGAAAGCGTGTAAATAAAATATAAAATGAAAGTCGTATTACCTGATACCATCTGCGGGGAAATGAAGGCGGTCAGCTTGTTAGCCACACCTTAGATAAAGGTCACTGTGCACCATATGCTACGGCGATTGACTCACACTGGCTTTGCGATATTTGTTTGTAAATTTAGCGCACGGAACTTCCCGAGTATCTGGCTTCCAACTTCTCCTTCGAGTGCCTAATTTTGCACTGCGACTTCCAAATCTTAGGATAACGCGTCCCTTGCAGCTAGTGAATGAAATGTGCAATACATCAACTTATTGCAACGAGAGCCGTGCGCGAGCCAATGTTCATAGGCCGCAATGGACTCCCCAGCCCCTCTTTCGTTTGTGTCGAGGCACGGTTTCCTGAAAATCAGCGACCTGGGAAGCTACTTTCACTCATCCACGCTTCAGAAAAGCAGGAAGCTCATCAAAGCGAACTGCGGGTACATTGCAAATGAACTTTAATTTGTTCCAGCGCGCTGCAACTCGTAAGTAATAGCGAGCGTCACACGACTTCGAGTTCGAGCTAAACCCTCTGATTTCCGTTCAATAGCGCTTAAGTGCGTAAAGTTAGGTAAATAGAAACTGTCAAAGGGATGAACTACATATACGATCAATTTCGTAGCATTTCCTAGAAAATGAAAATGTTATAACAGAAAAGCAAATACAAATACAAGGGATAGGAATTGTTGCCTTTATTTTCCCCAAAGCCTTGATATGATTATGCAGAACGTTGTAGTTAAGGGGTCTGAAATTTCGACCTGAATCTACGCACACGCGCCTCAAGCATTTCGCCTCCTTCTAAATGGCAAAAACAACTGCGATGACAGATCGTAGGATGACAGGTGGCTGAGCACGGTCTGCAAGGGTTAGTTTAAACAACTTCGTATGAGCCACACGAAATGCTATCCAGAATGTGAAGGCACACAGTAGTTACGGAGTTTGGTGCATATCTAAAGTACTGATGCCAAAAATACGAGGGTTCACTCGACGAACTCAGGTGGAGAATACTGGGAACAGACGACTCGTTCTCTTCTTACAATCACTTGATCATACGTCAAAAGGTTAGGTATGTTTAAAAGCAGAGCAATAAATAGTGTTCTAGGGAGCGAATTTTTATTTATGCCGGCAATCATACAAATATTCTTGAACAGCGCAACAGAAACTGTTTTCTTTTGCTTGTAACTCTTCGGGTCATCAAAAATAGAGGAATTTTGGTGGCAGATAAAAAAAACAAGTAAAAATTACAGATATTATCCTCGCTCCTAACCATATCGCTATTTTTTCAGTAGATTTATTTCTCGAGAAATATTGTGCCGATTTCATACCAGTCGGAAATAAATACTGCGGCATTCACCCGTGAATGATCTAACAGCAGTAGCTTACATAGCTCCAATATACGGGCTTGATGTTGAACAACAAGGAGCTTAAGCAGACTTGCAGGTGCTGTGCTTTTCATTTTTACACTTACCAATATTCGGCAGCTAACAAGAAATTGCGATTTAAAATCAAACTTCTGCTGGATAAAGTAGCTTATCTGAATTGGAAAAAAAAGTCTCATTACGTCAAGCGCTTTTCCCAAAAAAGCACGCGAGCACTTGGCGTATATAAGTATCGATAAACTTAATCCTAGTCCATGAAGAAACTGGTTTTCAAAAAGGGCACTTTAAAAGCAGTTCTTGGAAAATTTTCAGCTAAAAGTTCTCGGGTAACTACACGTCTGCTTTTGTTTCATTTGTTTCATCCATTTGTTTTATCATTTGTTTTAGCCGAAAACGTACTACATCTACATTTTCGTACCATATAAATAACACAAATATCTTGCATGACACACAACATAAATATCTCGGTGTTTGTCTAACTTCTACCCTTTCATGGTCAACTAACATTGAATACATTTGCGCAAATGCTTCGAGATTATTGGGCTACATACGCCGTAAGTTACATCATTTTACTAACGATATTCGTAAACTAGCTTACCTAACATTTGTACAACCTCAGCTTGAGTACGCAGCATCCATTTGGTCTCCCCATCAGAAATATCTCATCGAAAAACTCGAATCCGTACAAAATAGGGCTGCACGTTTCATTTCACATTCTTATGACTATAACACAAGCATTACACAAATTAAACTCGACTTATCCCTTCATCATTTTCATAATCGTCGGGATATCGCCCTTCTATCATTGTTTCATAATACATCTTTAACACAGCATCATCATTTTTGCAACTTGAAACTCCACAATATAGGTCATAATGTTGGCACAATCACTTTAATTTCATGCGCATTTACGGGAAGACTAATTCATTTAACTATTCCGCTCTTCCGAGAGCCATTCGCCTGTGGAATGACCTTCCTAACAACATAGCTTCCGTAAGTAACCAAAATTACTTGAAGCATCTACTTACCGCACATTTGTTAAAATAATGCTTTATACCATACCTATTACATTGTCCTATTCTTAGCCTTATTGTTATTGGTGATCAATTTTACATTAAATGTTTTTTTGTAGTAGGAGAGTTATGTCGCGTTCGTTCTTTATATTGCTCGTGTTTTCATGTGCCACACTTAGTTGTGTATATGCGCTGTCGTGATTGAAAGTGTATTTTTTCCTTGTATCTCTTTATTGTATAACGCAATGCTCACTACGTTCCCGCATATGTTTCTGTAATATTTTTTTCTGTTCCTATGTATTTCTTCAGTATTTACACGCGTTCATTTTGTACACTGTTCAAACGTAACGTTTCTTTTTTTGGATTACCCCCCTTGCGCAATGCCTCCAGGCGCCTGTAGGGTACTTTTAAATAAATAAATAAATAAAACTGTTAGTCCGAAATGGTAGTGAGTAGGGTGAAGTACGCAAAGCGGCTAAGTACCGTTGGTCTGGTGGCGAGAAAACTAAGCACGTACGTCAATAAAACGTCAACTTCACAACACATGAAAGAGCGTTGAACAAACGTCACACGGCTGCTGTATATTCATTAATGTCTGCAGGGTACGGAGAAATAACGGCGGTCAGCTTGTTAGCCTCACCACAGAGAAATGTCACTACGCGCCAAATGCCAATGCGATGACCCATGTATCTTTAGCCATATTTTTTGCAACAGAAGAGCCATGGAACTACCGATATAGCGAGCTTCCTATATGACACACAGGTCGCGGGATCGAACCCCAGCCCCGGCGGCCGCGTTTCCCATGAAGGCGAGCATGCTTGAGGCCCCGTTACTTAGATTCAGGCGCACGTTAAAGAAAACCAGGTGGCCGAAATTTCCTCAGGCCTTCATTGCGGTGTCTCTCATAATGATACCGTGGTTTTGGGACGTTAAAACTCAACAGTTATAGTTATTATTAGGAGCTTTCTACTCCTTCCTCAAACCGACGTGAAACCTCTGTTTCCAAATTCTGCGAGTATGTGTGTATTACTCATGCCTATGATGCGCAACAAATTCGCTTATTCATTCAATTATTTAATAAATTGTTTTATAGGCGTACATTAAAAACAATATGAACGAAAGAAAAAGATGCATAGCAAAAATCACCTATGTAGTAATTAAAATAAGTTGATAGAATACATTCTGCAGGGAGTTCTTTAGATTTTCTGTTTTTTGGTGCTGGTTAAAGAAACAAAGAGTGCAGGTGAAGCACACTCCTCGCTTCAGAACTCCCGTCAAATGTTGGTGCTATCGGCGAACCCGCGGTTTGTCTAATGAATACAGTTGACGTATGGCCTTAACCCAGGTTATTTATTGTGTTTAGTTTTCTAAGAATAGGACGCTGTGGCTAGTCGGCAAAAAATTGAAAGGCAGTGAGGCATAAAAAATATGAATTTATATGGAGCAGAAACATAGAGGGCTTACAAAAAGGATTCAACATAAACTGAGGACCACGCAGCGAGCAATGGAAATGAAAATGATAGGCGTAACGTAAGGGAGAAGAAGAGAGCAGAGTGGGTCAGCGAACAGACGGGTATTAAGGGCATCTTAGTTGAGGTCAAGAAGAAGAAATGGACATGGGCAGGGCATGTAGCGCGCAGGCAAGATGACCGTTGGTCATTAGGAGTAACTGACTAGATTCCAAGACAAGGAAAACGCGCCAGGGGGAGGCATAAACTTAGGTGGGCAGATGGGATTAAGAAGTTTGCAGGTGTAACGTGGCAGCAGCAAGCACATGACCGGGTTCATTGGCGGAACATGGGAGAGGCCTTCGCCCTGAAGTGGGCGTAGTCAGGCTGATGTTGATGATGTAATTATTACTTTCCAATCATTACTCTCACTCTCATTAATCATCCACATAGTCATGCTCGCTCATACGTGGACACAATACAATTTGCATTGGCTGGACTCACCTGGACACAAAAAAAAAAAAGAAATATTCAAGTTGACGGCCTGTTTCGGACTCAATAGCACTAAGATCCTCTTGCGCATGGCCCACTAAAGCAAAAAGTAGACACTATTCTGTTCAGCGAATTGCACATGATGTTTACTGAAGTGAACAGGCAAAGCAGAACGGTCGGTTTTAAGATAATTATGCAGAAAACTACGCTTTGCGATTGGTCGAAAAGCACTGCCAGTTCTAAAGGAATACGTGTACTTAGGAGTGTAGTGACCGCATATCAGGACGACGTGGCTGCGGTGACAAGAACAATCGGAATGGGGCGGAGCGTATTTGGCAGGCATTCTCCAGTTTGCCTCTATCCTTCAAGGGAAAGGTACACAAGAGCTGCATCTTGAGCAGAAACCTGGAGCCTTACGATAAGCCTTGAACTTCTTTCAACTGAGCACCACGCAGCGAGCCATGGAAAGAGAAATGATAGGTGTATCCTTAAAAAACAAGAGAGGAGAGTGGGTCAGGGAAGTAACGGACGTTAAGCACTTTTTATTCGAAACCTAGAAGAAGCAATGTGCACGGGCAATTCATGCAGCACTGAGAGAGGGTAACCGCTAAATATGAAGAGTAACAGATTGTATTCCGAGATAAGGCAAGCACGCGATGTGCAGGCATAATGTTAGGTGCGAAGATGACACACGTAGCTAGCAGGTATACTGTGGCTGGAGCAAGCACACAACCAGGTTAGTTGGCGAAAGTTGAGAAAGGCTAACTGCCTGCAATGGGCGTAGCGAAGTTTATGATGATGATGATGGTTCGCTTCAACTGGGATCGCTCAGCCTCGGACTCACCGAAATTCTGATAAACATGTTGACTGCGACGTACTCACGAATATCACGTATACGCAAGCGGCTTAAATTGTAAGTCGGGCTTTCAAAGGCTTCGAGCACAACTGATACGCTGAATGCAATATTATGACATAGTTGACCCTTTGCAACTCTACTTCCAAAATACTTTACTTGCAGTAGGCATTCTACGGTAGTTAAAAACAGCCAATTACACGCGTACACACGCTTCTTTCCTGGCGGCAAGGTGGAGGTTATCAATGAGAAGCGAAGTCTCGCTAGCTGATGACAAGATAAAGCGAACGGGCCCATTTATGCTATGGCGTTTTATTATGGCGAAAGCCTCAGACGCCTCATCGAGCGCGAAAACCGACCGTCGCCGCAGACGTGCCTCGATGTCGATGTCAGCACAAGCGATGGAGAGATCATCATCGCATATGACTTCGCCATATGATGTCATCATGACGTCCAAGTCGCCAAATGTATTACGCCACCATGATGTCAATATGACATCAGTAACGTGACGTCACAGGAAAGTTCCGGTCTCAAGTAAGAGAATGGTCACATTTCCTGCGCGACGAGCGAAGTCAGAATCGATATCGCCATCAAAAGTCGATTTTGAACACCTCAAATTATTGCAACATATGTGATTTCTTTAAAAAATGGGCATGTCAAGAATTCACGCGAACTAGAACTTCCCCATATAAAGAACTGCCCTTAGATAAAAAAATGAGGATTAATTGACCATTTTTTGATAACTATTCACTTCACGGTCATTTTAGCTGCGTCAAGGTATTTCCGCCTCAAAGAAGAGTTCTTGTGCAAAATCTACAGGTGCCTGAGTGTCAAAATTTTTATAGCACACCTGCATTCTTTAAAAAACCCAGTCAATCCCACGCATTGTAGGAATCAATCTCATGCGAAGCAGTCACGTAATAGTAGCCTATGCTCGATTTTTCGCTTTGAGCCAAGCGCTGCGAGGTGGTTCCACGACTTTGTGCAACTTGAGCATTTTTGCGCATACTGTGTGCTTTCACCAACATACAGTAGAGCCGTTGTATATTCTTTAGTCCCGCATTTTTGAGCCATTTAGAACTTCGCGAGCTGGCCGATCGCTCATGCAGACGGAATCACTAACTGAATAGGAGTGGAGATTCTCTTGACAGTGCATTGATGTGCCTATATGAAACTATGTATACCGCAACATTCTTAATGAGCGCGAGTTGGGTAGCTCATGATGAAGTTGAATCTTTCGAGGCAGATTGCACATGAAGCTCCTCATTGATTGCATGGCTTCTAGGGCCCTGCACCGTGACGGTACGGTGCAGGCCGTATGTTTTTAAATTCGAAGCATTTTTAGCGAACCTATGCCACTTTGAGCATTTCCATCTACGTATATATCTATACGCCTACCTCTGGGTGCTTTCGCTATCGCCCCTTAAGTTGGTGTAGACCTAAATTGGCATAGGAGGACAACAAAGTTTGGCGAATATGACTGTCAGGTTATGAGATGAATAACGCAAAAACCTTGTCGCCCACATCATCAAACCCATTCCTCCATACCCGTATGCAATTCCTACATACACGTATGCCCTGGGTCGCGGTATACGGGTGTGCGCCATAGGTGATTGGCAGTTTATATCTAACGAGGAACGGCGAGAACAGACGTTGGTAATGTAAACGCTAGTGTTAAGCAAAACCGACATCGGTAGCGTTGCCCCGGCAAATGCACAGAATAAAAATGAAGATCCCAGCAGGAATCGAGCCCGATCATTCTGCGTGGCAGTCAGGTATTCTTCCGCAGAGCCACGCAAGGTCTTGAAACTCCTTTGGAAAAAGACCCTATGCATGTGCAATGTTGGTGCAACGCCAATTTTGGTTGCAGTGCTGGCTACCTAATTTTATAACAAAGAAATAAACGTTACACATGGGCCCCTATGATAAAGGCATCATGCCCGGTGAACGTCACTTCTGGTTGGAGTGTTGACTCCGCCTTTATAGCAATCTAATAAACGTTACATTTGTATTCCTATGATTCAGCAAGCTATATTCAAGTTTCGACCGTGGAGGAATACGCAACAAAAGTTACGTATGATGTTCACATCATCGCACCGTAAAGTGTACTTCGTTTCAGTAATACTGCCACCTTTGTTCTAACGTGAGTGCTGACGTTACGTCGCACCATAAGTTACCCTTTAAACGCCAGTGTAGTCGACGTGCCTGGTACCCGCGATGTGCACCAAACTGCTCCACTTAGAAAAACACGTCGACCCACCTTGTAACGATTGGCTCAAAGCTAGAGATGCAGATGCAGCGCTAACCGACCGCTTCGCATGAAGCCGATTCCCACAAGGTGCCGGAGCTGCCGTATTAATTCCACTTAACGAAAGTTTCCGAAATCAGAAACGGCGTATGGTCCGTTTATGCGGCGTGTGCACACCCCAAATTGCATAGACACGGCAGATTGCGTGCAAGTGGGCTTCAAAGAGCACTTAAACCCCAGTAATATGTTGTCTGGTATGCTGCTGCTTCACACCTGCGTGTTCGGAGAAAGTCGACTTTGTCAATGGAGAGTGTGCGGGAAAACCGTGAACTAGTGGTGCATCATTCCTACACCTTTTAGAATGAACCACGTGGTTTAGAGGACATCGTTTGCTACACTGCAGTGCTATCAGCAGAAAAAATGGTTCTGGCATGATCTGTCTCCTTGTGAACTGGTTCAGGAAGTGCTAGTGAATCAAATAGTTTTTTTATCTCCCTTGCAAGTTGCCACAGTGGCTCTGCAAACATGCTGTTGATACCAACAAAATCGCATAAATTGAAATTCTTTGCTAACACTCTTCTGACCTCTGCGATTCTACACATGGACATATTTGTGGCTCAGTGTGCCAATGCTTGTACCAGTGAAGAAATTTTGATGAAAATTAGTTATGCTTAGCAATAATTGGAAGAAAGACCTTGATCTCAACTCGATTACTTCCGGAGATTCCCTTCCTTTTGCATGGCGTTCGGTTGTTTATGGGCCACAACAGTATGGTACTGTGTCAAACATGCTACGTTATTGCTCAGAGATGTCAAAAAGTATCATCAAGAGTGAATGACCTGCCACGTGCAGCAGCCAATATCCCCATCAGCTGTGCTTTTAAATAAAGGTATGATACTGCAGGTGTTTGAAAAACATGTGCGGATTCGGCACGATTACATGCACCTAGCAATACAGTTAGTTTTATTCAAATGTAAGCGATGAAATAATATGCTCTGCCTTGGCACACTGCTCATTTTTTTAACAGGAAAGTTTTATGCCGTGCACCACCAAGACTTTCATGACGTATTTCCGACACAGAAATACGTCGCAAAAATAGACTCCATCGGATGGCGAAAAAAAAACTATAAGAAAAATTTGCGTCGCGGGAGCCGAACCCATGACTTATCGGTCCGCGACGGTGGCTGGTGGGCGCTTAGCCCACTGACCTACCGCCAAACACATAGCGGAGAGTATAGGAACGCGCCTTTTTATCTTTTACGCTTTCCTCTTGCAGTACTCTTGGATTGATGGAGGGATGCTATGAGCGTCCCGTTTAAACGGTGCGGTGATATGTGTGCCACCAAGTTGGAAAAAAAAACGCGCCGTTCCTACTACTGTCCCAATCGGCGCGTTTCCAACGGAAGTGTAATTTCGTCAACGCTTTAACACACCGCGAAGTGGTGGGTTTAACCCAAGCCTCGCTCATAGCATCCATCCATATCGAAAAACGCCTCTCCGACGCTCGCCTGGCCGTCGCACCGCGTTCCCCGCTCGCCCTGTGAAAATTAACGGCCAGGCTAGAGGAAAGACGCAACGCGCGTAGTAGTAGTAGTAAACATTTATTAAGCTGTTATATACAGAGAGGTTGTTCGGGAAACCAGCCCCTAGTGGGTGAGCTCCCTTACAATACCAAGTGGAGTCCCTAGTCAGGGACCCCATTGGTCGTGACCGCTGTCCTGACACGCCGGGCCATGGCTTTTTGGGCCGGAAGGTCCTGGTAGCCGAGCAGGGCCGCCTCCCAGTCCTCTCGGGTTGGGTTGGGGTTCGGGGGTAAAGAAGGATTGAGCTGGCATGCCCATACTATGTGGTAGGTGTCAGCCACCTCCGCACAGTACAGGCAGAGACCGGAAAAGAAGAATCAAAATGTTTAAGCACTGCCGGGCACAGTAACGTATTCGTGGATAGTCGGAGAAGAATTCTCTCGTCCGCCTTCCTGAGCCCTTTGCAAAGCGCAGGAAAGCGGCGGTGGGAGTCCCGATAATGAGTAGTTATAGCTTTAAAAGTTAGAAGAGGAGAGTACTCTTCTGGATCAGAGTGGTCATTGGTGGGCGAGGCAGTGGCCTGGGGAATGAGTGCGCGGGCGGCACCGTGCGCTGCCTCATTGCCTACGAGGCCCTGATGTCCAGGAGTCCAGATTGTTGAGCGGGGAGAGGGGTAACCTACTCGCGGACAGGATTTAAGAATTTTGGCAGCTAGGGGTGAGATGCATCCAAGTTCAAAATTTCGGCAGGATCCTCTGGAGTCTGATATTATGGTTTTAGAAGTGTCATGTGAGATAGCTAGGGCTATTGCCGCCTCTTCAGCATGAGTAGCATTGGGTGCGCGGAAGGAGAGACGCAATGCGCGTAGCGTTTCTCTTCACGTTTCACGCTGTTTTAAAGCAGTACATATCGAGTATCAGTGTTTATTATATGCTTGTGAATGCCATCTTTGCGCGGGATTGAGCGTGCGGTGTCCACGTATATATTAAGAACTTCAGCTACCGCAAGGAATAAATCATACTCATGGGCGTTAGTCGTCGGTACGGAGATGTGCCAGTAGGCGTCAACGTGAGTGCGTCCCCATCCACTGGTGTTATATCTGCCAAACAACAGTAGGCACTGTACAAGCTCTCATATACCAGTGCACTATATGCAGTCAGCTACGTCTGTGACGCCACGCTTCACTTTCGTAATATACCGATTGCTATGACAGAGGGATCAGCCGTCTTTTTTATTTAACTTCGTGTTTCTTGGCTCTTGGATTTTCGGGGCTTTATTTTTGTGCAGTCCTGTGAAAAACGTTTCAGTCGGGTTGTACGGTATATAGTTTTGATGTGTGACTGAGTGAGAAATACAATCACATCTGTGTAAACTCTTCACGATACCAGGATCGATTGTGATTGTGTCGAACTTGCAACAACAAGCCTACCAATATGATGTAGACTATAATTCAGTACTATACATCTGCTAAGAAAGAGGACGGGACGCAAAAACAGGTGAAGCAAGTGACCACTGTTTTAAAAATGATCAGGGAGCACGCTGAACTGTTCCGGACTTTAAGCTTTGTGTCGAGTAGTATTTCATATGTGGGTTTGCTTATCGGAAAGTCGCAAAGATTGTCTTGCTACTTCTTCTTGATTAATATGAGATATGTAGAGTGCACTCAAGTCAAATCCGCGTAGGGCACATATAAACAAGAATGTTATGTCATGCTTCATCCATGGCTGGGCTATACGTTTCTCAATGTATACTAATGAGCCTGAATTGAGACTTGGAGACCATATGTTTGTCTTCTTGTCTTTATGTTTTTAGCTCTGGTATTATTCACAGTCACTTGATGCATGAAAGTTATATCAATTGCGAACACTTCTCAATGACTTTTTAGTTCCTGTACTGTGTCTAAAAGTAGTTCTGTATGCCTGAACTTCTGTAGTACTCAGGAGCTTAAGATCTTGCTAGCGGGCATGGGTGCATGCTATTTTGTTGTGCATATCTTTATATCTTCATATTATAAGCGTGTGCTCATGTAGTTCTGAAGAAATTTGAATAAAATATTATGTCCGTCATAACTGTAAATTTGTGGCCTTACTGCAACAACGAAAAATATAGTTGCCTGGGCTTTATACTGTTCATGCAGGGAAACCACCTATTCTCACAATAATATACTAGATATATTTCAACGGTGATTTTCTGGGTTAAAGGCGTATGTGTTCCAGGAAAGCCTCTTGTAGAACATGCCAAATCCATAACGATTTGAAGTTACTAATTTCGTTCCCTGATGTTGCCGCATTAGCTGCTGGCATTCGTCGACTTCGGTTCCCCATTTGTGAGAGCCAAGGTGTGACATGCAGAACTTCCGCGGATCACTGAACATTGGGATATGAATGAATGGTTCCGTTTGGTGCTGTGGCTAAAGAATAATACCGGGCAGGTCGTACATTTGCTTAAGGGCCTGGCCTGGTTTGGAAATTTCTTCTAATTCTCTGGACCATGCAGATCTCGGATGGTCCAACCATGTCGGATCTTTGGACATTTCCCCTTTGTCCAGACAGGCATTAAGGGATGGCAGACCTTGTGCTGAGACGATGCGTTAACAGTCTCAACGTTGCAGTCAGTGATTCATCTCTCATCGCTTCTCTGCGGGGCATACACTAGACAGCTCGGCCCTTAGAAACGCCTTCGGGCACTAACTGCGTGTGTCCAAACAAAAGATATCGACTTACAGCCGTTTCGTATCGCTGGAGTTGTCTTTCATTTCGATAAATCAATTTAACTTGCTTGCATGGTCCAGTAAAAGCTGTATGACGGTCGGCTTCGAGAAGGTGTTTACTCTCCTTCTTTGTTGCTGCAATGGTACACCACCCATGCAATTTAATGAACTCTTTGCACAATGTGTTGAGAGTCTTGAACGGGGTAGAGTCACTCTAGTCGATGATACCGGTTGCTGCAAGTCTTCGAAAGGTCTAATGTCTGTAATGTCACTTCGTAGTCAGAAGAGCTATCCACTTGTAACATACAGACGAACAAGTTTGTATAGCGTTCAATGAAGCTCAGCCGTTCACACAATTTCACAATGTTTACTATTTTGCCTGTTTTTACCCTGATCTCCAAGGTGTAACCCACAGGTTGCACCAAGTGCGTTGTGACATGGAACATTTGACCTGAGCATGTAGGCTATTTAGCTCGTCACTACGTATACAGGAACTGTGGCTGTGAACATTTCATGTATGTAGTGTATCAAAAATTTGACCTGAGGTGCAAGGCACTTGAACTCTGAACTTCGAAGTGTGCAGAGGCTATTAAAACTCAGCTCATATATGCTTCATACTTTAAGCATTCCCTTTGAACATCGCAATCTTTTTGTAGAGATTGAACTGTAGGACGAGGTCGATCACATTAGGTGATCAGATCACATAATAAGGATCTCATAATCATCACGCATCGCAGTTTCAACCAAACCGTTTTTGTACTGTGTATTGACTACTTTGCCTCAAAGCATTTGTAATCATAGTGATGCCATAGCTTTGTGCTGCTCTTGGACTTGAACTCTGAACTTCGCTGGCTGTGTATTATGTGCTGTGCATCGTCCTTGATATTTCTTTACAGATATTTAGTTCACTGGCATTTATTATGTATTTCCTTCATTAAAATTCAGCTCACTGTGACATTTACTGGTGAGCCTTATTTTAGCTCGAAGTTTTTGTCTCCAGCAACAGCCAGGAAGTGTGCAAATAGCTGCTCCTTGAATGCACTACAAAAGGAGGTGAGGCATGCAAATTCAAAGACACAACAAAAGAGAAAATGATAAATACAGCATTTGCGTTCTCTTGTTTTCTAAAATTTGTTGTGTCTGTATATATTGTTATGTGCATTACCTTTTTCATAATGATCAATCCCAACCATCCAATTCAACATTCTGTCAACCTTGAATGCGTTATATACCGTATCAACCCATATTAAATCTTGGCATACAGACTGGAGGAACATCGATTGCTGGTCCCTTTCTAGATAAAGAGTTCCAAATACAGTGCTGTACAATGGATATATATGCACTTCACATATGCACTATATTACCTGATTACATTGTTGATATATTCAGCGTATTCATAGATATGCTTGTGCACTCAAAAAATTATCTTGTGCCACATGAATCTTTTTCTGTGTGAATAATAATCGGCCGTTTCTCCGTACCAGACAATGATTCCGTTAATTCCGTCCGTACGACCTTACGGCTTCGATACGTTCCACATCATGCTTTCCATGTATTCCTTATAGATCTTTTCACAGGAGCAGCCTCGAACCAGTGAGCTGCAGGGATAGAGGGTATGCTCTCAGTGTTGCAACTGTGCCTTCGGCTGTGCCATTGCTGTGTTTTTGTTGCTTCGGTAGTCGTTTGCGCTAATGTGTTTGCGCCGTTCTTTGATACCAAATGACTATCAGGGCTGAAAATTTAGTGCCTTCGCATATCAAGTCATCTGGTCGTCACTGCGTACTGTACAGGTGAACGAACAAGCAGCAGAAGAGAAATATTTTGGGTGAATCATGGGTCCGCAGCACAGTACGCCACGCGATGAGTACAAGCGTGGTATATTTGCGCTGCATCGTTTTCCTTCGTCCCCTCAATTGCGGCAGCAACGGGTGGCTTCAGTAAATCGGAATAACGGCCGCGTGTCGCCATCGTCACGCCTCTATTCCCGGTGTTTCGTTGGCGGCATGAAAACCGACGAGAACAACGTCGCTGTGCCGCATCCTGGATACGAAAGAAATGTATGTAAGTCACTGATGACTCACCTAGTAACTCGTAATAAAGTTGCGTATTCGTACTTTATATCGTCCATGACACAGCGGGCGCCACAGCTGCAAACTCCGCCTTGTCCGGTTACGCATGTGCAGCCTGCGCGCGCCGTACATCATAACAAACCTTCCCGAAAACCTACGCACGATGGGGCCTACTGTTCACGGCTGGCGATGGTGTCACATTCGCCTTTACCAGCTCGACTTTTTTCTTGACTCTGTGCACCAGCGACTGACCCACCCAACCAGAGTGCACGTAGTTGTGCGACACCATTGCCTCGTAGTTGCACACCTGTTGAAGACCCCACGCATTCGCCTCAACGAGATATAAGATATGTTCACTCGCCGTATTTCTGGCCGCTCACACGTGTCCTCGGCATAGTCTTCCATGTCATCGGGGTGAATGTAGGTCAAGGTGTCTCTGAAGAAGGATTGTGCGGTGTCTACAGCATACAGCTGACAAACTTATGCGCCGTGGACGAGGAGGCGCGGAGGTGTGAAACTGATGGATAATCTGCAGACATACTATTTTAGTGCGCCGATAAAGGAACGCGGTAGACAGCTGCAAGGACACTCGAGTTACCGATTACTAACACTTCACGCCGTGATCGACCTTGTACTGCGCTTGCTGCTACTGGCGCCTACAACGAAGCACTGCCGTTCGCAGACGCGGAGCTCATTCTTGCATCGCCAGCGCAAATGCGCGCCGCTGAACGGTTCAGACAGCGACAAATCGGTCAATGGCTGCGACGATATGAAACAAAACAGTGTAAGGAAACGAAAAATGAGCGAACACAGGTTTTAGCAGGGACCTTACACCAAGGGATAACGCGACGGACGCGCAGCCCAGGATGGCGATTTCGCCAATTTTGCACGTTAGACGGCGCGCATTTCAATAAGGCGCCCCACTGGCGTGAAAATTTGGAAATGTATATAGCTGTGTAGCTCTTTCCATATAGCGGATACGGACTCCGTGTGTTCCGCACAACTAGATCCATATAACAATACGGAGTTCCTTATGCACCGTATCTCGGTATCCATATTTTCCGTACAATTTCCACAAGCTCCATTTATGTCCGCAAGAAATTCATATATTCTGCATAGTAAATATATGGAATCGATAAGCTTTTTGTAAGACCACATATGTAACTTTCCGATAGGGCAGTCACCTGGCCGTGTCACATTGCATCTTCCTCCGTCTACCTTATCAAGGCCGCAATTCCTGTCAGATATCACTTGTTTCCGCCAACATGCAGTATCCTGGTGAGCCAAGGTCTTCGGGTGGCCTGAGCCCTCTTGTGGGCTTACTGCAGTTAAACCGGAGAGTCCTCGTTTCCTACAAAGAAGGTTTGTTCCCTGTCATGTCAGATGCACAGTTCGACATAAAAGCTGCGAGTACAATAGACAATCTTACACCAGTTTCAATTGACCCTGTGAATATAAAAGGAGGCGTTAGCCCTCCTAGAGGACGCTCGCCTTGTCCGTATCGTCTTGTCCGCATGAAAGGGTCAGGAGGACAACTAAGGAATTACTTTAAAAGTGCTAGGGAGCTTAGCATTTTACGTCGAAGTCTGGGTCAGTTGGTACATGATGCTGAGGCAAAAACCAGTCCCCTTGTCCGGTGTCTTTTTGACTGGTTTTTCCTCAGCTTGGCATTTTCCTTGCTGGAAAAACCAACTAAAAGGACACCCCTTCCACACAACTCTTACTGAGCGCTACACTTGGCAACTATTACTTTCTGGGAGCCTTAAAAGGCACCTTTCTATTCTGTATATTGTTGATCCTTTCGTCATCATGGAATCTTTCAATTAAAGTTAATACCTGTTTGCTCAGAATCCGAATAGTAATAATGCGGCGAGCTTCGATGTAGAAGTCCTCGTTAATTTCATTCCACGTGATAAGGTAATGTCGTCTGTAGAGACGTGCACAGCTGAAATTAACGATGAAATAATTTTAGGAATAATTGTCGTGTTACTGTGAAGGTCCCTTTGAAACTCATGTGTTTTTACCTCAAAATTATTATTGTTCCCTGTGAAGGTACTCTTTAAACTCAAAGGCCTGTGGATACCAGGGCTGGGCAGAGATATTCAGAAAAGTATTCCGGAATACAGATATCGGAATATATGAACTGGAAACCTAAAATAGAGATACTGAGATACATTTGCCTTTAACGTAACGGGACATTTTGGAGATACTTTTGCAATAAGACGAAAAAAGTATTCCGGACTACAGATACAGCGATACAGATACTGCAATACTTTTCCATTTCAATGCTGCTCGTACTACGTAGAAACATTTACGTGTTAGCGTTGCATAATGTTTTAAAGTTGCAGCGCACTGAAACTTTCAGCTTATTTATTTACCTATTACAGTACCCTCAGGGCCAGTAAGACATTACAGAGGGGGGGTACAAAGTACATAATTAGTAATATTGACATAATTACACGTATAAATTGCACTAAAAATACACCATTTCACAGCAACTGTGACAAGCATCGGACACCGAAATCGACGTACTTGGTGGCAGCAAATTGAACTATGATTGAAATAGCATAGTTTTAGCAAATCACTCGAATCTCTAATGAACACCAGTGAATTGAGAAGTATTGATTTATTTTCCACATAGGATCTGCTTGCTCAGAAGGTTGCTGTGTGAGCTTCTCAAATAGGATGTCTTCTAGACAGCGTCGGTTCATCCTCCGCACAAGAGTCGCGATAGAAAAAAAGTCTCTCTACCGCTGAAGACGAGCACAAATTCGTGTTATAGTGAATAAATACCGCCTTCATAGCCGGATAGCCCTGCAGAGTGGCGATATCTCTTTTCGGGTCATTTAGATACCGAAACTCCTCCGCCCTCACGTGGGTTGTTCTGACCGTTCAGAAGCCGAAGTCAAGTCGGTCCCCATCTTCGGACTCATCAGCCATATAGTCCGGTCGGCGCCGGTTCAGACGGCTCAGGAATCCGATGCCCGTATAGGCCGGCCGTAATTACCTACGCGCACTGGAGCCCAATATATAAAAACTACAGGATTCAAACATTGGCTCCCTAAAGTCACGTTCTCTGGGAGTGAGGGGGATTTAGCCCTCCCAAGTCGCTCCAGCCAGCTCTCTAAGCAGACGTGGAAACAGGGACAGCTCCTCAGAGCGCCCCATCAGAAACTACAGCAAACAGTTGTCGCTTGGGTCGAAGGGGTCACCGTTTAATAAAGCTGTCACCACCACCGACGCTACCAGCAGCCATTTCAGCAAGGCGCAACAGGCGAAGTCGGTTCCAGTGGTGGGGGAGCCTGGTACTACAATAGACCGTTTCACGCTTGTAATCAAATAGAAGCGCACCCTGATACGTTGCAGAGATGACTGAAACCACGACAAAGATAGCCATCTTCTAGTCACTTGCGCCTCGGCTACGGGAACTGCTTTTGGAAGTGCCACCACTTTGAGAACTGAATGCACGCGAAGCATTGCAAAGCCTCTGTTCCAAGCTGGTATCCGCGCGGGGTGTCACGAAGTAATGTCTCGCCACCCGAAAACAAAATCGGCGTGCTGCACTGGCCTTGAGAAACAGCGACTTTCGTCGGCAGGGGCCGACAACACTGCCTCCGTGATTCTGCCGTCTGCGGCGTTGCGCTTTACCCCGTGGGCAATTCTGTGCTTGAGAGGAAACCATCGCCGCCCTATCTGTCGGAAACCGGCGGCGTGTCTTTGTTTGTCTTGGCACAAAAACAAAAAATACGCCATTCCCTTATTGGAAAGACGCCTCACCTCATTCCCCCCCCCCCCCCAAAAAAAAAATGTAACGAGGTAACCGTGTACTGTATAGTATAGCGATAAAAACGATACATCGTATAAGCATTTCGCTACTGAGATGCGAATATATATTTTTCAAACGTATCTCGATAGAGACATACAGATACTCAAAAGTATCTCTGAAATACTATCGCGATACTCTTGTATCGCGATACTACCCAGGCCTGGTGGATACATTTGTTCATCATGGTGGTGCCCATTCGGTGTGGTATATTCTTGTCGGACGTGCATCGCGCTACAGCAAAATTGGGTGCTGGGCTTGGTGATAAGGATTATTTTTATTTCTTGTTGATTTTTTCATTTTGTAATAATTACAGCCCTTCTAGGCTTCATTATTTCATGAAGAATAATCATCATTTTTTTAGACCAATCTTATGTGTTAAAATTCAATGTCTATTTGCCCGAGGGTGGCTGTATTATGTTTTTAAGGCGAAAGCATTTAATGTTCATGTTTCATGGTCGTGCGAGGTCTAAATCGAGTGCTCTAAAAAAAGCCGGCAGATCCCACGCATTGTGGGAATCGATGTAATGCGAAGCAGCCAGCAAAGAGCAGCATACATCGTCTTGTATATCACTAAGGAAAATGCGTGTCATGGTTTTCATGTTAACTCCTATTATTTATGTTCGTCACACAGTAACGTCGCGCAATACCAACTTCGGGGTAGATCAAGCTAGCGAAACGGCCGCCAGCGCACCATGAGCGTGGCACGTAAGTCATGCTGTACATGACATGTGTGTCATGACTTTCATGTTAACTCTTGTTATTTATATTCGTGACACAGTCACGTCGCAAGATACCAATTTTGGTGTATATCAAGCTAGCGAAAAGGCCGCCAGCGCACCATGAGCGTGACACGTAAGTCATGCTGTATATGACACGCGTGTCATGATTTTTACGTTAACTCGTGTTATTAATGTTCGTCACACAGTCATGTCGCAAGATACCAATTTTGGTGTATATGAAGCTAGCGAAACGGCCACCAGCGCCCCATGAGCGCGGCACGTAAGTCATGCTGTACATGACATGCGTGTCATGATTTTCATGTTAACTCGTCTTTTATGCTCGTCACACAGTCACGTCGTGTAATACTAATTCCGGTGTAGATCAAGCTAGCGAAACGGCCGCCAGAGCCCCATGAGCGTGGCACGTAAGTGATGCTTTACATGACATGCGTATCATGATTTTCATGTTAACTTGTGTTATTTATGTTCGTTACACAGTCACGTCGCAAGATACCAATTTTGGTGTACATAAAGCTAGCGAAACGGCCACCAGCGCACCGTGAGTGTGGCACGTAAGTCATGCTGTACATGACATGCGTGTCATGATTTTCATGTTAACTCTTGTCTTATTTATGTTCGTCACACAGTCACGTCACGCAATACCAATTTCGGGGTAGATCAAACTAGCGAAACGGCCTCCAGTGCACCATGAGCGTGGCACGTAAGTCATGCTCTACATGACATGCGTGCCATGATTTTCATGTTAACTCGTGTCATTTATGTTCATCACACAGTCACGTCGCAAGATACCAATTTTGGTGCTTATCTAGTTAGCGAAACGGCCACCAGCGCCTTATGAGCGTGGCATGCAAGTCATGCTATACATGACATGCGTGTCATGAGTTTCATGTTAACTCGTGTTATTTGTGTTCGTCACACAGTCACGTCGCACAATACCAATTTCGGGATAGATCAAGCTAGCGAAACGGCCGCCAGCGCCCCATGAGCGTGGCACGTAAGTCATGCTGCACATGACATGCGTGTCATGATTTTCATGTTAACTCGTGTTTTAGGGGCCAAGCTCCTTAAGGCGGCACCCGTTCGTCCCTCGTAGTTGTCGTAGTCGCAGTGCGTAACCAGTCGTAACGCTAGTACCAGATCTTGACCTCCAAGGTGGTGCCGGTGGGAGATTTTTCCTGTGCGTTGTTGAACAATAAAAAATTAGCAGCGTGTGCGTTAACTAAAAGCCGAATTCTTCTGTCTCTCATTCTCCATTAGCAGCCATTGGCATGTTCCAGTAGGAAACGTTAGTAGAAGTAGAAGTGTAAGTGTTAGCTAAAAGCCGACTTCTTCTGTCTCTCATTCCCATTAGCAGCCATTGTTTACCTCCAAGGTAGTGCCTGGTGAGATTTCTCCTGTGCGTGATTAAACAATAAAAATTTTGTTCAAAACGCCGTTGGTTGATGAAATAAACTAACGAAAGACGCCAGATGTTTTCGAAAAGCAAAACGAAAGAACGCCAGATGTTTCTAAAGCAAAACGAAAAGACGCCAGCTGCTTAACGAAAGACGTCAGATGTTTTCTAAAGCAATGGTTTTCTAAACAATGAAAATTCACAGCGTACATGTAAAATTAAAGTGAGCTGCAAGTCGTCACAACTCATCGAACTTTTAGTATAAACGCGCCCGATGGGCAGAATTCACGAAAGATTCACGGTTTACCGATGAACCTCCGCAGCTTCGCCCACTCATCATCATTCACTCCGTGGATATGCTGTGATTTTTTTATGTTCGTCACACAGTCACGTCGCGCAATACCAATTTTGGGGTAGATCAAACTAGCGAAACGGCCGCCAGCGCCCCATGAGCGTGGCACGTAAGTCATGCTTTACATGACATGCGTGTCATGATTTTCATGTTAACTCGAGTTTTTATGTTCTTCACACAGTCATGTCGCGCAATACCGATTCCGGGGTAGATCAAGCTAGCGAAATGGCCACCAGCGCACCATGAGCGTGGCACGTTAGTCATGCTGTACATGACATGCGTGTCATGATTTCATGTTAACTCGTGTTTTTTACGTTTGTCACACAGTCACGTCGCATAATACCAATTTCGGGGTAGATCAAGCTAGCGATACGGCCGCCAGCGCCCCATGAGCGTGGCACGTACGTCATGCTGTACATGACATGCGTGTCATGATTTTCATGTTAACTCGTGTTATTTATGTTCGTCACACAGTCATGTCGCAAGATACCAATTTTGGTGTATATCAAGCTAGCGAAACGGCCGCCAGCGCACCATGAGCGTGGCATGTAAATCATGCTGTACATGTCATGCGTGTCATGATTTTCATGGTATGACTTGTCATTTATGTTCGTCATACAGTCATGTTACGCCATATCAATTTTGTTCTGGTCAATCAATTTTGGTGTACATTCGATTAACCAAGCGACCAGGAGAGCACAAAGTCGTAGGCGGCTAGATAGATAGATAGATAGATAGATAGATAGATAGATAGATAGATAGATAGATAGATAGATAGATAGATAGATAGATAGATAGATAGATAGATAGATAGATAGATAGATAGATAGATAGATAGATAGATAGATAGATACGCTCAAAGTCGCAGAAGTTCGCTAAGAAATGCTTCGCATTTAAAACGATGTGAGCGCGCGAGCTACGTATGTCTGTAATCATCACTATAACAGTTCACAAATATCAGCATAATGCATGTTGTTCTCGATGAGAATTTCTTCGCAAGCCTAGTAGAAAATACCACCATGTTATAATTAGAGAAAACATCCAGCGCTATAGTTGGCTCGACATAATAACCAATTTGCATTCAAGCTTAAACAGCACGTCAGCAGCGCGCTCATCATGAACTTAAGCACATAAGCAGAGTTCAACAGCGGACCAACGGAAAGTTCAGGTTGTCTTTCACCTTCACATTCTTAGAAAATGCTAGGCATCACACGAATTTTAGATGCTTGTGTTTTTTTCCACCAAAGGATATCTCGCGGTTTTATTGCCCAACTGGAAGATCGCATGCGAGCTATCGCTCAGTCCACTCAAAGATCATGAATGATTGTATTGGTAATAATTCAACATTTGGGCCTAAGAAAGTCACACCCCCAAGAAATAACGCGCAGCTTCTGAGAACAAGTACATCAATCGAAACACGCTGGCTTCTCATGCGTACACAAGAGGCTGTATCACTGCTGGAGGCTTTCAACATCTGTAGTTCAAAAGTGCTTAAAGGTTAAGCCAAACAATTCAGCGGTCATACCACATGCGCATGGGTTTTCCCATCCCCTTAAGAAGGTTACCAAGGAATTTGACGTAAATGCTGCATTTTCTGCTGGAAACAACAGACCTGTTTTACAGTTCATAAAAGAACAGGAAGGTCAGGAAGGCAGTTGTTCTCAGTGAATGATGGAACGACTATGTCTGCCCATAGTCGTTCCTCTGGTTGTTAGGCATTTTTTTATTAAAGGCAAACGTAATCTCAAGGCACGTGGAGGAAAACGCAGGCAAAATCGTCCAGGCATTCCACGTAAAATAAATTTAGTATTCTTGCATGTTAGTTCCATGTATCAGCCTAATACATTGCGAAGTGTCCCTTCCAAACCTCCCTGCGAAATTGTGTACGTCCCTGCATGCATAATCTTCCTTCGTGAAACCTTTGAGTGTATGTCTCTAATTTCACTCAGTATTACCAATAATGTTGCCATAATTATTCACAATACTGAGCAACTTTAGAGACGTACACTCAAACGTGCCGGTGTTTGTCTTGCGTATGACGCACAGCATCTCATAAACGTCGTCCATACCGCCTCTGGCCGCCGTTGATCAGATAATATGCGCCATGCGCAAGAAAAACGCTGGCACGTTTGAGTGTACGTCTCTAAATTCGCTAAGTATTATCAATGATGATGGATATTATCTCATGAACGGCGTCCAGAGGCGGTCTAGGATCCCCGGCACTTCTGACTGTATGTCTAATTTCGCTCAGTATTATCAATAATTATCCGTTGAGTGAATGTCTCTAATTCATTCAGCATTATCAATCATTGTGGTACAATAGTGATAATACTGAACGAATTTAGAGACATACACTACAACATACCGCTGTTTCTCTTACGCATGACGCATATTATCTCATCAACGGCGGCCAGAGGTGGCCCAAAAATGACATCTACCACTACGTACGAAACCCCGTTGTTTCTAAGGCAAAAATAACGTAACGTTCGTGTCTTTAAGCCACAACCGTCCACCTCTATCGGCCATGTGGGCGCAATCATACGTCTTTATGTTTACTTGCACGCCATGTTCATTTATTCGATGCGAGAACGCTGGAGTAGACAATTTAATTGGTTAGCCGAAAATAGTTATTCTACGCGTCCTTTCCTTTTGCGGACGCGATCCGCCAGAACATATATTTGGATACAAAATTAGAAGTCAGCTATAATTCCTCCTCAAAGGTGGATGCACACACTGCGTGCACCAAGATGTGCGCACTCTAGAATGGCGTCATGAGCTGGACGGCTGGTCGTCCAACCTTCGAAGAACTTTGCCATGTGCATGAGCGGAACTGTTTCTTTAGTCGCGGAGGCAATGGGCTGACGCGCTTCGGTCGCCTGAGCAGGGCCTCTCCAGACTTCTTAAGTTGTATCCGACTTTAGCTACATAAATCTTTGCAGTAACAAATCAATTACAAAAAAACCTGTCCTTGTCTTCAAGGCACGGGTGAGGCATCCACCGAGGAGTGAAGCATAATAAGCGATTGAGTAAACGATGCGAAAGGGCCCCGAAACACTATCGTGTTCCATAGTTCAATGCCAAGATTAAGCATCTTGCAATTTTTCTTTGCCGCCAGTGTGAGACTCTTGATATTCTTTATGCGGATATCAGATGAACGTCCGGAAATGAAATTCTTCAAACGAAAGGGAGCGAGAATTGGGTTGCTATGAGCGTGAGTGAATATGATATTTTGCTAGGCCATGTTCGATATACAGGTTGTCCGAACTATGACGCAGCACAGTTTAAAAAAAGAGGAACGGTGTTACACAAAGCAAACCTAGTTCATGTTGTTCGTTGTAAACTGGAGAAGCCACCACCATTTTCATCATTAATGACGTTCAGTTAAATAGTAATAACTATATTTGTAACTAGACAAATACTCGTCCAATTATCAAATTGTCAATGAGACATATGTAGGCATGTTCAAGCAACATCTAACTGCATGATTTTGAACAACGTACAAATTGCGCGCAAGTTTTTTTTCCGGTTGATAAAGGAGGCCCACGAAATCTGAAAAATGACACGTGACTAGACCGCTGCACGCATCAGGACTCTCTGCCCTCATACAGGTTCACTGTGAGGTAGCCAGTATAATGGAAAAAATGCAGAACGAAAAAAATACGGATTGCCCTATTTGCCATTCCCGGGCCGAAGAAACGCGCCGTTTTGATCTTACAGAGTCACACCGTAATCAGAAAGGCGCTCTTGCCGCGTTATCAATGACAACAGTCTGTCGTGAGCTCTGGATAATGATATTGCCGTTACAACCGAGTGGAATAAAACCCTGTAAGATTGCCACGCATGTTGGCGCCCGACCTGTACCGTTGCCAAAGGGCGAAACGCTGTCTCTGGCAAAGGACAACGGGCAAATCGGTTGCCTGCTGTAAGCTCATTTAAGGGCGCTGCTTTCTTTTGCGATCGAGAGCGCAGTCACGTGTTGTTCATATTTCGTGGGCTTTCTTTCACAGCCAGAAAACATGAGCACGCAATTACTACGTTGTTGGAAATTGCGCAGTTAGATGTCATTTGAACATGGCTACACATGCTTCATTCATATTTTAATAATTACGTGAGTACTTGTCGAGTTATCACACTGCAAATTATTGCAATTTATTTATACCTAATTTACAAAAAATTTAAGATGGCTTCTTCAGTCTACTGGGAACAATATGCTAGGTTTGCTTCGCGTAACGTCGTTCCCCTTTTTTAAAATCATGCAGCGTGATAGTTTGGACACCCTGTATATGTGAATCACGAGTGGATCGCATCACTGGAGATTGGCAAATGTAGAGCACTACATCACGACTCTGACAGATGGCAGCTATACTCACGGACAGCTTTTCTTGGCATTGAAGCAAATGCTACAAAGCCGAATCTCGCGTATCTTGCCGTCAGTGAATGTAGTTCCACAATTCCGTCTTTATATACTGCATGAGATATAAGCACTACTCCTTTATTTCCCACGTGGAGCTCTTTGAGCAGGACGCACAACACAGCCGTGATATATTTGTATTTATTTCACTTGATACATTGTCAGTTTGCTTCTTCGCCCGCAGGAGAAAGTCCCGGCTTCACGCCTACCACAAACGCTAAGCAGCGCCTACATTGGTATGCAACGTTCATTGCACGCAGCCATCACTTTCCAAACGGTACGAGACGCGCGCTAAACCGAATTCCTCACCAAGGAGTGCATGTGAAGAAGCTCCTCGCCGGTAGCTCTTCCTTTGTTGCCATGAAATGTCCGCGAGTATAGCGCTGTAATCACAACAAGAACCAATGCTCTTTTGAACACTAAAGCGTTTTATGCCGGGGTCCACCAAGACTTCACTGACGTATTTCCGTCACGCATATGACGTAGTAAAATGTACACTAACACATGGCAAAGGAAAATCTAGAAGAAAAAGTTCCTTCACTGAGAATCGAACCCATTACGCGTCGCTCCAGAGGGCGTAGCGCGAAACGACTCGGCCACAAAGGCTGCGTTCTTCAGCATACTAACGGTGAGCTATTTATATAGATCATTTAGCGCTGGCGGTACGCAAAGCTTGAAGGGATCTGTTTTCGTTATTACCAGCGAGATGGAGCGAAGAGCGCGCTTTAGAGGGCGTCGTCCCGCTCGTTTCGATGCGTGCGCGCCCGCACCTGTACTTAGCCCTGCAGGGCGTGGTCGCCTGTGGGCGCTCGCTTGTCTCGTGATAGGGGCAGCCTGTACTTCTTGAGCTTTCACTGCAAAGTGGAAGTCACAGGGCGCACGAATGTCACTTGCCTCGCTGCAGTGGCCGCATTTGCAAAAGGAGCGTGCTGTTCAAATGCAATGAAGTAACAACTGTGACAGTTCTTAGTTCGCACTCGTCCTGTGTGTGTTCTCTTCGTGCGTCCTTTGTGCTTAAGTAGCACGCTGCAAGCTGCTTGTCGTTATCTGCGTGACATTCCAATGTGTTGCTCTCGCATTCGTTGCTTCGCCATTGCTCCAAGACAACACAAAATAAACGCTCAGCTACCTCTCTGAAGACATGTTTCACTTTCGTGTTATTCCGATTCCTACGACGGAGGGATCAGCCATGTCTTTTTCTGATATATCGACAATTATCCCGGTTGGTTGTTTTCATCTCTACGAGCCAACCTATAAAATCAAAAACGAAATATTGGTTATATAAGCATGTTTTACTAATTTTAGAGAACCACGGCTACAGCTTACACGTGACAGGAATGAATCTGGCTATATCAATGAATAGTTTGCAACAAAATGTAAGCCTATTTGAGCGCCTGTGCACATACTTAGGCTACATAAACGAACACCGCTCACACTCACTGCAGATATATGCGTTTTACCTAGGGCTAGCTCGACTCCGACTCCCATAAGGCATATCCAGCCGGCCTCGCTCACACTCAATATCTAAAATAACCTGCCCAATCGGTTTCACGCGCACTCGAACTCAACAAAGGAATACTTAAATTAAATAACAAATATTCACAATCGCCAATTTCCGTTCAGCCAGGCCCATGCTGCATAGCATATGCTACTAAACCTAGATAACTGATACTCCTAATCGCGAAATTTTGCTCAGCCGGATTCACACAGACTCACCGCTTATTCCAACCTGCGGGCGTAGTTTCCAACCTGTGGGCGCTGTAGATATTTGTAGGTGTTTGGGCACTCCCCTGTTTTTTTCTTCCCTTACCACAGCTAGTCCTCGTGATCTGTTCTCTTCCGATAATGAAGAATATATGCCACGAACATAAATGTTGATGCGGCTTGCTACGTCAACCGCGATCGTACTGCAGGTCTTTATTATCTGAATGGCGCACTATGGTAATATGAGTAGTGCATGGCTTGAATCGAGCAGCCCATTTCGAAGCGAAATAAACACCCAAAAACGACTATCTTAAAAACTATCGTGCGTCACAGCTCGACACTGGAAGCGCACTGCTCAAACATAAAGCAGGACGCACAAAACGAACGAACAGTTACACGCAGGACGAGCGCGAACTGTCACAGTTGTTACTTATTTCTGTTTGAACAGCGCGCTCCTTTCGCAAACGCGGCCGCTGTAGCGAGCGAAGTGATCTTCGTACGCTCTGTGACTTCAGCGCGGACATCGCGGGGAAAGCACAAGACATACAACCCCCTGCTCTGCACCCCCCCACCGCCATCCGCCCCCTTCTTTCCTCGAGATAAGCGCACGAAGGCGACCACGCCCTGTAGGGCGAAGAGCAACGGCGTTCGCAGGAACGGGGCGACGATCTTTAAAGCGCGCCACGCGTGCACATCGCGTCATCTATGTGGTATCTAAGAAAGCATGCTGATGTAAGTGGTGTATATAAATAGTTCGCCGTTAGCAGCCGGAAAGACGGTGCTTTTGGTGGCCTAACCGGCTAACGCCGCGCGCTGGAAAGCGGGAGGTCGCCCGTTCGATTCCGCGCGTCGGAAAATTTTTTCTGAATTATTTTTCTTTGTGGCTTTGATATATATATATATATATATATATACATATATATATATATATACATATATATATATATATATATATATATATATATATATATATATATATACGGTGCATGACGGCGGCGACGGCAAAAATTAGCCCAGACGGTCCATACAATTGCTATCGCAATAAAACGTTGAAATATCGTTTGTGTACATTTAACGATAGCGGAACAAGACATTAAATCAGTACTGCTAGCGAGCAAGTTCTCACGAAGGCAGTGGAACATACGGCTGGTGTTGTTATTGATGTATACGTGAAACATCCTCATTCTATTAAGGGTTTCCAGAAAGAAGACCTCAAATTTAGGTGAGGTAGACTACGGCAGCTAATACAACATTACCAGCACTGAAGGCGTTCCAATGGTCGCTAGAAAATAACCGGCAACGCAGGCATACTCTAGTAATTGTTTTGATATAAGCCTTTTTTTATGTTCCAACAACTTCATGTTAGGAAAACACTGAGAGATTTTAGTGTCTGTGCTATTAGAGGTTTCATGTTGACACATGAATAAAGTTGTAGCGTATGGCTGCGCACAGCGGGTGAAAAGACGTCAGCATATAAGACATACAGAAGCGCTGAAGGGATTTTTCGTGTCGTCCTTTCACCCGGTGTGCACTGCCATATGCTATAGTGGTCCACCAACCTGGCACCTGTACATTTGAAGCACGGATAAACAAACTGGACAATTGCTGATTAAAATTTAGACATGACAATGTATGTACGTACTGAATATGTTTCCAACCACGAGACAGTTAACTGCCGCGAGATCGGGCGATACGTGACAGCGCCATCGCCGTGTTATGCCCCTGACACACGGGCAAAAGTAAAGTGCTTTGAAGTAAACCACTTTTGTCGCCCAAAGGGACCATTTTCAGAAAGGAGTTGCGCCGATGACACACGGCACCGGACTAGTGCTTCAGGTGGTTCCTCAGAAGAACGCTGAAAATAAATGGCGCTTCTTCTGCGAGCGATGTATTTTTAAAAAAGCTACGTATGTAGATCACTTTTAGCGCTACCAGAACTCGAAAACGTTTGTTTTTAATGTTTGACGGCTTATAATATTGCTCACGTTCGTATATTTTTTTTCTTTTTTTTGCATTTTAGCAGCGACCTCGATTGGTTTTGCAACTATGAGTAGTCGGTGTTTTGGTACCCACGTTCTTGCCGTCCTTTCTCACGTTTGTGTCAGTGCCGGCGTGCCGCGTTTTATTCATAGCGTTATTCACACAACTGTGATCACGTGATGGATTAGCGGAGTAATTAGCGATAGCGATAAAGGAAGAGTTGCGGTAATCCTGACCATAGCCTCCTATATAGGAGGCTGTGTCCTGACCATAGCCTCCTATATAGGCTATGTCCTGACGCTTGTTGCTCTCGGATTTCTTGATGGTTAGATTAACGCAGCGCAGGCGAAAGTCAAACGACTACTCGCCAGAGTCTTTACAAAAGAGCGCAGAGACGCGCCTTCACATTACAAGAAGAACAAATGCATACAACAGAGGCGACCGAAGCCAGCGCACACCCGACGCGCTTCTCGCTAAGCGTTCTTGTGGGACGTGGACCGCGTATGGCAAGCACGCCGATGAGCGTCCCTTGCAGCGCACTCGCAGGTAGCGTGGAGTCGCGTGTTCCTCGATAAGCGAGTTGACCTTGCAGATCGGGTTTTGCGGGCACAGTGATGACAACACACATTGAAGACACCAACGTGGCGGCGCCAGTGACGTGATGCGGGCGTGCGAGAATATAATTACTGTAAACACAAGGAACACAAGCGTGACGCGCGCGACGACACACAACGTGTGGGTTTGACAACCGGCGACAGCCCGCACTGTGCCACTGTCAACACCAACGTGGTGGCGCCAGTGACGTGATGCGGGCGTGCGAGAGTATAGCTACTGTAAACATTTACTGTTTAACAAATCGCTTCACTACTGGAAATGAACACATTTTCTCTAGGGGAAGAAATCACGGGGCAGCCTAGCGTTGTGACACGCTTTCTTCTATTGATCAGCTCTGCACACTGTGTGCGAGAGTACTCCCTTACTGCCCGAAAAGTAGATGCGGGATCTGCTTTTCGGAAAAGAACCTTTGCCAGAAAGGAGTTACTCCTTTGTCGTGTGTCACTGCGCCTGAACGCCTTTCCGGAAGATGTCTCCTAGTCTAAAGGACTTTAGAGTGCCCGTGTGTCAGGGGTATTAGTGAGGATAGGCGGTCTGCGCCTATACAAGTGTATAAAACGGCACTTCGCTGTGAGCGGTTTTATTCAATTCTTGGCGAATAAAACTTGAACTGGCATAGCGCATTACGGGGAAGAAGAAACGGCCGAGCAGGCCGACACAAGAGGACAGAGCGCTAACTTCCAACTGAGCTTTATTGTGAAAATGCATCAAATATGTAGATTTGCGCAAGCATACAAAAAACACCCTTAGTGACCACCGTTTATCCTGCCGACGTGCTAAGTGCCCGGCCCATATCCATTTCTTCTTCTTGACTTCAACTATGATGTCCTTAACCCCCGTTTGTTCCCTGACCCACTCTGCTCTCTTCCTGTCTCTTAAGGTTACACCTATCATTTTCCTTTCCATCGCTCGCTGCGTCGTCCTCAATTTAAGTTGAACCCTCTTTGTAAGTCTCCAGGTTTCTGCTCCGTAGGTAAGTACCGGTAAGATGCAGCTGTTATATACCTTCCTCTAGAGCGATAGTGGTAGATTACCATTCATGATTTGATAATGCTTGCCGAATGAGCCCCAACCCATCCTTATTCTTCTAGTTATTTCACTCTCATGGTTCGGCTCCGTGGTTACTACTGACTGGATTCCAAGAGATGGCAAACGCGTGAGGGGGAGACAGAAAATTAGGTGGGTAGAAGAGATTAAGAAGTTTGCAGGTATTACGTGGCAGCAGAAAGCACAGGACCGGGTTGATTGGCGGAACATGGGAGAGGCCTTTGCCCTGCAGTGGGCGTACACAGGCTGATGATGATGATGATGATGACAAAAAACACCGTAACGCAACGCCAAGATTAGGCACACCATCGAACCGTCACACGCCACAGATTCATAGACGGTTTCCTTGATTAAGGAAGGCCACTTCATGTTCAGATAAAGCCTACGAAGGGGCGCTGATACATCTGATGCCAGCTCTTGCTATACAATGCGCTTCAATAATCTCTCGAGTGATTTGTGACGGGTGCTTTCTTACTACTTCACATTGATCAAACATAGGGGAGCATCCACAATCGCGGCAGTGAATTCCAATGTGGCCCTGAATTGCTTTGTGAACATTATAATGGCGCTCTTTTAGCCTTTCATTAAGGCCGCGCCCCGTTTGGCAGATAAACCTCTTACCACATGAGAGTGGTATCGAGTTAACAACCCCCACTTCACACGGCACAAACCGAGTTTTGTGCTTGGCGTTGCGTTAGGGTGTTTTTTGTATGCTTGCGCAAGTCTACATATTTGATACATTTTCACAATATAGCTCAGTTGGAAGTTAGCGCTCTGTCCTCTTGTGTCGGTCTGCTCGGCCGTTTCTTCTTCCCCGTAATGCGCTATACCAGTTCAAGTACGACGAACCAACTCGCCCAGTCTTCAACACTTGTGGCGAATAAAACTCGTGGACAGGAGCCTAATCATGACATATGCGCCCTCAATTGCCAAATTGATGCACAATGCCGGCCTAACAATCCTATTAGACGTGAGAGAAGCGCAACCTGCCATTCAACTGGGTGCTTATCTTCGATGCTTTTCATTGCTTTATTTTTACATGTTTAGGTCGTGTTCTGCCTACACCACAATATAAACAATTCCGCGCGACTGAGCCAATTAAATATTTTATTCTCGCTCTAGCAGTTACAAAAAAGAGAGCCTGTATTTCTGCGTAAATGGATGAAACACAACCATGTGCATTCTGCGTTTCTGTCTGCATGAATACGCGTACCGGCATAGAAATGCATGGTTAAAGGTATTTTGAATGCGAAGCATTTCTTAGCGAACTTCTGCGACCTTGAGCGTATCTATATATCTACTAGCCACCTACGACTTTGTGCTCTCCTGGCCGTTTCGTTAATGGGACGTATACCAAAATTCGTATGACATAACATGACCGTATTACGAACATAAATGACAGGTCATAACATGAAAATCATGATATGCATGCCATGAACAGCATGATTTACATTCCACGACCTTGGGGCTCTTGCCTCCGTTCAGTTAATTTCATATATACCAGAATTGGTATGGTGCGACAAGAGTTCATGACGAGCATAATGCCAGGTCCTAACATGCCAATCGTGACACGCATGTCATGTGCCGCATGACTTACATGACATGTTCTCTGGGCGCTCGCGGCGGTTTAAAAGAATAAATATATACGAAAACTGGTATGACAAGACATTTCTGTATGAGGAATATAACTGACACGTGGTAACATGAAAATTATGACATGCATGTCATGTACGACTTGATTTACATGTCACGCTCATGCCGCACTCGCGGCCGTTTCGCTACATTGCTAAACACCAAAATTGGTATTGTGCGATGTTACTGCATGAAGAACCAACATTTAACATGAAAACCTTGACATGCATGTCATGTATGTCATGATTTACATGCAACGCTCATGGTTCATTCGCGGCCGTTTCGCTGGATGGATATACAACAATATTGGTATTGCGTAACGCGAATGTAAGACGAAGGTAAACGAGAGGTGGTAACATGAAAATCATGACATGCAAGTCATGTACGATATGGTTTGCTCATGATGCATTCGCGGCCCTTTCGCTAATTTGATATACGCCAACATTCGTATTGCGTGACGCGACTGTATGACGGACGTAAATAAAAGGTAGCAACATAAAAATCATGATATGCAAGTCATGAACGACATGAACTGCTCATGGTGCTCTCGCGGCCGTTTCGCGAAATTGACATGCACCAAAATTGGTATTGCGCGATGTGACTGAAAGAAAAACATGAACAGCAGGTGGTAACAAGAAAACCATGACATGCATGTCATGTATGTCATGATTTACATGCCACGCTCATGGTGCATTCCTGGCCGTTTCGCTGGCTTGTTATACACAAAAATTGGTATTGCGCGACCTGACTGTATGACAAACATAAATGACAGGTGGTAACTTGAAAATCATGATATGCATATCATTTACGGCATGATTTACATGCTACATCCATTGTCCGATCGCGGCCGTTTCGCTAGCTTGATATACACCAACATTTGTATTGCGTGACGCGACTGTATGAGGAATGTAAGTGACAGGTGTTAACATGAAAACCATGATATGCATGTCATGTGTGGCACAATTTACATGCCATACTCATGGTGCAATCGCGGCCATTTCGCTCGTTTGATATGCACCAAAATTGGTGTTGGGCAATGTTACTGTATGACGAACATAAATGACATGTGACATGCATCATGTGATGCATGTCATGTACGGTATGATTTACATGACACTGTCATGGTGCGCTTCCGGCCGTTTCGTTAACTGGATATGTACCAAACTGGTATGGCATGACACGAGTGCGTGATGAACACAAACGACAGGTCACGCATTGTACATACCAGAATATACGTTTGATTAGCATGGCATATGCCAGACTGTGGATGCATGCGCGCATGGCAGACATGCGGTATATGGTGAACTAGACGCCATGGCATGAATGATTTCATTTGGCTCAAAGTCAAACAAGGCGATGTATGCAGCTCTTTGCTGGCTGCATCGCGTTACATCGATTCCCACAGTGCGTGGGATCTGCCGGACTTTTATTGCGATAGCAATTATATGGACAGTCTCGGCTGGAAAATGTCCGTCCCCGTCGCCGCCATTCACCGTACATGTATAAGTATGTATATATATATAGAAAAGCCATAAAGAAAAATAATTCAGAAAATCTTTCCGACGCGCGGAATCGAACGGGCGACCTCTCGAATTGCAGCCCGCCGCATTAGACGTTAGGCCACGACAGCACCGTCTTTCAGCCTGCTTACGGCGCGCTATTTATATACACCACGTAATTCAGCATGCTTTCTTAGTGGCTACATAGATGGCGCGACGTGCGCGCGCCGCTCCTGCGACCGCCGTTGCTCTTCGCTCTACAGGGCGTGGTCGCTTTCGTGCGCTTATCTCGAGGAAAGAAGGGGTGGCCGGTGGGGTGCTTCGCTTCGCTCGCTGCAGCGGTCGGGTTTGCGAAAGGAGCGCGCTGTTCAAACAGAAATAAGTAACAACTGTGACAATTAGTTCGCGCTCGTCTTGTGTGTACCTGTTCGTTCGTTTCGTGCGTCCTGCTTTATGTTTGAGCAGCGCGCTTCAAAGTGTCGAGCTGTGACGCATTAGTTCGCGCTCGTCCTGTGTGCGTTCTTTTCGTGCCTCCTTTGGGCTCGAGCGACGCGCTGGCAAGTTCTAGCTGCTTTCCATTCTTCGCGTTACATTACAATTTATTGCTATCGCATTCATTGCTTCGCCGTTGCGGCGAAACTCTGACTTTTTTTTTACTGTTGACCAGCCTTTGAAGAAGCTAGTTGATGATTTGCAGTATCACAAGAACTTCGCAATCACAAACACTTCACGAGATGGTGTGGCAAAAATTTTGCATTCACACCTCGACATTTAGCACTTATTCCTATTGAAAAATCTCATATGACACGTATGACACACATTCAATATTCTTGTATGATCACACGAGAACACATATGAACCATATGTGTGCATACGAGATTATTGGATACGAGGCATATGTGTCATATGGGAATTTTCTTTCGTTTAGGACGACGCTAAAGGAACTATGTGATGTGCGTGAACGTCAAAGTGACACCCACACTGAAATGATTTTGGCGAATGGATGGCACCATGATTACACCTAGCGCCATAGCGACACGTGCATGCACTCACGTATTAGAATGCATAGAAACCTCGGAATGCAATATGCTTGTGTATATCATGTAGGTATACGTGCAAACATTTGATACTCTGCTAAGACAACGGAATTAGCCGCCCTCTGAGGACGTGCATGACGTTCGCACACATGCGAGCACGGTGTGGCTAGCAGACGACGGAAGGAGCCATCCACACTGTGGGGTTTCATCCGCTAGGTGTGGACTCTGATCTCGGGGCCAAAAGTATTAAATTGTACTGCATGGTTATTTCACGCGACAATTTTTCCGCTTGGTAGGTTCTGACACGGGGCTTCTGAAATTGGCAAGCAGGAAATTCACATACATAGGTTTTTATATGTAATCAGATACATTCTTATAATTTATTCTCAGTGTCCGCCCTTGCAGAATCTAGACTTTTTGCGCTTTCAAAAATGATGCCTTAATGTCGCCTTTGGCGATGAGCTCAGAAGAGAGGCCTATGATTTTGCTTCCTGCAAGACATATATCCATCGGTTAAAATCAAGTGTTGTTAATGCTTCAAACAAGAAAAAAAAACATAATGCCTAATGATTCATACATGGCAACGTCTGCATATTGCCACATTTCGTTTCTGTTTATATGGTATTTATCAGCGCGGCCATCCAAACGACAGACTACAAAGTGAGGTTGCCCTTTGAAATAAGAGCAAGAAACAATCGTCAGAAGTTGCTTATAACGAGCTTCGTGAACAAAAATCAGAATTCGACGTTCGACATAGCTATCTCTGTGTACAAGGAATAATTATGGAAACAATTCCTGTAATTTCTTATATACTCCTACTTATTTATTTCACTGTATCCAGCGTAGAAGACGACAGTTTGGCACAGGTCGCAGAGGTATTGTTCCAGACTTTTTAATAGTTATTATTCTACTGATGTTACCGCCGCGAAGCTGTAAGATTATTAAAAAATGCAGACGTACAAAAAATTGTGCATTGTTATGCATCGAATCCTTCTTTTAAACAGAACATGCGCTCCAGTAGTGACGCTTCATACGCGAATGTAGGGACTACCAACGCTAAGATAAGAACCAACAGGAATGTGGGACGAAAAGGAACCACTAGCATCGCCGCAGGCCGTAGAGCTAGCCTCAGGCCAGAAGTACTGCCTCCAGTTATCGGTGGTGGCAGTTTTAGTATCGCCGCGACCGATCCTTCTGCAAAGAGACATGCAATGGCACTGAAGCCATATTTTACACAAACACAAGCAGCCGCTAATCATCCGCGTGTTATCGACTGAAGACGCTTAAAACTAACTGGACATATTTGAAAGGGCCGTTAACATCCGAAACAGAAGTAATATTATTAATATTATATTGGCTGGTTATGTACATCTGAAAACCATGATACGACAACGAGGCATGGCGTAGAGCAGGCTCAGGATTATTTCAACCACCTGGAATTCTTTAACGTGCACTGTTACTGTCTCCATGAATATGCAACCGCCTGTGCCGTCACGTGTTTTTAGGGTCAGCAGCCGAGCACAGAAAGCAGTGCGTCACCGCGGTTGTGTAGTGAAGGCCGAGGTATAGTGCGGCGTAATGCGGCCGCGCCACGCCTGGCGTGGTTAAGCTAGGCCAGGAAAAGTGGACAACTTATAGCCTGGCGTCATGGCGCCCCTGGCGCGCCCTCTGCATTCCGCGTACTTGGCGCACCGGCATGGAGATAGAACACGTCCGCCATCACGCGCTCCACGGGACCGCCGTTACACCACACTGCAACACGATGGTCAGCAAATTACGAGCGTGTGACTGCCGTTCGGAAAGGGCAGTTGCGGTTTACTCGACATTCATGAATTAGGACATCATTGTGCACCGGCTCAAAGTCATTAAAAATCACATTTGCGTGTACGCCAGCAATCGGATGGATTACTCCGACACGAATATAAAAGGGAGCGCTTGGGAAGCCCTCGCAATCCGCTCTCCTATGTACACAAACAGCTTTCGTTTCCGACGCAGCCTATGCAGTCATGTTTTAACAAAGCGTGCGACATAGAAAAACATTTATAAAATGCTTTGAAGCCACTTGCTCATGAGAACTAACGAACGTCATTGATTGCGTTTATTTTTTTCTGGTCTTTTGCATCAATAGCATCAATAGCGTCTACGGGATGACCAGCCACCGTCATGTTCAGACATCTTGGCGAGGTTACGGCAATGAAGGTTCTGCACTGATGTAAACGCGCGCATTTAAGCCGAAAGCCCTTCTGCTCTTGAAGGTGGACGTGGCGTTAGAATAACTGAATGGTATAACCTTAACCCTTTCAGCCCTAGATTTTTTATTTTGGTCGTAGACTTTTTTGTGCGTGTTTTCCTATAAGTGAGGACCTCAGAAGACCACAAACGAAAAATTGAACCAGTGGTGCAATTATTTATGCCTTGATAAACGTGGAGTCAAATTAGGTCATCACGGCTCTGTAGCTGTGAAATGAGAAAAATGGCTTCTTTATTACTGCAATGCACTACAGTACTCAAGATGTGAACCAACGACATATTTGTCAGTGCGATACTCCTTGAAACAGCTTCGGTACGCCGTCCCGAAAATGGCGCTTGCGCGCCTCAGCTGACCCGCCTCGGCGTCACCCATGACTTCGGTCAAGCTTCTTCGTCTTCTTTGTGGCTCCCAGCTCCGCAAAGATACCTCAGTTTTGGTGTCAGTCGCAGTGGGTATCATTGAAGAAGTATTCCCCCAAGAATGAGTAGTTTTGATTTCATTTCTGAGGCGCTAGGAGAAATGTATGGTGGTGTCAATTGATACCGCCAGGGCCAAAAGGGTTAATTTCCTATACGTCATGGAAAGTTACGAATGCTCTCTGCTAAAATGTTGAACGTACACTGCTATTTGCTTGCACGGGCCACGTAGTGAATCAAAGTAAACAACTGGCGCATCCTGCAGGTACCCAAAGACACCAGTGCGAGGCAAGTGGCATAATAGATAGATGTATGTATGTATGTATGTATGTATGTATGTATGTATGTATGTATGTATGTATGTATGTATGTATGTATGTATGTATGTATGTATGTATGTATGTATGTATGTATCTTTGTATGTATGTATTTATGTTGTATGTATGTATGTATGTATGTATGTATTGCGAAGCCTACTTAGGCACCCATAGCTGGTAGAACATTCACAGAGTATTTAACTGTCGTTTCTCGTACTCGGTGACGCCGACATGGTGATCCATGTGAAGTCAGTAGGGTGCCAGCTCTCCATTAGTTCATACACGAGGAATATTATTTGTGATTTTTCTGCTTCCAGTTTACACCATGCAGTAGCATGATTTTCTTCCCTATCATCTCGCTTGCTTCTTGTGCTCAATTAACTGATTTCATTTCGTATAGGTGTTTTGTACAGCGCAAGTGGATATTGTTGCGGAGAAGTGCGCAATTTAGACGGGCGCAACGCTCAGTGCTAAGATCTTATACCTAATTTTTAATGAAACGTACGCTGAGGAGAGGATGGCGCCTGCAGTTCGGAATGCGAAGGAAAGAAAACTTCACACTCGCTTAACGAATCATAGCTCTTCATCAGAAGGATGGCGTCATTTCGGCATTAGCATTAGGGCGTTGGAGGGCGCAGAATCTTTTGGTGGTGAGTGATCCGGGAGGAAGGACACGAAGAATGTTTTAGGTGCCAGAAAAAGTGATAAAAGCGAGTAGGTATTGTAACCGGAGCTTTAGAGCGTGGTGACGACATCGCTATCTTTGGGATGGTGCGGTTATAAATGTGAAAATAATGCCATCACTTCACGAGTGCCTGAATGTACCCACGCATATAATGCTGAAGAAAGAGCTCGTCAGTCCAGTACCAATTTTAGCATCAACCAGTTCCAATGCCCACACCACTTGGACAATGCTCTGGCTGCTGCGTGCAGAGCACTCGTTCACACTGCCAAGAAAAAAAAAACCACTTCGTTTTGTGAAACAAAGAACTGCCTCCAGAATGCGCCTTACAAGTGGTTCCGAAAGGTCCGAAACAGCCCATGATGCAGCAGACGGTGCGACACATCATCATTCATAGAACAAGAAAAATCAGTATTCGTGCTTCGGATACGTCGTGCTAAGCATTTCTTTAGTTTAAGATAAAAGACGCACCTTTTGTTCAAATTACTGGCGTAAATAGCAACTTAGAACGGTTCAAGTTGAATGCAGATGAGAGATTAGCGCGTATATTTGTTTAGTAAACAAGCACGTATCACAAGGCCAGGTGTTGTGAAGAATTGGGAACACTAAAACTAATTTTTAGTTATTACTTTATTTACTGTATTTATGTCAAAATGTTCATACTTCCGAAATAGGAAGCCGGCCAGTGCTTCTAGCAAACCATTTTTCTTCAAACATTCTTGAAAAAGTACGTTCCCTCTTTGTTGTAGTTCTGTTTAACATCTTCACGGGAAATATCTTGCACAGTAATATGTATTTCTGCAAATTTTAGCACTTTTTAGGCAAAAAAGGGGACCATGAGGCGATGCGAAGCCGGAGCACTTGCACGATCGCGTTCCGTTGGCATTCGTTGGGCATGCTACCGACCTCGCGTCGTGGAACGCGAAGAGGGACGCTACGCGCGTCGTATCTTCCATCTAGCCTGGCCGTTAATTCTCACAGGGCGAGCGGGGAACGCGGCCTACAGGCGGGCGAGAGGGGGGCAGCGTAGGAGAGGAGAGAGAAGGGGAGGGGACGCGCATGCGCTCGAGCTCATCGCGGCGTTGAGCAGGAGAGAATTTCGGCATGTCTAGCCCGCGTTTCAGAGGAAGAGTGGAAAGGGGGAGGGGAGAGGGGGAAAGTGGAGAGGAGAAGGGGAGAGGGAAAGTGGAGAGGGGAAGGGGAGAGGGAAAGTGGAGAGGAGGTGTGGAGAGGGGAGGGGAGAGGAGGTGTGTGGAGAGGGTATGCGCATGCGCAGTAAGGGTGGTCAGAACGCACACCACCACCACCACCACCACCACCACCACCAGATTGAGCTCCGCCTTAAGATACTTCGCATATAAAATAAGGTACCTTCGCACTAGCGGCGCGAAGTCAGAAGGAAGCGCGGTGCTTGGTGGGCTTTTTTCTTTCCATCTTCATCTTGGTCTGTCTGTTCGTATCTTCGCGTCGTCCCCGTCTTCTTTGCGTCATTACAGTTTTTTCTACATTTATTAAGCCGACGTTTCGGTCAGAGCCTGACCTTTCTCATATATATATATATATATATATATATATATATATATATATATATATATATATATATATATATATATATCTTGTGCTTCGTAGCTAACCCATTAAGAGCCAGACATTCTGCGTACAGAAGACCACAAAGAGGACTGGCCTATCTCTCTGCTGGGGGTGCTGTCCTCCATCTTGTTCGATGCTGTGCACATCAGTGTAAATCCACCTGTAAATAGTCACGCCTCGTGTCATTTTACGTAACAATATATATATATATATATATATATATATATATATATATATATATATATATATATATCCATTTGCCTCTCTCTTTCGGCCTTTTTATTTATGTTCTGCCCTTTATTCCTCTCTATTTATTTCTCTATCCTTCTTTCTATGTTATGATGCACTCTATCATCTTCTTTCCCTCCTCCTCACTCTGACATCCTTTCCTCGTCATCCTGACTTCCCATTCCCACCCCCTTGCTATATTATCCAATACAAGGCTAGGTTTTGCTCCGCTAGTGTGCCTGGATAGCGTGCCTGGATATCTTTCTCTTATCTCTCTGTATTATTTCGCCTGGCCATTCAAGTTATGCACGGGAAGCCGGACAAATCGGCGCAGCGGAAGATTACGCGCTGGGCGCATGTGTTCGGGAGCGAAGCAGAAAATGGAGAAGAGGACGAAGAGAGAGCGCACGGGCCGAGTTATTGCGTTGTACTCGCTAGAAAGGCAGAGGTTATTGATGATAATGATGAGTTTACGCGAACGCGCAAAGGCATAACGAAAAGCGTTACAGCTCCGCTTTAAAATTCGCGAGCGCTCTGCCGCTTACTGCTAATACCAACTCCATTCATCTTAGAAGCAGGCTGCATATATAAAATAATGTTTTATTTAAATTAGTCGGCTTGTGGTGGCACCTCGGTCGCCGTTGCGCACATATGTCTCCTTTATTATTCACTGCATAATGGAGAAACCTATTAAGCTACTGAATTGGGAAGACATGGGTATAAAGGTAAACAGAGAACATCTTAGTACCTGGGGGTTGGAGACGACATCTTAATCTTCAGCAATGACTGCAAAGAATTACAACATATGGGGCAGAACATCGAGAATAACAAAGAAACTGGAGTCGATGTTGAAAAACACGCATATTGCAATAAAACGAAATATGTTAGGAGTCACTCTAAGAGAGAGGAAGACAGCAGAGTCGTTGGGAAAACAATTAGGGTACCCGATATCACAGTTTGTATTAGAGAAAAAAAGGAGACTTGGCGAGGTCACGTCATGAGAGGGACAGATAACTGATAAAGCGACAGTAGGCACCAAGAGATGGAAAGTGGGCACAAGCCCCTCAGAGGGTTTGGAGGAACAATTATTTTAAGAAATTCGCAGACTAAAAATAGAATAATCTTGCTGAGAACAGGCTGGGTTAGAGATCATAGGGAGAGAAATATCTATTGCATGGTACATAGAACAGGCTACGAAGGTGGTGATGATCACTTGCAGTTCATTGAATACATATAATGCGTGCATTTGACCATTTGCGAACCCACTTGATCAATATGGTCATATTAATAATCCCCTTGCAGGCAGGCTGGTCGCACATATGTAGCGCAATTTCTCTAGATCTATTCCCTGTATTATATTATGAGCAACGGTTACTGCCATTTACTAATTGCCAGAAGAAAATATGGGATGTTTGCATCACTGCATTGTATTGTATTGACTCCTGTATCGCATCAGTGTTGAGTAATCAACTCTTTGATGAACTTGAGAGAGGCCTGGGGAGTCGTCCCGAGGGAACTAATGTACGGAAAGTTTTATTGCGATAGCAATTATATGGACAGTCTCGGCTGAATTTTGCCGTCGCCGTCGCCGTCATGCACCGTATATGTATAAGTATGCATATATATGTAAAAGCCCCAAAGAAAAATAATTCAGAAAAATGCTCCCGAAGTGCGGAATCGAACCAGGGGGGTCTTGCTCCGCAGCGAGTGGCGCTAGCCACTACGCCACGAAACGCAGATCCTTCACGTAGGTAACGGCGAGCGTTATATACACACCATTTACCGCTGGAGGACTCGGAGACGGCTGCGCTTATAAGCGTTTCTTCATTACCAGCGAGATGGCGTTAGGAGAACGACGGGCGCATTTAAAAGTCGTCGGGGGGGATGATTCTTAAAAGGAAGAAGGAAATGAAAATGAAAATTGGGTGTAGAGTGCACGATAACTGTCTCTCAAGTGAGGACACCTCAACCGATACACTCACGGGGGACTGGGGATTGAAGGGACAGTGAGAGTGAAAAGAGATGGTAAAAGAAGAAAAAGAAAGGTATGAGTGAAAAACAAAAAAAGGAAAAAAACGAAAAAAAGAAAGAAAAAGGTGAGGGGGGGGGGGCAGGAGAACGGGCGTCCGAGTCACCGTGGTGATGCGGCTAGAAAATTCGTTCGACTAGGCCGGCATCCTCCAGAAAAGCGAGTAGGGCCGCAAGGGCTGATCGGCGACGGTGCACGTGACCGGTGGGATGGAGCAGGTCCTGTAGGGTCGCACACGGCAGTCCGACGAGTCGGTACTTCATGACGAGCCGCTTCCGCGCAGTGTTGAGAGAAGGGCAGTCAAGCAATAGGTGGCACAGGGTTTCGATGGCGCCGCAATCGGTGCAGTTCGGTGCAGCGGCGCCGCGAAGACGATGCCTGTGTTCCGCGGGCCACACCGAACCGGTCCTCAGGGCAAGAAGAAGCGCGCGCTCGCGGCGAGTGAAACCAGTGGCTGGGATGGGAGGAGGGGGGTGTCCGGCGGCGACCCGTGCGTCTGGATGCTCGCGCACCAGCTCCCGGCGAAGGTTGTTGCGTGCCGAGTCGAACGAGCTGACGTAATCTGTCAGCGAAGTCTCGGCGGAGTGTGCTCGTTTTGCGAGCTCGTCTGCAGCCTCGTTGCCCGCGATGCCGACGTGTGAAGGGAGCCACTGAAGGACCACGTTACAGCCTCGTTCCTGGAGGGCCAGCAGGCTCAGAGCGGCGCGCTGAGCAAGAAGGGGGCCTCGTTGCTCCCTCGCGAGCTGGCGCAGGGCAGGTTTCGAGTCGCAGAAGATTGCTGCGCTAGAGACGGCCGGCGAAGTGCGCAGGAGGTCTGCAGCCAGCTGGAGCCCGACTAGCTCAGCTGTTGTTGAGGATGCACAGTATCGCAAGCGGCACTGTCGTTCCGAGCTGAGCTGAGGGGCTATGCAGGCGGCCGCGGCTGAGCGATCCTGCAGGACGGACCCATCGGTGAACACTTGCGTCCTCCCGGCCAGGTCCTCATACATCCGCGCCGCGGCCTCCTGAGCAATGGCACTGAGGGGGGTGTGGCGTTTGGATCGAATGCCCGGCAGGCGCAAGTTCACTCGAAGGGGCACTCGACGGTGAGGGGGTGGCCAGCGCGAAAGGCGTTCGGGATCGTCAGCCACAACACCGTCGTACACGTCGATAAGTTGGCCGACACGTGAGTTTGGCACAGCACGTAACCGCGAGAGGAGTGGACCTGCATCAGGCGCTTGGTGGAGACGCTGCAAGTGGCACAATGCGCGCAGGTCCGCCGTGAGCGACACAGGCCACGCACGAGCCTCCGCGAGGGTCTCGGCCACACGAGAGCCACGAGGCATTCCGTGACACATGCGGATGACTCGTCGGTGGTCCTGGTCGATCAGTCGCCACTGTGGCGCCTGGAGTTTGCAGATCGGCAGTGCGTAGTGGATGGCAGACAGAGCCATCGCCTCGTAGATGGTGCAGGCGAAGGCAGCGGGGCAGCCGTTGCCGTCTGCGAGTAGCTGGCGCACGGCCGATTCCACGCGACGCGTCGTCTGGCGTACACGTCGCACCGCCGGGAACCATCGGAGGCGATTGTCTATCGTCAGGCCGAGGTAGCGGACGGTGGTACTCCAAACTATTGGTGCACCATCCAGCTGAAGGCACGGAAGACGTCGTCGGGCTTCAGCACGGGGGTGGACGACTAGGGCCTCGGTTTTCGGCGCCGAGATCGTGAGGCCGATGTTTCTCACGAAGGCGGCCACACATTGGAGGGCCTCCGGCATGCAAGCGCGCACCACCGAGCACTTTCGGGTCGGTCCACGCACATACAATGCGACGTCATCAGCGGACACCACTGCGCGAACAGGGAACACAGCCGTTTCTGGTAGGCACTTGACGAGCGGCGCGAGTACCAGATTAAACAAAAACGGGCTGAGGACGCTGCCTTGTGGGACGCCACAGCTGACAGATCGCGGCGCACTTGTCGCCCCGCCCACGCGCACAGTAAACGTTCGGTCAGTGAGGAAGTCGGCGAGCTCGCTCGCTTCATCTTATTGCGCAGGGAAAACCTTGCCCTTCCGCTGTCTGCTCGCGTGGTTTTCTGGTGGTGAGGGGAAGAGGGTTGTTTCAAGCTTTCACCGTGGTATCCGCGCTCATGTTACGGAGCGTACGGAAGTCACTCGATCTCAAGGGACGCCGCTAAACGAACAAACAGACGATGAGCGAGAACTATCAAGTGTCACAGCTCGACACTTTAAGCACGCTAGTTTTCTTCGCTGCTTCGGCCGCCTTTGCAACAGGAGCGCTGTTCAAACTGAGGGTATCCATTGGCAAGCCTCACTTCGTATAGCATTAGTTTCCTGCTATCACATTCATTGCTTCGCCCTTGCGGCGAAACTGTGACTTTTTTCGATACGTGAATGATTTTATCATTTTTATAGACTGCACAAATGTGTGTTTCCTGAAAGAGATTACCGAAGTGCTGAATGAGTGTCGTGCTAGTCTTAAACCCCTGGAAGTCACCGTCGAATGGCCGGTTGAGGGGCGCATTAGGTTTCTGTGCTTTATACTAACCTGTTCGGACAACCAGCTATGCTGGTGTTACGCACCTCGCGCCAACAAAGGAATACTTCCGTTTCACTCTAACCACTCAAAACTGACCAAGAGGAGCATTAAAGCTATTTGCCTCAGTAACGCTATAAAAAAGTCCTGCACACACCTCATGGGTCGTAGTTTCCTGCAAAAGATTTCACGTCTAAAAGAAGCCTGTTATCGTGATTCATACTACTGAAACGGCGCCACAAGGGAAGATGAATGCACACGAAACAGAGGACACGAAACACGAGCGCCTACTCACAAGTGAACTTTTATTCACACGCGCAGAACATATATACCCACGCGTGGTCTCACACAGATAAAAAACTCGTACATAAACGTATGAAAACCGCTGTGAACAAACAGTCATAAAACCAAAAAAACAAAAATGTATCTAGCCATTCAAGTATAAGATTTCTGTGTTCTGCAAGGCCATAAACGGGAAGCTGATGCATGACTCGTTTTCCTTTTGTATGTTCGAAGCTTCGATACTCTCTCGAGTTGTCTGGCTATGATGCCATCGCACTATGCGAGTGTCACTGAACTGGGGTTTACATCCACACTACTGACAATGCGCAGCCATATGCGATAGGCCATCGCTTTCGTCTGCATTCGGCATCCCTTGTGGCACTGTTTCAGTAGTATGAATTCGTACCAAGTTGCGCAATTGTCAGTCATTCTAAGGTTATCCTGATCATGTATCATATATTGGTCTCGGTAGTAAAAAAGAACCTCAAGAAACTCCGAGCACGATCGAGTGATCCTGACCCACAAGGCTTCGCTGCTCCTGAGTACAGGAACACAGCCGTCATTCCATACATTCATGAACTGCCTCATAACATGAAGAAATTGGTAAGGTAAAAAGTTGGGCGAGTTGGTGTTGGTTCATGATAAACAGAAGGGCGCGATAAAACGGTGCACAAGGAAGAAGATGGACACGGGACGACGTGCTACTAGCAACTGAAATACTTTTATTCACGAAAGACATATTTATACTACCATGCAATCATATCTAACCCAACGAGTCGACACAAAAAGCTTAAAATCTTGCGCTCAGCCTGCCTACGTCATGTGACGTTCTAGATAGGTTATCTCCCCCTCCTGCAAACTGAGGGGTGACTGATGCAATCCAGCCCCTCCCTCTGGATGAAGAAGGCCTCTACGATCTCCTTATGCACGGAGCCCCTGTGCTTGTAGATTACTGTCGTCTGATCAGAAGCAGGCTTGCAGCTACCTTGATCACACCCCTTGCAGTGCAGCGCCAGATGGATGAACGGCCTTCCTAATAATGAGCTGTTCTGCTCTCGCAGGCCCACATTAAGGCATCTACTGGTTTGTCCGATATATGTCTTGCCTCACAACAGTGGCATTCTGTACACAACACCACTCGCGTAAGGAAAAAACTGCCTGCCATGCTTGATGGCACATCCTCTTTTTTCATCCTGTTGTGGCTTGCCTATTTTCTTACCAACTGCTGGTCAGATGTGGCCCACCTTATTCTCTGCGGATCACCATATCGTGAAGCCACTCTTTTCGTGCCGTGCGACAGCCAGTGGACATACGGGATATTTGCCACTCTTCTTCTGTCCTGCGGGTCATCCTTGGCTCGGGGGTCCCATGCCGTTGCTTAAAGGATCTTTTTATTTTTTCGCAAGCCCCTGCTGTGGCATTGTCAGGAAACCCGGCATCTTTTAGTTTTTTCACCTACGCGAAAAAACTGGTGTGTATGAAATGTGGGCATGACCTGTCCAAAGCCGATCTTAGGCAAGTCAGCGTTATGCCATTCTTCACCGAGCGGGAGTGCCCTCAGCTGTAATCTAGGAGCGGCTTCGCGGTCCTAGGGGAAAACATCCAGCACACGTGTTTTTGTTCGAATGACAGCTGCAAATCCAAAAAACGCAGCTGGCAATTCTTTGGCACTTCGCACGTGAAAGTCAAACCCAGCCCCTTGTTAGCGAACACACTGAGCACTTCGTCAACCCTCCTATCGAAGCTGACTGAACTAATCAACAGCAAGTAATCGCCCACATATCTATAACCTTTGTGGACCAAACCATGAAGAGCGGTTACAAGATTGTTATCCACTTTTGCCAAAAAAATGTTGCTCAATATTGGAGCCACTTTCGATCCAATACATACCCCGGATCTCTGGACAAAGTCCTTACCCCCCAGCCTACGTACGTGTGTTTAATGTAAAGGAACAGTAACTCTAAAAAACATTCAACCGATATGCCGCACTTCGTCACAAACTTCACATCATCGTTGTTGTTACATATGCGCTCCTTAACACTAGTCATAACTTCATCATGAGGCAGTGAGTAATAGAAGTCTTCAACGTCGATACTAAATCCGGAAGTGTTCTCAAGGCCATCTTCTCTGAGCAAGTTGACGACCGTCGACGAGTTCGAAATGATGAACGGGTCTTCCACTTTCAGTGAGCTCAACTGCGTCTGTAGGTACGTCGACACCCCGAGACACCAGGTACCTCTCTCGGACACAATCGCAGGAAAAGGAAAATCCGGCTTCTGTGTTTTCAGTGAAAAAAAAAAAAACGCCAGGCCTGCGCGGAAAGCGCAGCACAGTCACAGCGAAAGCTCGAAGAGCGGCATTTCTAGAGCCCGTTATAAACTCTCTTGTGGCTACTAATACAACTACACTAGCAGCGTACCCACTACGCCACAAACGATAATTTGTGAAGTTGGAAGCACCCACCACGACATTACTCCTCATTCTGCGGAGAAGCGAGGTACCGTCTTTAAGGCATTATGTGCAGTTTCTTGATTCGACGACTGATGACAATGAAGAATTATGACTGAGCCTTCTGTAAAGGGTTGGAAGCTTTAAATGACCCACTAGTTACGTACTTCGCATTGTGTAACGCCCGGTCGTTATTTCCTTCTCCCACCGCACTTTATAACATACGCTAACGTGAGAGAGAGATAGACAAAGGTAATTAACTTTATTGAGAGCCCGAAGAAATGGATCATGGGAGCCTTATGGGCTTCCTTGGCAACCAATAGAAGTGCACTTGCGCGGAACCCACTACGCTATAAATCAATTTTTATGAAGGAAGGAAGCAGCCACTGCTTCCTTCCTAAACAGTCGTTATGTGTTATGTTGGGATGCTTCCTTCTATCGACACGTCATTCTGCGTAGAACCGTAGTATCTGCTAAACACCTGTAAGGCATTATGTGCACTTTGTTGATGCTGTGGCTAATGACGATGAAGATTTATGGCAGATCTCTTTGTAATGGGTTGGAAGCATTCAACAACTCGCTCGTTGCGCAATTCGCATTGTGTGACGCCTGGTTACAGAATTCGCATTGTGTGACACTTGGCTGTTATTTTACTCTTTTGCCACTCTACATTACATATGTTAATGTGGTTCCTTCCCGACATGAAGACTGTATAGGGTCTTTTTGCAAGGCAGTTTCAAGCACCGGCATGGCTCAGAGGTTGAATACTGGGCTCCCACGCAGAGGGCCCAGGTTCAAACCTCGTTCGATCCGGGAATTTGTTTCTTATTTCGTTTTTTTTATTAATTTCGAGCGATAGTGGTTACGGACACCGGCGGCGGCGGCGGCGGACAACAACGGCGCCAAAAACGGCCGATGAAATGATCTCATAACTGCTTTCGCTGTAAAAGATGCCTCCAGTGTTGTGCCTTTTAGCTTTTTCACTTCACTGCACACCTTTCTCAAGTTGAACCAAAGTAGGAGCTCCCGCACTTTTTTTGCCGCTTCCGATGGCTTCTCCAACACTTCGCGGAAGTTTTTACGCACCGCCTCACCTGCTTTTTCATTGAACGCTCCAGCAGGCATAACTACGAAGGCTCCTTCTTTGTCCGACAAAAGAACACGTAAGCCGTTGGTGGCAAAAAATTGAATTGCGGGATCGAGACTAACGCCCCGTTTTTGCCTACCTTCTGACCGCGGCAGAAGTTCCACGCCCTCATTGATATACCTAGATTTGTCTTCTTCCTTGACCTTGCTGGACACTGACCTTGTCAAAGCGACCTTGTCAACGGGTCGTAGGCTTTTTCCAAACAAATCTTAGGCCCCAGCTTCAGCACTTTCTTGTGTTCTTCAGGAATGTGTACGTCATCCATGACGACCATCGGCCGGTCGGGGAAGGGCTCTTTCTTTCTTTTAGGCGGTGTAGGACGAACACTGTTCCAGAGTAGCTCCGTGACTTGGTGGGCGATTTTTGTCCAACTCCCGAACGCGCGCATTCCACCAGCTTGCTGTTCACACGAGACGAGAAGGCAATCCCTGAATAACCGCACCTGAAGCTGCCACTCGGCGTTGAAAATCCTGCAAATGCACCGGCAATGGCCTTCCGAAGGTAGCATCCATCCGAACACCGGTTGCAAATCAGGAGGGCACATGGATTCTCTTACTTACCAAGATGCTGTTCTTGCCTTGCATTTGTAGATTCCGATGAGGGCCGTCAACAACGAGGGGTTAACAAGACTGGGTTAGAAAAGACTCCGCACGACGTACATAGCTATAGACGTCGTGCGGCAAGGCATATATCGGAAAAACCGGTAGATGCCTTAATGTGCGTCTGCGAGAGCAGAACAGCTCATTAATAGGAAGGCCGTTCATCCATCTGGCGCTTCACTGCAAGGGGTGTGATCAAGGTAGCTGCAAGCCTGCTTTTGATCAGACCACAGTTATCTACAAGCACAGGGACTCCGTGCAGAGGGAGATCGTAGAGGCCTTCTTCATCCCGAGGGAGGGGCTGGATTGCATCAGTCACCCCTCTATCAGTTTGCAGGAAGGGGAGATAGCCTATCTAGAACGCCACATGACGTAGGCAGTCTGAGCGCAAGATTTTAAGTTCCTAAGTTTTTGTGTCCACTCGTTGGGTTAGATATGATTGCATGGTAGTATAAATATGTCTTTCCTGAATAAAAATATTTCAGTTGCTAGTAGCGCGTCGTCCCGTGTCCATCTTCTTCCTTGTGTACCGTTTTATCGCGCGCTTCTGTTTATCATGAAGAAATTGGCCTTACGAGAAATAAATAAGGGGAGAGTACGCATCCGCCATTTGGGACCCACCTCAAATTAACCTATGTAAGTCCATTGAAGTAATTCAAATCCGCGCAGTTAGGTTCATCTACTCAGATTACTCATATCATACCAGTGTTACTAACCTTAAAAGAAAAGCAGGTCTACCTAACCTTGAACTACGCCGTGAGATTTCTAGGCTATCATTGTATCACAAAATGTATCATGCGTTTCATTATAACTCTCCCATTGAATCAGCCCATCGCACTTCAGCCCGCACAAGTCACCTCAAGGCCGTTACCCACCCCCTGCTTGCACTACAGCCCACCATCACTCCTTTTTCGCCCAAGCAGCCAGCGACTGGAACGATCTTCCCCCAAGTGTCATCCATCATTCCAACACAGATAACTTTCGAAATGCCATAGAATCATTGTTTTATTAACCCTACATTGTTTGCCCACACCCTCATGTAAAGCCCTCTGTCGGGGGGCCTTTGAGGTATAATAAATAAATAAATAAATAAATAAATAAATAAATAAATAAATAAATAAATAAATAAATAAATAAATAAATAAATAAGGGTAGTTTTCTCTGTGCCCCACACGCTAGAGAGCTGCTGTTCGAAAACAAGTCCCTCTAGGACAGAGCAAGTAGAATGTGGCATCAGGCATAGACACAAATTCATAGACTGTAAGCATTCTTCATCTACCGTATCCCGCTGTCATGTGGGAAATACTACGTCGGCCAGACTAGCAGGTGCGTAAACGTGTGGCTAAGGGAGCGCGCAAACAGTACAAAAATTCTGCCGCCTGACGGGTTCCTCGGTATCCACACGCAGTCGTGCGGGTGCCGGCCAAACTTTGACCGGACCACCATTTTGGGACGTCACAAGGATGAAATCACCCGCCTCATCGTAGAAGCGGAGCATATCGACGCTCTTGGTGATATCTGCGTAAGCAAGCCATCAGTATCATTGTCTTCAAAAGGGCTAAGGTTCCTGCGGAAACGCTGACGTCCTGCTAATATGCGGTTATCACCTGGGATGTTGTTGTTACATAGGTGATTATTTCGCACATGTCGGTTGTTATCACCACGTGACCTGTGGTTGTTGCTGAGGTAGGGGTATACTTAGGGCGGAGCGGGCTTGGAAAAATAAACACTGTTGTTGCTGGTAGCGCTGCGTGTGTCGTCTTCCTTCTCGTGTCCTTGTGCCAAGTTCGCGCTACAACCAAAATTCTTCATGACTTACCAACAAGCCCACTTCGCAACTCTTGCTTGCATCAAGTCGCGCCAAGCTTGGCACATTGAAGCACGGGTGCGTCGTATCTCGCACTCCCCGTCGACCGACACGTCTAGATTCAATATGCGCGACTTCCTCCTCGGGAGTACTCCCTTTCTTAGGCCGCCCCATGGCGGTCTCGGCACGATCGGGCGCAGCTAGGCTATGCACTCTAGAGCGGAGGTTGAGCGCGGTGTCTCCGTCTGTGGGAGTGGCTTAGCCACCGCGCATTCGCGGCTTGGCTATGCGGTTAGGTATCTAGTCGCGATGCTTGCTTCCTCTCACTTTCGTGGATCTTCTCTCTACGTTTCTGCATTTCTCTCTCTCTATGACTCTCTTTCTCACTTTTGCTGCGTTACTCTTTCCTCTCTCATCTCTTCCTTTCACTCCTCAACATCCCTTCTCTCCTCCTCGAGCTTACTTCATTTTCCCGCCCCCTTGCTGCACAATACTGTACCAGGCTATGACATGCTCTCCTAGCGTGCCTGGATAGCCGAGTGATTAGGACGCTCACCATCGGATCGAGGGTTCACGGGTTAGAATTTCGCCTCGTGAAAAATTTTCTTTCGGCAACTGTCTTTCTCTTCCTTTATATCTGTCTCTCTCTATCTCTCTCTGTACACGTTCTATCACCCATAAGAGCTATTACAGGCCACACCGAAGCGGTGAGTGGTGCAATTTCCCCATATTGAGTGGCACATACCCGTTCATGACGACGATAGTTTTCTGCAGCTCCACTGCCATCTTTATGGTTTGACTAACACCTTCGCTGTTAAAAAGTAACTCGCGTGCTATATGATGGTTAACGTTTTTAAACGTGAAACGGCTAAGGATAATACTCATAATAGGAACATCGCAAACTTGTTAACCAACCAATCATCTTGCTTAAACCGACACACTGAACATTGGGCAGTTCCGCGACCACGCACATACTATGGTTTTCAAACACTTTCCTACTGTCTTCCCTCCACTCTAAAGAAATATAAACTATGCTATGAAAACATACGTTATGTTCCTAAAAACGCATTGCTTGAACTAATATTTTATTAGCATGATAACTTTGGATTTGGCTCATTTCGAATTGAGACATGGAATTCAATGCGGGATTCTTGAAAAAACTTTATTGAAATTCGGGCAGTGGCACATTCTTGCTTCGTCGGCGTCGACATTGCTTCTGTTCACGATGTCGTCGACGTCTCGGGACCGATCTCTCGCCGATCTCTTCACCTCCACCAGAATCCATGATAATCCAGCTCCGAAAGGGCAAAAAAAAAATAAAACTTGCACAAACACCCAGAAAACAGGCAGAGTAGTCAGGCTAGGCGGGAAATCGCACGGAGGCTTCCACGTTCGCCGAATCACGTGATCGCCGAAGTGCTCTACTATCGGCATACTGGATTTGACTCATTTCGATCCATACAGCGCATGGATCTGGCCCAATTTCGTTTTGAAACGGGATCTGTGAGCACACATAGCTGTTGGTATTTGACTCATTTCGTTCCGATCTCTCTTTTAGAGGAAAGTTGAGAGAATGTACTTGCCAATGGAGCAATATTTGAGCTAGTTTCGGTTTCTGGATTTAGCCCATTTCGAAAAAAACGCCACTTATGAATATCAACCTTGCTTTTGTGTTTCTTGAAAATTTGTGTTTCTTGCTGATGCTTATCACTTTGCTTTGTGTATTTCTATTTTAATATTGCAACAAGTGGGAATATTTCTCATGTTGCTGCTGTTATTGTATGGGGAGGTGGGACCAATCAAGCTGCCTATATTGTCACGTAACCAAGTACGATGCCAGGTTCTTTCAGAAAAGAACGTTTATTAGAGCGAACTTGTGCTCCGCAACAGATTCAAAGCAAAAACATGGGCGGCGAAGCAGAGCCGACAAAACGACGTGCGTAGGCGACCGTCGGCGGAAGAAGGATACCGCGGCGTTATTCTTTCCGCACCATCGGATTACCCCGATAACTCTAGACTGGTGGCGACAGGGCGAAACGCTCTCCCCTATCAAAATGAGACAGCTAGCGCGACATAACAAAGAGAAAGAAGGAAACATGCGCTTTGCTTCGAACGTAAATAAGACGATCGGGCGCGGCCAGACGCTGGCCACAAAACAGCTACGAGAACAAATAATGAGGCATAGTTCGTGGCATTGCCCCCCCCCCGTAAGAGGGCATCGACCCGATGCTAATAAAGTAAAAGTAGACTAAACAAAAAAGAAGTCATCTGGCGTAATAAGGCTTGAGCCGAACCACGTGGACGATTTCGGGCCGCGTGCGTCGTCGGGATGTGCCACAGTCACTGTCGGGGACAACCTCATAGATGAGTTGACCAACACGTCGTTGAATTTTATATGGGCCGAAATACCGTCGCAGGAGCTTCTCGCTGAGTCCGCGACGTCGGATTGGGGTCCAAACCCACACAAGATCCCCTGGGTGATGATCGGTGTCTCGGCGCCGGAGGTTGTAGCGTCCGGCATCCAGGAGGTGCTTGTCCGTTATACGCACTCGAGCCAGCTGGCGGGCCTCCTCCACACGTTGCAGGTACCCCTGCACATCGGCGTTGAGGTCGTCGTCTTCGACGTGTGGCAGCATGGCGTCGAGCATCGTCGTCGACAGTCGTCCGTAGACAAGCTCGAATGGAGTCATCTGCGTAGTTTCTTGGATAGCTGTGTTGTACGCGAACGTGACATAAGGGAGTACCTCGTCCCACGTCTTGTGTTCAACGTCGACGTACATCGACAGCATATCCGCAATTGTCTTGTTGAGGCGTTCGGTTAGCCCGTTCGTCTGGGGGTGATACGCCGTGGTATTTCGGTGACCCGTGTTGCTGTAGCGCAAGACACCTTGCATAAGTTCTGCAGTGAATGCCGTCCCGCGGTCCGTGATTAGGATTTTAGGGGCTCCGTGTCGCAGCAGTACTTGGTGGATGAAAAATTTGGCGACTTCTTGTGCAGTCCCTCTGGGCAGCGAGGTGGTTTCTGCGTAGCGTGTCACGTAGTCTGTGGCTACTACAATCCACTTGTTTCTGGACCGTGACGTGGGGAAAGGGCCAAGAAGGTCCATGCTGATGTGTTGGAAGGGCCTCGATGGCACGGCGATCGGCTGCAGAAGTCCGGCAGGTCTAGTCGGCGGCGTTTTCCGGCGCTGGCAGTCACGGCAGCTCCGAACGTAGTGGGTGACGTTGGATATGAGACGGGGCCAGTAGTACTTTGTCTTGATCTTTCCGAGCGTGCGTGCTGTGCCGAGGTGCCCTGATGTTGGTTCGTCGTCGCACGCTGCCAAGATTTCGTTGCGGAGGCCAGCGGGGATGACGAGAAGATACTTCGTTTTCGTTGCATGGTCGAAGTTCTTCACGAGCACCGAATTTCTCAGGCAAAATGCAGCGGAGTGGCGCTTAAAAGCCCTTGGCACGGTGACGTTGTGTCCTTCGAGGTGGTCGATCATGGCGCGCAGCTCGGGATCGGCCCGCTGTTTGGCGGCTAGGTCACTTTCCGTCAGGATGCCAAAAAACGCGGCGTCCTCATCGGAGTCCTGCGGCGGTGGGTCGACGGGAGCACGTGATAGGCAGTCGGCGTCCGAATGTTTCCTGCCGGATTTGTAGACGATGGTGACGTCGTATTCCTGCAGGCGCAGGCTCCATCGCCCCAGGCGGCCAGAAGGATCCTTCAAGTTTGCGAGCCAACACAGCGCATGGTGGTCCGTTACCACCTTAAACGGCCTGCCGTAGACGTACGGACGAAACTTTGAAATGGCCCATATTATGGCAAGGCATTCTTTTTCGGAGGCCGAATAGTTGCTTTCTTCTTTTGAAAGGCTGCGGCTGGCATAAGCGATTACTTTTTCGCAGCCGTTCTGCTGCTGTACAAGGACAGCACCCAAGCATACGTCACTTGCATCTGTGTGCATTTCTGTCTCGGCAGAGTCGTTGAAATGTGCAAGCACAGGCGGGCTCTGTAGGCGATTTTGCAGCTCAGAGAACGCGTTCTGCTGCGCTTCCTCCCAGCAAAATTGAACGCTGTCTTTCGTCAAGCGAGTGAGCGGTTCGGCAATTTTTGCGAAGTTTTTCACGAAGCGCCGGTAGTACGCGCACAGTCGGAGGAATCTTCGCACGCCTTTCTTGTCTTTCGGCCTCGGAAAGTTTGCTATGGCTGTAGTTTTCGCAGGGTCAGGCATAACTCCCTCGGCGTTGACGACGTGGCCCAAGAACTTCAGTTGCTCGTACGCGAAACGGCACTTCTCAGGTTTCAACATTAACCCCGACGTACGAATGGCTTCGAGCACAGACTCCAACCTTGCATGGTGTTCATCAAAATTTCGTCCAAATACGACGACGTCGTCGAGGTAGACGAGGCAGGTGTGCCATTTGAGACCGGCTAGTACGGTATCCATGACTCTTTGAAATGTTGCCGGTGCTGTACATAGTCCAAAGGGCATTACCTTGAACTCATACAGTCCGTCCGGCGTGATAAATGCTGTCTTCTCACGGTCCCTTTCGTCCACTTCAATTTGCCAGTACCCTGTTTTCAAATCCATCGAAGAAAAGTACTTCGCGTGGCAAACGTGGTCGAGGGCGTCGTCGATGCGTGGAAGTGAGTATACGTCCTTTTTTGTGATTTTATTCAGCCGTCGGTAGTCGACGCAGAACCTCAAAGTGCCGTCTTTTTTCTTCACGAGCACTACTGGGGCAGCCCAGGGACTTTTCGACGGTTGTATAATGTCGTCAGCGAGCATGTCTTTGACTTGTGTCCGAATCGCTTTGCGCTCGTGAAGAGACACGCGGTAAGGCGACTGTCGCGTTGGTCGGGCGCCATCTTCGGTGATTATCCGGTGCTTTGCAAGGGGAGTCTGTCGTAGCTTCGAAGTCGTCGAGAAACAGTCGCGGTAACGCAGTAGCAAAGCCGTTCGCTTTTCCAGCTGTTCATGCGGTAGCGCCGGGTTTACGTCGAAGAAGGGAGAAGATCCCAAGGCGTCATTCGGTTCGCGCTGGAAATCGGCGACGGCGATCTCGGCACTATGTTCCTGAATTTCTTCGAGGAACGCAACAGAAGCGCCCTTGTTTAGGTGCTGATATTCCTCGGTGAAGTTTGTGATTAGAACATGGGATTTGCCGAGCTTCAAGCGCACAATACCTTTTGCGACGGAGACACCGCGGTCCAGAAGCAAATTGTGGTCGTTCTCCACGATAGCGTCGCTGTCAGGATCAGCATCTCGAGAGAAGACTGCGATCATCAGGCTTGAACGGGGAGGCAGGGTGACGTGGTCATCGGCAATCCTTAAGGAAGCACGCGGTTTGGCGCTTGGTTTTGGCGTCACGGCGTGATCGGCAGAGAAACTTATAGACTTTGCCGGCAAATCAATAATGGCACCGTTGTCGGTCAAAAAGTCCATGCCCAGAATTACGTCGCGGGAGCAACTGGGCAGTATTACGAAGACAGCAGGATACGTGATGCCGTTTATGGTGATTCGCGACGTACATGTTCCACTAGGCGTGACGAGGTGGCCTCCTGCTGTGCGCATGTACGGACCGTCCCAACTTGTCGTAACTTTTTTCAGTTTCGCCGCGAATGGTCCGCTCATCACTGAGTAGTCGGCTCCTGTGTCTATCAGTGCGACTACGTCAAGGCCGTCAATAGATAACTTAACGTCAGAAGTAATTGGTCTCGAGTTGCTGGTTCGTCGAGGCATCGTGTCACGGCTGGTTCGCGTTGATGGTCGGTGGTTACGCGTCGTCGTCTCGTTAATTCCAGGCTTGGTTACGTCCGGTAGGCGCCGCGCCGTGTGCCCGTCGTCGTGTTGGGGCGTCGGGATGTAGGCACGTCGTGAATCTTCGTCTGTGGTGCGCCGTTGCGTCGTTGGAGGTTTTGCGTTTTTCCGCCGTAGTGCAACTTCACCTCCCAAAGCTGCTGCTTTTAGTTTCCCCTTCCTGGGCTGGGGGACCTTCCACGTGCGAAGTCAGTGTTGCTGCGGGGGCCCGTTGATCCGTTTCGGTGGGGTGACGGTGAACGGCCGAAGCGGGCTGGTTGACGGCTAGTCTGAGATAGGTACTCATCGATCTCGCTCGGTAGTTGGCCGGGCAAGGGGCGCGGTGCGTCGACAGAGAAGCCTCGCAGGCCGAGTTGTCTATAGGGGCAGCGACGGTAGATGTGACCGGCTTCGCCGCAGTGGTAACACAGTGGACGACGGTCGGGGGTTCGCCACACGTCGGTCTTCCTTGGTGTCTGGTGTTGCAGCGTAGGTGGTCGGGCGGGCGATGAAGGACGGTGGTAATGAGGCTCCTGGCGACGAGGTACGGGAGGGCGAGGGGCGCGAATAGCAGCGGCGTAGGCCATAGCCTGCGGCTCACGAGGTGTTTCCGATAGCGTAGTGGTCCCTAGTGCTTGTTGCACCTCTTGACGGATCACATCGCTTAGGGAGGCGACTTGGGGCTGCGGCTCCGCTGGGAAAAGTTTTCGCAGCTCCTCCCTTACTACTGCGCGGATGGTCTCGCGTAGCGTGTCAGTCGAAATCCGTGTTGCGCCAACGTAGTTGGCATTGACTGCGTCAAAGAAGTGGCGGTCATGCTGCTTGGCACGCATTTCGAGGGCCTTCTCAATTGTGCTAGCCTCGGACACGAACTCGGCAACGGTTTTCGGCGGATTACGGACCAGCCCAGCGAACAGTTCCTCCTTCACGCTACGCATTAACAGGCGCAATTTCTTTTCTTCCGCCATTTCGGGGTCAGCCCGCCTGAAGAGCTTTGTCATTTCTTCGACGAATACAACAACCCCTTCGTTAGGGTGTTGTTTGCGCGTCTGCAGCAAGACTTCGGCCCGCTCCTTCCGCACGACCGTAGTGAAAGTCGTTAAAAATTGCGTCCTGAATCCCTGCCAGGACTCTAGGGATCTCTCGTGGTTTTCGAACCAAGTGCGGGCTGAGTCGGCAATGTAGAAGAACACGTGCCTCAGTGTCTCCTCGTCGTCCCAACGGTTAAACAGCTTGACCCGTTCAACTTGCTCCAGCCAGTCTTCGGGATCCTCCGAGGGCGACCCATGAAATGGTGGCGGCTCCCTGGGTTGCTGAAGGACTGCGGGTGGATTGGTAGCATTAGTCATCGTGGTGGCGTCGTTCATCACGGTGGCCACGATGTCTTTCTTCACCTTCTCTGGAAGCAGCCCAAACTCCGGCTGAAGACCTTGCTGTCGCCGGCTGGTACGAGTTTCACTTGCCTGGTCACTTGTAGAAGGTTGAGGGTTCATGTACCCAGCACCTCCACCAGATCTCACGTAGCCAAGTACGATGCCAGGTTCTTTCAGAAAAGAACGTTTATTAGAGCGAACTTGTGCTCCGCAACAGATTCAAAGCAAAAACATGGGCGGCGAAGCAGAGCCGACAAAACGACGTGCGTAGGCGACCGTCGGTGGAAGAAGGATACCGCGGCGTTATTCTTTCCGCACCATCGGATTACCCCGATAACTCTATACTCGGCGACAACTTATCTTGGCATTGGAGCGAAGGCTACGGAGGCGGGGCATCCGCACTTTTGTGTTACTACGCAAGTAGTTCGGCATCTTGCAGCCGATTTCAGTTCCAGTTTCGGTTTCGCTTGCTCGCATCGCTAGAGCGTTTAGCACCACGTCTACATGCAGAATGGGAACATCAGTGTGCGTAGATGCATCTACCTACTGTACTGTATATTGTCACAGGGTTGTTACGGTCACGAAGGCAGCAGTGGGTGTATCGAAGATGAAACTCTTTATTTGGCCAACCTTGTGGGCGGGAAACGAGTCAGTCAGAGCGTCGTCCATCAATAATTCTGACAAGTCGTAAAGCGTGTCGGCTTTTATACATGTACTATCGAATGTTCCAGTGTTATCGCTGGTGGCCACGTAATCTCTGACTATTCGCGTACCGCGCGCAATCTTAACAGAAAGATCTAAAACAACCATGGCGCTTCTGGAACATCGCATCGCGGTCTGCGCGGAGCATTCCAAACAGTCTTTGCGGGTGAAGCCCGAAAACAACAAAATAAGACACATGGGAATATGATCAACGCCACCAAGCGCACACCGCAACCTGAATACGGCGTTTGCTAGATTGTAACGCGATCACGATTGTAACGCGAGGGGCGACTTTAGTAGCAAAAATTTGGAGAAAAAGCTCGCATTGTATTCGAATAAATACGGAATGCATGTACCACGATGCCGCTGAATTGGGTTTAGATTTAAAGAGAGCTGACACAATTAAAAAGAGACTGACGCAGATTATTTTATCAAGCTTCGCTGGTCACACACCTTCACAGAGCGTAGTTTCTCGGCCGTAGGTATTTCATTGCGCATGAAGTAGCTGTGCACTTTGCGCCGCAACGCTGCCAACGCAAACGCGCTGCAGCCGCGTCTTGCCGGTGATGCGCTTCTCAGTTTGGCCCGAGAAATTCAATTTTTTGCGCTTTGGGGAGGCAAGTGGGGCCCGCAGAGTTTCAGCCTTGATACGCTTAACTGTTCGCTCACTCACTCCGGTGAGCTCGGCGACAGTCCGGCACACTGCATTTGCAGACATGTCACGCTGTCGGCGCCTCACTCCAGCGATGACATTGCAGATAACTTGCGTGGTCTGGTTTGATAGCCACTTTCTGTCACATTTAGAGTAGAGCTTCTTCGGAGAACGAAACGGCGAGTTGGCGGCCGCACACAGTTCAGGCCAACGGCTCAGGGGGCATCGCGGACGCCATGTTTACTGAGACTCTGAGAGAGCAGGCGTGAGGAAAATGTGGTGCAGGCGTGAGGAAAACGTGGTGCTGTCGAAAAAATAAAGACAGAAACAAACTTGAAGTTTACAATATAAAATTTTTTCGCGAATGGCTTCCAGTACTCGTTCTGTTTTTATAATGAAGAAATCTTTATTCGAGCTAGGTAACTTTCCGAATTAGAAAATAAATATAGGTACTACTTCTTGGCGCGCGTGCATGCAGGCACTTTGGCTCTGTAGCTTCCACAGTGGTGCCAAGAAAAGTTGTCGCGGAGTATAGACTGGTGGCGACAGGGCGAAACGCCCTCCCCTATCAAAATGAGACAGCTAGCGCGACATAACAAAGAGAAAGAAGGAAACATGCGCTTTGCTTCGAACGTAGATAAGACGATCGGGCGCGGCCAGACGCTGGCCACAAAACAGCTACGAGAACAAATAATGAGGCATAGTTCGTGGCAATATGCAGCTTTTATCCCACCATCCTTGCTGTGTATACATGTTTTGTAACTATGTGGCAATAAACTTCAACTTCAACTTCAACTTCAAATATAATTATCAACTCGTCATGGATACGGAGGTCGGGCACAAAGACGACCGCGACAAATAAGCGTGAAAGGCATTCCAAAGAGCACGAGCACGTGCACGGGAAGGCAGCAGGCGCGAGACACACAACCGAGGTGGACAGAAGGACAACTGAATGTTGAGGTGGCATTATTAACGTGGCGACGATGTGGGTGGTTTCTCTGTCAGCAACGCACTGGTTGTGGTAACCACGGGCGTCGGGCCCGGATGCAGAGAAGCTAGTGGCTTGAGAAGACACCAACAACACTGACAAAGTTCAAGAGAGGAACCTCACCACCGCAAGTCACGGTGGCCCAAATGTACCAACAGCAGTCCTTTTTATTCTTTGTTTTCCTTCTTATGTATTTCAGTTAAATATCTGTTACTGATATTTGTATATGCCTGTTCGAAGTGTCATTAAATGCCTTGCCTGGCGTGCTGTGCACTCGCTGTCGCATCAATACATACGCTGAATGTGCTATTGCCTACGAGGTTCAAAATATGTGACCCTTATACAACCTAGACAGTGTGAACTTCCCACATGCTAAGCCATCAGAGAACAATAATTGAAAGCTAACGCAATTTTCAGTCGACATGGAGCAATAGTGGAGTGTGCCGGTTATGAATATGGCATGAAAATTGTCCAATGCGCAGCGTCAGAGCGGACTTGCATTTTTCTTATGAAAGGCTTGCCTTTTTTAGTGACTGTTGCATAACAACAATATGATATGATACTTTAATGATGGCAAGGATTCTCGCATCTTACTAGGTAATATCCGATATAGGGAAGCGTAGCGATGGGAAAATAGTTGAAAAAAGGTATCGGCTTTTCAAACATGCTTCTTGCGCTGAACGCAATAACGGCCTCAGAGAGGGGAGGACGACGGACGGCATCTGTTTTCATGTTTCTATTTGCTTCCTTGTCCAAGCAGGAACTATGACCAAGCAGGAAGTATGAGTGTCGGAGAAGAGTTCGCAAGGAAACAACTGCAAACATGGAAAAAGACCAGCGATGGAGCTATGGGAAATCCGCTTTCCCTGCAAGAACAATAATCCCTCAAAGAGCCCTAAGAGGAATTCGGCACACTATTACTATCCGCTTGAAGACCTTGGACCTCTTCCGCAGATAATTAGACTCGCATGTCACGTGCGGCAGTGCCAGCGGCTGATGTGTATTTCACAAATGATGAGCGCAACACTCCTAGGTATAAATAAAACAGGCACCTAGCTCTGGATAGTGAGTACAAAAGCCAGGGACCCATCACAAAGCTAAACCACACCTCCCCCCATGGAACCTAGAATATTATGATTGATCATGATGCGCGGTGTGGTCCCAACAGAATGGAAGCACACAAAAATGCCAACCTAGTGCCCTTCTCAACTGAGTTGGCAAGCACATGGAGTACATGAACCATAGGCGAATGACATGCTTCCTCGAAAGCCGAAATGAATCTTCCCAAGAAAGAGACGGGTTCTCTCAAGAAAGGTCAGATATCGATAATCTCATCACTATCTTTACACGTGAGGGCAACCTCGCTGGACACGTCACGGCAGCCGTCTCCCTTGACACCAAGAAAGGTATTGATTTGCGCCGTGCCATTCTTGTAGCCACTGTCACTCCTGGCCTCAGAGCAAAGCAATACAAATGGATTGATAGCAATATAAAAGTGCTGAAAATTATATGAGCTCTCGGAGCGATCATACACTGCCTTGTGAAGTGGAGAGGGGCGGGGCCCAGAGTGCTGAGGTCACTCCGCTCCTTTTCAAGAATTCTCTGGTGCACATAGCAAGAAATCTGCCACGAGGCATACACACATCACAATATACGCCGATAATATCTGCATCTGCAGCGCGCAAAGTTCGCGCTGTTTTGTCTAATACCCACTTTGAAAAGCTTCACTTAACGTCTCCGTGCATTTGGCTTCCCGAGGTCTGCAACTATAGTCAGGAAATATTACTGTCATCAATTTCACAAGGACAAAAATGACCCAACATTCGGTCCTCATTGATGGACAGCCTCCTGTCTTATGCACGGCCTCTGCGATGCCTCAGAGTTGTGGTCGACAGAAATATTTCGGGCCTTCATCTGCCTTCAACAACACAAATGCTTTCTTGTTGGTTGCAGCGATAGACATCCTCTACGACAGCAGGACTTCATTGAAGCGAAGAAGCGGTCCTCTGGACCCTGTGCACTACGCATGAACAATGGGCGATTTTCACCGACTCTAAAGGAGCACTAAAACATCGTTCAAGCTATTAAAAAAACAAATTATCAACCCGTTTTTTTCGGCATTGCATTACTTGGATATCACCGCCAGTAACTGCATCCCATTTCAATGGTTACCGGCTGATTGGTTTATTCAGGTCAACAGAAAAGCAGATCAAGTAGCACGCATACGTCTTCACTTCGAAAACTCGAAGCAAAATTACTTGACGATATGTGGCGCTTCTAAACTGGGAAAATGACTTGCTTCTGATTGAAAGAAGCGGCTTTCGAACATTCCGACACATCCTTGCCCATTCCTCTACGCAATCGACCTACACCTCAGATCAAGGCACCTACTCAGCATTATTCGCGCATCTGTAAACTATTTATCATGCTTCATCTAAGCATAGCCCATCGAAACGGATTACGGTGCCATTTTTGTCAAACATCAATTTCAAACTGTAACAACTGAGGCCACGAAGCCGTCGCACATGCTTTCTGTTTCAGTGTCGGGCGTGTGCCCGCGAGCGTAAGCACAATGAACATAGCATGCTTGCAATCAATCAATGAGCTGTTATCATTTGACTTTGTATTTGGACCTTTATCCTGCCTGACGCCGGGCAAGCGCAGAATGAACTGTATATTCACATATTTGAACAATGTCGGCCAACTCGACAAACTAAGTTCTACCGTCTCTTTCACCACCATTCACCTTTCTTGCAGCGAAATTCGCCACTTAATAATAGCGCCAAGCACACATTGAAGGTCTCTACCACCACACGTCGTGGACCAAGAGCCAGAAAAGTCAGTACCTCATTTCTCCTTTTTTAACACTTTTTTGCGCCTGCCTTCTCCTCTCCCGACCCCCTTACCCAAGCAGCAATTGTTATGCACCAGCTAAATTCTCTGCCTTCCGCTAAAGCGTTTTCTCTCTTACGTATTTATCCATGTGTCTCATTTATTTATTTACTTCGGAATAGTGTCAATCTTCACGCAGGGTTATTACAAGCGTAGGAACAAAATGCGAACATTACACAAAACATGGCCAATGTACTGTTTATGCAAACAAGACCGCACAAGAAAACGCACACAAGTGTATTTATATAGACGCAAAGTTATCATAAGAAATAACGCGAACCTTTAGAAGCATGAAGTCTGATCAATAGCATGAATGCGTGAGAGAAACAGCGACAGAAATTGACCTGACTTCTTGCTCTTGTTATATTCTGGTTTCTTGTCTAGCTGTAGCGCTATTCCTCATTCTTCTTTATGATACACCAGAGACCCAATTCCTTACGATAGTGTATTTCAGACACATTATTCCAATTAGTCTGAGGACGTCGTGTAAAATAAACGTGAAGATACACATTCAGTTAGGTGAATTCCTTTCTATGTACTACCGTATACAACTCTCATGAAAAGTAACATACACAACAATATCATTTTAGAGAAATCTCACGTTTGTCTGAAGCCTACCGTAATGATCTCAGACTTAAAATAAGATGGGGAGGGGCGTGGCGTGTAGGGAAGGGTGTTTCAGCTTCCCTAATGTGAAACATGGGGAGGGGCGAAGCACGCAGTGTGCGCCGGTGTTTACCATAGCAAAATCGCTGCTGATGGGCAATGATAGACAGAAGAAGAAGAAGGGCCTGACCGAGGTAATTCGACGCATTGTTTTGAGAGAGATTTTTTTGAAGAGGCATTACTGGTGCCAAGTCTGTAGGGAAGGGTGTTTCAGCTCCACTAACGTCGTCGAAAAACTGCGTCAGAATGCACCTTACCCTAGGTACTTCTTTTTTCTCTTCAGTACATGCCCGATTTCAGTTTCCTACGGCACGTATGCTCAGCCAAACATAATGTTTTAGGCATTAACGATGAACCTTTAACTCATATTATGCACAGTGTGGCCCGATGGGGAGTAGTGAGATTTACCCAATTTTTGTGGCGCATGCCCGTTTATGATGGACAATGACGACGACATGACACGCCGGCAAGCCGAGACCCTAAGGTGTTTCGCTCTCTATAGCATTGGTTATTGAAGGTAACGCAGTTTGTTAGTCCTGGTTTGGCACAAGCCGCGAATATGACCCAGTCGCCGTGTAGATTCGAAGTACTGACGAATCGGCTCCCAGAAACGGACCTTAAAAGCTAGTACTCCCACAGACGGACTGCAAAGGCACCCGCGAGTTCTGTCTTACAGCCTTCTCAATCCGTTTCTTTCCACCTCCTGCCGCACCACCGTGTTGTCGCTGCGACCCAGACGTTGCGTTTGCGACTGCGGTCCACGCCGAAGTAGACGCGCGCGTGCGATCGTGCCCTTCTCAAACTTTTTGAAAGTTTTATTGGCAAGGATAATAAAGACTCTGCATGCAGTACGTTCCTGTGCCACCAAATGAATATGTGCAATTTTTATAAAAATCTTGCAGTGACAACACTACAAAGTCAGAAAGCTGTACACTGCGGCTGATGCATTACAGGGCATCTCGTACAGAACTTTCATGTTGTTTCATGTCGTTAAAGAGGACGTTGCCAAAACAAACCAGTATGATGGACGCGGATTCCTTACGGGGCTTTTGGCATGCTGCCCTAGTTAATTTCGGGACTCGTTAAACACTGCTGGCAGAATACCATGCAGAATTTTTCTTATCTGGCACCCAGGGGCATAATATTAATGAGCACTAACATACAATAGTGCCAAGGAAAGTATAGGGGATGTTTTTAGTAGTAAATGTAAGGTAAGTGTGAAGAAAGAAAAGTGGACGAAAAGCTAGCTTGCCGCGGGCAGGGACGAAACCTGCGACCTTCGAATAACGCGTCCGATGCTCGAACGAGCCCTTAAAGTTAACACTTCTTTCCTTCACTCAGGGGCATAGAAACTAAAGGGGAAATGACGGCTACAAACGACAGTTGACTCAGATTTGTCGGTGACAATGAAATTCCACCTTGAAATCTTTGTCAACCATTTACCCGCCAGTTCAGCATCACTCGGGAACTGATGGAAGGAAACTCCTCGAGTCTTACTGTCACTCACAATGTGGAAGGCAGCGCTACACCATCTTCTCACTGGTCACTGCACAGTGACCTATTCACTGCTTCGCACTGGAAAGCACCTCATTTAGGATGGAAAAGCAGTACACAAGAGAAACACGCAAAAACAATACACAAACACTAGACACACTCACACAGGCACTCCAATCACACATCAAAACGTATCTCTCAAGCAGTATCCGCACAACTCGAAATGTTCGCTTCACATGCAGCACGCAACTCAGAAAAAAAAGTCGTCAGACTACATGCAGCAAGCAAAAACGCCAATACTACGGCACGGTCGCTGCGCCCCTCGCGGTGAGCAGTGCCGCTAACCACGGAGAAAAGCTACCTTTGCGTTCAACTCGATAGCAAACGACGTAAGACGGAACGCTCGCGCGCCTTTAAAGTCCGGCCGTGGTGCTACAAGATCCTTCTAACCTGCTTGCGAACGCCGGTGGTTTTCCAGTAATGAAGGCAGAGCCGAGAGTTCAAAAAAGCAGAGAAATGTATTCTAAATTAAGGCAGCAAAAACATGTCACAAACACTCATACTTGGCTCGTTGTGTCGCAATATAACTGAGATGGTTTGAACAATAACGGGAAATGTTTAGTCGAATAGCGTTACAAATACAATGACATTCATTAGAGAATATTCATAACACTTAAGGTCCTGTAATATTCACCAGGCTTGTTCACAGTCTGGTTGACGTCGTATTCTTGTGGCGTTTCCCCAACGTGATTCTACAGAAAACGCGATCACACAACCGATCACGTTGACGTTAGCGCTAACCAAGGATTTCCCGTGCGCCGTCGGCCCATTTCATGAGTCTTCTCGGTGCCGCTGACTCAGACTATGTGCCACTAGGGCCGTCTCCCCAGGGATCTGATGCAGTCGTCGACTGGAACTCAAAACAGAAGTTCATTAATAAAAAAAAGTCACACCATATCCACGTAGTGAATTATGTTAGAGGAGCTTGCTCGGAGATGATCGGGCAACCCGTGAATCTTCCGAACAAATTCGTCTATCGTCACAGCTGTTCCGACGTTTCGAGAAGTCGGTCGCAGTGCTAGGTCGTGCAGAAAGTGTCGAGAACGCGTGAGGCTTACCCAACTGATGAATCATAGCGAAGAGTTCTTTTCGACGGTCTTGCCAGTATTGATCCGTGTTGGGTATGCCCCGCATGAACGCCAGGTTTTGGTTGAGTACGTCGTCGAGGAACTCGCGTCCACCACCTCGAACTGCTGCCGCGTGAATGCACTGGTGGCGGCGTTGGTTTTGAACAAAATGGTCTTCTCAGAAACGTAGTGCCTCATTACTTTCATCACCAGATAGAGCAGGTGCTCCGGTCGCACTCCACGACGTTCGGTCCGGCGGGAGCGGACCGAACGTCTCTAGCGGGAGCAATGAGAACTGGCGGATACGGCGCAATAGACAAGGCGCCAGCATGAGAAGCTGGGCGAGCAAGCTCCTAAAAAACAGAGGCAAAAGGTAAACCACCGTACGGCTCACGGACACGAGCACTGCCGCCTTAGCCCCAAGCGCTCCGAGCGTACGCCACACGCGTACACTTCTTCGGGCACCGCCACTCCTGCGAACCGCCGCCAACACCCTGGCCAGTGCGTCGGCTGCCGCTTTTGTAGGCGACGTGTTGGCCGCACGCAGAGTTACTGTGCAGCACGGCGTTATCGCCTGACCGGTCACATGATTGAAAAAGCAGGACGCTTAAATTATCTGCCCTTTCCGTTCGGACTGCGTCAGCAAGTGGGGCGGACGCATGAGGCGGCAAACGAACTCGGCCATTCACCGGAATCCGTAGAATAAACGCCTCGAGGCGCTGGAAAATCGACGTTCCCCGGAGCGCCTTTGTCGACGTGCATTTCTTCAGCGTTCAGTTGCTCATGCTTAGCGTGTAGCTATGAGTGTTTCCGAGTCTGCGAGAATTTGAAAAATGAAGGAGGCTGAGATGCTGTGAGAATGCTGCGTACCATGATGCCGCGACAACAACACCGGGGACACGAAGGTGCGCGTCTTTAAATTCCAGAGGGAGCAAACACTGAGAAACGCTTGGATACGCGCTATTCCGCTGGAAAACCTCTCCGTCTGCGAGAATTCCAGGGTAAACTTGCAGAGCACCTTGCTGACTACTTTCACTCACCAGCACTGGGAAGGTGTACGCAAGCAGGTAGAGACACTGCATCCCCGCTGCAATGTTGTAAGGAGCGAGACTCTGTCGAAGATGCCGGACGTCCTTCCTTTCCAGGTGTTCGTTGCTGTGTACGGCTTCCTGAAAAAGCATATTGCGCGAAATGCAGAGGCGCGTTGACTATGGATAAGACGATCGAAGTCTCTGCCGATTATGAACAATGCAATTTCCTGAAGCAATTGGACGGAGGATGTCGGGTCTACCCATAGACCATAGGGTCTACCCATAGATGTCCAGCGGAGCCGGAAGAAGGTTCGCCTGTAGGCGCATTTGATGACGGTACTGGTGACAGTGCAATTTTGCCTTCACTGACCAGTGCATGGGGCGAACTTTGTGCCGTGGCAAACGAATTTCCCGATCGAGAGGCATGAAGTTGCTGCATGGTAAAGCCCGCCAAATCAATCTTGCTGACTGTTGGAAATAACATGTGTTTTTTGTAAACTCCATGTCTTTTGTGCCGCATTCTCGCGCCAACAAAATTCCCGCGAGAGCGAAATTTTCTGCTTTACCCGCCAATTTTGTTATTGCGGGTTTCAACTGTATATCGGTACGTACGTATATAAACGTAAGTGGATTGCGTAAACAAATATTTCGCTCCTATAATTTTTTTGCGGTCAGATTCCTTTCAAAATGCAATCATCTCGTCCTTGCAACAAAAAGTCTTCAACGCTGAATATCTGCGAGACAACCTCTCTCGAACAGCTCTCCGTACTTTTACCGACCCACCCCGTCGTGTGACGTCACGGGGACAGCACGTTGAGCTTTTCTAGAGGCTGTTGGCAGTGCCCACATTCCCCCCCCCCCCCTAGAGAAAAAGGTAATTGGCGGTGGTGATTTCTGCCGCCCTTCACAGCATCATTTACGGCTCCGACCACGGTCGTCGTGGCCGCTGCTCATGCGGAATTCACTACCGCCTTCGTCCTCCTTGTAGCCGACGTCGGCTTCATCTCCAGTTCCTCGCCACATACCTCTGCAAGGGTCGAGAGATTGCCGTCGTGCAACGGTGGAGTACGGTGTGCGGCAGCGGCTTTGTGCTTGTGGCGTTTTATCTTCCGCGCAAACGTCCGCTCGACATCTCCTGCTACATCAGAAACTTCGGACGACGTTCAACGTGTCAGCTTCTTCCGCTTACCCTTTTCACTGGTCTCCAGATGATCTTTGTTGGCCTTCCGCGTCGTGCGCTTCACCTTTTTCAGTCCTGCGTCAGTCGGGTCATCACCACCGTCCATTTTCTTCAATTGTTTTTTGTTTCTTCACCACTCTATGTTCCTAGTCGCCGACTTTCCCGCACTCCATGGAGCGCGAAGCCTTCGTGACCGTGCCGTCCGGCAGTAACTGACCTTTCATCTTCCTGCAGCCCTTTTGTTTAGCCTCGGCTCCGATTTTTGTTTTAGTGATTTTAAACTTCTTGCGTTGAGCGTCCTCTTTGCCAAGGGCTTACTGCCATCAGTGGGGCCCACGTCGACGTCTGCAGCTGATACCGCCGTCTCGGGGCAGGCAGGCGGAAATTCCACAGGCTTGTCGATGTTCTCTGTGCCTTCTTCAACGCGGATCACGTTGACGTTGTTGCCGTCATCCCTGAGGGCGAGGGCCACCTTGTAGAAGTCCTGCGCGGGCGCAGGCTCCGACTCCTCTTTGCCAAATTCAATGCGGTCCACAGCACTTGCCAGATGATCCCTTTCGGTAATTACCACAGGAATGCTCGGCTCACCGGTGTCATCGTCATCATCTTCTACGTCGCCGTTGAAGTCATCCACGCCGGCAGCCAATGCAGGCATCTGGTTCACTGGCAGTTCCCGAACTGAGGCCTTCCTGGCGCACTCAACCTCATCAGTTTCCTCTTGCGCCGTGTCGTTTTTTTCGTGCAGGCGCACATTCCCACACTGCCGGGGACGTCGGACATTATCCGCACTCCATGACTGGGACCCCCACACACCTCGCCGCACAATAGTCTGCGGACTCCATGTGTCCCCGCGCCGCACAGTATGCAGCCGACGCCGTGTCCAGGCGCTCCATTGCCTCGAGAAGTCGGCTGAGGGCCATATCTACCCTTCCTTGTAGTAGATGACAGCCCCCGTTGGGCGCCACATGTAGTGGTCGGGCCTTCTGCTCCAAAGAATCTGATACAGTCATCAATGGAAACTCCAAACAGAAGGTTTATTGTTAGAGAAAATGCAAAGCTTGCATTAAGTCGCGCAATGCTTAAAACCGCGAAGCTGGATGATTATGAAGTCTAATGTTGTTCCTTGTAGGTTGTTGCTAGGCTTTGTCTAGGTGATGCTAGGTTGCTTCTAGCTTGCTTTTAAGTTGCTGCTAGGTTTTAGCTAAACGACGCTATGTTATTTCTTGGTTGCTTCTACATTGCGCTGGGCTTCAAGTAGATGATGCTAGGTTGTTTCTATGCTGTTCGTGGGCTTTAACTAGTTGATGCTATATTGTTCTAGGTAGTTGATAGGCTTTTACCTAGGTGATGCTAGGTCACTTCTAGGTATCTGCTAGTCTATTAGCTATGTTTTTTTATGTTGCTTCTAGGTCGTTTCTGGGCTTTATCTAGTTGTTGTTAGGTTGCTTCTAGGATATTGGCTGTTTTGTTAGACATCAAAATAGTCCAGCTATTTCAGGCCTTGCGCGACTTAGTACAAGCTTCGCCATTTTAAGACGAAAGTGTTTTATGCGGGGCTCCACCAAGACTCTCATGGCGTATTTCAGTCACGGAAATACGTCAGCGCAATGAACGCCATCAGATGGCAAAGAGGAAAACTAGAAGAAAAAATCTCCGTTGACAGGAGTCGAACCCATGACCTCCCGGTCCGCGACCCATGGCTGGTGGGCGTTTAGCCCACTCAGCTACCGCCAAACACAAAACGGTGGCTACATGAACGCGCCTTTTATGTTTAGCACTTTGCTCTCACTGTGCTTTTCGATAGGTGGATGGATGCTATGATCGTCCCGTTTATAAGTGGGCGGTGACATGTGTACCACCAGGCTCAAAAAAAAAACTTCGTTGCCGCCGCAATTAGCCCCGGCTACGCTCCGTTGCTTCGACCGTGCCATTCGGCGCGTTTCCAACAGGAGAAATCTAATTTCGTACGTTTTAACACACCACGAGGTGACGACTTTAGCCCAAGCCTCCCTCATAGCATCCACTCATAGTGAAAAATAGCTGTCCTCGCGTGGCTGTCGCCCAGCGTTCTCCGCTCGCCCTGTGAGAATTAACAGGCCAGACTACAGGGAAGATACGACGCTCGTCGCGTTTCTGTTCGCGTTTCAAGCCACTTTGAAGGAGTGCATATCGAGTATCAATGTTTACTACGTGTTTGCTGATGCCATCTTTGCGCGGAGTTCACCATATGTGGTGTCCAGGTATATCTTGACACTTCAGCTACCTCGAGGGTTAAGTCATGGCCCTGGGCGTTAGTCCTCGGTATGGAGATGTGCCACTAGGCGTGAATGTGGGTGTGTCCACATCAAACGGTGCCACATCTGCCAAACAACAATATACATTATACGAGCTGTCAACCTATTCACTGTAAACAATCAACTACTTCTGCGACGACACACTTTCGTGTTACACCGATTCCTATGACGGAGGAACCAGCCATGCTTTTTTTTTCTCTTTCTTTCTATAGCCCTTTCTCTCTCTCGCTTTCTCTCTATTTTCATTTCCTTTCTCTCTCTCTTTCTCGTGTTTCACGTGCTCCACTTCGCCGACCAGAGCTTTTGTTCACCGCTCGCACCTGTCGTGCTGGGTAGTGGGGCTTGCCCAATTGCTGTGGCGCCTACCCACCTGGGGAGTTTTGCATGACCTAGCACAACTTACCGATGGCTTAAACAACTTCACTGTAAATAGATTGAAGAGAGCACTGTCGGGTATTGATGGTGATAATTTATGTACACATTGTACACACACATGGATGTTTTTACAGCCGGTTAAACAGTTTCACTGTAAAAAGATGGGGGAAAGTTAAACTTAACCATATGGGCACGAGCACTGTCCCCTTAGCCCTCACTGCTTCTTCGGGCAACGGCACTCCGGCCAGTCCGCCGTGAAAAGTCCGTCAACATGTTTGCTGCCGCTTTTGTTGGCGAGATGTGGGCCGCGCGCAGCGTGGCGTTTGGCGTTATCACCTCACCAGGCGCCATACGTGGCCCGCCTGACGTGGCGCGATTAACGTTATCGCATTGCCGGGCACGCGGTTCCCGCTACTTCTATCACTTGTTTCCTCCACTGACTGCACTGCAGCATTTCACTTCTTCCTTGCATGAATGACCATCGTCTGAGCGTGCTTATTTTGGTTTGCGCACGGTTTCCAGAAGCTCTGACATGACTCAATCGTTCACGATACAGACAAAGCGTGGAAGAGGGCGAGAAACTTGTCGCATGTTCAGCAACGTTGGCGAATGCGTAGACGATGGCGACATTGCTTGACAATGCGTCATGTCTAAGTCATTCTAGCTTATGCGCGGTGGCTTCGATTTAGTGCCAGAATAAAGTCAAGCTTAACATGCGCCCGCGGACGGGCAACGCGCATTTAAGCTACGCCGGCTAAAACTCAAATTTACAGTCTGGCGTGATGGCGCGTCCGGCTGAATTCGGGGTGCTTTTCGTCGCCTGCGTAGTGATAGAAGATGTCCGTTTTCACGGGCTCCACGCGGCCACCGTCGCACATCAACGCGCCGACTGCAGTGGCAGTTGGTAAAATCGCGGCGTGTCGCCCACGTTCCAAGAGTGCAGCCATGGTTTTACATGCAATTCATCGATGATGACGTGATTGTGCGCCTGCCCGTGTGTTGCTTGTGAGTTAAACACATGGAAATCAAATGTGTGTGTAGGCTAGCACTAGCATGGTCTGCTGCTACACGGATAGAAAAAAAAATGGTTGATCCCTCCGTCATAGAAATCGGTATAACACGAAAATGAAACGCATCCTGGCAGATGTAGTTGAATGTTTATTATACATTGATGTATGAGAACTTAAAAAAATGTCCAATGGTGTTTGGCAGCTATAGCATCGCTTGTTGTGGGCAAAACCACGCTGACGCCTGCTGGTACTTCTCCATCCCGACGACTAACGTCAGTGAACATGATTAAACCTTTGTCGTAGCTGTGCTGGTTAACATCCAGCTGGACACAGCATATGGCGAATCCCGCTCAGAGGTTGAGGAGAGAAACGGGGAGGTGTGCGCTCCATAGTAGAGTCGGTGCCAGTGCACTCGAACCAGTAGGCGGCGGAGTAACACCGTTAATCCATTTGAAAGCGGCCCTACGTTGACGAGGTGGCGTCACACGCTGACACGAAAGGCGAATCGCGTAACCGCGCAGTCGCCGAATCGAATCACTGTGAATACCGCATTTAATCGACCATAGAGTTTTCTACAGTGTTGCAGAGAAAGAGTACCGAAACGCTCGCAGTCGGTGCTCGTTGGTGTAAAAAAATTACACCATTTCCCGCTAAAGGGGACCATGAGGCGATGCGAAGCCGGAGCACTTGCACGATCGCGTTCCGTTGGCGTTCTTTGGGCATGCTACTGACCTCGCGTCGTGGAACGCGAAGAGGAACGCTACGCGCGTCTTATCTTCCCCCTAGCCTGGCCGTTAATTCTCACAGGGCGTAGGAGAGGAGAGAGAGGGGGAGAGGAAGCGCATGCGCTGGTGCTCATCTCGGCGTTGCACAGAATTTCGGCATGTCTAGCCCGCGCTTCAGAGGAAGAGTGGAAAGGGGGAGGGGAGATGGATAGTGGAGAGGGGGAGAAGGAAAGTGGAGAGGGGAGTGGAGAGGGGGATGGGAGAGGGTGAGTGGAGAGGGTATGCGCATGCGCAGTGAGGGTGGTCACGCCGCACACCACCACCACCACCACCACCACCGGATTGAACTCCGCCATAAGATAGAATAACAGAGAGCTGAGCTAGTTGGTACGTATTCATTCTAAAAAGAGACAGGGCGTGCAAACACGGACATAAGAAAGAGATCAGGACACCACAAACGCCGACTAACCACTAACAACTGAAGAGACGCACAACGGCTGAAAAGAAAGAAGGCACGAAAACTTATCTGCGCATGCCCATGCAACCGGCGAACCTATCAATCCGGCACGCGTGGCGGCCTACGTGGAAGATAACTGTTAAGGCATTTGATTTCATCTTTATGCAAGTTAATCGACGGTTGGCTCACGCATGCGCTACCACTATTCTCGATATGCCATGCTTCAATCATCAGGCGCGTTTCTTCATTTCTATGCCGGTACAACACTGCGCATTCATCGAATTTTGGCGTGCACTTACAATCTCGACAATGTAAAGATAGATTAGAAGGTGAGCCTCCTGTTAGCGATCTCTTATGTTCCAACAATCTCTGGTTAATGCATCTGCCCGTCTGTCCTACTTAGAAGCGGCCGCAGCTGAAAGGGACCTTATACACCACACTCGTACGGCAATCAGTGAATTTGTTGGTGTGTTTTACAAAATAATTATCGGTCCGCTTCTTGTCTTTTACTCGCTCATTCTTCCTCTGCACAGCGGCACAAATCTTACCTAGCTTATTGGCAGCCGTGAAAACAACATTAACGCCGTATCTACTTCCTACTTTCTTTAGCCTGTGAGATATGCAATGAATGTACGGAATACCTACGACACGTTTCTTCCTATCGCTTTCTGCAACCATGCTCGGACTTAACACAATAGACTTCTTTAATCGCTCAGCGACCGTGGCCACTGCATCACGAGGATACCCTACATCTAAAAGACGCGTAACCTGTGCGCTAAAGCTATCACTCATTTTGTGCTCACACGACTTGGTGAGGGCTGACCTAAGGCAAGACATGGCGATGCCGTTTTTTACAACCTTCGAGTGCTTCGACGAAAAATTTAACAGCGGTTTCGAAGATCTAGGAGAATACTGCCAGCACACGTGGTTCTTCTGGAACGTTAAGGAAATGTCTAGAAATTGTATTCCATTATTCTGAGGCACCTCTTTAGTAAAGCTCAGCCCTCCTCCATTTAATTCAAATGTTTCGCTCACGGAAGTTACCACCTTTTCAAAGTCCTCATCACTACAAAAAATCAAGTAGTCGTCCACATAACAAAAAGCCTTAATAACCGAATTACCTAAGGCGCTTTCCAAAAGATTATCAATCTTGCTAAGGTATAAATCACTAAGAACCGGAGCAACCTTAGAACCAATACATATCCCTGATTTCTGCACACACATAGTCGGCGTTTGTGGTGTCCTGATCTCTTTCTTATGTCCGTGTTTGCACGCCCTGTCTCTTTTTAGAATGCCATAAGATACTTCGCATCTAAAAAAATCCGGCAGATCTGTGGGACTCGATTTAATGCGAAGCAGCCAGCAAAGAGCTGAACACATCACCTAGTTTGTCTTTGAGCGAAATGAAATCATTCATGCTGTGACATCTAGTTCACCATATATCGCATGTTTGTCATGCACGCATGCATGCACAATCTGGTATATGACGTGCTTATGAAACGTATATACTGGCATAAAGAATGCATGACCTGTCATTTATGTCCATCACGCACTCGTGGCATGCCATACACTTTTTTGTTATATACCGAGTTACCACAACGGTCGGAAGCGTTCCATGACAGTGTCATGTAACTCATACCGTACATGACATGCATATAACGATTTGCATGTTATGACCAGTCAGTTATGTTCGTCATACAGCCACATTGCGCAATACCAATTTTGTTTTATATCAAACGAGCGAAATTGCCGCGGGTGAACCATGAGTATGGCATGTAAACCATGGCATACATGACATGCATGTCATGGTTTTTGTGTTTCCACCGGGCACATATATTCATCATACAGTAACATCGCGCAATACGAATTTTGGTGAACATTAGGCGAGCGAAAAGGCCGTGAGTTCACCAGGATCATGGCATGTAAATCATGCCATACATGACATGCATGTGATGGTTTTCATGTTATCATCTGCCACTTATGTTCGTCATACAGTCAGGTCGCGCGATACCAATTTTGGTGTATATCAAGTGTTATAGCGTAGCAGAAGGATTAAAACGCTGGCCAGCGTCTGCTAGTGATCGGCACTTCGTGACGTCACTGTTGCTGGGGCATATAAGCTCGAACGGATTCACGCGGCAACAAACGCTCTGGTGTTCTGGACCTGTGTGCTGCGTCCAAGTTACTACATTGGCTGACGAGGATGGGATGCGTCTGCTCGGGCCTGCCGAGCGTCGACTAGCCACCGGGAGCCGGCACGTATGGGATGCGTTCCTGCGACGTGAAAGCTGTTGGAGATCATGTCTGGACATTGCACCGGCCGTCTACCCAACGCAGCAGGCGTCTGCAGGTGACGCGTAAGGCGTTTTCGCAAGTGGCAAATGGTGTGGGCCTGACAACGCAGCAACGGACGCTGAAACGTCGAGAAGGCTACAATACGATAAGTGCCTTTTGACTCTCATTTAGCTACAGCCATGTCGAGGTTGGGCAAGATAGAGGAGTTTGACGCCAAGGTTCAGACGTTCGATTCGTACTTGCAGCGTTTCGAGCACTTTGTCAGTGCGAATGACATAGCTCAAGAGAAGAAACTCTCAGTATTTTTGACAGTGATCGGGGCGGAAGCGTATGAAGTACTCAAGAATTTGGTTGTACCATCACTTCCTGGGGAGAAGACTTTTGATGAAGTCAAGGTTCTATTGAAAAACCATTACAGCCCCCCGATATCAATTATAGCTGAGAGGTGCAGGTTTAACCGCAGGGTTCAGCTTGAGCACGAAAGTGTAGAAGACTTTATCATTGAGATAAAGCATTTGGCTCGGAAATGTGATTTTGGGTCCTTTCTTAAAGACGCTATGCGTGACAGGCTTGTGGCAGGAATCCGCAGCGAAGACATTCAAAGGGCTCTATTCACAGAAGAAAACCTGGGCTTTGAAAGTGCTTGCAAAATTGCTCTTGCGCGAGAGCTAGCAGCCAAGCAAACAGCAATACTGCAAGCAGGAGGGACAAACTCGGCTGTAAATGCCCTCAAATATGAAGTGAACCCGGCTACTCAAAAGAAAAGATCAATGCAGCAGAATGAGAACAAAAAGACCAAGAGTTGTTGTTGTGGTAAGGCGCATGACTTCAACAACTGCTGGTACAAGAACTATAAATGCAACCGGTGCTCTCAAGTAGGTCATCTGCAGAAAATGTGCCCAAGAAAGGCTCTACACAAAAGAACGCATATCGTGTCGGAATCATCCAGTGAAGATGAGCACACGATGTACGCGTGCCACGATTCATCTGGCAAGAAGAAGGGCTACATAGTTACCATGACCATAGAAGGAAACAGCGTTCCTATGCAAGTCGACACTGGTGCCGCGGTGTCTGTAGTCCCTGAAGAGGTGTATCGGTCGACTTTTCCACACGTTAAATGTGAACCTACCACGGTTGTGCTGAAAACTTATACTGGTGAAAAGATTAATGTTTTGGGGGAGTGTCATGTAAAGGTGCAGTATGATGACCAGCAAGCTGTTTTACCGGCTGTTATTGTGCGTGAAGCTGAGCGAAAGTTACCAGCTCTTCTAGGTAGGACATGGCTCGAGAAATTTCAGCTTGATTGGCAGTCGTTGTTCTCTTTAAGTATAGATGATAGAGTTGCTTCGCTACGAGAGAAGTACGCGGGGGTCTTCTCACCAACATTAGGCGCTATCAAAAACTATGAAGCGCAGATTGTCCTAAAACAAGGAGCTTCTCCTGTGTTTTGTAGAGCCCGGCCTGTGCCTTTTGCACTGCGTGAAGCAGTTGAAAAGCAGCTGGATGAACTGGAGAAAGACGGCGTGGTTACACGAGTGAGTCACAGTGACTGGGCTACTCCTTTGGTGGTAGTTCCAAAGAAAGAAGGTGATAAGCTACGGCTTTGTGGTGATTTAAAAGTCACTGTTAACCCTGTTCTTAAGATGGACCATTATCCATTGCCGCAACCAGAGGAGTTGTTCACGTCAGTTTGTGAGGGAAAGGTATTTTGCGTGCTTGACTTGTCGTCAGCTTACCAACAAGTCGTGTTAAGCGAGGATTCAAGGCGAATCCTCACAGTTAACACTCACAAGGGGCTTTATCAATTTAATCGGCTTCCGTATGGTATTGCCAGTGCTCCAGCGCTGTTTCAGGCGCTCATGGATAAGGTGCTTATGGGAATAAAAAAACGTGGGTTGCTACATCGACGATGTTATCATTGCAGGCAAAGACGTGAATGAGTGCTATAAAACATTAGACATAGTCTTGAAACGCCTGAGCGAGCACAATATTACTCTCAAGACGGAGAAATGCAAATTCTTTGAAAGCTCAGTGCGCTATCTGGGCCACCAGCTCAGCTCAGAAGGCATTTATCCTACTGAGGGGAAGGTTAAGGCCATAAAAGATGCTCCCCCGCCAAAAAACGTGACAGAACTCAAAGCATATTTAGGCTTGCTGAACTTTTACGGGAAGTTTATGAAAAACTTAGCAATGGTGGCAGAACCGTTGCACAAGTTGCTAAGAAAAGAGCAAAAGTGGATCTGGTCTAAAGAGTGTGGTAACGCTTTTGAAGCCACTAAACTACTGCTTATCAATAGTCGAGCGCTTACATACTTTGACGTTCGGAAACCACTGGCGCTACAGTGTGATGCTTCCGCGTACGGTGTTGGAGCTGTTATTTTTCATGTAATGCCAGACGGGCAAGAACGGCCAATTGCTTTTGCCTCACGAACTCTGACCCCAGCGGAGCGAAATTATGCTCAGTGTGAAAGGGAAGCGCTCGCGCTGATTTTTGGGCTTAAGAAATTTCACAAGTTTCTTTTTGGTCGCCAGTTTGTACTCTACACCGACCATCAGCCACTTCTTGGTATTCTTGGCCAAGACAAACCGACCCCCTCCATAGCTGCGGCTAGACTACAAAGGTGGTCGTTAATACTGGCAGCTCATCAGTACACCTTAAAGTATCGAAAGGGCAGCGAAACCGATGTAGCTGATGCGCTGTCAAGACTTCCTTTGAGCTGCGACTCAAAAGGAGATGAAGCCGAGTGTTTATCTGTTTTTGAGTGTACGCCACTTACGGCGCAGGATGTGGCTAGAGCGACAGCCAGAGATGCTATACTGTGCACTGTTCGAGGGTACACCCTCTCGGGATGGCCTGCGGACGTACCAGAACATCTGCAACCGTATTACATACGGCGTTTTGAGCTCTCGATTGAGCAAGAATGTGTGACCTGGGGGTCACGAGTAATTGTACCGGAGCAGTTGAGAATGTCGGTACTAGCCTTGTTGCATGAGGATCATCCTGGCACCAGCAGAATGAAAATGCTGGCACGCAGTTTCGTCTGGTGGCCGGGACTAGACAAGTGTATTGAAGAGTATGTCCGACAGTGCAGGGTGTGCCAGCGTGCACGCACAGCGGTTGAATGGCTCCCCTACAGCCCTGGCCATATCCTGCGAAGTGTTGGCAAAGACTTCATGTAGACTTTGCATCAAAGGGCCAACACAACTTTCTGGTTTTGGTCGATGCCTATTCTAAGTGGATTGAAGTTTGGGTGATGTCTTCAATGACGGTATCGCAAACAATACGCAGACTGCGCAGTGTTTTTTCGGCGTACGGCTTCCCGGAAGAAATTGTTAGTGATAATGGGCCACAGTTTACTTCACAAGAGTTTGCCGACTTTATGGCAAAGAATAATATAAAACGCACAAGGACACCGCCCTACCACGCAAGTTCTAATGGGGCTGCCGAACGCCTAGTACAAACGACTAAACAAGTGTTACTGAAACAGGTGCTTGCTCAATCTGAAACCAGGGAAAAAGAATCGCTGCAGGAGGGAATAGATAGTTTTCTTATGTCATACCGCAATACACCGCATACGCTTACAGGTAAGACGCCAGCCGAGCTCTTCCTGAAGCGGCAGCCTAGAGTGAAGTTAACCTTCCTGAAACCGGACTTTGTGAGTGATATGGTGAGCAAAGAAGACCGCGTTAAAGTAAGATCGGACACCAAAAGAGGTGGTGAACGTGTGTTTGTAGTGGGAGAGAGAGTGTGGGTGAAGTGTGTGCGCGGCGAGATTTCTTCCTGGGAAGAGGGCATAGTGACGCAAGTGGTTAGCCCCGTGACCTATCTTGTGCGTGTGGCTGAACAAGTGCGATTTGTTCACGTTGACCATTTGCGCCCATCATTCGGTGACCCAGAAGCAGGTATGCGGTTGCCTGCTCCTGCTACTGATCCACCGCCAATTGACCCTTTGATCGAGACACCCCTTATGCCTACAACACCACCACCGCCAGAGATGGCGACAAAGCCGTTTGTTGAGCCACAGATGCCTCGACCAGTTGGTTCACCACCATCACTGTCTTCGAGCACCGCTGCAACAACTTCGAGGGTTCCCAGCCCGACTCTCCAGCCCCTTTTGCCACATCACTCGCCGCCAAGTGGTCCTCATCTGGATACCACAGCTGCAGATGCATCTCCCGTGCCTTTGAGGCGAAGTGCTCGGGAGCGTCGTCAGCCGAGCTGGTTTAAGCATTCTGACTATGAGTGATGTGTATTTTCTTATTTCTTTTGGATTAAGTGGGGAGGATTGTTATAGCGTAGCAGAAGGATTAAAACGCTGGCCAGCGTCTGCTAGTGATCGGCACTTCGTGACGTCACTGTTGCTGGGGCATATAAGCTCGAACGGATTCACGCGGCAACAAACGCTCTGGTGTTCTGAACCTGTGTGCTGCGTCCAAGTTACTACATCAAGCTAGCGAAACGGCCGCGAGCGTAGCATGAGCGTGGCATGTAAATCATAACACACATGACGTGCATGTCATGGTTTTCATGTTACCATATCTCGCTTGCGTTCGTCGTACAGTCGCGTCATGCAATACTAATTTTGGTGCATACCAAGCTAGCGAAACGGCCGCGAGTGCACCATGAGCGTGGCATGTAAATCATGCCGTAAGTGGTATGCATATCATGATTTTCAAGTTACCACCTGTCATTTATGTTTGTCATACAGTCACGACACGCAACACCAATTTCGGTGTATATCAATCTTGCGAAACGGCCACGAGTGCGCCATGAGCGTGGCATGTAAATCATATCGTACATGTCATACATGTCATGATTTTCATGTTACCTCGTGTCAGTTATGTTCGTCATACAGAAATGTATCGTCATACCAGTTTTCTTTTATATCCATTCATTTAAGCGGCCGCTAGCGCCCCGAGATTATGTCATGTAAATCATCCTGCACATGACACGCGTGTCATGATTTTCACTTTAGGACCTGTCATTATGTTCTTCATGAACTCTTGTCACAACATAGCAATTTTGGTATATATGAAATCAATTGAACGGCCGCAAGAGCCCAAGGCCGTGGTATGTAAATCATGCTGTTCATGTCATGCGTGTCATGATTTTCATGTTACGACCCGTCACTTATCTTTGTAATACGGTCATGTTATGTCATACCGATTTTGGTGTGCATCCGATAAACCAAACGGCCAGGAGAGCACAAAATCGTAGGCCACTAGATAGATAGATTGACAGATAGATGCGCTCAAAGCAGGGCTGGGCAGAGATACTCAGAAAAGTATTCCGGAATACAGATATCGAAATACATGAACTGGAAGCCTAAAATACAGATACTGAGATACATTTGCCTTTAACGTAACGGGATATTTCGGAGATACTTTTGCACTAAGACTAAAACAGTATTCCAGAATACAGTTACAGCGATACAGATACTGGAATACTTTTTTTATTTCAAGGATGCTCATACTACGCAGACACTTATTAGTGCAGCATAATGTTGTAATTAATGTTACAGCGCATCGAAACGTTCAGTTCATTTATTTATTTATTACAGTACCCTCAACGCCATTAAGACATTGCAGGGGAGGGGGCTGGACAAAGTACATAATTATAATAATGATACAATTACAAGTATCAATTGCAATAAAAATGCACTATTTAACAGCAACAATAACGAGGATTGGACACCGAAATCGACGTACTTGGCGAACAAACTAAGCTATGCTAGAAATAGCACACTTTAAGCAATTCATTCTAAAAAGACAGGGCGTGCAAACACGGACACAAGAAAGAAGTCAGGACACCACAAACGCCGGCGTTTGTGGTGTCCTGACCTCTTTCTTGTGTCCGTGTTTGCACGCCCTGTGTTTTTAGAATGAATACTTACCAACTAGCTCAGCTCTCTGTTATTCTAAACTTTAAGCAAATCACTAATGAACACCAGTGAATTGAGAAAAAGTACACATTTATTTTGAAGATCTGCTTTTCTGAGAAGGTTGCTGTGTAAGCTTCTCAAATAGGCTGTCTTCTAACAGCGTCGGTTCAGCCTCAGCACGAGACTCACGAAAGAAAAAAAGTCTGTCTACCGCTGAAGGCGAGCACAAATTCGTGTTAGAGTGAATAAATATTGCCTTCATAGCCGGATTGCCCTGCAGCGTGGCAATATCTCTTCTCCGGTCATCTAGATACCGAAACACTTCCGCCCTCACTTGGGTTGTTCTGACCGTTGAGAATCCGAAGTCTGTCCCCATCTTCGGAATCCTCAGCAGTCTGTACCCTGTCCGCTTCAATGAAGCTGTCACCACCACAGACCACTACCAGCACCCATTTCAGAAAGCCGCAACAGGCGAAGTCGGCTCCAGCGGTGGGGGAGCCTGCTGCTACAAACGGGAACTGCTTTTGGAAGTGCCGCCACTTTGATTAACGGAACGCACGCGAAGCATTGCAAAGACTCTTCCAAGGCGGTATCCGCGCGGGGGGTCGCGAACAGGGGCGTAGCCAAGGAGAGGGTTGGGGGGGGGGTTCAACCCCCCCCCCCCGAAATTTTTCAGTTTTGTTTGCGTATATTGGCCTCGAGGCCCACCACTGGAAACGCCGGCGCCACCGTCGGCGTGACGTGCTTGGCAGGATCACGTGGGCTCAGCGGCCGCGTCGGCTGCTTGTGGCGCACTGCCGCGTGCTTTGAAAACGAGTTTCAAGTCCCACATGCGCTGCGGTCTGTTTAAATTCGGAAGTTTTCTCTCATTTTCTACTCAATTGAAACCATTGTAATGAGCGGCTGCCTCCGAAGGCGACGTACATGGGGCTCTACCGCTCGGTGCCGCAGTGCCGCGTTTACGCAACGGAGCCCAGTGTCAGCCTGCACCGGTAACCGCGGGAAGAGAAACAGCGTGAAGCATGTGTTGTAAAGCTAAGAACCGGCAAGTAGCCATCCGCTACGAGTCTTGTGTGCAACAAGCAGTTCCGTGATGAACACTTTTGTTACTGCGTCGGGCCTGCGATGTTCGGTGAGTAGCAGACAGCGCGCACTGAGACGATGGCTCGCGCGCGCTTCCCGCCGGCAAATGATGCTTATCTGCCACAGGATGGTAAATGCGATACATTTTACCACGTGTGATGCCATCTCAGAACCCTCCAATGCGACCTCTTGATCGTCGGCCCCGTGCTCAGCGTCCACAAAATCGGCTGCAGATGCGCAAGTCATTGTTTAGATACGTTGAATTAAAAAACGCACAGGGTCCCTTACGCATTCGTTAAAGATGACTAGAAGGCGAAAGCCATTCAGTCGATGTACTGATTCTCCCGCGCCCCCCTCCAAAAGCGTTCTGGGGTGCTATCGCGGAACGATTCTATTTTTTATTCCAATGCTTTTCGTGCTTTTCGCGCTTGGCCATTGGTCAGAACGACGGTCCGTCCGCGTTGTCAACGCGATCAGCCAGCCGCGAGTGGTGGATGATAAGAAAAGCATAGCATATGGCATAGAATCGGAAATAGCATCGTTCCGCGATTGCACCCCTGCACGTAGCGCGGTTTTGCACGGCCTCCGTGACCGATCACGGAGGCAATGCAAAGACACCATGACGTGTGAATACGTCATCATGTGACGTCACATTATATGATGTCATAATGACGCTACATATTTGGCGATCTGTGACGTCATGATGACGTCATATGGTGACACCATCACGTGCCGATTATTTTTGCATCACTCGTGTTGACGCCGCTGACGCGGGACGCCGACGGGCGACCTTCCAATTTGATGAGGCATGCATTGCTTCATAAGCTACATAAATTTTGCATTGCCTCCGTGATCGGCCCACCGGCCAATCCCATGTATTTTCTTGGAGCCTCATTTATTTACGTGGGAAAGATGCCACCCTGTTGGCGTTAGACACGACACTGCTGCCAAAACTGCTCGGGTACACGCCTGTAGCGAAGCGTTCGAACTTGGTAATGGGTCGTCCTCTCGAGCACCTTCTAGTGGGTCGTCCTCTTCGGCTCGAAGAGAACGCAGCTCGCGCTGAGAGTCGGCCCCGCCTTGACTGTCGCTGTATCGTCGAGTATCGCCGCCGCTACTAAACCTCTTTATAATTTGGTGGAGAGTGCTGGGCCTTCGCAACAACCTCGGCCCTCATTCGATGCCCCTGGCTCTTCGATCCCGTACCCTGCCGCCTACCATGCCTCAAGACGCCTCCTAGCAAACGCCCCCGCCCGCACCGACCTCATGTCCTGGTGTCCCTCGTATTCGCGACCCTCCAGTCTTCACTGGCGCCGATGGTACCGACGTGGAGGACTGGCTCGCGATTTACGAGCGCGTGAGTGTCCCCAATAAATGGAACGAGGCAGGAAAATTGACTAACCTGGTTTTCTACGTCGCGGGTGTGGCGGGCCTGTGGTACAACAACCACGCATCCGATTTTACGACGTGGTCCGAATTCAAGACCGCCATTATCAACGTGTTTGGCCGCCCTGCCGTTCGTAAGCTGCAGGCCGAACAGCGCTTACGTGAACGCGCTCAGCAGGCCGGCGAATCCTTCACCAGTTACATTGAAGACGTCCTCGATTTGTGTAAGAAAGCCGACGCCACCATGTCCGAGTGTGACAGGATCAGGCACATCATGAAAGGCATCGACGACGACGCCTTCACCATGCTCCTCGCCAAGAACCCCAGCACAGTGGCAGAGGTCATAACGCTCTGCCAAAGCTATGAGGAGCTGCGCCGGCAGCGATCGATGACCCGTCGCTCTCCATCACGCGACGCCGAGCTCGCTGGCTTGTCGACCGTACCCGACCACTCCGCGTTGCTCGCAGAGATGAAGACATTCGTGCGCGAGGAAATCACGCGCCAGTTCTCTCTGCCCACCCTTCTGCCTCCCCTCCGTCGAGCAATCGAGCAGGAAATCGCGGAGGTCATGCCCGAGTACCACCAGCATCATCCGGCTCCTGCACCTTTGAGCTAAGCCCAAGTTGTCGCAAGAACGCCCCCACCAATCGCTACGGCTGCCCCACACATTTACGCCGAAGCCTCCGCTCGACCTCACTCTTTCGAAGCGGATGTACCGGTAACCTATGCCGACGTCACGCACAGGCCACGACTGCAGCCCACCATGCAGTCCTATCAGTTGCCGCCTCGTCAATCCCGTCCTGCGCCATGGGCGGGCCCTGCCCCAGCGAACCGATGGCGCACACCTGACAATCGCCCCATATGCTTCGCATGTGGTTACGCCGGCCCCGTGGCGCGCTATTGCAATCGCGTGCAGCCGCCTAGAGACGTTTCGCCTGCCACCAGCCAGTCGAACCGCCCATATTACGACCCACCTACGCCTCCGTCGCCGACGTCTCGCCCAGCTGCATCTACCCGCCGTTCACAGTCACCACGACGCCGCTCGCTGTCACCGATGCGGCCACGTCCGGTCCCACGCGATCAGGAAAACTAGTCGTCGCAGTCCACGAGGCAAGGGCTGCGACGCAATCGAACTGCGAAAGCCCTCAGCGAAGCCCATCGAACGTGATAGACGTTTTGTGGACGGTGTTCGCGCCTCTGCCCTTGTCGATACTGGAGCCGCCGTATCCGTTATGGACGCTAAACTAAGCCGCCTGCTACGAAAAGTGACGACGCCACTTTCCGGGCTCTCCCTCCGTACAGCCAGCGCCCAATGTATTCACCCGACGGCGGTATGCACCGCTCGCGTCATCATTCAGGACGCTCTGTACGCCGTCGAATTCATTATAATTTCTTCATGCTCTCACGACGTCATCCTCGGATGGGATTTTCTCGCCCGCCACGACGCCGTCATTCATTGCGCACCAGCCGAAATAGAGCTCTCACCATTCTCAGATTTGACGCCGGCAGACAGTTCATCGGCTGCAACCAAGGTATTCGTCAAAGACGACATCACAGTTCCTGCAAATTCGTCAACGGCTGTGTCACTCTATTGCACCAGTCTCTGCGACGCCGTTGCACTCCTTTCTCCATGTGACCGCGTTTTCAATAGGAAAGGCTTGCTGGTGCCGTTTGCGACCGTGGAAATCACTCAGGGCGACACGGATATTTTTGTGACCAACCCATCCCCGTTCATTGTTACGTTGGTGCGAGGGGAATGTCTCGGCAGAGTGGAACCCCTCGAAGACGCACAAGTTATGGACGCACCCGACGACACGCACTGTCCCAGTTCCCGTACGCTCAGTGCTGTTTCCACGTCCGATTGGTCACCTGCTGATGTGTTTAGGTCCTCCATTGCTGACAACCTCACATCGGTCCAGCGTTCCCAACTTCTGTGCCTGCTGGAAGAATTTCGTTCTTCTTTCGATATCGGGCAAACTTCTCTTGGCCCAACCACCACTGCGGCAACGTCAATATTGCGTGTCTCCCGCAGAACGCCAGGTGATTAATGAGCAAGTCGACGATATGCTTCGACGCGACGTTATTCGGCCCTCGGACAGCCCATGGGCGTCTCCCGTTGTTCTCGTTGCGAAGAAGGACGGTTCCGTGCGGTTCTGTGTGGACTACCGACGGTTAAACAAGATCACTCGCAAGGATGTTTATCCGCTGCCGCGAATCGACGACGCGATTGACAGCCTGCAAGGAGCCGAATTCTTTTCATCTCTTGATCTGCGCTCGGGGTACTGGCAAGTTCCCATGGCGGATGACGCTGGACCGAAGACAGCCTTTGTCACGCCCGACGGCTTGTACGAGTTCAACGTCATGCCGTTTGGTCTGTGTAATGCGCCCGCGACCTTCGAGTGCATGATGGACACCGTTCTGCGCAACTTGAAATGGCACACGTGCTTGTGTTACCTGGAAGACGTCGTCGTTTTCGCTCCGGACTTCTCCACGCATCTCCAACGTCTGCGGCATGTTTTGACGCGTTTGCGCAACGCCGGCCTCCAACTGAATCTGAAGAAGTGCCGATTTGCAGCACGGCAGCTGACAATCCTCGGCTACGTCGTGTCCAAGGACGGAATCCTTCCCGATCCGACCAAGCTTCGGGCCGTGGCCGAATTTCCCAAACCTACATCCGTCAAAGAACTGCGCAGTTTCGTAGGACTGTGTTCGTACTTTCGACGCTTCATACGAAACTTTGCCATCATCATATCACCGCCGACGAAGCTCCTTGGAGGTAACGGACCCCTAAAGTCGTGGTCGTCCGAGTGTGACGACGCGTTCGCAAAGCTCCGTCGTTTGTTGACGTCTCCTCCCATACTACGCCACTACGATCCTACGGCCCCAACGGAGGTACACACGGATGCCAGCGGTGTAGGCCTCGGCGCTGTCCTTGCGCAGCGCAAACCAGGGTTCCCCGAATATGTCGTGGCATACGCAAGCCGTACGCTTACCAGAGCCGAGACCAATTACACGGTCACGGAAAAAGAGTGCCTGGCGATCATCTGGGCCCTTACAAAGTTTCGACCTTATTTGTATGGCCACCCATTTGATGTCGTCACCGACCATCATGCACTATGCTGGCTGTCGTCACTCAAGGATCCCTCAGGCCGTCTCGCCCGCTGGGCACTTCGCCTGCAAGACTACGACATCCGAGTGCTGTACCGCAACGGACGCCAGCATGCTGACGCCGACGCCCTCTCGCGCTCTCCCTTGCCTGACGACAATGCCCCTTGCTCAGTATCTCACATAGCTGTTGCTTCAATCGACGTTCACACCATCGCTACCGAACAGCGCAAGGATAAATGGATCACCTCGCTGATCGACTTGCTCACTGATCTGTCCGCAACACCATCCACTCGCGCGTTGCGTCGTCAAGCCCACCATTTCGCCGTTCGCGACGACCTAGTGCACCGACGCAATTACGACGCCGACGGCCGCCAGTGGCTACTAGTGATACCCCGCAGTCTGCGTTCTGAAATATGCGAGGCCTTCCACTCTGACCCGCAATGTGCGCACTCTGGGGTATCCAAAACTTACCACCGCATTCGACAACGATACTTCTGGCGAGGGATGTACCGCTACGTGCAGAAGTTCGTTCGCTCCTGCCTCGATTGCCAACGCCGAAAACCTGCAATGCACGTGTCGCCACCAGGTCTACAACCATTACCTTGCCCTAACCGTCCGTTTGGGCGCGTGGGCATCGATTTGTACGGACCACTTCCTCTTACTTCGGCTGGTAACCGCTGGGCCATCGTTGCTGTTGACCATCTAACGCGATACGCCGAAACCGCCGCCCTCCCAGCGGCTACAGCGCGCGATGTTGCCTCCTTCCTACTACACCGATTAATACTGCGTCACGGACCACCCCAAGAGCTTCTCAGCGATCGAGGCCGTGTCTTCTTGTCGGAAGTCGTGGAAGCCATTCTCAAAGAGTGCCATGCTGTTCACCGCAGAACTACTGCTTACCACCCGCAGACGAATGGCCTAACCGAACGCTTTAACCGCACACTCGGCGACATGCTCTCGATGTACGTCGCCGCCGATCACACAAATAAGGATGTCATTCTGCCCTTCGTCACCTACGCCTATAACACCGCCCCTCAGAGCACTACTGGTTTTTCACCCTTCTTCTTACTGTACGGAAGGCACCCGTCGCACACCATGGACACGATACTTCCATACAAGCCGGATCGCTCTGAATGTCCGCCTATTTCTGCCACAGCCAGACTTGCTGAGGAGTGTCGTGAGCTCTCCAAGACCTTCACTACGCATAACCAAGAGCGGCAGAAGAGCATCCGCGGTGACAACGCCACTTCTGCGCCCACGTTCCTCCCTGGAGCGCTTGTTTGGCTCTATGTCCCTACCACTGCAACTGGCCTCTCTTCCAAACTACTGCCCAAATACGAAGGCCCCTACCGTGTCGTCGAATGCACATCCCCGGTCAACTACCTCATCGAACCCATAGAACCGTCATCGGACATGCGCCGTCGAGGGAGCGACATTGTCAACGTGGAGCGCCTGAAGCCCTACCACGACCCCATTATAGTGACTAGTTGCTAGGTCGCCAGGTGGCTCCCTTTTCCTACCCGGGGGTAATTGTAGCGAAGCGTTCGAACTTGGTAATGGGTCGTCCTCTCGAGCACCTTCTAGTGGGTCGCCCTCTTCGGCTCGAAGAGAACGCAGCTCGCGCTGAGAGTCGGCCCCGCCTTGACTGTCGCTGTATCGTCGAGTATCGCCGCCGCTAATAAACCTCTTTATATGCCAAATAATTACTATCCTGTTTTGCGGCTGCTGGTTGTTGCAATACCTTCTATTTTATTCACCGCTATTTCAAGTTCATGTGGGTCCTAGTTCACAGCCGACGTTTGCAGAACAAGTCTGGCAAACGTTACTGTATTTTCTTTGTTTTCCTAGGCGTCGCATGCTACTACATTCTCGGTCTCGTAGACTGGTTCTTCTTCCACCAGCATTCTCGAAGTGGTGTGAAGCTTTGGTCTATGAATTTGTTGATGACAGAGAGCGGCAAGTGCACTGGAATGCAAACGGAACGATAATTAAGGAGCATTAAAAGAAGGCGTCGCGTTTGCTCACGTTTTGTGTGAGCACCAAACGAAACGAATGCGCTGAATAAAGAAACAGAAGCAGCGGCATTTGCCCGCTTAGAAGACCGATCAATACGCAGTGCGAGGCAACTTGTCAAATGACATTGAAACGTGCCCGAATTTAGACTGAAAAAGAAACAAAAAACACTGCATCGTCGTGACAGCAGATCAGGACGTTGCCATGCGCACCGAAGCCGCAGTTGTAAGGAAATTGTTTTTGAACTACTCTGATAGCGTCCGCGCAACAGTAGCTGTTTGTTTACTCACAAATTCTCATATTTTGCGGCCTAAAGTTCACAGCGTGGTGCCAAAACGCGCTCGTAGCAAAAGCGAAACCATCAGTACGAACATACATGCAGACGCTCATATATGCAGAGGCACCGTCAGTCGTCGCGAACCCGTGCGATCGCTCGCTTGAGGCTTCTTTCTGTTATGCTCCGTTTGGTTATACAGGCAGTCTACTCTAACGAGATATTTCACAGTTTGCACTCAGCGAGTGACTACCTTTCACGCAGGGAGCCGGTTCAGGGGTCTCCAACGCGGTGACAGAGTGACGCGGGTGCTCGGTTTTCTGCAAAGAGACAGCGACTTTAGACTATCTTGTCCTTTCAGTTCGTCGAAAATGATTATTTTGACAGTAAAGAACACAGTTCATTTCGAAAGTACTTACAGAAATGCCCCGGAGGGCTTCCGCGAGGTGTTTTTGTAGAGCGCCGACAGCAAAACGTATGGGGAGCGCGCCGGCGGTATCCTGCCTATCACGCAATCGAGGCGCATCCGACAGAGGGCGACTCCGTAACTCCTCGAGGCCAATATACACGCACACGTACAAACGCGCGCACGAACATACATAAAGTATGGTTGAACCCCCCCGAAAAAATTTCTGGCAACGCCCCTGGTCGCGAAGTAATGGCTTGCCACCCGAAAAAAATTAGGCGTGCTGCACTGACCTTGAGAGACAGCGACTTTCGTCGGCAGAGGCCGACAATACTGCCCCCGCGATTCTGCCGTCTGCGGCAGAATCGCGCGGGCAGTGTTGCTGCCCTATCTGTCGGCGACAGGCGGCGCGCCTTTGCTTGTCTTGGCACAAAAAAGAAAAAAAAACGCCATTCCCCCACTGGAAACACGCCTCAACTCATTTCCGACACAAAAAGCAATGTAACGAGATACCCGTGTCCTGCATAGTATTGCGATACAGGCATCGTAAATGTATTTCACTACTGAGATACAAATACATTTTTAAAATGTATCTCGATGTAGAAATACGGATACTCATATGTATCTCTGAAATACTATCGCGATACTCTTGTATCGCGATACTGCCCAGCCCTGGCTCAAAGTCGCAGAAGCTCGCTAAGAAATGCTTCGCATTTGAAATTTGCCGCGTATCTGCGTGCTTCGCTGAAAATGTCGTCGAAAGACGATAGCCTCCTGTCTGGTTTTTTTGTGCACAGCGTTGCATTTTCAGCGCAGCCTAAGAAACAGTAGGGTCCTTAGAATTACGCGTCTATGTATTTTTTAGTAAATGGGGAAGTATAATTTCTATGGCCGTGGTCGTGCCGCTTCCTGTCGGTAGTTAATGAACGTGTGCGGCTAGTTTTAAATGCGAATGCATTTCTTAGTCGGGCTATGTGAGGCACCCGGCGTTGTCCACGGCGCCCTCTCCCATAGCAACAGCTGCGGGCGCGCGCGCTTATCCTCGCCCCTAGCAACAGGAGCATGTGGCGCGAGAGAGTGTGGGAGAGGGTAGGTGCAGTGCTTTGCCGCTCCTTCTCTCGCCGTTCGCTCTCTCTCCTCCCTGCGCCCCACTCTCCCGTCCGCTCGCGCCTCAGTCTCGACCGTTCGCTGGCTGGGCGCCTCTCAGGAACATCCGGAAATGTGTGCTCGAGACGCCGCTGTGAAACGCCAACGCCGAGCCGAGAACACTGGCGCCCCACTCTCCCGTCAGCTCGCGCCTCACTCTCGACCGTTCGGTGGCTGGGCGCCTCTCAAGGCTATGGCAGAAGTCGGTGAAGGCGAATGTCTGACGGCAACGGTACCCTCTCTCGGTGCAAGAAATGCCTTCGCATTTCCTCACGATTCCCTTTGGGGAGGTGGGGGCATTTTTTTTATCTGGCCTGGTTCTTGTAGCCAGATGGCCAAACAGTGATTTTTAATGCATATGATCAGTTTGTATTGATTATTTTTGTGTGTGCATGACCCCGTAGTTGTATGGGTTCTCTTATAGGCACATTTCATGCTAACACTACATTTATGTAAATTACATGTACCATAACATCGTCTGTTTACGTATATGCTGCCATGTTCACTAAGTCATGGGTATTGTGAATATATATCGTCATGTACATGATGTATATTGTGATAAGTGTGTATGTTAGTCCTTAGTAGCATGTGTTAGGGACACCCTGTGGACTTGGTCATTTCTGTTAAGACATTTCATGTATATCGTGCTTAGTCATTTGCGTATGTTCATGTCGTTGCTGTATAGGGAACCAGCGCTAGAGTTTCCGCGGTGTGCGCAGTGCCGCCCTGGCGGTCAAAGCGCGCATACTCCAGCCGCTCCCGCGGACGAGAGTGGCGAATGGTTGAGGCGATGCGGGCGCGTATCGCCGAAATAAAACAAATGATGCTGGCGGTACTGTTGCGCATTCAAGGGCCACAATACGTAGAAATGAGGGAGGACGTACCCTCCTATGTTTTTCCTTCTAAAACATATGAATAGCAACGGGTGCGGATTGCATTCCGGCAGTCAGGCGAGCACAGTATGTTCTGCTCTCCTGTCTAGTGGTGTCGGGCTGGTTTCTAAACGGAATTGCGCGTGTCTGCTAGATTTACTCGATAGTGGGGGCCACCAGTGGAAACCGGGGCCAACTAGCGGAATTTAATCGGTGTTTTGTCGCAAATAAAACATGCATATTATGCAGCTAGCATGCGGCATATGCAACAATTTTTTCATCTGACCACCACCAAGCTCCTTCTGATGCCACAGCGTGCAGTGAATGATACGATAGGCAGGTAGTCTACATTATTTGCAAACAGTTACGCAGAAGGAAAGCTGCCTACGGATGCGTACGGGGATGCGTTCGCCGAAGCCGCTGAACTGTTATGAGAAATACGCACGCGATGGATGCCTCCGTTGAACTTCACTAGTGGTACAGATAGATTTCTTGTCACGAACAAAGCAGCGGACTACTCGAAGCTTAGCTTTCTGGAGTCAGCCGATGCGGTAAAGCTTCTTTGTGCATTGGCTGCCGCGGCGAATTGACATCGGAATTTATGCTTCGCTAGAAGAGGGTCAAATGTCTTCGATTTTTACTCGCCGTTTAATTCGGCTAACGTACTGTGTTAGTTTTTTCACTTGTCTGTCTCTGCTTAGAATAAACGTGTTTGATCAACATCGACAATTGCTGTCGTTTTACGTGACAAACAAGGTATGATTATGAGGCACTCCGTTGTGTGGGAATCAGGAGTAATTTTGACCGCTTGGGGTTCTTTAATGTGCACATAAATCTCAGTATGCGGGTGTTCTTTGTATTTCAACCACATCGAAATGCGGCACCGTGGCCGGAAATCTATTTTTTTACTGCAGTAGGGGGCAGTTGGTAGCGACGCAGCACGTACTTATCAATGGAGGCTTGTGAGCCTGCACTGGCTTGACACAAATCTCATGACGCAAACAGAAAATGGTGACGACGGAGTCGCCACCACGGCACAGCACTGTCTCTTCGAAGCCGTATGCACAGACGTAGTCTGCTTTGCAGGGCTTCTCTCCGTTTTCCAGTGCTTTCTTGATAAAGTAGCCTTCAGACAAAGTTATCTTTTTCTAAACCCTAGAGCAGTAATACTGGCGCAATGGCTGCTCGAGCTGTTCGCGGCAAAATGAAGCACGGGAACGGCGCACGCGCGTTCGCTCACGGCTGTACAGTGCGGCCGGTCGTCTGAGCGCGAGCGGCAGGGCCTCCGAGATTAACCGCGGCGGCGCGGAGGCAGTGCGAGCGGCTGAGTTATGTAGCGACTCCCCGCCAGGCGCCCTTTTTCGGCGCGCCACCTATCCAGCCCTGGTCTCCCATAGACACTTTTCCAAGTTTCGTTTCGTCTTTTGATGCAATACATTTTTTTCTAAACAGTATCCCAAGAAAGACTCTCGTCTTTAAGAATGGTTCCCGCAACGCGTCGTTGTTCGGGGAGAGCGTAATCAGAGAAGGCGATGTGAGATCTAGAAGAGCGCCGGTTTTTCCACGCTGAGCTTCTTTACTGAGCTTCGCCTGAGGTCGCCACGTTAAAGAGTTAACAGAAAGATCGCACAATAACCGGGCTTGAAACGCGACGCGTGTTGTGCCTCCCCTCTAGGCAGCCTGTGATTTCTCACAATTGAGCTGGGAACGCAGTGTGATAGCAGGCGAGCGTCGTAGGGCTATCTTTTACAGGAATAGATGGTATGACCAAGGCTTGGGCTAAAGCCGGTACTTCGCGGTGCCAGGCGTTGAAAAAAACGCCAGGCCTGTGTGGAAAGCGCCGCGAAGTCGCAGCGAAAGCTGGAATGCGGCATCTCTAGAGCCCGTTATAAACTCTCTTATGGCTACTAATACAAGTACATTAGCAACGTAGCCACTACGGCACAAATCATAATCTTTGTGAAGTTGGGAAGCCCCACCACGACATTATTCGTCATTCTGCGGAGAAGCGAGGTACCATCTGTAAGGCATTACGTGCACTTTGTTGAAGCGACGGTTGATGACGGTGAAGAATTATGTCTGGGCCAATTGTAATGGGTTGGAAGCTTTGAACGACCGACTAGTCACATAATTCGCATCATGTGAAGCCCGGTCTTTATTTTACTCTCCCGCCACGGTACATAACATACGTTAATGTGAGAAAGAGAGAGAGAGAGAGACGGGGAAAGAACTTTATTGAGACCCTTCGTAAATGAATCATGGGCCCCTTAAGGGCTTCCTTGGCAAGCAACAGAAGTCCACTTGCGAGGAACCCACTACGCTCTAAATCATTACAATTTTTTGTGAAGTATGGATGCAACCGCTATGCAATTTTTCGTCATTTTGCGGAGAACCGTGGTACCTGCTAAACACCTGTAGGGTATTATCACTCTGTTGATGCTGTGGCTGATGAGTATGAAGAATTATGGCAGAGCCCTTTGTAATGGATTGGAAGCATTAAAAAACCCACTCGTTGCGCAATTTGCATTGTATGACGCCTGGTTACAGAATTCGCGTTGTGTGACGCCTGGTTGATATTTTACTCTTCTGCCACACAATATTACATATGTTAATATGGTTCCTTGCCTGTATAGGCTCTTTTTGTGAAGCAGTTTCAAGCACCGCCATGGTTCTGGGGTACAACACTAGGCCTCACGCAGACGGCCCGGGTTCGAACCTCGCGCCATCCCGGATATTTTTTCTTATTTAGTTTTTTTTTTCTTATTTCGCGCGATAGTGGTTACGGACACCGGCGGTGGCGGACAACTGCGGCGCCAAAAACGGCCCTTGTTGTGATTTCATAACAGCTTTAGCTGTAAAAATTACGCCGAATCGGACGGCCGTAGCAACGGTGCAACGGTGCGTTGCTGGAGCTAATGGCGGAGGTTATGCATTATTTCACTATGCCACTCCCAGACGGCAACACCACCCCTCAAACCAAGAGCTCTCCGAGTGAAAAGTGCGAGAGATTAAAAGCGTGTTTGTGAAGGATCCTGGATATGTGACCATGGCCTAGTGGTAATTGGCCTATATGCCGCTGCGCCACGGTCACACATGCAGAATGCTTCACAACTTAACTAACGTAGACTATAAGATATTAATGAAGACATGGGTAAAGAGATTACAGGCAGCTATGAAGGAACTGGTTGGCCCCCAACAGACCTGTGGGATAAATGGAAGGAAAATAATGATTGAAATACACAAATCGCCATCAATCCTTGAATGCTGTAACGCGATAAATCTCAATGTTGCCATGTTGGAAATCGACCTTCAGAAAGCCTTGGACAGTTTGTCACATGCCCTGTTTCTTTCAATACTCGAGTATCTGAACGTTGGCAGTTTGATATGCGATGGAGTGCCAATGGCTTACACATGAGGCGCAACAATATTTTTTATAAATAAATCAGTAGGTGAGCGTATACCGGTGCTTCGATTAGTAAGACAGCGATGCCCACTGTCGCCCCTACTGTTCGCTATTTTTATTGAGCCGTTCTGTTAAGCGTAATTAAGAACACCTCGATAGTCGGATAGATTTACATAAGGCGAAGTTTAGCCTCCTCGCTTACGCTGATGACATCGCAGTTTTCTGTACCAGTTATGATAGTATAATGCATGCCGTCAATGCCGTGAAAAGTTTCTGTGAAGTAAGCGGTAGCGCCGTAAATTGCGATAAATGTTACATGAGGAATGTGACTTCACACGAAGGCATTTTATGAACAATAGGTGGCAAGAAATGCCAGCAAAGTATTTAGGACTGCCGCTGGAGAGCTACAGCGACAGTGAGTTATATTGGAAAAAAACTCCAAGCCTGCACTGAAACCGCAGCACAGTCACAGCGAAAGCTAGAAGACCGGCGTTTCTAGAGCCCGTTAAGCTCTCTTGGGGCTACAATACAAGTACACTAGAAAATTACCCACTACGCCATAAATCACAATTTTTGTGAAGTTGCGAAGCAGCTACTAAGCCATTATTCGTCATTCTGCAGAGAACCGAGGCACCAGCTACACGTCTCTAAGGCATTACGTGCACTTTGTTGACGCGACGACTGATCACGATGAAGAATTATGGCTCAGCCCTTTGCAATGGGTTGGAATCTTTAAACGGCCCACCAGTTATGTAATTTGCATTGGGTGACACCCGGTCGCTATTTCCCTCTCCCGTCATGCCGTATAACATACGTTGACGTGGGAGAGAGACGGGGGCGAGGGGGCGAAGAACTTTACTGAGACCCCGAGGAAATGGATCATGCGCTTATGGGCTTCCTTGGCAACCAATACAAGTGCACTTGCGAGGAACCCACTACGCTATAAAGCATTGTAATTTTACTGAGACCCCGAGGAAGTGGATCATGCGCTTATGGGCTTCCTTGGCAACCAATACAAGTGCACTTGCGAGGAACCCACTGCGCTATAAATCATTGTAATTTTTGAGAAGTAGGGCAGCAGGCACTGTGCCATTTTTCGCCATTCTACGCTGAGCGTTGGTACCTGCTGAACGCATGTAAGGCATTATGCGCACTTTGTTGATGCTGTGCCTGATGACGATGAAGAATTATGGCAGAGTCCTTTGTAATGGGTTGGAAGCATTCAACAAGCTACTCCTTGCGCAATTCGCATTGTGTGACACCTGGTTACAGAATTCGCGTTGTGCGACGCTTGGTGCTTATTTTACTCTTCTACCACGCTATATTGCATATGCTAATGTGGTTCCTTCCCGACATGAAGCCTGTATAGGACCTTTTTGCAAAGCAGTTTCAAGCACCGGCATGGCTCAGAGGTTGAATACTGGGCTCCCACGCAGAGGGCCCAGGTTCGAACCTCGTTCCATCCTGGAATTTTTTTCTTATTTCGTTTTGTTTCTTATTTCGAGCGAGACTGGTTACGGACACCGGCGGCGGCGGACAACTACGGCGCCAAAAACGGCCGGTGAAATGATCTCACAACAGCTTTCGCTGTAAAAGCAACAGAGGGGTTACGAGATAAGACAGAGAAATGGAATGGTTGTTGTATGTCAATATTCGCGCGGGCCTCAACGTGCAACTTGTTTCCAGTAAGCAATGCTATGTAATGCAAGTGTTCCATTAGAGTACAATAAACGTACAAAAATACGCAGAGTATTTGCGGTCTTGATTTGGAGCTCTGTCTTGGAAAAATCAGGTCGCTAGAATCTTTTCAGGCGAGTTCGTGTTGGGGTCCTACTACGTCAACTCGCCAATTGTTTTCTTTTCCTCCGTGATACAGATGACCCTTTTCGGAGGACAGTGATACAACTCAGGCTATGAAGAGCCTTACCGGGATTCATAGGTTCGTCACAAAGTGTGCACGGACCCATAAGGGGCTATAATAATAATATCTGGGGTTTAACGTCATAAAACCACGATATGAATATGAGAGACGCCGTAGTGGAGGGCTCCGGAAAGTTCGACCACGTGGGGTTCTTTAACGTGCACCTAAATCTAAGTACATGGCCTTAAACATTATCGCCTCCATCGAAAATCCAGCCGCCGCGGTCGGGATTCGATCCCGCGACCTTCGGGTCAGCACTGGAGCGCCATAACCACTAGACCACCGTGGCGGGGCCCATAAGGGGCTATCTTATGGAAGTTGTTTGATCTTTCCGTTTCTTGTCAGTGCGTTTTTCGTTTAAATTCTTGACTGAGGCGTCACGTAGAAAACTGTATAAAAACCTTGTTGATATTTTATTGCCTATGTCGTCTTATCGTGAGCTATATTGTGCAGGCCCAGGGGGAGATGTTCCTAAACACGTGAAAACAATGCTTGTAGCGCCAGGGCTTAAAACATTTTTCTTTAAATTGTACACCGGCACTTTACCAGTCAAAGCATGGTTGGAAGATCAGGTATTTTTTTTCCATGGGGTATACATTATTTCCTATGCAAAAAATTGAAGACCAATAAACACGTTTTCAAAGACCGCTGGAGTGGTGTTTTTTGCTGGAATATATTACACAGAATTCTAAAAAGTAGTTACCGTTAAATTCACATGGAATTCGGTTTCCATCCGTTCAAAATGCAGATGGCGTAGCTTGGGACCTTATTATGCTCCTGTACCTGCATTGTAATATATGCCTCGTTTTGTCGAAATGCAGAAAGCGGAGACGCCTGTACCGGAGTGCGTTTCCAGAGTAGAATCCTTGTTACACATGCCAAAGTTTTAACATGCAATCAGCTAACGGCTGATCTTGTATCATAACTCCGTTCCGTGGTGCACGATTAGTGTGAAAATACTTGTCTGAGGCAATAAAAAAACCGTGACTCAGTGGTTTGAGTGTCCATCACTTATCGTCGCGTGCTGAGGGGTGATGGGTTCGATTCCCGCTTAGGGAACTTGTTTTTTCTTTGTAATTTTATCGCGTGCACATTGCTGACGTATTTCAGTGAGGAAAAGACGTCATGAAAGTCTTCGTGGACCCTGGCATAAAACACTTTCAGGTTAAAAAGGAGCGTCTGGGAAGCCTTCGGCATCCGCTGTCGTATGCGCGGGCTCGCCCACTCTACGGAAGAACATCACACGTTAAAGAACCAGTGTAGAGAAGGGAAACTGTAGCTTTGACAGCGGTACGGAAAATAAGCAGCGGTAGCGCATTGAACAACCCAGGGCATCCAAGAGATGGCGCTGCGCAAACAGGAAGCGGAAACGAAAACTGTTTTCTATTGTTTTTTTTATTCTGTAATAAAAAAAACAGCCTTTTTTTACTTCTTTTACGTATTCCCTGCGCACGTGCCGAGGCTTCGAAAGAGGACAATGAAAATGCCTCAGCACGGGGCCCCGATCTCAGTGATCACCGACACCTCGGGGCTTACGTAGGGCAACATGTGCCTCGTACTCTTTCTCCCGCTTAGTTATATCGTTTACACGCCCATCAGAATGGCTCAGTGCCCTTCGGAACATTGTACGGGTGTGCACTAGGTCTACATGAAACCGATGGGCATGTACTGCCACCAGTACAAACAACGGATGAGTACACAGAACAATTTTATTTATTGACAGTAAAACAGCTATGCTCTTTCAATGAAAGAAATGAAATTATCGTGTTGAAACCATTATCAGGAGCTTGTCATCAGCTCGCCTTCGTCTTCAGAGACAAAATTAACCAGAAAGCGTGTCTCGCTTGTGTGCACCGTCAGTTCGCGTTCACAATAATTAACTTGTTTACAAGGCAGTCTTAAAACATCAGCATTAGCTGCTACAGTTAAATTGACGCCATCGGATTCTAGCACTTGCCTTCAACCAGCACGGTTTACAACTCCCAAGTTTTTATGTATTTGCGCATACGGCGGTCACTCTGAGGACACCAAGCAGGTGGTGGTTTACGCAAAGAAATTAGGTCGTAGTGGAAGTCGAGAGAAGCGTAAGCATTCGAACACACGTAGAAACAGTGAACATGTATGTACATAAGTGCACAGCAGTGACAGTGGCAACAAACCATCAGAATGCAATCACCCGCCAAAAATAACAACTATACACGCATCAGCAAAACGAATCGACCTGTCATCGCCCGGGAACCTGCAGAAATCAATGCCTCTGCCGGTGTTAGAGCTTCTGAGGCAACATACAGCAGTACAGCGAATGCATACCATAACTGTAATGGGGCTGCCTGAGCGAACTCCAAAAAAAAAGCGTGCCAGAAAACGGAAAGCAAATGCCTAGGCCAACCATCGGATGAAAACTAACAGCGCATCTGCGCGTTACTGCGGCCGTCGACGAGCAGCGGCGCAGCTTTCCTGCTTCGTCACTGGTCAGAGAGTCCAGTGTAAAAGTAACATAGGTCGTTGATGTCGAACGTGTGAACATCTGCTGAATAATATTGCATCGTAATTACTAAACTACGCGCCACACGGAATTCAATTATTACCTTTATATTAACTAAGTTCTTTTGAGGGAATGATAGCTATTTTTTCTTTAAATATTGCACTTATTGCGGCGCATCTAGCGGAAACCTGTGCGTTCATGAGGGCAGTATTTTTAGGGGAAGGCACTATGTTTTTCTTAGCATGGGCGTCGTCGATTTTTTCGCCACCTTTGGCGATGGCTGGACCTTAAGACATTCTGGAGCCTGGCAACAGTGCATGGGGCATGGCCGTCCATCGAAATGGAGGGGAGCAGGTCCACAAGAGTGCCTCGCGCGTCGTGTACTATAGTAAACCAAGATCGGCGCGCTCCAGCGCTGTAGCAGACACCACGAAGTACCTTTTATGGGCTCCTGTGCGCCTGCACCACTACCCTTCGATGCGCGGCTTTGGATCTGCTGGCAGAACGCCGAGCGCGGCCATGCTGTGCCCTGTGCATCTTAGAGTAAATGGACCTGAATGGAATCCGCTTTACTTTCCGATGCAACGTATGTAATAGACCTTATGCAAAATTGCTGTCATCTGTCGAAGGTTTGAAGAAGCTAGCGATTCGACGCCATGTTGGAGGCTTGTGTCCGTATCCTATTGCTGTTGCTGCTAAAGTTCTTGCTTGCATTTGCTTTGATAGTGCGCAATCGGGGCTTAAAAGGAAGTCGTTTTTCTGTTCAGCTGATTCGAACCTTCTGTTTCGCTGTCAGAATGGGTCCTGTTATTAGGCGTCTATTTGACGGCACTCAGCGACAATACGCAATGGCGAGAGTCGAGGGAAAACACGTACTCTCAGCGTGAGCGGCGCTCTGTCAGGAAGGAACCGAAGGGGGCGACCCCCTAAAAGGCGCTGGAGAGAGCAACCCATTACTCAGCTCCAAGGCTTCGCTACACTTACCCTGGGCACGAAAAGGGAGCCGCCTGGTGACCTAACAGCTTGTCACTATGAGCCCGTCATAGTAGGCCTTGAGTCGCTCCACGTCGACAATGTCACGCCCTGGACTTCGCATGGCCGAGGATGCTTCAATGGGTTCGATCAGGTAGTTTACCGGGGATGTGCGCTCGACGATACGGTAACGACTTTCGTATTTGGGTAGTAGTGTTGAAGACAGGCCAGTTGCAGTGGTAGGGAGCGAGAGCGATACGAGCGCTCCAGGGAAGAACGTGTGCACAGAAGTGGTGGTGTCACCGCGAATGCTCTTCTCTCGATCTTGTTCATACGTTGTAAAGGCCATGACTACGTCGCGACACTCTTCAGCAAGCCTGGCTGCAGCAGAAATAGGCGCACCCTAAAACAGATCCGGCTTGTATTGGAAGGATCGTGTTGATGATGTGCGATGTTTGCCTTCCGTACAATAAGGAGAAGGGTAAAAACCCAGTAGCGCTCTGAGGGGTGGTATTGTAAGTGTAGGTGACGAGGGGAAGAATGGCATCCCAATTTGGGTGATCGGCGGCAACGTACATTCAGAACATGTCGCCAAGCGTGCGGTTAAAACGTTCGGTGAGGCCATTTGTCTACGGGTGGGAAGTAGTAATTTTGCGGTGAATAACGTTGCACTCTGTGATAATGGCTTCGACGACATCCAACAAGAACACATGGCCTCGATCGCTGAGAAGCTCCTAGGGTAGACCGTGATGCAATATGAATCGGTGGAGCAGGAAGACGGTAACATCGCGCACTCTAGCCGCTGGCAGGGTGGCGGTTTAGGTGTGCCGCGTCAGAAGCGTCAGAGGGTCGGACACGCATTGTCAGAGGTGAGTACCTTTTCTGCTGTCGCATTTTAAACCTATGTCTTGCAGGGGGCATTAAAGTCTCCTGCGACAACCAGGGGTTTTCTTCCAGCTCCCATGATATTATTCTTGAGGAGTGTATCAAACTTGGTCCTGGGAATCTTAAGGCGAATGCAAACGTTGAACACGAAGGGCAACTCCTCCGCACACCTCGGTGTGGCGGGTCAATCAAGATCTCAACCAAGACGTATTCGACGCCTCCGTAGCTCTTGCCGAGATCCTGACAAAGACACGTAAACATGCGATCACCGTAGGCTGCCACGCCCGGTCCTGCCGCGAGGCTCGCAATAAATTGATATCCTATCAGATTCTCGGGCATAGAGCCGATTCCTGTAGTATAATGACGTGCGGTTTGTCCGTTAACGATTTGAGATACTGCTGAAGGACAGACCTCACACCGGTAAGGCCCCTGCAATTCCACTGCCACATTCTAAACAGTTCAGCGTAACTATACATGATTGGTCAAACTGCGATTGGGGCTGGTTAACGCTGAGCGAAGTAGCTCGCCCTCCGTGTGAGGAGCGATAATACGATTGCTTCTAGTCAGAACGGTCACCCAACCGCTACGGACCCCGCAGTAGGGAAGGCCTTTTCTATTCTATTGATTCTTTCGGTGAGCGCAGCGTTAATCTCCGAGTGCTTGTTGTATTCGACTAAAGCTTTCCTTAAGCACCGTAATATTTTCTGCATCTCAGAGACTTCGGGGCAGCGCTTACTATCAACCGCGCGGCGTTTGGCAACACCCGATTCCTCCGCAGCCAGTTGGGCAACGTTCATGGCTTCCGGCGCGTGAGCATGCCTTAATGCTAGATTCTTGATCTCTGCCATATCGCTGGGCATGCGACCTATAGGTTCCCTCAGCGTCTCGTTTTCACTGCAGAGTTTCTCGAGTTTTATCGCGTCGAACATTTGCTCTGCCACGCGACAGTCACTGATCGTTGCACTTCCAGCGATTTCCTTGACTTTGACGACCCAGGAGAGTGTCGGTTTCTTACTTCTGCGACCATCGTTGGTGATCGAGGCGGGAGAAATCCGGGCAACGGAGCGACCTTTAGAATCGGAGCGATTACGGGAGACGGAGGGGTCTCGAGAGATATAGCGACCCCGGTTTTTGCGAAGCTCCCTGGGACCGCTTCTGAAGCGTTTCCTCGGGCGTCCTCTGGAGCGGCTTTGGAGGGAGACCTGGCCCGACGCCCGGTCGTGTCGTTGCTGAAAGTCGGGCATTGGGAGTGGTTCACCGAAGCCAACGGGCAGGAGATTTGCTTCTAATAGCAGCTGCTCGGGCTCGCTCCCCCTTCTTCGCCTCACGATGCATGGAATTTAGAATCTTTTGCATAGCCTTCACTCTCAGTCAGACGCTGGACCCCGCACAACCCACATTTGGGAATACCCTCGTGATGCTCGTCCGGACAGGCAGCTCCACAGCCGCGACATATCACTTCGCCCGGACTCGGTCAAACGTCCATGCGATGAGCCAGGCAGCCACATCCGTAGCACACATCAATTTGTTTACGGTAAACCAGTAAATTCTCAGCATACAAAGAGACGAGTACAGAGAACATGTATGACACAGGCGCTAACTTTCAACGCTTTATTGAAATCCGGGAGTGGTTATCCAGGCCTTCAACAAAAAAGCTTTAGAAGCAGCATCAAAGGTTTTTAAGAAAGAAAGAAGTGTGCTGTTTTTAAGAGCTAAGCCTGAAGAAAAAAATATGAAAAATATGTGTAGTCGGCTGGCGCTAGAAAACGACCGGAAGAGTATCGAAGCCAGTAAGCGGAATTGCCTTGAGTTCTTTTTTAGTGTGAAAACACACAAGCCTGACGCCCCTTTCAGGGCAGTTTTCTCCGAAAGTGGCTCATGGCAATAATATGCTTCCCTACATCTCCGCCAAGAACTCGGCCTGTTACCTGTTGATTACCCATTCCAGGTCAAGGATTTGGAAGCGGTTCTAGACTTTCTCAATTCCTCTTCTAACAAGAGCCTTTGAGCATTTTCCGTAGACACTGAGGACTTATTCTATTCATTCCCACAGTCTTGCATGCTTTGCTATTTTCAACATTGTATATATAGATACGGAAATGTAACTCTCCAGAACGCGTGCGGAACGTCTAGCAGCGTTTTTTTAACCTCTCGTTCATTACCTCCGATGGGGATTTATACAGTGGGATGGTCAGCCACATCTGCAAGAAGACGGAATATGTATAGGATCGTGTAAAGCCCCCATCCTCAGTGATTTGTTCTTAGCGCCATTAGACAGGGGCCTCAGAGCACTGCAACCAGTTTTTAGATACGTGGAGAATTTCTTAATAATCCTTGTATGTAGCACGGACTCCTTTCAATCGCTAGGCAATAATTGGCCGACTCTTCGACGCGCAGGCCTAGCGCCACTAGAAATAACCCATGGAACGCCATCAAATAACAGTATCAGACTTCTTGCTATCAGACTTATATTTAGTAACAAGCGGGTGCACTGGAAGTACGAGCCTCGTGCTAACAAACCATTGCTCCCTTATGACTCCGCCCATTGAAAACTAGCTAAGGGGGGCATCGTTATGTTATGTCTTTCTAATGCGTATCATATATCGTGTCCGGAACTAATGGGCGTCAATTTTCACGAACAAACCCTCCGGCTATCCGATTACGGTTATCCCACTTAGGCACAAGTGGGTGTCGCTGAAGGCTTGCTGCAAAAGAGTTCGTCAAAATAGGGTGATGCTTTGCAGGGTGTTAGTAGCTCGCAGAAGCTTGCTATTATTCCGTATATTGATGGCGTGTCACATAGTTTAAAAAGATAGGGCAGAAGGCAAATATAAAAGTAGCTTTTTCTGCTCCTGAGAAACTTCACAAACTGTGCAGAATGACCAACCCCAGTTCCTCTCACAGTCCAGGTTGCAAGAAGAAACATAAAGAGTTTACCGATTGTGTGGAATCTGTCGTGTACAGCTTGCCTACTTCATGTGACAAAATTTATGTAGGATAAAGCGGGAGGTGTGTCAATGATCGCCTCAGGGAACATTGTCGAAATGTTAGACAGAAGTGCGGAGGGTTCTTGGAGGTTCACTGCAGAAATTGTGAGGGTTGTGAGTATCTTGGTGCTTCCAGTCCTGACCGTAATGTAAATCGTTGCGTGGCAAAGAAGGGCTTACCAATGTTTAATAAAGGCACAACTGTAACAAAAAACAAAAGTAAATTGCGCGGGAGATAATCGAGGCGGAAAAGATAGATAGTTTAGAAGATAAAAGTGTGGCCAAGCCGTCGATTGCTCTACCTTTCAAAGAATTGAGTTACCTGCGAAGTCCTTGATGGTGTCGAATTTTATGCCTGCTGCGCCGGAGTCATGTAAGGTCACGTGAGCTCTTATATACTCTGTTCCCCTCGTTTCAATATAGTGCTGAAAGTTAGCGCCTGTGTGTCATACGTGGGCTTTGCTCTCGTGTGTTTGTGCGCTTAGAATTTATTGGTTATGTCATACCAACACGCCCAAATCGCTAGAATTGTTTATTGTAAAGCGTGCACTGCTGCAGGTTAGTACTTGGCAAGGTTTAGTACCTGGTGGTCATCGGAAGCGACGATCACTGTGCCGGTTTGGGTAATGCGCTTAGCCATGAGAGTCAGTGGGTTTGTTCCGTTCACAATCTTGGCATTTATTACGTTGGGAATTTGTTGAAGAGGAATGCCTCGAATTAACCCTTTGCACGCGAAATGAGGGGTCATTACATGTGCACTGACCTCGCCTTTTTTGCCTTGGACGACGATCTTCCGTATGTTGATGTATCGAGAAACGTTATCTTGCTTACGAGTACTTGCCACCATGATATTTGACTGGTCGTTGGGGCAAAGAGTGTCCTGTAGCGAGCCTACCTCGCTGATGCCAGCGACGGCTTGAATTGCAACAGCCACCAATGCCATACTAACTTTGGCGATATTCAGCCCTCCACGGGCCCAAATGACAAGTTTTGTGTCCTCCCGAGGAAGGAACGGCATTCTCCCGGCACGGATGATGGTTTTAACTCGAGTCTCGTCCTACCGACAGCGAAAGGCCCGGGTCATGGGCGGTGGGAGGTTAGGCTCAGCGGTCCCCGTTGTTGCACCAAGTCTTCTGGTGGCAGCGCGGAGCCATCCCTGGTCCTGGATAACTTATTTCGGGGGTCATGTCCTCACCCTCCACTTGATACTCCTTCTTGGGTAACGCGCACACACGCACAACGCTGGGAAAACACCCGGCTCTACGACGGCTGTTAGTTCGATAGGCCTAATGAGGAGGGGGCGTGGCCGCGAAGGACAACGCCTGAAAAAGGAGAAATATTCAATTACAGTCCGAACATTTACTTTTGGCAGAGTCCTGGCCACCTCACGGTTCCGATTCAAGCAATATGTCTTGACCGTTCGGCAAAACAGTGCTCGAAAAAGGTGTTAAATTTTGGAGCCGACGGGAGCGCGTCTTTGCTCCTCGGCAATATGTCAGCCTTCAAACGCGCTAGCTGTATCGGTTTGCGTCCACTCCGGTCGGCGTGATGAGGAGGCGCGCCATCAGGCGCACTTACACTTAAGAGGCGAATACAGAGCGAAAACGCCAGAGCGGGCGGAAAAATGTGTTAGCATGCTACGAGCACGTCAACACTTGTTCTGCCACTGATGCATGCCGCCGCCGCCGCGATTGCCATGTCTACCTGTTCGTCGTTTACAAATGAGGAGTGCGCATGCCACTTTACTGGCATCCTGAGCTTATTATTTTGTTACAAATGCAAGTTTTCGTCTCTTCATCATCGGAAATACTTTTCCCCTCTTCAAGCTGTTTCAGGAGGTACACCAGCAGAAGCGGCATAAGCAGACACACCAGCAGCAGCTGCAGTGGATTCGCCCGGCTGTGCACAAGCGATATAAGTTGGGGCACTCACTGACTCGCTGCAGATGCATCGTCTCATGATTCCAGTCTTCCCGGCATTCTTAATTCAAATCAGGCTATTGATGAACGCGCGCTTGAACAGGTTGCACGTTTCTTCGCTCAGCACGAGTAATTCGCGATTCCACCGATGAGAACCCCCGGCGACGCCTTGGCCGAATTTAACTTATGGCCGGATGTTTATATCCTAGTCACGTGGTTTATATGCTAGTGCGTCCAAAATACTGGTTCCCGTGAAACGGATAGGCGGTGCGCTGTTGCCTGGTTTTCCGGGATTGGTAGGTTTTCCCGCTTTCGCGCACTTCGACTTCAAATCTGAGAGCATCTTTTTAGAGGCGGCGTAGCCGTCGTCGTCGTCTTGTGGTGATTGCTTTTAGGGCGCACGCGCTCCGCTGGATGTAAGTCACCGCAGTAAGTTCACGCTGCAGTAAGCGCTTGCTTTTGACATGGTTTTGCAATGGCTTATGCTGGCTGCTGTGAAAAACATGGGCTGACCGGTCTTATAGCAGTGAAGGAAATTATAAACTGCTCTACTACACTGGTGCCATAAGCTATTAGGTACATCGCCCAGTGCAATGTTTCCGAATAGATAATGCCTCCGCCGCTTTCATAAGCACTGTGCCTTCTCTATTGAGTGTACTATTGAGTTTAAAACACACGAGTGCCCGACACACGAAAATTTCCTGCTCCATATGCCACTACATGCTCAGCAAGAATTACGAGAAGCAGAATACATTAAAAAACCCTGTAATTATATTTCAGATATTGAAGTTTCCACACAATTACTGGCTAGTGCAAAGAACTGTTGGAGCTGAAACATCGTTTACAAGTCAAAACGCTTGTATTCAGTTGGACTATATTTCCTATGAGGACGGACAAGGTCTTGCCATCCTGAGTGTACTTCCTGACGGCACACAAGATTGGTAATTGAGCACATATTTCTATTGTATTCGTGTATACGCCTGCACCTGCAGCAATTTTATTACATCCACGGTGCGCATAAAGTAAGTAATGTCGTCATACAACGTTTTCTGCTTGCCAACAGATAAGTAGAATGGATAAGGAAGCGTAGAGCCCCATGCACAGATTGCCTAAGTTTAAAAAAAGCAATCTTCTATTTTACGTACTTAACGCATATTTTAGACCATGTTCGTTTATTTCAACCCGGTTTTTTTTAGCATTGCTAGCTTCAGTTTAGGCCTGTATTGAGCGCTTTACTCTGAGCCTGATCATGCCACAAGATATCTGTGCATGTACAAGCCCGGCCTCAAGTGTACGCACTTAAAACGCCAAGATTCTCGCTGTCAGGTGCTCGCCTATTGTAATTTGTTACAAAAGTGCTCATCCGCATATTGAAATTTGCGTGCTCCTGGGCAGGGCCGTAGCCAGGGGAGGGGTTGGAGAGGTTCAAACCCCCCCTCCCCCCGAAATTTTTGTAGTTTTGCTTGCGTATATATACACGCGCACATAAAAACGCACGCACGAACATACATAAAGTATCGTTGACCCCCCCCCCCCCCCCCCCGAAAAAAATTTCTGGCCACGCCCCTGCTCCTGGGCACTTTATAGTGTAAGCCTACGGTTTCAACACAAGCATCAATACAAATGCCTGAGGCAGTTTAGTTACTTGTTTTATGCGAATGCCGCTAGCCACATCTGTGAATCATACGCCGATGACAAATGGACATTTTATTATTTGATGAATGATCTCCTCTTTGGTTTTTCTTTTCGCGAAGACGGATGATTCACGCAGTATCGGCTTGACATCGTCGAAAATTGTGGATTCAGCATCAGGTTTTCGCTTCCTGGCCCGCAGCCTTCCACGAGCATAGCTATGGCGTCTATGCCTAAATCAAACAAGAGGAGTACGCTCAACTTGTGGTACTAATCTTCGTCGACTGATTCCCTTACACTCCCGAGAGAACAACGGGTATTTCCTTTATTCAGTGTTAAGGAATAAAGCCAGCCTGGCGCGTTAAGTTCACAAGAACCGGAAGGTTGCACTCATGCAACTGCGTACGGCGCCGCGTGCTTCGCGACCAACCGGCAGCCCGACGTACACCCATGCATGCCACGCTCACTTTAGCGAGCGCATTCTGTGGTTGACGTGATATTTTCAAAAAGTGCTGAACTCGACATTTATTTCTGGATTAAATACGCGCTTTCCTTGTCCTTGCAAGCTAGCTAAGAGTACAAGGCACACGCTTTGTTCTAAGACCTTTGTTTTTGTTAAACGACCGGACGGGATCATTACACCGTCGTATTCATGGTGTAAATGTAAGTACCCGCTCTATAATAATGTTAGCGTATAGGGTTTAACTTCTCCAAGCGATTCAGGAAAACAATAAGGTGATAGTGAAGAGCGCCTGGTGACTTTGACCTCCTGGGGTGACATGACACAGCACACGGATGTATGGTATTTCGCTCTACTGAAATTCGACCGGCCAAGGCGGAATCAGACCCCGCCTTTCAAATCAGCAGCCGAGCACGATAACCGCTAAGCAATCTTGGCGGCAGCAGTATATTAAGTATAAAAAAATAAACGCTCAGCGATTTACTACCCAAAGCCTACGCGAACGAATGCGAATATTTGAAGTAGTCGTCGTGTTTACTTTCCGCATGAAAACGCGTGTGCGCCATTCGAGTGAATGATTGAAAAAAGTCACAGTTTCGCCGCAACGGCGAAGCAATGAATGCGATAGCAACAAACTGTGATTTAACACGACGAACGAAAAAGAGCTCAAAATTTCTCGTTTCGCAAACGCAGCCGCTGCAGCGAGCGAAGTGACTTTTGTACGCTCTGTAACTTCAGCGCGGACATCATGGTGAAAGCACAAGACATACGACCGCCCTGCTCCTTCCAAGAGGCGCATGCAGGCGATCACGCTCCGTAGGGCGAAGTGTGCCTTGGCCCCCGCGCACTGCGCGCCATCTCGCTGGTTAGTAAGAAAGCACACCGAAGTAAATGGTGCATTTAAATAGCTCCCCGTTAGCACGTTGAAACACGGTACTCTTCGTGGCCTAGCCGTGTAACGCCGCGGGCTGTGAATCGAGAGGTCGACCGTTTGATTCCGCGCGTGGAAAAGTATTTCTGCTTTGTTTTTCTTTGTGGCTTTTAGATATACATATTCACATATACGGTGCATGACGGCGGCGACGTTGACGGCGACGGCAGGAACCAGCCGAGGCGTTTTATGTAATTGCTATCGCAGTAAAACTTGATTCTCGCAAAGCAATTCGAGTAAAAGCCAGTGCCGTGTAAAATCCTCGCTAATTCAACCGCGCAACTTAAGGTAATGAAGACGGTGGAAACGTCTTCAGGTCGGCGTAAGTTCACCTAGAACACTTACGTTAGAGCTTACATTGCTTGTAGCGGTCAAATTAGTGACGATATAATGCGGCTATCTGGAGAAATTGCGCGTATTGAGGTCTTGTCGCCATCTTAAAGTTGTTGCTGTTTGAATATCATGGCATTGTGTTGAGTAGCTTCCAGTTTTTTGTTGCTTTAGACACGCACAATGTTACAGTCAAAGCCACATATTTAGACTAGCAAAAAAAGGGAGGTTGTTTGATATACCATATAATTCGACATAAACATTTTAAAGAATTTACGGTATTTTCAATGCGCAGGTTGCCTTCACGGCACTGCTTGACGATAATGCAAGGAAGGCAGCTGCACGGCAGTACGCAAGATCATTTTTCTGCAGCTATCTTGTTTAACCGCGATTGGTAGGGCGGGATGTTATACACGGATACGTCGTATACGCTTTTAAATGCGAAGCGTTTCTAAGCGAACCTTTGGCACTTTGAGCGTTTCTATCTACGTATCTATCTACGTATCTATCTATCTATCTATCTATCTATCCAGCCATCTATCTAGCCCCCTACGTCTGGGGGCTCCCATGATCTCCTTAACTTGGTGTAGACCAAAATTGGCATGTGAGGGTAAGAGGATTTGGCGAATATGACTGTTGGGCTATGACATGAATAACGTGAAAATCCTGTCGCGTACGTCGTCAAACCCTTTCCTCCAGACACGTGTGGCACGTACCTGCTTACCATGGGCCGCGGTGCATGGGTATGCGCCCCAGGTGATTGACAGTTTATATCTACCCAGGAACGGCGAGAACAGACATTAAATGCGAGAGCGTTAGGAAAAACCGACATCGGCAGCGTTGGAATGGAAAGAATGAAAATTAGGATCCCAGCATGAATCGAACCCAAGCATTCTGCGTGGCAATCAGGTATTCTACCACAGTGCCATGTAGGTCTATAAACTGGTTTGGAAAAACAGCTTATGCAGGCGTAATGTCGGTGCAACGTCAGTTGTGGTTGTGGTGCTTGCTATGTAATTTTACAAGAAAGCAATAAACACTACATGATACTCCTACGATACAGACATCACATCAGAATAATGTCTGTTTTTCCAGTGTTGGCTCCACTTTTATAGCAGTCTAATAAACATTGCATTTGTATCCCTACGATTCAGCAAGCTATGTTCAAGCATTGCTCGACGCCGGAGGAATACATTAACGAAAGTTACGTGTGATATTCACGTCATCGCACCGTAAAGTGCACTTAGTCCGCCAGAACGACGCAGTGTCCTCTTCATTACTTACGAGGCGGGGCGATGGCCTCATGCTGACCGAGGATGATACCAGATTCATTGACAGCCGCTTTGTAGACTAGGCTACGTAGACCACATACGCCCAGGTAGTGTATGAATACGACAAGCGCCACCCACTGATCTTGGTCTACGTATCACTATCCAGGCCTACCAGCCTCGACGGCCTATACCTCACCAACGCGAAGGGTGACTTGAGATTCCAACATGTGGCCGGCTCTATGGAGAGAAAATTTGTCGACGAAATGACTGAGGCACCCACGATTTCCAACAGCTGTACAATACATCATACTTCACTACACATGGAGCCCTTGTCACCGCGATCACGACCTGATCCGATAACAAGTCATGACCAGCTGCTGGTGCTTACTGATCACGCGAATGATGACCTTGTTCAAGAACTTTCAAGAACTTCTTCCACACATAAACACGGGTTCGTGAAACGTGCGTGCGTTCTCTATCTTAAGGGACAAGTATAACACAGCATATCAGCTTACGGCCTCTGGTGTTGGTATAATACCCACGTTGCCATTGCCAGCGTTACGCAACTGTAAACAACTGGTTATATAACACATATGCGGCTCTTCAACATATATGTGTGCGTATAAAATTTATACAAATCTTTATCATTCTTTTGTAACGTTTTGCTCAGTAAAAAATTACGCCAGAGTCACCTTCCCACCGCATGCTTCGCATCACATCGACTCCTATGGTACGTGTGATCTGCCGAATTTTTATTTTCTGAATGCATGCACCGCGGACATATATGAGCGCGGAAAATAGTCTTCGATAGTCCATCTTTGCTTGACGAGGCGAACGGCGTCCACGAACGATTGACCGGCTGATGCGCAAGACGACGAGCAATCAAGAGGGAAAGGACATGAAGACATGCGGTGGTTTCTTGTCGCTCTGCGCTGCGCCCTCCTAATCACACCACTCGCTCTCGTGAAAACATGCGGGAAAGCTCTCCTTTGCTAGAAAAAGCCAGTCTTGGGAGAAAAAGCTAATTTCCTGGGGCATATCGCGCTGCCCGATGTTCGATATAAGTGTTCAATATATTTTTATTCGATGCAGCCGTAGGTTTTCCTCTGCATTGAAGTTATTGTATAACATGGTCGTGCGCGAGAATTATTGAATATAACGGATAATTCAAATTACCCCAGCTCGATAAAGCTGGGTTCGAGTGTAGTCCTAAAGGTGGAGATTATAACAAAAAAAAATATTGGAACGTTCAAAACAAGACTGATTTCTTTTTCCCAAAAAAACTTGCAGCGATTTCTCATGAACTGCGAGTACAATGTTCACTCGCGATGAAATTTTCGGAAACAACACATTGCACGAAAAAAAAAATCTTTTCCTTGCTTTGCAAGGGAGGCATTTGTACGCTCAAATCAGATGGCACAGCCTCTATGTGGGTGCGGAACAAATGCAACGCATTCAAATAATTACAGTTTACAGAACACTTTACCAGAATTCTTTTATGTTGCGCCTGTAGATCAACTTTTTCCTCGCAGTGGTGGGGGATTGTCGCAACAAAGTTTTATGGCTTTTTTGTGATGGTATGCTGTACAAGCAAATTTTAGTGTCGAGAGCACGCCCGGATCACCAGGATGCGAATATAGCTATCCAAAAATAATCGTCAAAAGCTCACGGACAAAACGTTACCCTGTATCCAAAATCTGTCTGTGAGTAGCATTCGTGCTGCATCGTGCTTTGTTCCTCAGGAATTCCTTGCGCATCGAGCGGCACTGCCCCTACCGGTCACATGTGTCCCAATTTCGACTCACTTATTCTTTCTTGCACCACAATGCTAGGTGCGTACTCGCTCTACTCACATTAATAAGTACTTACGTTCATACTCATATCTACTCACACTTAGGAACTCATCCATGTCTACTCACACTTCTGGGCGCTCACTAACATTCGCACATCGTTTTCACTCATATGCACTCACGATCCTACTCACGTCTAGTCACCTCATTCACGTTCACACTCACGTCCACTCACACTTGCTGGGATTCGCGTTGATATTGATTCTCACACTCATATGCACTCACACTTTTACTTCTACTGACACTCAAGGCTACGCACTCACTTTCATACTCACGCCCACGGATGCTTATACACGCGCTTACACTCGTCAGTACTCACTCACGTTGATACTCACGCCTACGCATTCACTGGCACTCCTTCATGTTCGTACTCAAGCCTGCTCACAATCATGGGTACTTTTTTATTTATTTATTTATTTATTTATTTATTTATTTATTTATTCACAATTCCTTACAGGCTCCTTATCGGAGCATTGTGTAAGGGGGGCAATACATGGTTCAATATAACATGTGATAAATACAGAAGAAGATGAAATATAAACCATACATTCTGAAAGGTGCACTGAGATACTGCGATGTAATCGAGTGCCAGAAAAGGAAGAGTAACAACCAGGTAGACAAAATAAATAAGGGAGGAGCATGCGCGAAACGGGAAGAAAATGCGAACTTAACATTGACGGTCAGTGATTGAAAAACGAAGCAAATTTTGGCAACGTTTACAATACTACAATGTGATATAATACAGCGTTACACAATATTAAAAAAGAAAAACAAACCGTGCGAGTTGACACGTCTACAAAGAATTAAATGACAAATAACTATGTAAGCATGGCATGGTTCGAGTAGGCAGTTGTGGAAGGCATGCGATTAGTGATCGAAGTGATATCGCCAGGGAGATCGTTTCAAAGGTTAACGGCATGTGGCAGCGCAGAACAACTAAACGCCCTTGTCTTGCCAAAGATGCGCTCGAAACTGCCCTGATTATGGAGCCGCCTAGACATGCGCAATGTGTCCTAGTGTTATGAGTATATCCGTGAAGTAGACACTAAAGGGAAACGCACCGGCGAACTTGAAGAGGGTGCCGCAAATGTTCGAGTTTTATTTTTCGTAATACTGGAGTTGCGCTCGTAGTTTCCAGTAATAAAACGAGCGGCACGGTTTTGTACAAGCTCTAAGTTAGTAATTAAATAATCTTGATGAGGGGACCAAATAGATGTGAATTCTATCTGTGGGCGAATGAATGTTAGGTACGCTAACTTGCGAATGTTAAGTGGTGATTTACGCAGATTGCGGCGAGTGTACCCAAGCGTTTGCGATGCTTTAGCACAGATAGCAGTAATGTGGGGGCACCATGAAATATTGTGAGTTAGTCTATCCCTAGATACTTGAATGGCTGAAAACGAGATAAGGCAGAGTTGTTAATAACGTAGGGGCTATCTGAGTTCGTTTGTTTGCGAGTGAAAGAAATGAGTTTACGTTTTCCAGAGTTCAATACCACCAGCTGTTTTTAAACCATATATTTATAAGGTTAATCTCATTTTGCAGGATGTGGTGGTCATCAGGAGATTTGTTTTTCTATATATGATACAGTCATCAGCCAATAGTTTTTTACTTGAGGAAATATTATTGGGCAGGTCATTAATGTAGATAAGGTAGAGGAAAGGACCTAGAACACTGCCTTGAGGGACTCCGGATGTTACATCAGCAAGGGAAGAAACATAATTATTAATCACGGTAAATTGTTGCGTCCAGATGATAAAAATTTTCTAATCCAAGATAAGCTAGCAGAGTCCAGTCCGATGGAATTTAATTTAGAAAACAACCGGCAATGGGCCACCCGGTCAAAAGCTTTGAAAAAGTCAAGCAAAATGCTATCGGTTTGTAAATTGTTGTCCATGTTAAAGTGCAAGTCGGTAGTAAACTCGAGCAACTGCGTATCACATGACAGGTGTTTTCGAAAACCATGTTGATCAATGAAAAAGAAATAATTAGCCTCCAGGTTTCTACTTACGTTCCTACTGACGCCTACTAACATTCATGCCTACTCACGTTGATACTCACGTGTACGCACACTCCAAGATATTCACTCAGGTTCATACTCACGCGTACTAGCACCCTTACGTGTTCACTCACGTTGTTACTCACGTGTACTCATGTGTACTCATACGTACTGACTCTCGTTTATACTCACGTATAGTCACACTTGAGACTACTCACTCACGTTAATTTTCACACCTACTCAAAGTCATGAGTATTTACTCACGTTCGTATTCAGGCCTATTCACGCTCATCGATAGTCACTCACGTTCATACTCTCGGCTATTCACATTAATCGATACTCAGTCACGTTACTCACGCCTACTCACACAATCGAGTGATCACTCACGTTCATACTCACGACTACTCAAACTCATGAGTAATCATTCATACTCACACTACGCCGTTCAAATGAGTGTAAGTAAGCGTATTCATTATTCAGCATGCCGAGCTATGCGCGAATCTATGACATGCTATCGATAGGCGATGTCGCAGATTACGATCGAATGCTGTGATTGCGCGACTAGATTGAGCAAGAAAGTAGTGAGGAGACGCTCACTTGTACCTGCCGCATAAACCATGGAATAACGAAAACAAATCCGCGGCCCTTAGCACTACCGTCAGGTACATAAGAGCACTACCGACTGCGAGTCCGTTATTCCGTGCATAGGCGCGGCGTGCAGCCTCGTGAAGATGAAGCTAGGTCCGTAATTAGGGCGCCTAGAAGTTCTAACGCTTTGTCGTTAGAGCGCAGGCTCGGAGAAAAACCCGTCTCTTTCAAGATTAGAAGAAAATCACCACTCTTTCACTGAAGTATTCAAATTAAACATTGTTAAATCACGTTTGATGGCCAAGTCACTCCGTTATTTCGGAGCAATGAAAACAATGAACCTTATGATCATTCGTCGGGTAAAGAAACTCTCTTTGGTAGACAGGGAACTTCGTAAAACCGGGCTTCGTTAGATCGATTTGTAAATGTAGCACAATATTTCTCTTCAGTTTGTGGCTCTACATTACCCATAAGAAGTAATTCATCTTCTTGCTAATATAGGGTAAACTTAAGAATTGAAAACGTACTTTCGGTGTTTGGGTTCAGGGTTTTAGCCACGAGAATGTACTAACGGCGGAGCTGTTTAATCGAAGCATTGGTCCGTGACGGGCGTGCAGAAATGATCATCATCATTAGCCGGCATGCGCTCTCTTCATCTGCTTCATCCCCTTCGTCATGCATTGCTTCGCCCCCAGAACACGTGCACCGATGTGTGCGGCCTGACCTGCAGTAACTCTAATGGGTGAGAAAATGAGTACACAGAGAGAGAAAAAAGAAAAGTAAAGAGAGACTAATTCTTGGCGAGGCGGGATTCGAACCCGGGTATCCACGATCCGAAGGCGAGCTTGGTAACTACTCGGCTATCTAGGCTTCCTAGTATAACATATAGCCTGGCAGAGTACAGTATACTAAGGGGGTGGGAAAGGGAATTAAGGGTGAGGATAAGCGATGTGAGGATGAGGAGGAGATAAAGGAGGAGGAGAGAGAGTAAAACATAGCATAAAAATAAACAGAAGTAGAGCGAAAGAAAACGAAGAAAACAGTAACATACAAAGACAGAAAGAGAGCGAATCAAGGAAAAAGCGATAAATATGTAGACAGAAAGAGAAAGAGATACATAGAAAGAAGAACGGAGAAATGGAGAGCGAGAGTGAGAGATAAAGAAACGGAAGAAATAGAAAGAAAGACAGAAGGATCGAGAAATAGAATAAGAGAAAGAAATAGAAATAAAGAGATACAAAAAATAGAAAAAGTAAAGAGAGAAAAATAAAGTAAGCGATAAACAAAAAAAAGAGAGAAATAAAATGAGACAGAGACGGTGGCCCAGCTATGCACTCCCTACAGGCTTGGCACCTTCAGGCTAGTGCGATGCTGCCTTAATGTTTCATGCTGTTTATTCTTAGGTCACGCAAAAAAATGATTACCGTTTTAATTTATACTATTGTAAGCATTCATCTAGTAGTAATAAATCAGTCAATAAGCAAAACGCGTGGTTTGTTTATGCATCACTAATTAAGTCGTTTTTCTTTCAGGTTAACGACTAGGCTATCTGGTCTGATTCTACAAGTGCACAATTCTTGTATTCTCTCCTTCATATGCAATCATATGTTCGTTTCTTTCATTGAGATAGCTATTATATCGAAACTCTCGGCTTTGTTTGCCGTCGGCGTCATCGTCTCCGGCATGTCCCGTATATGTTTATGTATGTATATATATATATAGAAAAGCCACAAAGAAATATGATTCAGGATACTTTCCGAAGCACGGACTCGAACGGGCGACCCATCGCACCGCAGCGCGTGGCGTTGGACGGCACCGCCCTAAACCGTACGTCCCCCAGCATACAAACGTGTGTGCACCATGCGTGTGGTCTTGGTCACCAGCGAGATGGCGCAGAGGGCACGAGGGGCATGTGTTAAAGGTCGTCGCCCCGCTCGTTGCAATGCGCGCGCGCCTTCTGTCCCGCCGGGTGCACTTTGCCCTACAGGGCGTGGTCGCCTGTGCGCGCGCTTATCTCGTGGGAAGGGTGGTTTGTATGTCTTCTGCTTTCAGCGTGATATCCGCGCTGAAGTTACAGAGCGTACGAAGGTCAGTTCGCTCGCTGCTGTGGCCGCGTTTGCGAAAGGAGCGCGATGTTCAAACAGGAAGAAGTAAAAACTGTGACAGATGTTAGTTCGCGCTCGTCCTGTGCATAACTGTGCACTTGTTTTGTGCGTCCTTCTTTATGCTTGACCCGCGCGGTTTAAGTGTCGAGCTGTGACACTTGATAGTTCGCGCTCGTCCTTTGCACGCTCTTTTCGTGCGTGCTTTGCGCTTGAATAACGTGCTGGAAATTTCGAGCTGCTTTCCGTTCTTCGAGTTATATTCCAATTGTTGCTATCGCATTCACTGCTTCGCCGTTTCGGCGAAACTGTGACTTTTTTCATTCTGCAATACTTCACAACGTTATTTATTAATTCATATGTTTATGTCTTGGACAATCAGGCAGTGTAGGCACGAGCCATATCACAGGGTCGTAATCATTATTAGTACTGCTCTCTCTTCACACTTTGCCGTAAATATTATGGTACACTGCAGCACGGTAGCTTCAGTATATACTAAAATAAATTTAAGCAAATAATACTACAAAACACTGCCCAAGTACTCTGTACATATGGTTAACCAGGGAAGCTGAAGCGTGTGGCCCCGGTGTGAAGCAGTGGGTTAATCCCGACGTTCTATCGAAGCCTTTCTCAATAAATGGTAAGGTTTGAACGGCGAAATCCCCGGTCTTTGAGGATATTGAGGATGACCTCGAAGAGCTTGCTAACGCATATCGCACACGCCTCAGGATGATTGCTTCAAAGTTCGACGCGTTCGAGGAACGCCATCTCCTGCACGAAGCAGCGTTCCCTGTCGTCGCCTTGTACGCTGATGCGTTCGAGCAGCTCAATTAAGCGGTCCCAATGAACTTCGGGGACAGACAAAATTGGAAATGCCGTTGGCTTGATGAGTTGCGTTGTCATTGCGAACACCTCCTTCTTGTGTCCCTGCCAGCAATGGACCGTGTTTGGGCAGACGCAGGACCACTAGTCGTTCCTCGACGACGTTGAGCCTGGGCAAATGTGAACGCATTTGTGGGTAGACGTAGCCGCTAACGGGGCTTTAATTTGACATACTGCCTTTGATGAGCGATTCCTTGCATGTCCCACTGACCCGAAACTGACCTTCGTCGGGAGCAGCTAGGGAGCCACCGCGTCAGTACCTCCATGGCATTGTTCCTTTGTTGTTGAGACCGTATCCCATCGATCGTAGCCAGGTTGTTGTCGAACCACACGCGGTCGCAGACGTCGCAGCCAACGCCGAAGTGCCACACGAGAAACTCCCGCCGAAAGCGGGCGTTTGCCCCGGCGAACGAGTTGCGCCAGTGCCATGTTGACGCTGCTATGCCGGCACTGCTAAAAGCATTGCCGCTTCCTCGCCGCCTCCGCCAGGCATCCGCCTAGCCATACACAGCTTTGTCTGTAAAATACATTTCATGCAGTACCTTCCTCAATCCGCAGCTTCACTTTCGTTCCTTATCCATAGCTTCCTACATGCTTGGCGGCCAATGAAAACAAGTATTTGGATATTTGTAAAGCTCTGAAAGCATACATTACTTAGATATTCATTATGGTAGGCTGGTCTGCGCAGGCGCCTGCCATAGAACATTTAATAGAGAGTTTTATTGCTGGGTTCCCGCGGGCTTGGGGGCGCGCAGGCCCTTGCGCTCTTTTGTATTCTCCGTGTACGTGGCTGGGAGTACAATGGAACGCAAGAGCGTGCGTACGAAGGTGGCTTGGGGTCCCCAGCGCTAAAACTCTCTAGTATGTCCGTGGTAGGCTGCCGTATTCAGAGACATGCGGCATTCTCAGCTTGGAAGCGCTTTTAGTATACATATTTTCACGCGCCCTTATTTCTTTACTATTGAAGTGATCTGGTTTCACTCCCAAAAACTGTTACCACCATTTATGGCCGGCCGCTCAGCAATAGTATTCAGAAAGTTCGCGATTGTTTTTGACGGCTCTGTAAAAATGGCCCGCTGGCCACGAGTAACGAAGTTTCTTGTAGATCTAAAGCGAGCACCAGCGGTAACGCCGGCAGTTTCAATAAGGTATATATAAACGTCGACACATTTCACACATGAGCAGACTAGTCGATGCCCAGCGCTACACCTGTGCTCGCCGTTGTCTTTGTAAAGAGAGTGTCGCTTGTACCCTGGGCCTTTCCTTAACTGGGCACAAGTTCACCCAGTAAAGATTTTGATCTATGCGGACTGCGACCTGCTCTCCTTTGTCGTCACAGTAATGTGATAACGTTCAAAGTCTATTTATGTAATTGTGGCTAAACGGCTGAAGCATCAGGCAGCTCTGCTAGTAGATTTAGGTTTACGTCATACTGTTATATAACCTGATATATTTTATCATGTGTAACGCAGCCAGACTTTCAGCTTTATCAAACGCTCTCGAAACAGCTGTCGGCAGTACTACCAATACCAGCTGTGTTCATTGGTTGCTACCGCATTCTGCTAGCTAGCGCGCTCGTTCCGGCCACACCATCGGCATTTCTATGAGCGCAGGAAAGCGCTATGTGGACACCGTCTAAGATAAACATTATTTGTCAAACTTCGCCCAGGCCTCCCCAATACGACATTCATCATTGTGCGTTGTACAGCCTAAAAAAGACAGTGCCCGTTATTAGTGTTTTTAGGGCAACCATTATGGTCAGTTTACCATATGGTGTACTAATCGCAACGAGTTTAGGTATGAAACAGATCTATGGGCTAACGGCGGTGCTGAAATGATTTCGCCCGTCACACACCCATATTCTGAGTAATATTCATAAGAAATTGTCCGATGGGTCGAACCACCTGTGAAGAAAATGTAGCAAAACACGTGTTGTACAACCCTGTGTCATTTTTTTCTATAAATGCAGGCTTCAGAAACTATATGAAGTTTCTGTTTCACCATCAGCGCCTAGCGTGCTGCATTACAGCGGGTTTGAGACTGATCAAAAGGGTAAGCAAAATTTATTGTCAATACATCCGCTCCGATCCACGGAATCACAATAAAAGAGCGTCATTCCTTGCTGACAACGCTCCGTAGTAGCCAGATCGAAGTGACCATGGATGTAGCCAGTTAGGTTAGGAATATCATGTGCGTTCAACTTGTGTCATGGCCCACCGCGCCAATCAGGGAAACGTCTCTCGCACGATACAGAATACTCCTCGTGTAGAAAGGGATAAGTTCACTGGTTATAATGACATCACAAAAGCATATCTAAACGCCAGAAGGATGTTGGGCGCGATGAGTTACGTAACCGCCCTCTATCGGACGCGCCTCCTTTGCGTGCTAGCCAGGATACCGCGGTGCGCTCCCCATAGGATTTGCTGCCGGCGCTCTACAAAAACACCTCGCAGAAACCCTCCAGGCCATTTCCGCTAGCGCTTTCGAAACGAACCATGTTCTTTACTGTAAAAACTATTATTTTCGATGAATTAGAATTTTTAATGCTATCGTGTGCTTTTCGAAAGCATGAGATAGCATACAGTCGCTGTCTCTTCAGAAAACGGAGCGCCTGCTTCACGCGGTCACCGCGATGGAGATCGCTGAACCGGTTTCTTGCGTTAAATTTAGTCAGTAGCTGAGTGAAAACTATGTGAAATGTCTTGTGAGAGCTAGAGCGGACTGCCTGTATCACCAAATGCAGCATAAATGAAAGAAGCCTGAAGCCAGCGATATCATGGGTTCGTGGCGACCGACGGTGTTTGTGCATGTATCAGCGTGTGCATGTGTTTGTACTGATGGTTTCGCTTTCGCTTCGAGCGCGTGTTTGCACCGTGCTGTGAACATTAGGCCGCAAAATATGAGAATTTGTGAGTACGTGCACTAACAACTATTGTTGCGCGGATGCTATCAGAGGAGTTCAAAAACAATTTCATTACAACTAAGGCAACTTGTGATGGGCTTTCCCGACGATTCGTTTTTAGGTCTATATTCCTGTATGTTTCAATGTCATCTGACAAGTTGCCTCGCACTGCATATTGATGGGCCTTCTCAGAGAGCAATTGCTGCTGCTTATGTTTCTTATTTCAGTGCCTTCCTTTCGTTTTGAGCTCACACAAAGCGTGAGCAAATGCGATGCCTTTTTTATGCTCTTAATTATCGTTCCCTTTGCATTCTAGTGCACTTGTCACTCTCTTCCATCAGCAAATTCATAGTTAAAGCTTCACCACTTCGAGATTGCTGGTGGAAGGAGAAGCGGTCTACGAGGTCAAGCATGTAGTAGCATGCGGCGTCAAGGAAAATTAGGAAAATACAAGTAACGTTCACCGGACTTGTTCTGCAAACGTCGTCTGTGAACAAGGAAACACATCAACTTGAAATAGCGGTGCAAGAAAGAGTATTTATTGCAGCAACCTGCAGCCGCAAAGCATCGTAACAACACATAAAGAGTAAAATGCAAAATTTTAATGCGGAGCATTATTTGGCGAGTTGCCCAGCAATTTCGGCAGCATGTCGTGCCTAGCGCAAACAGCGCGGCATCTTTCCCACATAAATAAGTGAGGCTCCAAGAAAGCACATGAAGTTGGAAAGGCGAAACTTCAGTTTGAGAGTGGCCCAAATAAATTTGGGCTTTTTAGCACGTAGTGCTTGCGGCAGGAGAACGCAAGCTGGACTGAAAAAATGCTATTTCCAACATAAATGCAACACGCATCGACCGCAGCATTCGACTCGCTCGGAGTGTACATCCACCAGCAAACGTCGTGCAGCTTATGAAGACGAGACTCAGATGTCTTATCATACGGGAATATTGACCGTCGGCGTATGCGTCCCGCGTCGGCAGCGTCAACACGAGTGATGCAAAAAATCTTCGCCAAGCGATGACACCGCCAGATAAGCCACATTAGCCGGCGGGAAGCGCGCGCGAACAATCGTCTCAGTTCGCGCTTACTGATACTCACCGAACATCGCAGCCCCGACGCAATAGCGAAAGTCTTTGTCTCGGAAGTGCTTGTTGCACACATGTCTGGTAGCCGATGGCTGCTTGCGGGCTCTTAGCTTCACAACCCACGCTTCACGTGGTTTCTTTCCCACGGGTACCGTTACAGGCTGACACCAGGCTCCGTTGCGCACGTCCGGCACCGAGCGCATGTTCGTCGCCTTCGGAGGCAGCCACTTCTATTACAATGGGTTCAATTGCGTTCAAAATACCAGAAAACATCCGCACATGAACAGCCCGCAGCGCAGGTGGAACTTCAAACTCGTTTTCAAAGCACGCCGCAGCGCTCCACAAGCAGCCGACGCGGCCGCTAAGACCACGTAATCCTGCCAAGCACGTCATGCCGACGGTGGCGCCGGCGTTTTCAGTGGTGGGCCTCGCGCCCAATACCCACCGCCGAGTCCCAAATTGAACAGAAGGCAGCCTGTCGCCTCGAGACAGCTCCAGAGGAACACCTTCCCTGACCCATTCCATATAAAACAAATTGACCCAGACAATCATCAAGACTACACGTGCAAATTGTGCCAGGAAGCGCCAGCAATACTCACGAAAGAATGCAGTGGGAGTGTAGTATATGTATGAGAAGGATGGTAGTAACTCCGGAAACTCTGTCGTCAAGATGGGCCGCCCATCTGCGCAGCTCAGACATCGGCATCCACATGTGCCAGTCCAGCAAGCCCGTGAGGCGGCGTTGAGGCAAGGCCTTGACGTTCCCCCGTGGGTGACCTTAGCCCTGGTCGCGTTACACATTGCCGGACAATCAATAAAGTTGTACCCATCCATCCAGCTCTTAGGCGCCTCTTCCTGCGTTGAGCGGCGTCGCTGTTGTAAGCGTAACCGATGGAGTGAACGGGGACGACAGACTGCCCCAAGGAGATTTCTACCATCAGAGCCAGCGAGCCGCTGTGTTAGCGTCTGCAATGTCTCGTGCCTGCTCGCGCTTCTTGTGACAGCGCAACCCATGGCACGAGAAAGTGGGTAGACCCGCGAGGCTTGGGAGAAGAATGTGACGCGGGATGGTCGAAAGGACACTTTGTATGTGGAACGCTCTGGCGGACTCATAGATTTTGCATCGTGTTTTCCGGCCACCAGTTCGCCCATAATAAACAAGTTTTAGAGCGCAGCTCATAGGCGCCCGTTCCTGCATTGAGGGACGTCATCGTCTGGGTGACCGATAGAGCGAACGAAGACGAAGGAGAGCGAACGCGGAGCGCAGCGGAGGATGAAAGACGGCGATAGGGAGGCGGAGAGAAAGTCAGTGGCGAGACGACTGGTTACGCGGCGGCCACCCGCGGTGCCGCAGTAGTAGCCGCCGTCGTGCGGTCGCCGACGACGTCATTGCAAAGTTATGCGGCGAGAGCGTCCACTGATACCTATATGGAAATACAGCGCTGCATGAATGGACACCTGTCTGCGGCGGCTGTTCTGGAATACGCTGTCATCCGCGGTGTCCCTGTTAGCGAGGAAGTCGCGCCTCAACTTATCACAACATCGAAACACCTAAACAGCTGCACTCAAATTCACAGTAGGCAGTATCGTATTCTTCGGTATTTTTAATTACACTGCCTCTACGTCGCAGCTGTGTGCAAGACTGATGTGTCTAGAGACATGATGCAAATGTTGCTACTACAATTACACTGTTTTCATTTCTGTTAGCGAATAATATTACATTCGCAGTACCCCAATAGTTATCTTGTTGGTATATAACATATTTGTGTACATTTTGTTGGGGACTTTTACAACGTCGTGTTTCTTTTTCAGTGTCTCCCTCTGTCGATTATAAGGTTCTATTCCTAGCGGTAAACAGCTGCTACATCGTGGAGAAGACTATACGTACAGCACATTCAACTATTGTGGACCGTAGTGAAGACACAGAAAGTAAATGTACGTGCAATGATGAAACGTAGGCCTTTAATATAAAAAACAATTCATTAGCTTCAATATTATTGAATATAACTCGTGATAACAGTACCAGATCATCCTTGTTTTGCCTAAGTACTGCAAGAAATACGAGTTGAAATATTCTGAAATTTCCCCTTTTTTCTAGTCTTGCTTATACACTAAGCATTGCAGGATGCGCGTGTTATGTACAATTACCTTGTTTTCCCGCAAAACGTTATATTAAATGCGAAGCATTTCTTAGCGAACCTCATGCACTTTGGCCGTTTCTATCTACGTATCTATCTATCTATCTATCTATCTATCCATCTAGCCGCCTACGTCTGGGCGCTCTCAAGGTCGTCTCCATAACTTGTAATATACCAAAACTGGCACAGCAGGGGATCAGTGTATGACGAAAACGATCCATTGGTCATGACATCAATACCGCAAAATACCTGTCGCGTACGTCATGAAACCCTTTCTCTCAGTCACGAGTGGCACATACCCGCATACCTGAGCTCATGTTTTGCGGGTATGTGCCAAAGGTGATACGGAGTCTCAACCAACGCAGTAACCGCGAACACACAAACATTAACACGCAAAGAAAGTGATAATAATTGTTGGTATTTTGTGTCCCAAAAGCATGATATGATTACGAGAGACGCCGTAGCGAAGGGCTCGGAAATTTTGATCATCTGGTATTCTTTAACGTGTACCGAGAGCGCACACTGCATGGGCATCTAGCATTTTGCCTCCATCGAAATTCGACCGCGGCGGCCGGGATCGAACCCGCGACCATCTGGTCAGCAGCCGAGCACCGTAACCGCTACACCACCGAGGCGGACGGAAAGAAAGTGACGAAGCTGAAGACAGAACAGCCCTGGAAGACGCTCAACCACCATCCACTCGTCCCCGTGGTCCGCCACGTGGAACACGTGGATTACACGAAAACCGGGATCAATTCTTCCTACAATAAATCTGCCGAGAGAACCAGGCCTTATTAATTTATCAAGACCCACATTATTTATCAAGACCCAAGAACGCCTGGTCCTTACATTGCGGGAAAGACGGCTTGGATGTGGAGAGGGCATCAAAAGACCTCGCTGCCACGTCAAGGACAGGAGGCATCATAGATAATTTCATCGTAAGAGGCATCCAAGATTGCCAACAGCTGCGCTATACCTCGCAATTCACTGCACTTAGACCCCTCGTAGACGCGATCACGAAGGGAACCGAATAACAAGACCTATCCAGCTGCTGGGGCTCAATGATCACGGTTACGATGACCTTGTTCAAGAACTGTCAAGAACCCCTTCCACACATGCACACGCGTTCGTGCGTGCGTGGAACAACTGCAACTGTGACTGTAGCGTACATGCAGTGCGCCTGCGCGTGCCACTCGGCTGTGTATATATCTAGGAAAACTTTCCTGAGTGAAGCTTAGTTACGAGTAACGCCTGTCCTGCGCTTCTGCGTTCCTTCTTGGTCCTGTTCGGATTCGCGCTATCCAGTATAAAAGAATATAAGCAGTACATATCAGCTTACCGCGTCTGGTGTTGGTAACATCGATGTTGCTGTTGGCATCCTTACGCAACTGTAAACGACTGGTTATATAACACATATGCAAATCTTCAACATATGTGTGCGCGTATACCACTTCCGCATTTCTCTAGCGTCATTCCGTAACGTTTCTCTCAATGTGAAAAATTACGCCACTGTCACCATCCCGTGCAGGCTTCGCATAACATAGACTCCCACGGTACGTGGCATCTGCCGAATTTTTTTGTGTTCCAGCTTTAGGTATTTAAACTGATGCTACATGCCGGCGCGAACACTTGTTTTACAATTGAAATAACCAGGATATGCTTAATGCCATATTTTAAAAGTGCCGCACTGCCATTACATTACGAAATTACTGACGGAGGCGCTTTTGCGTCGCACACTTCGATATGCACGCAAACAATGGCGTTTCCTTCCTGAGGGCATCTTGTGCACGTGTAGTCACATGATTTCGATCACTATAGCTTCTGCTGTGCACCTAATCACATCGGATCACGGTACGTAAATGATAGAGAGAAGATTTCAGTTACCTGCTCTGGCTCAGAACTCTCGTTATACAGCACATTTTGCACAGAGTGAAAACCAACGTTCGTGTTCGTTTTTCGGGCCTTCATATATTTAAATTTTACTTTCGTAGATGAATTTTGAGACCGTAGGTGAGATAGTAGTTCTCTCACTTAATTCGTATTCCTGTTTGGGCTTCATGGCGTGACTAAGGCTTTGGGCTGTGGATCGCTGAGCCTTAAATGACAATACTAAATTTGATGTCACTAGTGGAATTACGCACCCAGTTAGGTGTACACACAGCTGCAACGCTGCTATAGAACGCGCTTGACGATTATGAATCCTGTGAGAAACTCTTTAAGTAACGTTTGGCTGTCGCATGTGCGTTGGCGATGTTAATTAAGGTACCCTTTGTGGCGCATTGGTAATTACATGTGCCATGATTTGGGTTTCTCATAATCGTTGTCTTTCACACGTAGCCCGTGCTATCGCCGTTGTTTTAATCAGCCGTACATGAAACGAAAGTCTTGCATACAAGGCCAGACTCAGCTCGAATAAATTTGATACACTCTTAATCCGGTTACACATAGGTTCCAGATAAAACTAACGTTCCACATATTTTTACTGGAACGAACGTAATTTTTATGTGGATCCGGCTTTTTCACGAATAATATGGGTATCAGTAGTTGCAGTCTCTTCATATTTTTCTTTATTTTTTCTTCATTTAAGTGGAACATAGCAACGTTATGTGGATCAACGACTTGTTCCACTTACTCTGTTACCGTAACTTTTTTCCCGTTCCACTTAAGCCTTGTGAGCGAGATACTTCTTTTTTTCTTCTGTTACACTTGAAAGCATGCAATGCAGTGAAGCATGCGGCGAAGAAGCTAAGTGACGACATATGTTCTCGCATTCAGGCAATCGCAGTGGGCAGTGACAACTAATAAAAAGGAAGCCTAAGCATTTCGAACTTGACGGTAAAATAGTCTTGCTAACTTTTTTCGCTTCATTGAAACGCCGACGTGAGGTTTCGCAAGAGCAAAAAGTTAGCGAGAGGTAATCTTACTTAGTGGGACAATTAGGTCTGCTTGGAAAGGGGGAAGGAGTATTGGGCTCATGGTTTCTTTTGCAAACGCAAAGACACCCAACAGAGAAGAGCGAGACAAAAGAGGTGAAGACTAAAACTGAAATTTACTCACACAATTAAAGTATAATTACGACAGAAAATATGAGTAGATGAGGAAGATAGTGGAGAGAAACAAAGTTAACTAAGTTGAAGTGTCGTCTAGAAAAAAATTTACCAATCTAATAGAGATATAGACGGTGAACTAAACGTCTATATCCTCCCTTCTATGTCATCATGACGATACGAAACTGAAGTACGCCGAAATTCGACAGCGCAGCCACATTTTCAAGAATGAGCAGACATGGAACCCCGGAGCAGACTCCTACGCATTGTGGTGCTATCGCAGGCGTACATTTAAGGAGCACCCATTCTGTCCATTGTATACCTTCTTGCAGGCCAGAGGAAGGCAGTGCTGAACATTACATCAACAATTCGTGTAGAAATAGGCATGATTTGCACCATAATTTCTTTTTGAAAGCACCAGTTTTTGCTATTGTTTATTTATCAATTTTCGCATCGTATTGAGCAGCACGCTTTTGCACGAAGCCGAGAGGGTTACTGTCGATCACGCAAAAATTAATGCATCAGAGCACAATATCTTTTCTGAACATTCTAATTACTTCCCAATCACATCAATTATAATGTTAGTGGCATGACACGTACCTGCGATATGCGAGGACGATGCGATTGGAATAACTGCCATTGAAAGAACTGACAAATTCGTTCCGCAATAATCAGAGAATGAGAATTCGGTTATTTTAATTTTGAAGTATGGAGAGACCGTAATGGGTGCCAAAGTTACATAGGGACCATGCTCGGTGGCTTCTTTTTTTTTTTAGCAGTCTGAGACACTCTAGTTTTACGTCGTATGCCACAAAGCGTGGTTGAAAACAAACGCATGCGAAATCGCCTTCCGTCTTGTCCATGTTTACTGAACAAAGATTCTATAGCGTAAGCGAAGTGTGGGATGCCAGCAGGCGAGAGAAAACAGGGTTCTGTGTTCGCCATATGTCACATGAATGAGAGATTTGCAATAATCTTTATTTGATCACCAGCGCGGGGTAATCAGTCTTCATGGTTCTCGAGAACGAAAGCGACGACGCGGTGGCATAGTTTGTTTATACTTACACCCCCTGGTAAAGAATGATCTAATCGCATGCCGGTGAGCTATAAATGGCGTAGAATTTCAATATAAAAGTCACAATGTTCACAATGATTACGGATTGCTAAAGCCGAAATAGCATTTGTCACTAGAACATTCAGCGCGATGTTTGTTTTCTGCATTGAATAGCACGCTATAAAAAGAAGACCATTTACACACCGCCTGCACAAAACCAAACTGACCGACAATTATTCTAAAATATACGACGTGTCAGAGTTTAGAATAACTACAGTATATCCGGAGTATGGCATAAGCAATGGAAAAAATTAAAACTGTTAAAACCGGCTCCATCGGCTGAAGTTGAATTCATCGCTATCGAACGTAGCGCCACAACTCTGGAAGCGACGAAATCGGACGCCAACGCGCCAACCCGCCAACTGCGAAGCTCTTGTTCGGATGCGTGCTTCAACGCAACTCGGCTGCTATGTGTGTAAAATCTGGCTTGTTTTCCACGCCTCGAGAAATTCCGTTTGCACTGGAGGCCTGGCTTTAGCATCCGTCACGGACTTTACGGAGAGGTAAGTGCTTTTACTTGTTACTATCGTAGCATATGTCAGTTTTGATGCAAGCAAACGGCGCTCACGTTTTCGCGCCATTGTCACACGCACAAAATCTGCTAATTGTATTTCTGTGTTTGCGTAGCAAGTGAAGTTTCGACGAAACGTTGTCTTACTGCCGCAGCTTCTATTCAGCTGTGATCTGGAATGACGGCAGTCTGCACACATGCGCTGCGTTTGCTCGCTCAAGCACAGGACTGTAGCGCTGAGCTTGGCGTCACAAGATGGCTCCCGACGTGCTTGCGCTCGCCTTTCCGAGCGCAAATTGGTGCACGTAGCACAAACTTAGTCGCGCCTGCGGCGCTCGTGTTGTCAGTTTTACCGGATTATTCCTTGCTCGCGCATTGTGGCGGTGAACCTTGATACGCACTTTTTAATGGTCGTCTTTGTGCAAGAGCGTGTCCTTGTCGGCCACATATTTTTACTGGAACAAACCTAATGTTTATGTGGATCCGGCTTTTCGGCGAATAATATGAGTGTCAGTAATCGCAGTCTCTTCACTTTTTCTTTATTTTTCCTTCATTTAAGTGGAACATGGCAACGTTATGGGGATCAACGACTTGTTCCACCTACTCTGTTGCCGTTACTTTTCTGCCATTGGCCGCGGCGCCTGCATTTTCGATGGTGGCGAAAATGCTTGAGGCCCGTGTACTTGGATTTAGGTGCACGTTAAAGAACCCCAGGTGGCCAAAATTTCCGGAGCCCTCCACTATGGCGTCTCTCATAATGATATCGTGGTTTTGGGACGTTAAACCCCAGATATTATATTACTTTTTCTCATACCATTTAAGCCTTGTGAGCGAGATACTTTTTTCTTATGTTCCATTTGAAAACATGCAATGCAGTGAAGCATGTGGCGAAGAAGCTAAGCGACGACATATGTTCTCCTCGTACTCAGGCAATCGCAGTGGGCAGTCACAACGAATAAAAGGAAGCTTAAAGGGGTACTGACACAAAATTTCGCGGCCGAGATAGCCTGCTGGATCGATTCCCGTGTACGTGCGTGTACCATATGCAAAATATCGACAGTGAATAAAGCTTGGAAGGTATTTTATATGAATTTTGAAGTTCGCGAGCGCGATCCAGCATTATAGGCCGCACCTGGTGCATCGACACCCTCGGAGGTGACCCGAGGTGACCCCCATACTTCCCCTACGTAACCGTTGCAGCCGGTACAAGTTATGATGACGTCGTGGCCGCCATTTCTGTTTTGACGCGCTTCCCGACGAATCGCTCCTCGCCAGCGGGTCAAACCTGAAGTGATTCGCCACGTCAAAAATTCCTTCCATCCCCGCCGCAAGAAAATCGTCGCCATCAGACGACGATGAGCCCGGCGACGACAGACCGTGCGGAAATGCGTCACTGTTCTGTGTGCTCACGTGACCGAGCGTTTCACTCGCTAGGTGGTGATAGTTGCACCCGGCGGCTTGTCGTTTTTGGAGCTCTGTCAAACCGAAACTGAGGCTGTGTCGGTAATGGGGAGCTTGTAATTAATTATCTGTCGCGCGCTGCAGCAAACAATGTGCCGTGTTATGACTAACAGGTCCCCAGCAGCACATTGCAGCAAAAAAACGCGGGGCGAAAATTTTTGTGTCAGGACTCCTTTAAGCATTTCGAGCTTGACGGGAAAAATATTGGTAATTTTTGAAGAGTATTTTTTAATGGAGGCCTTTTGCTAGAACATGTCCGAAATCGGCAGGCGGGGCCCGCGGAGCTAGAGAAATAGAAGCAAAACAGCTACTCGTCCGGAGTGAGGCGCAGCTAACTTGTATGTCACGCACGCCCGAGTACTGGGCAGCCCAGCGCTGCCCAGCGCTCGGGCGGGTGTGACTTATAGTGCAGAATCCGCCTTTGTCACGGCGCCCCCGCGTATGCGCTCTCCCCTAGCGGAAAAGTCGCGAAACGTCTCATCTCGGAAGCTCTGGCAATACCGGTTGTCCCGGCCCCTACTAAACCCCTACCAAAACGGCAGAGTCAGCACAGGAAAATAAAAGAGGCGGATTGACGTTCCCCCTGTACACGTCACATTTAACAGCGCAGCTGTTTAAGCTAGGTGTAACTCCATAAGCCGTCCGCAAAAAGCTCGATGGGCCGATCCTGGGGATTGTGCAGGAAGGGTCCAAAGGGTCCAAAATTCGTGTGGTTTGTAGACAGGGGGCGGCTATGGAGTGACAAATATTCAACCATGCACAGCCGTTTTAATATGGAAGTGATGGCCGTTGTGGAAACTGTCATCAGCGAGCTGCTCTATTGCCACTTTAGCCTTGTCATGCTTAGGTCTTAGAAGACCAAAACTTCTGCCGAGTTTAGTAACAGCTCGCACTCGCTAAGAAAGTGTTTAATATTTGTTTCTTGCTGGGACATGTGCGTTTTGTTTACGAGTGTGGTTTACAAGAGCTTGAATAATTTGACAGGTGGAGACATACATGAATAATGGCTTGTTCGACGGTGCCGCGGACGTCACCGGCGATCTGAGAGGGCACTGCAAGGAGTGCGAATGCAATGGTTTTCAGCGCCTTGTTGATCTGGCCATGACAAAGTACCTATTGGCTGGTGCATTCTCTGTGGACACTCGCCTGCCTCACATGGACCTCTCGTCAGCCTCTAAGAAGGTGCCCAAGACGGTAAGTATTATTCATTTGTACAAACCCCCAAAATTTGAACTGCTTTGTTTTAGGTTGGCAGCACACTGTCATGCCCGTTAAGAAGTAATCGTGCTGACATATGGAGGTTTTGTATGTTCACTCCATGCACACACTCTTACGTTCAGCCCCTTCAGACATTGCATTGGTGATAGCTGAAGCTTATGTTAGCAGCATTCTTAGAACCTGAAAAGGGGACAGGTTTTCACTGGGCTGCTGCTCTTTTTTTATTTCGTGTTTGGTTACTGGCAAGCCAGGGGAAATTCTTTTGTGCCTTTTCAAATGTAAGGTGCGTTTACATTCTTCTAGATGGAATTTTCGCTCTCGGTTTAACAGCAGTGCGAGTACGTGCTGTGTTCTAAGTGGGATATTCGAGTTCGTCATATTGTCTCTATACAGTACTGTACAATGCAGGGAAAGTAAAAATGCTGATGTGCCGTGGTAAGTGAAGTAAGTAAAGCTTCAGCGGTTCAAGTTATTCCAGTCCTAAATATTTCCATAATTTACTCAGTACTACCAAGGGGTTTCTTACCGTAATAGCATTGCAAACTGTGATGGTATATGTAGTAAAATAGCTTGTTAGGGAAGTTGGTGCATCTTTTGAAAGTAAACAGTGCAGACAAGGGACAGTGAAAAAAACTACATTAATCCACCATTTTTCTAAAATGAACCTAAATTACGAGTCTGCACTTGTGTTATTTTGCTCTCCCTTATCATCTGTGCTGTTTACGTACTTCGAAGGATACCTTTGTACCTAATTTCATGACACTTTTGCTTTCATAACTGATAGACTTGGTCAAAGCTTTGTGGAGCAAACAAACCTCTCAGAGAACAGCTTGAATACTTAGATGATTTTTTCTGTTGACATTGATGAAGATTGGAGTATGAGACTGCCCTTTAAAGATGAATTCATCACAGGGCAATTCTGCGCAAAACCGGCTGTTAAAATGAGTGAAATTATTTGACACCAAGTTTAGCTGCTGTTTGCATTCAAAAGCAAGTGCGAAAGCTTTGTCAGGAGTGTAGCATGTTGTGATAAATGTCCAGGCTACTGCTATCGCACTGCCGAAAAAAAAAATCTTCCAACAATATTTTTTGTCCAGTTCTCAGTCCTGTCAGGGCATGTTAAAAATGCTGTTAATAAATTTATTCTTAAAGTGCACTTCAGCTTTCTTATTACCTGCAAAAGGTGAATGAGGCACCAGGCGTAATAGGGCACCCGTCAGAAATGCATGCACCAATACACTGCAATCTTTTTAAACCACCAGCACATTGAAAAAAAAAGATGTTCGCTCTTTGCTGCATTATTTAGTTGTCAGTTATTCGGTAATTAAAACAAATCGCTTGAACAGTTTTCTGAATCCCGACGAATGAGGAAATTTACCTTGAAATACATCCATGGAAATTACAGTTGGCGTGAGTGTTAATAAATATGCAATTATAGAACATATGGAGGAGGTATTTCATCTGTATTCACTGTGCACCATACGTGTACGGCATGCACCAGAGAAACATTGATTGCCCATAGCAAATATTAAGCAGAGTTTTTTTCATGGCTTGATAAAAACCGTCATTTGGAGCCAAAATTTTTTATTTGATTTAGGACACACACTGTACATTGAAAAAAAAAATGTCCTGACCTCACTGATTTGCATTTTCGTGCTTCTACAGGATGTCTGCAGGAAGCTGGATCTTGCAGTGCACCACAATAGTCTTTTGCTAGACAAATATGTGGTCAGTGGTCAACAGACACCACAACTTACCCAGAAAGAGGGCCTGCGCAATCTGTCGAAGATTATTCTTTGACAGTGCACCAGGCAATGAAGTTCGGCACCCAGGAAGTGCTTCCGCCCCTGTACTGACGCAAGGGGCCGAAGAAAGTTTTCGTTCAAGCACCTCGACCCAGCTACATCATAAGTGTGTACACTGCGACTTTTCATCTTATTATTTTAGTCGTTTTCCATCTCACATAAAGGTTGCTCATCGTTCTGTTAAAAAGTACACCTGTGCCCTTTGTAAGGTCACTTTTGCAGCTGTTACCCGTTAGAAACAGCATTTTGATGAATTTCACATCTTGATCGTGGCCAGTGAAGAGCAGCATTTGATGAGTAGCGACAGTGAAATGGTCCACCAGGACATGAGCATTGAAACTGAGGTCTCAGAATTTTAGCCGTCTGTGCTCAATGATGAAGCAAGGCTCTCCGATCTGTTCAGGCTTTTGGAGGGTGAGCACATATGTGCAAAAAAGCTATCAGTGCTGTTGTCAAAAACATTTCGGAAATGTTCCACGCCAAGGGCCTTCAGCTAGACGCATCAGGTTTAACTGACAAAGCAGGAAAACGTCAGTATGAACGTAATAATGTATATGTTAGACCTTCTAAAAAAAGAGTTCCAATGGTTCCCATAGTTATTATGTATCACTAAGGACACTCTTAGAAACCTTGTACCAACATCCAGAAACAAGTAGCCATCTTCAGCAAAAGTTTGTCATCTCTGAAGATGCTTTCCTCAGGGACCTGTGTGATTGTTTAAGGTTCAGGCCCCATGCTATACTGAATAATCAGGACAGTGGCCTTGGCATGCTTCTATACTGCGACGATGTAGAAATTGCCAACCCTTTGGGCATGAAACGAGGCATGCGTGGAAAGCTCACACTGTTTTATGTAATATTTGCCAGCTTTCCTCCCCCAAGCAGGTCTCAGCTGAACTCAATTTTTTCCTTGCTGTTGGTTATACGAACGACCTGAAAACACTAGATGATAAAGCAGAACTGCTTCAAGATTTTATTCAGACAGTGAATGAACTGTCAGACAAAGGAATCTCATTCAAAGTTCAGGATAGAGAAATCAAGACCTATGGCTGTCTCCTTGCATTTCTCTGTGATAGTTTAGCAGCACATAATATTGCTGGCTTCAAGGAATCATTTACGCCACTCGTTCGTTATGCGTGCCGCCGCTGCAATGCACTCACGAGTGATTTCCCTAAGATTTGGTTACACTCTGACTGCCGTTTGAGAAGTGACAGTGAAATTCAAGATAAAATTTAATTGTTGAAGAAAGCAAATAACTTGGCTGAGCAGAAGGAAATATCGGCAGCTACAAGCATCAAGGAACCCTCAGTGCTTCACCTCGTAACAAGGTTCTCATTGACTGAGGATGTACTCTTTGACCCTATGCATATATTGTAAGGTGTGCTGCCTAAAGAAGTTTTCTTGTTTCTCCGTCACCAAGTACACATCCGTCGGGTATTTAGCAGAAAACAACTGAATGAAGCATTAAGGAAGTTCAATTTTCATTCATCTTTAAATTCAGGAGAGCGCTCACGTTTGTTCGATGCTTCGCTGTCGTAGGTGTCTTCAGCAAGTGCATTGGGAGTTTTCGTTCTACACCTCACACTTTTTCTGAATAGCGTTGTTCCTATCAACCTGCTGGATCAATTCTACTATTGTCTGATAATGGCTGTCCAGAGAACACAGCTTGTACTTTCTCCAATTTTGAGTGTCGAGGCCCTAGGTTTTTTTTTCTTTGCAACCTAATGGTTGTTCGGCGTTATGATGAATGTTTAAAGTATTTTATTTTACAAGAAACGAGCCATGAAAGCGTAGTAACAGAAGAAAAATTTTTGCTGGCTTGCGCTGTGTACACTTACAAATACGACCGTGGTTTCTACTGCCTGTGTAAATAGTATAGACAACTTCCATAAGTGTGTACTGTATTTGTTATTTGAATGTTGTATTTCTGCTTCTGCTTTTAATGTACAGGGAGAACTTTTTTTTAAGATATGAAGGTTAAATGAATGATCTTGTATAATGGTATCATTCAGCAGTCTTTTCATTGACTACACATTGTATTACTGGCATGTAGCCTTCAGTCTTACTCCTTCGTCGTTTTTAGCTGTGAAGTATGTCTGTCGATTGTTTAGTAATTTGCTTCGATGCTCTTGTTCATGCATTTCTGCGGTTTTGATACAATTGTGTAAAATGGCTTTTATATAATAAAGTATCAAGTACAGCACCTGTGTAATCTTTACAGTGCTTTCCTACTACTGAATAAGTGTATTTTCATTTTGAAACAGCATGACTTTGTTTTAAGCACCATTTTCCAGCAAGACTTATATCAGAAATTTTTAGAGTTGCTTCCTGCAATTTAACACCGCTGGTGGCCTGGCTAGCTGAAACAGCGTTCCTGATAATAATATGTGGAGTATTGTTCCTGGTAATATAGTAGTCTATTTATACACAACAGCGTTCCGTAAATATATATGTGGAACATGGTTTTACATATCTCATTCTGCCCATAAGAGGAACATTGTTCCAGGTATTAATGTGGGGTACATGGTATCTCTTATATCATACTAAAGTTAAGAGCAACAATGTTCTACATAAATAAAATTTTATCCAGTTCATGTGTTACTCCTATATAAGGGGAACTTTTTTGCAAAAAAGTTGCCCTTACTAAGTGGAACCTATGTGTAACCAGATTAAGAGTGTACGAAGGACACAATCTAATCCTTGTTAACTCGTTCTATATTGCTACATGCACAGACGTTCCTATATCACAATAAGTGTGGAAAGCAAAGCTTTGCACCGAATTGTGTAGCACATTATGCTTCAGCAACATTGTTCATAATCTCAGTTTAGTTAGGTGCGAAGAAGTATTTTTAACGCAAAAGCATTAAGAGCGTCGTTGAGCGATGGCCTTGAGCGGAGCACGGCACGCGAATGAACCGACACACCGTTTGAACGGTGTGTGGAACGGAAAGAGCCGGTTGTGACGTCAACATTATGCGACATATTGCCAGGCTTTGTGATGTCATTAGGACGTCATCAGATGATGTTATGCGTGACTTCTTAACATGACATCGTCGCTTCGCAAAAAAATTACTGTTTAGCGGCAAGAACGACGCGGTGAAAGCGAGAGCAACAAACATGATGTTATACCAAGTAAGGCTAACAGCTAACTAAAGGCTGGTGAAAATAAAGCGGTTTTCGTGCTGTCTGTCGTATCAACGTGACGTTAGCGGTGAGAGCACAGCACGTATACGAGCTGTTTGCTGATCTCTGCCGAGTTAGCGCGGGTGCCTGCGCTCGCGACCTTAGCCTTCTGATTAAAGTTCGCTGTTGTTGCTCGAGCACGGCTTAAACATATTCAGGTGGTGACACTGCGCGCGCCTGAGTGGCCTATTCCCGGGTGCATCTATAGCAGTTTTGCTGCGAGCGAATAGATAGCGCCGCGTTCAGCGGTCTAAGCTATGCAGTGGTGGCGAGTTGAAATTCCTCTGATTCAGCAACGTTTTCGTTCGTATTGGTGTTAGTAATATTCAGAGCGCGAAGGAAATTCGTTATTTCAGAATACAAGGACAAGTGTACCACGTTTAACGACTTGCTAACTTGAAACTATCTCGTTCAGGGTGTGAATTTCGTGATCACGTATGGATCGGCCGGCACTCAAAGCCCGATTCTTCAAAGCTCGCGTGCCCTAGTAGTTTCGTAAGTTCACAGCGTTCGCTCATGCAAAGAAAAATTTAATAAAAACGTTAGCCAGCGTGTTATCCCTTGATGAAAATGTTTCCTGGCTGGGACTGGCGCATTTCGATTAGGGCAAAACGCAAAGAACGCTCGTGTACCTAGATGTACGTGGATGTTATCCCGGGTGGTCAAAATTAGTCAGGAGCCCTCCGCTACGGTGTCCATAATAATCACATCGTGGCTTTGGCGCGTAAACCCCCAGCAATCATTGTTATCTCTCCATTTAAAAACAGTGGCTCGATCAGAAATGTATTTCATAAGTATCGCTCCTTCAAAATACATAGCAAATCATTGAAGCATAGTCGCGCGAAGCCAGTGTGAGCGCAATATCAATAAAGATTTGAACTGCGCAAGCATTCTATATATAGCGCACTAGAGCAATACGGTGTTTGATGGCTAGATAATACGATGGGTATGCACATATACTTATGTAAAGACTATTTCAAGTGGTAATTTATCAGGCGGGTTGAAGGCCGGCTTCCCATCTTGGATCACAGCACCACTAACAGTTTACTGACGAATACCTGGGCAAATAGCCTTTTTATTTCTCTTCCGATTACACTACAGAAATGTACTACATACCAAACAAAATTTCAGTCTGCTTTTATTTCACAAACACACAAGAGGGGAAAAATGGGCAGGAAGCAGTTGGAAAACTTTTTAATAGGAAATAACCATCACAGAGACATGCTCTCGTACACTTCTATGATGCAACAAAGTAGAGTGAAAACATGCAAGCCTGTAATAGACCCCATCTTGTGGTTTACAAAAATACAGGAACTAACGGCAATGTTATGTCTTATCCATGTAGCAAAACTTGCACAAACTACTGTGGCAGAGAAGCATATATTCTTTGCAAAAACCGCGGCTAAGTTCAGCAAAGCTTAACCATGCATGTTTTTCTTTTTTTTTGTTTTCATGCTCATGTTCTCACGTTTCAAGGGCAGTTCGGTACCAAGCACCTCCTACCCACTTGAAGCAACTCTCAGCTGCCACGTTCGTCGATACAACAAGATGAAACGCACGCGAATAAACAAAAAAGCCTGCCTTCGAAACAGCGCGGCCGCACATGCCAGCAAAGAGACGCAGAATCAGCAGCACGCGCGCTGCTGCCGCGACAACTGACCCCGCTTTTCGCAGCGCCCTCGCCGACGGAGCTGCGAGCCACCTGAAAACGGCCCGAATATAACCTGGCCGTGCGGAAACTTCCCGTTCCCATGCATCGGAGGGGAGGGGGGATAGTGTCAGCACCTGCCTATGTATTTTAGTACACGGTGGGCTTGAGTGACGCAGACCCCGCTCCTCCCCCCTCCACCCCGTACACCCGCGTCCCTTCATGTCCCTTTGCCCGGCGAAAGGCAGGCGGGCGTTTCGTTTTTGCTTGAGGAGTAATGAACGGCATGCCTCGCACGCGTGTGACTTTATCGCAAGAACTACGTGTGACGGAGATGACCGGATTATTTCATTTCTCCTTTCTCCTCATTCGTCGCCAGTGCTCGCGCGCTCTCACTGGCGGGTAGAGCGTACGATGCGCGTGGCACTGTTATCGGTTTTAACTTTATACGGGACATGACAATGACAGCGATAGGAAAAACCAATCGACAGTATCCATTTCATTGTATCGGAGTGCAATCAGCCGATCGCGGGGTAGAGCAACATCGCGTGAAACGCAGAGATCTTCATGGCAGGGGGCAGGGAAAAGGCAATCGACGGAGAGCGTCTAGGTAATTTAATGCCTGTCTATTACACTGCAGCTAGTTATGCCTTGCAAGCAGTCGAGTCCCCGACATTATAGCTGAACGCGTTACAATGTGTAATAACCGACCTGTCTGCTTTTTTTCTGACAGCGATGCAGTTTAAGCCGCTGATTAAACCGTTCGGTGTGCTCAGACAAACTATGCCGAGCGATGACGTCACCATGCGTCGCCTATAAACGCGTCGGAGGAAGAAAAGGAGCAGGAGAGATGAAGTGGAGAGGAGGAGGAGAAGACATAAATAAAGCGAAGCGAAATTTCTTGGTGAGGTGTGTTTTGAACACCCACAGTCCAAAGGCGAGCGTCGTATACGATCGGTCATCCAGGCACGTTAGCAGAACAAGCATTGAAGGGAACCACATGATTGCGTTGCTATGTGTGAGAGAGCGAGAAAAAGATAAAAAGAGGCAGACAGACACACAGAGAAAAATAGATAGAAGCAAAGAGAGAGAATGAAGTAAATAGAATAAAGACAGTGAAGGCGCAGAAAAAGCTTTCAGAAACAGCTTGAGAGAGCCGCGACCCCATTTTGCTTGGCAGCGTCTTCACAGCAAGGCTTGTAAAACAACAGTATTGACAAAACGCAATGATAAATATACAATAATCAATAAATGCACAAGGAAACAAAAAGAGATTATACAATGTACAGAAAATAATCTGTTCTCCACCATTTTGCACTCCTACCTAACACGGCTGCTACGTCCACCTGCGAAGACCCCCGCCCGCCTTCCACGGAAAGTTTCAGTGATGTTGCCGGCATTGTCCGCCGGGAAATCGAAGCCGCGGCTCCGCTCATGTCACCAACCCTCAACCCCAACAAACATCACGCAACCGCCTCCCTCTTAAAGACCATCGTGCGTCAGTAAATGGCCAACATCGGCTTGAGCAACATTTGCTCTATACAGCGATCTGACTTACTTTACTCGCAACTTCGTCACTGTCACACGAAACCGACGTTTTTCTGCTCCCGCACGTTATTGAAACCGGGCAGGATGGCCCACACCAGACGACCGGCAACCGGCCAAAATGCTTTAACTGTGGTCGCGTAGGCGATATTTCTCGTAACTGCCGTTCTTGGTTTTACTGGACACCATGACCTTACGTTCCCTTGCATCACCTACCTCGCGGTAAATAACGCTTTTCGCCGCAAACACAGCCGCTAACGCCTCAGGGCAGTACTTTGCCCACTCACAAGCCGCTCAACTTCGCCGCAACGCCGTTTTTCCCGCTCGCCCCATCTCGTCGATCGCCGCCCCCAAGCTCCTTCCGGCGCTCACCTCCGGAAAACTGACCGGAGCAGCTCATAGAGGTGATGCTGCAATGAAAACCCGATGCTAAACTCCTCTACCCGCACATCGCAACCTTATCTATGTAGACGTGGACGGTGTACCAGCTAGGGACCTAAAGAACACTGGCACGCACGTGTCTCTTATGAACGCTGAGCATCGAGAACACTGGAAGAAAGTCGTTACTCCGACCCCAACTCCTGCGGTCCGAACTGCCGATAGTGGAACACCTGCCGTGATTGGTGTGTGTTCAGCTCGTGTGAGCGTCCCTGGACAGCACACATCGGTTATGTTTTACGTCTATGAGCAGTGCCCTCACGACCTAGTTTTCGGACTAGACTTCTTGTTAGAACATTCGGCCTTAATCTACTGTTCTGTCGGCGTGGTGCAACTCGCTCTACCTACTGCTGGTGGTCCTCGCAGTTGCCCTCTAAGCCGGCTCTGTTCCGCAGGACACATTCGCCTTCCTCAACGGACAGTTACTTAGACAGGCGTCTCACCCGTCCCACCTGTACCAGGCGGTGACTATATTGTGTCCCGCAATTTTGACACCCTGCTTTCGCACAATGTTGCATTTCCGCACAGTGTCGTCACTATAACGGACAACACATCTTGCCTACCGCTAGCGAATTTTGGCTTCTGTACACAAGCTCTCCCTTGTGTCATGTCACTCGCGGGAGCCATGCCGGCGGCAGACTGCCATATTTCAACTCTAAGTTACGACAGAGCTTCCTGTGCAGAGAAAACTGCACCTACTACTCCTTCAGAACAAAGGCCTTAAAGGGGTCATGAACCACTTTTCCAAGTAATGATCTAATGGCCTCAGTATCGGAGTGTACTGCCTCCCGAATCGATTGCCGCAAAAATTTCTCGAATCCGTCAAGAATCAGCGGAGTTACGGGGTTTGGCGCACGCTCCCAGCGTTTTCTCTCTTTTCTCGTGCCGACGAGCGCACTGGAAGCTAGACAGGGAGGGATGGCATGGGGGAAAGAAGTTACGCCAGCGCGCGTCATGAAACGCGATCGCTCTCCCGCTGTGATTCGCTTGCGCGAGTGCGGCTACCGTGTACTGAGGAGGGCGCCGGCAAGTGACGGCACCCCGCGGCAAGAAGCGCATCTGATCCGAACGCCGCTCTCGATTTACGTCGGCTATCGGCCAATAAGCGTGCTATGTCTCTGCGACGTACAGCGGACAGACGCCCCGCCCACCGACGAGAGTGAGAACCGGCCTCTGTTTGAAAAGAGGGTGCCTGGGGAAACGGCAACTTCGCGCTCCGCTTGTGGCCATTACGCGGCGCGCACGACTGTAATATTTGGCAGAGCAGTTCATAGCTGTGTCAGCTTTCCGCAGGATGTGTTTTTTCAATCAGCCCAAGGGGTGCTTCATGACCCCTTTAACGAAGATAATCGCGCCTGACTTACCGACGCAGCATACTGATGAACTGCGCTCTCTCCTTGCATCCTTTTGGGAAATCTTCATCCTTGGCGATCGCGCTCTCGCAAAAACGTCCGCTGTTAAGCATGGGATTGACAAAGGCGATCCTACCGCGTCCCCCATTGTGAGCGACACATCATCAACAGGAAGTCGACAAAGTGCTTTTTCTGAATATCATCGAGCCTTCCTGCAGTCCACTGGCGTCCCCTGTTCTACATGTTAATAAGAAGGACAACAGGTCGCGATTTTGCGTTGATTATCGGCGTCTAAACAAGATCACGCTGCAGGACGTCTATGATCTGCCAGTGTAAATATATTCTCCCCGTAACAATATCCACATCGGATACAGAAAGGTATGACTGCAAGGAGAGAAAATAGAATCTACATGTTAACGTACATAGAACGCAGAACACTGACGAACTGAAGAGAACAAAACTATTATGCACGTGGAATCCTAAAAGGAAGGAAGATTGAACTGAAGGCGTTCTCTACTTATATTTGTTCTAGGTGTCGGCACAACTCAAGTCTCTGCATGCGTTGTCATATATGCTGCCTTTCGAGCATGCAAATCAGCAAGGTGCTGTAAGAGATTTATATATTTCCGAGTTTCGAGCATAGACCTGACACTCAAGCGATATTTCTAGAAGTTCTGGGTCTTTAGTACACTACTTCACAAAAAAAGATGCGTACTCGGTGAGCCCCAGGGAATATTATGAACATGACGAATGAATCTCTTTTGTAAAATATAGATGCGCTGAAGACAGCCAGGAATAGCTGTGCCCCAGACTAAGTTGCAATAGTTTAAATAGAAGTAAAACGGGAATTGTACAGTAGTAATTTTATTGGTTTTGGAAGAACATATTTGAGTGTGCTTTGGACCCCAGGTATTTTAACCAGTTTCCTTGAAATGTAGTCGACGTGGTGTTCCCAAGACATATAGGAGGAAAATACCACTCCGAGGCACTCAACTTGTTCATCCATATCTATACGTTGTGTGTTCAGCTGAATGTTGAAGGAGAGATGAAACGGTTTATTTTATAGGCGGAATACGACAGCTTGTGTTTTCTTGTCATTATGACGCATGGACTTGGATTCTGGCCATTTTTGTAGCTCACTCAAGGTGTCATTGGAACCCCGCACAAGCAGATCAAGATTTCCAGTAAAAAAAAGGAGATGCTAGTATCAACAGCATAGATGGTCAATTTAGCAGTGGTGTTAATACTGGAGTTGCGTTAATACTGCCTTTCTCTATACCCATGTTTTCTATATCTAGACTTGACTGATATGCTAAGTAAGGTCGCCGAGCTCCGCTGTTCCTTCAAGCCTGGTACCACTAGTGCGAAGCTACCATATTTTTTTTCTGTGTCGAGCACGATGCTGTGTAAGGACAAAAGCTGACGATCAGAAAAGTCGACACTGTTTGTCGTTTATGATGATGTAGGGAAGCGCGACGTGACGGTGGCCGACGTGGCCGTGCCCTCGTCGCTGGTTTATTAAAGACACAAAGGCGGACGGCTCAGCAAAAAGCCGAGGTGCCGAAGCGAAGCAGTGGCTGCCGCGGCGTCGATTTTTGCCCAGCCACACTGTTTTATTTCCCCGCGCGTCACGAGCCTCGCGGCGCTCGTCTTTTTCTCAGGCCGGCTGACCGCCACAAGCACGGTGCAACAAGGACAATCTCCTTTGTCGAAAGCACGGATAAAATAATAATGGAAACACTGTTTCGATTACAGAAATCAGCTATACACAGCGATATGCAGATTTGACGACGTCTGGGAAAAGGTGGACGAAGGTTCCTCTGTAGGGTTTCTATATCTGTGTCATCCCCTCGACACTGTCAACCTTGCGGCGCAGGCATGCGAGTAAAGTGGCTGCACACGCTTCCACTGCATCAACAATTGGACGTCCCGGATGGTGCCTTAATATGCATCAGTTACCCTTGAAAATTACCTCTGCCGTAAAAATGACAGCGACGCTATTCATCTGCTTCTTCCGAAAGGCTCATCCCTGCTGACGCCATCCCTATTCCTCCTGTCGTCTCATTGGCTCAGCTTTGTAATCGATCAGCGATGAGTGTAGTGAGATACCGTCTAACCGCCGCCTTCAATGCACTCTTTTTAGGAATGGCCGCTTCATAAAGTCCGTTAAAACAAAATTTCGCTTTTGGGTTTCGGTAATGTAGTCCTACAAAGGATTAATATCCTAATTATTGCATTAAATTGCTGTGAGCAGTAATAATTTTTTTCAGTACGCAACTACAACGCAATGTAACTTTTGTCGACATCTTCGTATGTACAAAAAAAACATGGTGGCATGGTTTAATTGTGAAAGTGATTCGCATTGTTGTTGCACATTCTCCCCCCCTCCCTACTTTTATGAAAATGAACCAGCGATAACCTTTTCCTAACAAGGGCAGAAAAAGATATTACAGGACTGGCTCTATGATGCCACGTCTTCCTTTCCGTGGTAACAAAACAGCGCTCGTTTACTTTTACCAAAGAAAATTCTATCACGAACTAGCCCCATAAGATGTTTTGGCACGTATTTACTACAGTGTGCTGAAGCTTACGGTGACGCTATTTTTTTCTAGATTGCGAAGTATGGGTAACTAGAAACAAGGAGACTGGAAGTGATGGAAGAACCGTGAAAGAGACAGATGAAGAAAAGTGCCGAAAGAAATCTGAAGAAATGTGCGGATGTCTTGAAACAGTGTATAATCAAACATGTGAAAAGGATAGCATGGCAGTCACGTCAAGAAAACAAGACTTTCCTTTCCAGCGATAGAAACACATGAAAGTACTGTTTAGTGGTGTACTGTGACTCGTGTATATATGCCGATACTAACACGAATGATATATCAGGCAATGCAGATCTGAACTAGAGTCTCATGAATAAATAATTTTTTACAGTTTTGTAAGTGAAAGATCCAGGAGTAATTTGTAGAGGCCAGATTTTTAGGCATTAAAAAGTCTCGTTTAGGCGCCAAAATAGGCACGCAAAACAACGTTTTAGGCTTCCAAAATTGTAAATATAGGCACAATGAATTTTTGCATAAATGCAAATAATTTCAAATGAAGACGTGCGCGACCTCTGTCTACGATAGGAAAACAAAAATGTCATTGCCTAAGATGGCACAATGGCGCCAACAGTTGAACATAGCCGTGCAATTGTGCTTTGTCCCGCACGGTTCGTAGAACATGGTCGCTCCCGTGTTCTGCACGGTGATTCAAGTGTCCACTGTCGAATCAACACACTCCTGGGTGTATTGGGGCATTGCTGAGAAGGGCAGAGCAGGAGCAGATAGCGAGATCGCTAAAAGACCTGAAGGGAGGGATTCCTGCTATTGGCCGGGGTCGAATCACGTAGAGCTAATTTCTCCTCTGTCAGTGAACCACTGGCGTAGCCAGGGGGGTGGGGCCCGGGGGGGGGAGGGGGGGGCGAAACATTTAAGTTTTGCGTGTGTGTGTATATATATACGCACACAACGCACGTACGAACATACATGAAGTATTGTTTACCCACCCCCCGCCCTCCACCGCTCCGTCCGCAATGCAATTCTGGCTACGCTACTGCAGTGAACACCTTACAAGTAAGTCACAACAAAAGAAAAGCCGCGTGCACATGACATTTTTATTTCTTTATTTGCTGTTCACTCTCTTTTCCGCTGACGGCTCTTTGCGGTCTCGCATTCGCCAATTTGCCAAAAGATAATTCGCCTAAAGATAATTTGCGTCGAAAGTTTGCCCGTGTGAATACGGTGCCATCATAGACATTCCGGGCAGGTCGGTTACATTTTAGATGGCTCCAGACCAAGTTTCGGATATGCGCTGTGCAGATCAGCGACGTAAACACCTGCGCATCTTCGACGATGACGTGGCCATCCCACCGCGGTCAAGCGCTCTCGTGGCTATAACATGCGACTTACTAGGTAAGTCCGACAACATCGCCGAAGAAATTCCAACATTGCTATTCAGTCATGGTCTATCCATTGCAAGAGGGGTTGTAAGCATAAAGTGCGGAGACACGCAAGTTCTAGTAACAAACTTCAACCCTGAGCGACGACACCTTGCGAGAGGTATGGTAGTCGCGTACGTGGAGGAGCTCACTGAGATCGCAGGGAGAATGACTGTGGAGCAAGACGATGACACCGGCCTGCTGCCCGTACCTCTATCCATCGGTGTTGGCCCAAGTTTGCTGTCTACGCAGAAGCAAAGCCCCCTGGAGCTTAATAATCAGTTTCAGGATTGTTTCTCTTCGACGTCCAGAGTTCGTCAAGCGCCTTTGACGAAACATCGCATCATTACGGATGAAACAGCCAGACTCATATGGCAAAACCCATACCAGGTAGCTCTGCTGGAACGTGAAGCCATAGAAAGTCAGGTGCGGAATATACTTCAGGATGACTTTATTGAGCTGTCGAAGAGTCCTTGGGCATCGCCGGTAGTATTAGTCAAGAAAACAGACGGTAGCTTCCATTTCTGCGTGGACTACCGTAAGCTCAATCAGGCAACGAAAAAGACGTTTACCTGCTACCTCGTATAGAGGATTCCCTCGATCGACTTCGGCATGCACGCTATTTCTCCTCGATGGATTTAGGGAGCGCATATTGGCAGATAGGAGTCGACGAAAGAGACCCCAAGAAACAGCACTCGTGACACTCGATGACCTCTATGAATTTAAGATACCTCCTTCCGGATTGTGCTCCGCACCGAAATTATTTCAGCGGCTCATGGACACCGTACTGTTTGGACGATGTCACTGTATTTTCGCAAAATTTGTCGAGTACTTGAAGCGACTGCACGCGGTATTTCAAGCAATACGATCTGCTGGACTAACGCTTAAACCAGAAAAATGTAACTTTGGTTTCAAAAAGCTTCCGTTTCTGGGGCATCTTTTCAGCAGTGAAGGTATGCGGCCTGGCCCCGAGAAAAATGCTGCCGTTGCAAGTTTTCCCGCACCATCTGACAAAAATGCAGTCAGACGATTTTTAGGACTGCGCGCCTATTACCGACGCTTCATTGAGAACTTTTCACGCATTACTTCGCTGTTGACACGCCTCACCAGACAAGACATCACATTCGTGTGGAGTGGAGAGCAGCAGGAAGCGTTCAACGAGCTGCGGCAACGCCTCCAAAAGCGGCCAGTCCTCGGACACGGACGATGACGCTCCCACAGCGCTTCACACCGACGCCAGCGATGTCGGCTTAGGAGCTGCACTTGTGCAGTAGCAAGATGGCGCCGAACGAGTAATTGGTTATGCGAGCATGACCCTCTCCCGCAGGGAAGAGAATGATTCCACCACTGAAAAAAGTGCCTCTCAGTAGTATGGGCTGGTAAATAGTTTCACCCATGTTTGTACCGCGCCCGTTTAAAGCTGTCAGCGACCATAATTTCCTTTATTGGTTGACGCACTTAAAAGGCCCTTCAGGACGATTGGGGCGCTAGAGCCTTAAGCTTCAAGAATTTGATATGGATATTGTATACAACTTAGCGAAGCAACATACCGATGCCGATTGCGCGCCATTTTAACATGGAAATGCCGAGGATGACGACGACGCGGCCTTTGTCGGTGTGGTCAACATGACTACAATCGCACAGCAGCAACGCGACGACCCGGAATTGCAATCCATTATTGGTGTCTTCGAGGGATGCACATCCGCTGTGCCAAAGCTAGAGGAGTAGCACCATTTTGCTTGCGCAAGAACGTCCTATATAAGGCGAACTTTTCGCCGAATGGAAACACCTACTCATTCGTCGTTCCAACATCACTCAGGAAAGAAGTACTACAGGCGTGCCATGATGAACCAACATTTGGTCATTTAGGTTATACACGAACGATATGCCGAGTGAGACAAAAGTACTACTGGCCAAGATTGACGGCGACTGTTCAACAGTACGTTCGGACGTGCCTTGAGGGCGCGCGTACGAGTAGGAGAGTGCCAGCCGTCAAACTAGCAGGGCTCTTCCATCTTACTGATGTACCAGAAACTCCATTTGCTCCAGTCGGAATGGATCTCCTAGGCCCATTTCCAAGTTCGTCTGCTGGTTCCAGGTGGATAATTGTAGCCACAGACTACCTCACTCACTACACCGAAACGAAGGCTCTGGAGAGGGCACGACAAGTGTAGCAGCCCGGTTTTTAGATGCGAAGCAGCTTTTGCTCAGGGCTGTGTCCGTCCCTTGGCGAACATCCGCTTTCTACCACCCAGCATATAAAGTCCCTGAAAAATAACTGAACTAGCGTCATTCGTGTCAGTGCACAGGCACCTCCTCACTCGTGCGCTTTGTAGATTGCAGTTGAAGTTAGTTGTGCTGCGAAGCTCGCAGAGCATGGCTCTTGGCCGGAAAGAGAGGCTTGTGCAATTCTTCCGCTAGAGCGCCCGATGGCGCTGTAGTTCGAAGTCATGCAATTGGAAAAGTCAGCGCAATAAAGGGTATGAAAAAAAATCTCGCCACGTCCAATGCACGAAATGAATGATGATTGAGGAGCTCCCTCGGAGAAGATCACGAAAACCTGTGAATCTTCCGTACAAATTTTCTACCATCATATGAGGACGTGACACACGCTGTTATATACAGGGTCTTTCAACAAACGTGTCCAACCTTCTAAAAAAATCAGTACAATGCGATATTTGATTGCTGCCTTCAGAATTGGTTTTTCTGTGGTGGCAGGGATTTTAAGATGGTTAAAGAAATTATTTGGGACTGTAATTAAAAAAGTTAAATTAGTTAACTTTTTAATTATTGGAGTTAGGTGGTTGTGTCAAATGGTAGAATTGAAGTTCATCATGCCAGAAACCCAACCCAACTTTGAGATTTCGAAAAAGTGGCATCTAGTAATAATTAGAAGGTAATGAAATTCAACCAAATTCAATGGCGAAACCTAAACAGAAACATGGAAGAACGCAACTGCCATATTCTCCTGGGACTTCCAAAATGAGTGAATGACTTTTTCTGTAGCACTAGGCATCTTAAGGTGGTTAGAGACATGAATTGAGGCAGTAATTAAGAAAGTTAAATAAATAACCTTTTAATTAGTGGAGTTAGGTGACTGTGTCAAATTGGGGAATTGAAGTTCTTCGTGCCAAAAACCCATTCCAACATTGAGATTTCGAAAAAGCGGCCTCTAGTAATAATTACGAAGTAATGAAATTCACCCGAATTCAATGGCTTTCGCTGTTGAAAGCCGTTGCATTTAGTTGAATTTCATTACGCCAAAACAATTACTACAGGGAGGTTTTTCAAGATCTCAAAGCTCGGATGGGTTCCTCGCATGAAGAACTTCAATTCTCCCATTTGACAGAATCACCTAACTCCACTAATTAAAAAGTTAATTAATGTAACTTTCTTAATTGCTGTCCTAAATGATGTCCTTAACTGCGTTAAGATTCCTGCCGCTACAGAAAAAGCAATTCTGAAAGCCCCGAGCAAATATCGTATTTTCCTGATTTTTTGAGAAGGTTGGACACATTTCTTGAAACACCCTGTATACATATATACACAAGGTTTGATTATTTGCCCTTTTGATGATATATACAAGAAACATCTAAGAGCGTCTGATTCTCCATTGTCGACACTTGCAGACGCAACGCTGGTAATTTTCTTTAAATTCAATCTTTCGCTTTGAAAACTGCCCTCGAGACGCGCACGACAAAGTAGTCGTAAAAAAGCCGTCCGACACTCGCCTGGCTGTCGACTGCGTTCCCCGCTCGCTATGTGAGAATTAACGGCCAGGCTAGAGGGAAGAGACGGCGCGAGTAGCGTTCCTCTTCGCGTTCCACGACGCTTTGAATGAATGGATGCAGGTTACGGCGCGAAACTTCGCCCCAGCTTAAGAATCTGGTGAGCCAGCTCCTAATAGCGATAAATACGGAAACTTAATGTATACCGAAGCAAGCGGAGTCTTTTCATGGTATCCGACAGCATAAAATTGTATGGTACATAATCTTTTAGTACGCAAAAGTGCTCGCTCTTGATGGCAGTGCCACTGCAATCTCGGCGGCGCTAAGAAATCGCTAGAGTGGCGCACTAGCTTTTTAGAACGTTGTCCAAGCGCCATCTTGTTCGTCCTGGTCTAGGTTGTTTACTTGATCGGTGCACGGTGCGTGGTTGACCGCGCTTGAGTCAATTCGTACGGTGGTTCTGGATGCTTCAGGATGCCGACCTGCTGTGCCAGTGGCACCAACGACCGGTACAACAACAGAACGAAGGGGTTTTCACTACAGCGGGTAAAATCTGTAGATTCCCGGAGGACACCCTAGAGGCGTTGCTGCAGCTGCTGGGAGAGGAGGCAGAGGCGAAGGGACGCAGTTGGCACTACTTTATATTTTTCAGGGACTTTACCCAGCATAGCCATCTGAGCGCGCTCTCGCCCCAAGGAGAACTGTTCTTCCTCTTGTTCTTCGACCGCCTTGATGATGATACGTGCAGAGCACTTTAGGGGCCCGGGCTGCCGTATGCTGTCCGCAGACAAAACCATGTGCGCTGGCACGCGCTAGCACGTTCAGGCCTATGTAAGGGGCTGGGTAAGGCGTTGTAGCCTCTCCTCTTACAGTCTCTCAGCAATCATTTGATGGCGTCGGGAAACGAGATTCTGTGGACGCGCGATGAACCAACGCATTGTATCCTAGTCAGAACGCGCTGGCACGCGCTAGCGCGTTCGGGCCTGTGTAAGGGGCTGGGTAAGACGCTGTGGCCTCTCCCCCTTGCACTCTCTCAGCAATCACGTGATGGCGTCGGGGAACTAGGTTCTGCAGTCGCGCGATGAACACGCGTGTCCTGCTCCTACGAGGGCTCGGGACTAGAAACAGCAGCAACTACAGTGAATTCGTGGTGTGCTTCACTTGCAAGGACGCCTTAACATCGGGCAAGGTGCCCGTGATGAACGGAACTTCAAATCGACCCATGCGCTGCTTCGCGATCCCCATATGGTTCCTTTTAGTGGGAGATTGTGTAATGTTTACAGACAATGAAGTGCTGATGCATGGCGCTCCATCTGTAGTAATAACTGACGGGGCAACAGCATTCACAGCCGAGCTGTTACACACAGTTTTAAAACTTAGTAGCATATAGCCTGTTTCACATGCGAGCGACCGAGCGGCGGGGCTCGCAGCGATCGAGCGGCAGGAGGACGCTCGGACGCGGCTTCGTTTCACATGCACCGCTTTTGCGCGGCGCGCGCCTCTGCGATGCGCAGTGATGGTTGTGGGAAGCGCCCGTTATCCGCGGGTTTCCTTTCTCCGGGCTCGCTTGTTTTGGTGCGCTTGGGTTGCAAGTTTCACGAGCCTTCTACTTCGGTGATCGATTTTCACGCGCCTAAACCTTGAATGATGAAAATGTGCAGTGTATCAGAGTGCAATTAAACAACTTCAGTAGTCACGTTTATTTCTGTTCCAGCTTTCTTTTTTTACCACGCAAGTCATGTTGCACGCCCATACACTTGGCCATGGAAAAGCAAAAGAAAGAATTTGTTTTTGGGGTTTTAAGCTTTTGGGGTTTTAAGCTTTCACGGGGCTTTCGGTGGATTTTGCTCTCGAATGCCGCAAGGCGTTGGTGCGCCGTCTGGGCCGGCAACCGGATGCAAGCGGCCCAGTCGACGACATTGTGGGTTTGTGAAGGAGCTCGTCTTTTTTTTTGCCTATTGACATTCTGCAGTAAAGAGGCGGCGGCATTTGTCGTCTTCGGGGTACGTGACCACTAAAAAAAAGAAAAAGAAAACAGTAAACTATTCGAACGTGCTGCACCAGAGTAGTAAAAAAAAAAACTGAAACATCTGCTGCGAACAAGTGTGGAGTGTCGTAGGTTCCCCCTGTCTGGACCTATGTTGGTGTCACGATTAGATAAAAATACAAAAGAAAAAAATGGCACGTACAAACGATTTGTCTGCTTTGATGGAAGCGCAGTAAAGAACAACAAAAGGAAAAGAACGGCGTTTTCTACACTGCCAGCTCGTTACAGCAAATGTCGTCTGCTAGGAAACCGAGTCGGAGCGAGTTCCTCCCGGCGCGCGCGGCTGCTCTCGTCTCCATCCCTACAGTCACGTGCCCCCCACGTCACTGCTCCCCCATTGGTTGACCTTGGGCAGAGGCTCTAGACGCGCTGCCGCGAGCGAATTTTTCCAAATGGAGCGAACAAGATCGCAGCGTCATTTGGTCGCCCTTAAAACCTGTTTTTGGGCTTCCGCGACGGCAGCCGCTCCGCTTTTGGAGCAAAATCGCTGCATGTGAAACAGGCTTATGTCACCACCGTACAACGGCATACCATCCACAAACGAATGGTCTGACGGAGCGGCTAAACAAGAAACTTGCAGATATGCTCTGCATGTACGTAGATGTGGAGCACAGGGACGAGATCTTGGCTTATGTCACTTTCGCATACAATACGACACAGGAAGAGACAACAGGCATGACATTGTTCCGTCTTCTCTGTGGCCTTGAAGTCACAACCATGCTCGACGCTATGCTGCCGCATAAAAACGATGGCATCGAAACGGATGCCGACTACATAACTCAGCTTGCTGAAGAAGCCCGACAACTTGCGGGCGTACGTATTCCTCGCCAGCAGGACTATGACAAGGCGCTATAGTTTACGTCACCGACCAGTCTCCTACGAGCCGAGAGAGAGAGTTCAGGTGTGGACCCCAGTTCACCGTCGTGGCCTCTCTCCCCTCTAGCCCCGGCCGAGATTTTTCTCGCGGCGAGCGTAAGTGGGGAACGCGGTACTACGGAGGCAGGCGCGCGTCGCATAGCCATATTTGATGGATGCTATGAGCAAGCCTGAGGTTTGGGCTAATGTCGCAACTTCGCGGTGTCTTAAGTGCATGGTCTAAATAGCGCTTCTGCTCTTGGAAACTCTCGAATGAGACATATGCCTAACAACGACGCGTTGCAAGAGCTAATCGCGAAGGCCACGGTCATGATGCATTAATTCTCTCTACCGCTCCCAGACGGCCATACCACCCATTATGATATACAACCTTGAGCGCAAATAAACTAAGCAGGACAAGGTTTATTTGCGCTCAAAGTTTTATATCATAATGTGCTACCAGGTAGCCCACCTAGGTATCCTGACACCACCCGCCTACAAAGAGCACTGTGATAGGAAAGTTTTAGACATAAAACTCGCGTTTTTAAAGGTTTCATAGTATGCCACGGTGGCGCAGTGGATAGCGTGCCCGGCATCTATTGTCTCGGGCCGAAAGGTCTTGGGCTCGAATCCCTATGATAGGTTTTTTAAGTGTTTATTTGCCATCAGATTGTGGGCATTTTTTACGTATTTTCCTTGACGGAAATACGTCACTGTAGTTTTGGTGGACCCTGGCATAAAACACTCTTGTGTTGAAATAACCCATGCGTAGATGCGAAACGCCACTGCGCCTTAGTATCAAGATAGCTAACAGTTGGAATTTACCTCCGACGTTGTACGGCATCCGCAAGGAACATGAGTTGTGGTATCAGCACCCAGGATTCTCCCATGTCCGCTGCGCCGCTGCCAGACATGGTGTACATCTTTCGCAGGCGTAGGAACTTCTGTCGAAGATAATTCAATCGATGCTGCACCTCTGCGGCTGCATCGTACATAGAAAAATTAGGTATTTACACATTATGATAACTACATTGCACACGTTGCAAAAAAACGTTCTCAAAAAGAAACATCAATGCTATCGCGTTCAATTGAAAATATTTTAAGGGCAAATCTAACGTTTATGAACGTTTACGCAAAAAGCTGTGAATGTTAGCTCTTAACATGTATAACTGACTGCCATTTGGAGTTGGGCGCAAGGGCAGCAAGAAAAACAACACGGTTCACTTAACAGCTGATAACGCCCGACAGAGTTGTAGCATAGCCGGTAACCACAGACTCTCAGAGTGTGACCTGATGCCATAGACACACTTGTATGTGTTGGTCGACGGTTCGATTCCCAACCCTGCGGCTGGTGCAAGCTACGACTCGCGATTCCGTGCCAGATCTCACACGCATTCGAACACAACTAGGCACGCACTTGTGAAACACATACATGGTTCAGAATAATCACGAACAACGGCATATTTCACCGAGCGTGACAGCGACAAAAACACAGGAAAAACGCCTACATGATCTCCTGCTTTCGCGGCAAACCATCGTTCTAGGCACGGAGCTTGATGCTGCGTTGTCGTCACACATCGGCTGCACAAATGGGCTCCAACGAACTCACTGCGCACCACATTCAGTATAGAGCTCTAGACAACTTTCTTGCAGTAGAAAACATTGGCCGCGTATCTGCGTGCTTCGCTGCAAATGTCGTTAAAGACGATAGAACAGGCGCTGCGTGAGATATGGACGCCCTCTGGCAATACGTCGGGAAACATGAGTGCTGTGTTGCGGACTGGTAGTCCCGGTGCAGCAGCAGGTGAAGACCGGCGGTGACCAACGCGACCGGCGGGGACGCCAGCCAGCCCGAACACGCGGTTTGGCGCGAAGCGCCGAAGCAGAATAAACGTCCGCACTCAACGAGTACTCTACACACACTTTTATATTTACACGTCGCCTGGGTAAAACAGGAATGCCAGAGCGGCGCCTCATGGCATTCGTACAGTGCAATACTGAACCGAAACCGAAACACAACAATGAGCTCGTGCAGAGCGCACGGAGGAAGGCAAGTTTCAGCGCAGTCGCATTTTCAGAGCAGCTTAAGCGACTAGGGTCTCTAGAATTACGTATCTATGTATTTTCTATCAAAGGAACACACCACCTAATACTTACCTAGTGATCTTGCGCCTCAGATATGCGTAATATTTGCTTTTTGATCAACAATGTACACAAGTATGAACCTAGTCAGCCGTTCAAGATGGCTGGCCCTTGGGCAAGTGGTTGACTTTGGCCGGGTGGCTGAATCGAGAGACGTGACGACAAACAGAGACAGACCAAAATTTTTGCGTTCATGTTCCCCAAGAAAGACTATCGTCTTTAAAATACGAATACTATTGCGGTGTGCTTCGTCCTCGCTACAGATGGCCATGGCTAGGCTAGAGGAGAGACGCGACGAGCGCTCGCTTTACTAACGCACGTATTGTTTGCCCTTTCGTCCGGCCGTGGTGTGGCTAGTGCGGTCAGTTTGGCTTTAAGAACGCTTGTCCTGCCTTCTGGAAGGAACGTGGGACATCGCTATACGACCACAGAGGAAAACATTGGCCGCGTATCTGCGTGCTTCGCTGCGTGAGATATGGACGCCATCTGGCAATACGTCGGGAAACATAAGTGCTGTGTTCCGGGCTGGTAGTCCCGCCGCAGCAGCAGGCGAAGACCGGAGGTGACCAACGCGACCGGCGGGGACGCCAGCCAAAGCGAACACGTGGTTTGGCGCGAAGCGCCGAAGCAGAAGAAACGTCCGCACTCAAGGAGTACTCTCCACACACTCTTTTATTTACACGTCGCCTGGGTAAAACAGGAATGCCAGAGCGGCGCCCCATGGCATTCGTACAGTGAAATACTGAACCGAAACCGAAACACAACAATGAGTTTACTTAAAGTTAAGAGCGCGAAAAGAACACACGGCGGACAGAAAAAAGACGGGACAAGCGCTGATTTCCAACTGAATTTTTATTGAGAAGAATGCTCTTATATATACCCGGGTGGACAGAAAACAATCAGTAACAGAAGGTGAAAACATAAGCAAAGATATGAAACAACTATACATCAACTATCACTGAGCCTGCTACGCCGACTCGCGCATCCCAAAAAACAGAGCTCCCTGTACGACAATGCAGCTGATGGCTTGCTCACGCACGTGCCCCTTTCACGCGCCATCTGAGCTGCCTCACAGATTATACGCTCATGCTCTTCTTTATACTTATACAGAACTGTGGTGCTTTCAAACTGCGGAGTGCACCCACACGTGCTCACGTGAAGCGCCAGGAAGCCATCTTTGCCATTACGAACGTTATTGGCGTGTTGCCGTAAGCGCTCGTTCAGGCATCTGCCCGTCTGGCCCACGTAGCACGCGCCGCAAGACAATGGGATCCTGTACACCAAGGCCTGCGCACAGTCGACAAACAGCGATCTGTGCTTGACCACGCACTGCTTACCGTGTCTCTTCACGGGGCAAGTCCTATTAGCCAACTGGGCCAATTTGTCTGGAGCACTGAAAACAACTTTCACGTTGAGGAGTTGTCCTATTTTCATTAGGCAGTGTGACACCGCGTGCATATACGAAATGACCGCCAACTTTTCCCGCTTCTCCGCTGTGGTACACTCTTCGTTAGCGTCACTGCCCGTGCGTTTTCTCTTTCTGTGTATTGCTTTTGCCACAGAAATAAGCAACTGGCGCGGGTACCCTTCTTTTTCTAGGAGCTTTGACTGTGCCAGGAGACTGGCTTCCAAACCGGATGGCAGGACCTCTCTAATGCGTTCTGAAAACATTACTGTACGATGGCTCTCTTTACTAGTTTGCTATGTGCCGACGAGAACGGCAAAATAGGCTTCTGCGATCGGGGCTCGTAACACGAGAACGTGTGGTGCTCCGAGAATGAAATCTTTGTGTCAAGAAAGCGGATGCTCTATCTCTCTGGCGTCTCGTGTGTCACCACGAGCGGACAGAGGCATTCGCGAAACGTTAGTAACACCTGCGTGACTTAGCCTGAAAAATATCCAAATCGCAGTTCAAGATTATCAGATAATCGTCCACATACCGAAAAGTTTTTACGACAGATAATTCACCAAGCCTTTCATTCAATGCCCTGTCAAATTTGGCCAACAGCAAGTCACTCAGAAAAGGGGCTATGGACGACCCAATTGAAACACCCTCTTTTTGAATGTACGTCTCATCACTCTATTCCACGAACGTTGACGTAATGTACAGAGATAAGAGGTCTAAGAAACCTTTGGACGACATACACGCGGTGTTCTGAAATGCCAGCACTCCTAAACCGTCAATGCATTTTTCTATGCATTTTATCAAACCTTTGTGGGGAAGGGAGTAACAGAGGTCCTTTATGTCAATCGAGAACGCTCTCAACGTGGTGCCTGATTGCTGCTTCAGAAAGTCAACGACTTCACCGGAGTTCTTTATTCTAAAAGGGTTATCTGCAGGGAACAGCTTCAGCTTATCCTCTAGAAACTGCCCTAGTTCATTCTGCCAGGAATTTCTTTCGGAAACAATTGTCCTAAAAGACACTCCTTCTTTGTGAGTTTTTGCTGAAAAGAGCACGTCTAAGGCCAGCTTATCACTTCTTGCAATTCTTCGCGACAAGCCTGGCAAATCCAATTCAAAGCACAGATTTTTCGCCCTCGATCTGATTTTGGTCAGATTAACGCCTTCGCACACGCGAAAGAGGGACGAAATTGCTTGGTGTGCTTTCTCGAAGTAAAGACCTCTCGACAACACGGCGAACCCTCCCTCTTTGTCTGAAGGTACAACGCATAGCTCATTCCCTGTGAGGTAAGCGGCAACTTTTCCTATAGGCACACCACTGCTAGCGGGCTTACCGCGTATAAGAACGTCCAGGCCTTCGGAGACACATCTGTCGCTGTCTTGTGTTGGAGCACGGTTCGCTAAATGTCAAACGGTGGCTAGAAGTTCTGTGGGTGTCCGTCTCTTCTCAACCGCGAACTGTGGGCCTAGACTCAAAGTCTTCGCGACGAAGTCTGGGAGGACTATGTCACCGCACGTGTGAACAACAGCTGTCGAGCCGCTTCGGTTTGTTGAAAATTGGGAACGGAGCCTCCGCAATTCACCTTGCCAAAGATAGTCTACCACATATGAACACATAGCGTAGGGTTGCGCGAAAGAACAAGGACGAAGGTAAGTGGACAGGACGGGCGCAAAACTTCAACTGAATAAACGGAAGGCCAAAGCCGTTAAAAAGTTTGAGTCAACATCTGCCTGACACGTGCCTAAAAAACCGAACAAATATAAGAACCAATAAAAGCGGAAAACTAAGAGCAACAAAATTTGAAACCTTATCTAAGGTCCACCGCGCAAACGCCAACCTGCAAACATGTGGTGATAGTGATATGCGGGTACAGTAGAATCAGTAACATGCGCTGAAGTAGCAAACAAGAAAATAAAACACAAATGAACGTCTCATTACGTAAAACCATCTAAAAATTGCTGCTCCTTCGGGAGCAATGTCAGTGAAGGCATGCTAACGCAATTGTCGCTTCGCGCAATGAAGAAGGCCTCTATTAATTCTCTTTCCATCTTGTCATTAGACTTGTACAGTATTCGGGTCTCCTTTAGTTTCGGCGAACAACCACATCTCCTACAGTGTAAATCGAGATGGCCTCCGGTATGGGAGCGCACAGCTAGATTGTGCTCTCGCGCCCTCTCATTGAAGCAGCGTCCCGTCTGTCCAATGTAGCACTGGCCACAGGACAGGGGGATTTTGTATACCACACCTGTTACGCACTCTACAGCGGGATCAACATGCCGCTTACTACACGGCGTTTGCGCGGTGGACCTTAGATAAGGTTTCAAATTTTGTTGCTTTTAGTTTTCCGCTTTTATTGGTTCTTATATTTGTTCGGTTTTTTAGGCACGTGTCAGGCAGATGTTGATTAAAACTTTTTAACGGCTTTGGCCTTCCGTTTATTCAGTTGAAGTTTTGCGCCCGTCCTGTCCACTTAGCTTCGTCCTTGTTCTTTCGCGCAACCCTACGCTATGTGTTCACCTGTGCACCAACTAGCCCAAATGAGAGCTTTACTCTACCACATAGTCTATGCGGCCTGCGTACTCCCTCCATCTTCTTTTTTTTGTGCGCGGCGTGATGCTCTTGAAGAAAAGGAAGGTACAGGGCTTCCTTGTACACTCTTGCTTGCCGTAGCCATTCCGCCCTGAGTATCTTGCACACCCTCGTGCCATGGCCATTCGAGGGTAGAAAACCGCCAAAAAGAAGTTTCACATCCGGGGGCAGCTGCTTCGAGCGGATGCAGAAGGTGAAGGCGCGAGCACGGCCTACAGCGATAGCGATGAGGGTGATCAACACGAGGGATGAAGTGCGACACATGGAAAGAAGCCCGCTTGACTAGAAATGTAACTTAATAAAGTGGCTGACTGGGCTAGTTGGTTGTGCATACTTAAGGTTAACAGCGCGAAAAGAACACACGGCGGACAGGAAAAAGACGGGACAAGTGCTGACTTCCAACTGAATTTTTATTGCCAAGAATGCTCTTATATGTACCCGGGTGCACAGAAAACAATCGGTAACAGAAGGTGAAAACATAAACAAAGATATCAAACTATACATCAACTATCACTGAGCCTGCTACGCCGACTCGCGCATCCCAAAAAAACGGCCAGGAGAGCACAAAGTCGTAGGCGACCAGATAGATAGATAGATAGATAGATAGATAGATAGATAGATAGATAGATAGATAGATAGATAGATAGATAGATAGATAGATAGATAGATAGATAGATAGATAGATAGATAGATAGATAGATAGATAGATAGATGCGCTCAAACTCGCATATGTTCGCTAAGAAATGCTTCGCATTTAAAAACAGAGCTCCCTGTCTGACAATGCAGCTGATGGCTTGCTTAAGCACGTGGCTCTTTCATGCGCCATCTGATCTGCCTCGCAGTTTATACGCTCACGCTCTTCTTTAATCTTATCCAGAACTGTGGCCCTTTCAAACTGCGGAGTGCACCCACACGTGCTCATGTGAAGCGCCAGGAAGCCATCTTTGCCATTACGAACGTTATTGGCGTGTTTCCGTAAGCGCTCGTTCAGGCATCTGCCCGTCTGGTCCACGTAGCACGCGCCGCAAGACAATGGGGTCCTGTACACCACGCCCTGCGCACATTCTACAAACTGTGCTTGATCTGTGCTTGACCACGCACTGCTTATCGCGCCCATCCAGCAGCGATTTTCTTTTTTTTCGCGGTTGCGGCTTCGCGCCGCAATGTGCCGCCACTTGAAGTGCCTCCGTCCATAGAGTTTCCTAGAAATACACTAGAGGGAACTCTGGCGCTAGTATCTATGGGAGCTGCAACGCATGGCGCTTGAGCTAGCATGGGAATGATGGGTGGTACATAGAGTTGTCTAGCCATCTTTCTTTCGTCTCTGTTTGGCTCCGCGTCGCCTGCATCTCCTTTGCCGCAAGAAGTTCAGAAAAAGGCAGCAGTTCCACTTCATCACTTTAACATTTTTAGGCTCACCAATTAAAATCTGGTCACGAAGTTCACAAGGGTCCATTCTTTTTTCCGAAACGTACGGGAAAGCACAACAATAAACAAAGGAACAAGTGCGCTCGAAGCCGTAAGCACGAAGATTAGGCAAATCCATGTAGTACCCATCATTCCTATGGTGGCTGAACGATCGCAGCGCCTGAGTTCCCTCTAGGTAACTTTAGGAAACTCTATGCCTCTGTGAGCGCATGTTACTTTTGTATTTTTCGACGTTATCTGGACGCCCGCCGACGCCCGTTCTAACGGAAGTTTCACCTTCCTCCGTGTATATGACTGAAAACAAAATTCTAAATTGAGGAAAAACCATAAGTTTACACCATTTACCGCTAGGGGTCTATGAGGCGATGCGAAGCCGGAGCACTTGCACGATCGCGTTCCGTTGGCGTTCGTTGGGCAGGCTACCAACCTCTGGCATGGTACCGACCTCGCATCGTGGAACGCGAGAAGGAACGCTACGCACGTGGTGTCTTCCCTCTAGCCTGGCCGTTAATACTCACAGGGCGAACGGGGAACGCGGTGGACAAGCTCGCGAGATGGGGGCAGCAGAGGAGAGTGAAGGGATGTGCATGCATTGGCGCTCATCGCGGCGTTGCCCAGGAGAGAATTTCGGCATGTCGAGTCCGCGTTGCAGAGGAGGAGTGGAGAGGGTGAGAGAAAGTGGATATGGGGAAAGGGGAGAGGGTAGTGGAGAGAAGGTGCGCGGAGAAGGTTTGCGCATGCGCAGTAAGGGAGGTCACGCCGCACACTACCACCACCACCACCACTGGTTTGAACTCCGCTATGAGATGCTTCGCGTCTAATAAATGGGCTGCAAAGGGTTCCAGCTCAGGAACAAAATACGTGCATGCCGCCAGACACTAAACGTTGCAGCAAATATTTGCCTTGAAGATTTTGCAACTCGTGCATTGTAAATAATCACCCAGCTCCAATATCGCACTTGTTTCACCTGCAGTAAACTGTAACGAGTTTCACCGCACATGCAAAAAAAATCATTTGCCAAATCATTTACCGCTTTGTTTCATTGCGCTCGCGACTTCCAGCGAGGCATCGTTCTGCAGCTGCTTGTCACTGTAAGGTTTTAGGCGCTGTTCTAGAGAATGGGCCTTTGACGCCCTTCTTCGGCGATCAACTCACCGCTGCACAAGAAAGGTCTTTCCGCACTCCTCATGGCCAGAGGAACACAAAACAACGAACCGTGTTACCGTGCATCAACGATGCTTTGCGAAATCCTGTGCGTGCTACAGAAAACTGCATGAACTATACTCAGGGACAAATTTCTGCGGCAATGAAGGGAAAGCTACGGGGGCGGAGCTAACTGCTCTGTGTTACTGCGCCAAAGTAGTCCCCGATGAACTTGTTTCGGTTTCAGTTTCGGCGTGACAGGTGCGTATTTCCTGCAGTTCATAATGCTCCTTCGTTGATTGCGTTGAACCACGATTACCGAGCGTGCAGGCACATAGGCGTTTCGTTCCCTACGCTTAATTTCTCTGTGCCATTCTGTGTCGTCCAGAAATGACCTGAATATTTTCAGCGCTGCAGTTTGTAGGGCATGCACTGATATGTAAACTCATCTAGAGCTGAAAATTGGCGCGTGTAGCGTGCTTACATAGCGCGGGCGCGGTGTACCGAAGATCAGCTCGCACATCCTGCGACGCGAAGGGAAATTCAGTTTGGATCGCGTTTAGTTACGCCGGCATCAAAAGGCATCGGTGACTCACTGCCCACACGCTCCGCGGCTCAGGAAACGTATAGCGGCGACCTCGCGCCGCTCCAGAACCCACGAATCCTGTGGTCAGTCCCAACCGCTGCCCGTTTCCGTCTCCCTCATTTAACCATACGGGCATGTGGTCATTTCTCACGATACTGCATGGCGCCGGTTATGTACGCCTCAGGATAGCAATCGTTTGTTGCACTTGTTAGGTTATCCAAAAAACGGCAGGAAGTGCAAGATGAAAGCTTGCGATGAAAAAATCCGTAAACAGGCGGTGGGTGCTCGAGCAGACGTTTCGCCAAGTGGACTTGTCTTCTTCGAGGCTGGCAGTTCCAGCTTTGAAGAAGACAAGTCCACTTTTCGAAACGTCGGCTCGAGCACCCACCCCCTGTTTACGGATTTTTTCACTTGTTAGGTTACTTACTTAGAACAGGAAGGCGTGTAAACCACTGCATGGCTGTAAAATGTCATTTTTATGAACGTCTAGAAAATTAGCGCTGGTTCTAAAGTTCGAAAATAAATGGTCACCTACCATTTCGCCAGCCATAATTGGTTCCTGACATCGTAAAACACATTTCGTTAGCCAACTTTGTCCAACGCCAACATTCTGAGCCATACAGTCTGGTGATTACACCATCCCTCTTCCCTCCACATTACAATTGGATTTTCGTGGCTGTGGCTGGTATTCACACACACTATTCCTGAGCCAGCGAAGAAACCCCTTGAACACACAGGGCTACCACGGCTTGTTGGAGACAGTTTTAAATCGGGACACGGCGAGTATTTGTCAGGAGCAATAAATTGTGCTACATGAAAAATCGCAGCAGCTAAAACAAGGTGTTTTGTTATATATTTCCTGCATAATCAGCTGGCTAAAATCTAAAAGTTGCTCAAGTAGTAATGCACACACACACGCACACCAGTCACAGGAATAAACCTTTAATACTGGGTCCCCTTCTTTCAAGCTAACTTAATCTATCAAAGCCAGACAGCCGTGTATCTTCAACGAAACATTTATGACTCCGTGAGCATTTATAAGAAGTACCTGGCTACAATGTGCAGTAAAAACGTAATGAAGACATGCACAAGACGGCGCGTATTCCCTTAAGACCTCGTCATTTGGCCCTGTAAAAACGCACTTGAAAGAGCATTTATGCTCAACGTGCCCATTTACTAAGCAATTAACATGTGCAATCGAAGAGACAAACAAAACATGAGCAAATTGATACTAATTATTATCCACGTACGTAGTGTAACTGATGGTGGCATTTTTCCCAGATGAGTGAAACAGTTACAAATGATGAGACAATGCATTTGTGGAAGTAACTTCCATCTCGCAGCTCTTGAGGTACAATTCATCCAGTCTTGTCAGTTCATACACCCGCAACAGCTATTTGGAAATGCTGTTTACAGTCTCTTGGGTTGTAATCAAAATTTTGCTACCATTTCTTTCGGGTGAAACAAGATATGTGATGCAACACTCATCACTGCTTGCTCTCCTCAGTGGCTGTTTTATGTGTGAAGTACAAGTGCCACCCACAACTTACAATCAAAATACTCATGCACAGGCTGACAACAAACATACTCAATGATTGTTTGGTGCTGCATGCAACCAGAATCCCGTAAGCGGATAGCGGACATCGTCAACGTTTGTCGCCGTTTGTGGTGTCTTGACTTCCTTTCTGTGTCCTTGTTTGAACGCCCTGTTTTTTACAATGACAGAGAAGAATTCCAAGCTGTTGGGCATCAAAAATGAATACATAGCATCTCACAAACAATCAGCATCACATGAACCAGCGCACACCGGATTCACCAGAGTTCCTCTATACCACTCAATTCACTGAGTCTACTCTCACTGCAGCTGCTGGAGTCAGATCCCAGAGTAATGATGATGCTGTCGATCGTGCTTTTGATTGCACCATCCGGCTCCCAGGCCTCCTCTTCAAGACGCATCACATGAGCGCAGTCGCGCGCCCAGTTTTCTGGAGTCACAGGGACAATGGCTTCGTCCAGAAGTTTTTTAACTCCAGCAAGAGTGAAAGACCTGTTGTTGGCTGCAATATACCCCTTGACCTGGCTCCCAACTATTTCAGTAGGGTTGAATTCGCAATGGTAAGGAGGAAGCCGAACAATATCATGACCAGCAACCTTGGCCAAAGTATCAATCCGGTATTCAGAAAAATGGTGCTTGTTTTGGTTAACCAGCTGAATGAGCCCGGGCTTCAAGTGATCATTAGACCACCGGATGTTTCTTTTGAGCCAACCAAGACTGAATCTCGGCCTTACGCGATGACGTCGAGGGCAACGTTTCGAGCTGAACACTTTGGTATGGAGCATTGTCCACGACAATTACGCTCCGTGGCTCAATGTTTGGTAAAAGTTGTTCTTTGAACCATCTCTCAAAGCGTGGGCCATACATTTCACTGTGGTAGTCACTGGTAACACTCGCTTTCGCCTGGAAAACGAGAGATGCCCCATCCACGAAGCCGTTTTCGCTTCCAGCATAGAGCACAATGAGCCAACCACCTTTGCCGCTCGATGCGCAAAGCCCAGTTGTGAGACCCTTGCGGCAGGCGTCCTCACGTGACGACACAGTGGCGTCCTCCAACACCTTTTCCTTGGTGTGCCCAGCATTCACCCAAGTCTCGTCAAGGTAGTATATAGCCCTGCGAAAGCAACAGAAAAATGTGCCAACTTTCTGTTTTTAACTAGAAGGTTCAATTGAGACAGAAGAAATTTATGATGGGCATCTAATATCGGTCTACTAGGCAAGCTGATATTTGCAGTTTTTGGGTGGTACTGGAAAATACAAAAATAAAAAAAATGTTCGCAGAAGGTACCTACTCACATGAATAACAAAACACCTTCAATCAGAGCTATCCATACTTCGTTAGAACACGTCGATACGTGCTTGTGCCTTCGCTCGCTTAACCAGAATAACAGCCAAATATAAATAAGAGCCAGAGATGCAAAAGCAAGCCATAAAAATATACAAATGAAGATGAACGGCAACATGTATGAGGACGGATGAATTAAAAATTCAATATTTAGCGGTACGAGAACTTCCATCGTTATTTTCTCTTCCTGCTATTTTAACTTTGAATTTTTACATGCGGCATTTGTGTTTCAATTGACATCGTTGACGTTTACATCTCTGTCCAGCAAATCGAAGCAGTAACTGTGCGTACCGTTTCTCCATTCGCTTTTCTCGAATGGTCCGCAGATATTTCCGCCGCCACACGATGATGTCGTCCCTTTCCAGTAGTGCACAGTTACGTTTTTGCTTCTGAAATGCGAATCCAATGTCATTCAGAAGGCTGCGCACCGTTCTGACACTTAGCTGCTTCGGTAGCCCCATGTCGGTGTCGCTGATTACCTCGCTGAGGATCTGTTCTGCCGCCTCGTTGCGAATGTAGTGCTGATGTACTTTCCGGCGAAGAGCAGACAGGGTAAAACTATCGTACCGCTGCACTCTTGTCTTTCCAGTAACGTTTGCTGGTGATTCAGCCGCAAAACGAAGCCTTTTACGCTTCGGGGACTTTAGGGTACCCTTTCAAACATTCGCCTTGAGCCGTGCAACAGTACGCTCGCTCAGGCCGATAAGCCGAACGAAACACGGAAGCGACGGAGAGTCCCAGTTGCGTCAGTCTCACATGGGCGTACACAATGCCGACCACTTGTTTGGTTTGTTTCGACGGCTTTTGGTACTCAAGCTTCTTGAATATCCTGTGCGGCCGAGCCGATTGGTTCACTTCTCTCGGATGTTGGAGGTTCGATCAGTACGATCGAAACACGAATATCGACAAGAACGCACACGTATGCTTTTCGCAACGCCGAAGAACTCTACGTTGCGAGAATTCGTCGAACAATAATGCGGTTTGAAAGGTACCGTTGAAGTACAGGTGAAGTTAGGCGTGGATCGTGGCCGTAACTGCACGTCTCATCACTCTAATCATTTCGCTTCCGGTGGTCGACACGAGTGTGTTGGCGGCATGCTAAGTTACGGCACGTGTAATGCACAAGAAAAACTGTGCTTTTATTTTGATCTCCCTCAAGGATAATATACATTAAGCACAATCAAGGTTACTTACAAGCGTGAAAAAAACATTAACGCGCTTGAGAACCTGAAGTGCAGCTTGTTCCTCGGGAGTTAGGGGCTGGATAATTCCACGAGAGATCGAACATGCATGTCCGGTGGATATTTTTGTTTCGTCAGTTTTTTTTTTATATGTTACGTGGGTATATTGGAAGGACATGGAACCGAAGATCTTATTTCCAAAAAAACGATCCCAGCGCGCCAAAAAATATTTGAAGCTGGCAGCGCGGGCATCTCGCTATTTCTTACAGCAACATTTCCCGATTTCGCGGGCGGATTTGATGTGCACTATAAAGGTCGTGTCGAGAATTTTTTCTGCTGGTTTTAATACGGATCACTGTGAATTACATCCATGTTTTCCTTACGCTGCCCGGAAAATGAAAAAAATTCTGAAAAAATGGCTAACTCGGCCCAAATAAAAAATGTTTTCTATCTTCGTTGCGCTTTGCCGCGTTTCCTATTTTACTCTGAAACTTCAAAAATGTGTCCAATATAGAAAAGTGTCTATGGAACATTGCTGCAAAGGATTGTTTTTTAAAAAAAAACAGCGTGAAAGATGAAAAAATAGTTAAAGAAGCAAAACTGCTAGCCGGGCTAGTGGAAGGAATTCATCTTTTAGCCACTTGCGCGAAACAAACAAGGGCGAAGAAAAGAGCACACATCAATTGCGCTTGATCGTATGTGATCTGTTCGTTGTCGCTGTTTGTTTCCCGCAAGTAGCTGAGAGATGAGTTAAACAAACGTGTTCTTTTCAGGAAAGCTCATTTTCAAAAAAAAAAGGAACTCCGGCCCCAATTTTAACCAAAATTTTGGATCGAAATCCGCTTACGTCAGTCAAAACATGGTTTCAATATTATATGTCATCATTTGCTTTGTTCACGAAATATAGCGGGCCAAAGCGGCCCTTCCTGGGCGAATCGCCTTCGGTGCTGCGATGACTCTTTTCGGCTTGTGAACGCTTACGCTTTCTTACAAAAAGGAAAAAAATAAATGACAACCCTATCGGAAAACCCAGTGGCACTGTCCCAGTGCCATACCTGATTATTGGACCAGTGTGGCGCTCGATACTGGGACCCTGGCACGCTGCGCGAGGCACACTTGACGCTGGCGCACTGCACACTGGGCCACCCATTACGGGCCGAAATCGGGCTTTTAAATTGTTTCTAGAAGCAGTGGTCATACCCGATCATAACTAGGGCTAATACGCGAGCACCGCGACAAAAAAAAAAAGAGAAACCTCGAAAAAAAAAAAAGAGACACCAAGCGGGCGTCGAACCCACCACCTCGATGCAGCATACATCCTGAGTCTGACACGTTACCGCTGCACCACACCTGGAAAACGAGGCACCGACACTTTTTTCTTTATGTTATAACTACCTCCGGTAGCCAGTATTTTCATTTTTCTCGTTTACAAACGCAGATTTCAGTTTCTTCGTGTTCGCGAGAACCTAAGGGAAGGTAGTTAAGTTGTTTTTTTGTGTGCTGCCTAGGATCGGAACGTCTGTCTGGCCCGTTCTGCCGCAAAAAATATTAGCGTAACCGCAGATGTGTTGCGGCAATCGCACTGGCTCGCTAAGCAGTCAGTCATACATACGTAAACAACAATGTGCATCTGACCTGCACACAGAAGGCTTTAGTTTTCGTCACCCGTTTGAACACATTTTCTGTTCTTTTTGTTTACGTTCCGCGTACTATACAGCCGCAGTACAGCATCCTAGCCGAACCGGCCGTTAGGCTTAGAGATGTACTCCGTGCGCCGCGATCGCTGTGAAGAACGTGGATATTCAATTACGATGAATCTATTAACCGTTAGAATGTAGTTTTGATCATACTCGACTCAAGCGAGGCCATATTAGCACCTTCGACTACATGAATCAGAAGCTAAAAACTCCGAGATTATTACATTGGCTCACTGTTGCCGGTGACGTGCGACTTTCAGTGGTACGAGCCCATATGGAAGGACTAGCTGTTAGCGTAGGTTGATGTTATTATCAGACTAATACTAATGTCATATTTTGTTGCGAATGATAAGTTGTTTCGATGCAGTTATATGAACTACATTTACGACACTTGATCACACACTTCAGAGAAAGCGCGCACGCGAGCGCTCGACAGATGATTGCTTCAGCGTATACAAACCTCCGTCGCTTAACTAAAACTAAAGCTAGATATGTACAGGACACACAACAGAATATTTTCAAGATATTCCGTAAGTTTTTCTTTTGACTTCTCGCGACCCAATACCAAATCTTACATGAATTCCACTTAGTGCGTCCAGTTTTTTCCAATGTGCTGCCAGTGTTCCCAGTGCGCAAGCGGACACTGTACAGCGTGGCCAGTGCCTCCCAGTGCGCTGTAAGACACTGGGCTACAGTGTACAGTGTTCCCAGCGTCTTTCAGCGCACTGGGCGGCACAGGCCACGCTGTACAGTTTGTCCCAGTGCCTCCCAGCGCGCTGTGGTACACTGGGGCACACTGTACAGCGTTTCCAGTGCCACCCAGTGCGCTGAAAGGCACTGGGAGGCACTGGAAACGCTGTTTTTTTCCGATAGGGAATGGTTGCCAAAAATTCTTGCCATGATAGTGGCAAGAATTGAGAACGAGTTTTCTGCTTTGTATGCGTAGTGTCAAGATGTTTATTAACGGACACTCAGCGACGGCGCACGGCAGCGACAGTCAAAGCGGAGCCGACTCTCTGCACGAGGGGCGTGCTCTCAGAGAAGAGAACGACCCACTGGAAGGCGCAGAGAGAACGACCCATATCTGAGTAGGAACGCTTCGCTACAATTACACCGCCTACGAAAAGGGAGCCGCCTGGTGACCTAGCAGGGTTTCAGGGCGCCACATTGACAATGTCGCGCCCTCGACGGCGCATGTCCGAAGATGGGTCGATGGGTTCGATCAGGTAGTTGACCGGGGATGTGCGTTCGACTACACGGTAGGGGCCTTCGTATTTGGGCAGTAGTTTGGAAGAGGGGCCAGGTGCAGTGGTTGGGACCGAGAGCCATACGAGCGCTCCAGGAAGGAACGTGGGCAGAGAAATGGTGGTGTCACCGCGAATGCTTTTCTGCCGCTCTTGGTTATGCGTAGTAAAGGTCTTGGAGAGCTCGCGACACTCCTCAGCAAGTCTGGCTGTGGCAGAAATAGGCGCACATTCAGATCGATCCGGCTTGTAGGGAAGGATTGTGTCGAGGGTGTGCGACGGGTGCCTGCCATACAATAAGAAAAATGGTGAGAAACCAGTTGTGCTCTGAGGAGCGGTATTGTAGGCGTACGTGACGAAGGGCAGAATGACATCCCGATTCGTGTGGTCGGCGGCGACATACATCGAGAGCATGTCGCCTAGCGTGCGGTTGAAGCGTTCGGTGAGGCCATTCGTCTGCGGGTGGTAAGCAGTAGCTTTGTAGTGAACAACGTTGCACTCTTTGAGAATGGCTTCGACGACTTCCGACAAGAAGACACGGCCTCGGTCACTGCGCAGCTCCTGGGGTGGACCGTGACGCAGCATGAATCAGTGGAGCAGGCAGGAGGCCACATCGCTCGCTGTAGCCGCAGGGAGGGCAGCAGTTTCAGCGTATCGCGTGAGGTGGTCTACAGCGACGATGGCCCAGCGGTTACCACCGGACGTCAGGGGAAGTGGCCAATATAAATCGATGCCAACGCGCCCAAACGGTCGGTCAGGGCAAGGTAGAGGTTGCAGACCTGCCGGCGACAGGCGCGTTGAAGTTTTGCGGCGCTGACAATCGATGCAGGAGCGAACGAACTTCTCCACGTAGCGGTACATCCCTCGCCAAAAGTAACGTTGGCGAATGCGGTGGTAGGTTTTCGATACCCCAGAGTGTGCACACTGCGGATCAGAGTGGAACGACTCGCATATGTCATAACGCAGACTGCGGGGTATTACTAGTAGCCGCTGGCGGCCGTCGCCGTTGTAATTGCGTCGGTGGAGCAGGTCGTCGCGAACGGCGAAATGGTGGGCTTGACGACGCAACAAGAGAGTGGATGGTGTGGCCGATGGATCAGTCAGCAAGTCTATCAGTGAGGCAATCCATTGATCCTTGCGCTGCTCGGTAGCGATGGCGTGAATATCGATGGAAGAAACGACAAAGTGAGACGCTGAGTTGTGGGCATTGTCGTCAGGCAAGGGAGAGCGCGACAGGTCGTCGGCGTCAGCATGCTGACGTCCGTTGCGGTACAGCACGCGGATGGCGTACAGTCTTGCAGGCGAAGTGCCCAACGGGCAAGACGGCCTGAGGGATCCTTCAATGACGACAACCAGCACAGTGCATGATGGTCGGTGACGACATCAAATGGGCGACCCTACAAATAAGGTCGGAACTTTGTAAGGGCCCAAATGATTGCCAGGCATTCTTTCTCCGTGACGGTGTAGTTGGTCTCGGCTTTAGTAAGCGTACGACTTGCATATGCGACGACATATTAGGGGCGAAGCTCCTTAAAGCGGCACCCGTTCGTCCCTCGTGGTCGTAGTGCGTAACCAGTCGTAACGCTAGTACCAGATCTTGACCTCCAAGGTGGTGCCGGTGGGAGATTTTTCCTGTGCGTTGTTGAACAATAAAGAATTCGCAGCGTGCGCGTTAACTAAAAGCCGAATTCTTCTGTCTCTCATTCCCCATTAGCAGCCATTGGCATGTTCCAGTAGGAAACGTTAATAGAAGTAGAAGTGTAAGTGTTAGCTAAAAGCCGACTTCTTCTCTCTCTCATTCCCATTAGCAGCCTTTGTTTACATCCAAGGTAGTGCCGGCTGAGATTTCTCATGTGCGTAATTAAACGAAAAAAATTTTGTTCAAAACGCCGTTGATTGATGAAATAAACCAACGAAAGACGCCAGATGTTTTCTAAAAGCAAAACGAAAGAACGCCAGATGTTTTTAAAGCAAAACGAAAAGACGCCAGCTGCTTAACGAAAGACGCCAGATGTTTTCTAAAGCAATGGTTTTCTAAACAATGAAAATTCACAGCGTACATGTAAATGTAAAGTAAGCTGCGAGTCGTCATAACTCTCATCGAACATTTAATATAAACGCGCCCGATCTCACGTCGGTGATGATGTACTGGGCAGAATTTACGGATGATTCACGGTTTACCGATGAACCTCCGCAGCTTCGCCCACTCATCATCATTCACTCCTTGGATATGCTGTGATTTTTTCCGGGAACCCAGGTTTGCGCTGTGCAAGGACAGCACCGAGACCAACACGGCTGGCGTCCGTGTGTACCTCTGTAGGGGCCGTAGGGTCGTAGTGGCGTAGAATGGGAGGAGACGTCAACAAACGACGGAGCTTTGCGAATGCGTCGTCGCACTCTGAAGACCACGAATTGAGGGGCCCGTTACTTCCAAGGAGCTTCGTCAGCGGTGATATGATAGTCGCGAAGTTTCGGATAAAGCGCCGAAAGTAGGAGCATAGTCCTACAAAACTGCGCAGTTCTTTGACGGACGTAGGTTTGGGGAACTCTGTCACGGCCCGAAGCTTAGCTGGATCTGGGAGGATGCCGTGCTTGGACACCACGTATCCTAGTATCGTCAGCTGCCGTGCTGCAAATGGGCACTTCTTGAGATTCAGTTGTAGCCCGGCGTCGCTCAAGCGCGTCAAAACCTGCCGCAGGCGTTGAAGGTGTGTTGAGAAGTCCGGGGCGAAAACGACGACGTCGTCGAGGTAGCATAGGCACGTGTGCCATTTCAAGTTGGGCAGAACGGTATCCATCATGCGCTCAAAGGTCGCGGGCGCATTGCACAGCCCAAACGGCATGACGTTGAATTCATACAAGCCGTCGGGTGTGACAAACGCTGTCTTCGGTCGAGCGTCATCAGCTATGGGGACTTGCCAGTACCCTGAGCGCGAATCGAGCGATGAAAAGAACTCTGCTCCTTGCAGGCTTTAGTGGCATCGTCTATTCGAGGTAGGGGATAAACGTCCTTACGGGTGATCTTATTTTGTCGTCGGTAGTCCACACAGAACCGCACAGAGCCGTCCTTCTTCGCAACGAGAACGACAGGAGACGCCCACGGGCTGTTTGAGCATCGAATAACATCGCGGCGAAGCATGTCTTCGACATGCTCGGCAATTACACGACGCTCTACACGACGGCAATTACACGACGAATTACACACGCGATATGGGCGTTGCCGCAATGGTGGCTGGGCGCCAGTGTCGATGCGATGCGCGACGTCAGACGTGCGGCCAAGAGAAGTTTGCGCTACACCGAACGAAGAACAAAATTCTTTCAACACGCATAGAAGCTGGGAACGCTCGACCGACGTAAGGTGTTCAGCAATCGAGGAACCAAATACATCAGCGGGTGACGAATCAGATGTGGAAACAGCACTGAGCGAATGAGAGCTGGTGCAGTGCGTGTCACCCGGTGCGTCCATAACTTGTGCGTCTTCGAGGGCTTCCGCTCTGCCGAGACATTCCCCTCGAACCAACCTAACAATGTTCGGGGATGGGTTCGTAACGAAAATATCGGTGTCGCCCTGAATGACTTGCATGGTCGCAAATGGCACCAACAAGCCTTTTCTAGTGAAGACGCGGTCAGATGGAGAGAGGAGTGCAACGGCGTCGCGAGACCGGTGCAGCAGACTGACACAGCCGTTGACGAGTTTGCAGGAAGTGTGGTGTCGTCTTTGACGAGTACCTTGGTCGCAGCCGGTGGACTGTCCGCCGGCGCCAAATCTGAGAATGGTGAGAGCTCTATTTCGGCTGGTGCGCAACGAATTACGGCGGTGTGACGGGCGAGAAAATCACATCCCAGGATGACGCCGTGAGAGCATGAGGAAATTATGATGAATTCGACGGCGTACTGAGCATCCTGAATCATGACACGGGCTGTGCACACCGCTGTTGGGTGAATACTCTGAGCGCTGGCTGCACGGAGGGAGAGCCTGGAAAGTGGCGTTGTCACTTTTCGTAGCAGTCGGCTAAATTTAGAGTCCATAACGGAAACGGCAGCTCCAGTATCTACAAGGGCCGATGTGCGCACACCATCTACAAACACGTCTACTACGTTTGATGGGCTTTGCTTAAAGGGACACTGAAGCACTTTTAAAAAAAAAATGACTTTGGAATGTGTAATCATAGTTTGATCCTTGCTGAATACGAAAACCAATGTAAGAGTTCACAGAAGTGAACGCAAATGGCATTTCTTGGCAAAAAAAGAGCGGCTGCAGCCGCAGGGCTTTTTGAACTGCTGAGCGAAGGCGGTGACGTCAACTTCGGTATGCCGCATCATCGGCGCCATCAGCTCTGTAAAAGCATGGCCTTCGCGATCAGTTCCACCAACGCGCGCAGCCAGAAGTAGTCACGGAGGCCACGGCTCCGCCAAAACCACGGTGGTAGAATAAAACAGGTGGCCCATCGAGCGCCGCGAGCGCGTCGCTGCACTGCTCGAGTTGCTCGCGGCCGCCGCTAGGTTCGCGACGAGTTTTTGGGCCGAAAGACGCGCATTGCAAGCTCTCGCTGGGCTGTAAAAACCGGTTTCTCTGGCTAATTTTGTGGCTTTAAACGGTTGTTTGTGCTTTTACTAGCTTGTAGTGGCTGTCTGCCAGCTTCGACCGCAAAAGTGAGAGCGCCAGGCTTTATGAAGCTTAAAATTTTTTAATCGGCGCGGGTAGTCCCGATATGACTGTCACAGGGTGCCGATTGCAAGAGACGCGCGCGTATTTGTTTTTTTTTTCGAAAGCGTGCAATATTATACGGGCGAGTGTATAGAGTAAAAAAAAAGCATTTGGTTTTCACGCTATCGTATGTATGACGGAAAACAGTAGCTGGCGGTCTTTCCGTGGAATTGCATTTCTCCACAACTGCAGTCGCTTTTTGTCTTTCGGCGCGGAGAGAAGACACAGCTTTTCCTTGCACGTTTTGTAGCCAGATTTGCAATTTCGAGCGAAGCATTTTCGTCCCATGGTGGCCGCCGCATCAGCGGCACAGATCGCGCCACCGTGGTTTCAGCCGTGGTTCCAGCTTACAAAGTGAGCGGAAACACCGATGCGGTCGCGCGCGTTGGTTTGACAGAGCGCAACAAACGCGACGCATCAGAGCGGATCTCAAGCCGTGGGATCACCTAATCACGACCACAGTGATCTGGCCGTGATCATGACTCGAAGGCTGATTGCGACTTTGCGACGCTGGTTGCGTCACATAGGGACGCTCTTGCTCTTCGGACGCTTGCATCCACGGACGCCTCCGCATTTATCGAAGATGACCAAGCAGAAAGGAAGATACGCGGCTGCAACGCTGGTTGCGTTGCATGCTTTCATTAGTGGCGCGTCCGTTCTAAGCGACGGCAACTCTTCAGTGTTGCTCTAGGCCTCTCTGGTGTAATAAATACACCGCGGATCTCTTTCTCAAAAGTTAAAGATGTAAATTGCAGTTTAAATGCTCGCGACGCACACCGGTCACATGCTTTCAAATGCGCCGGAGCGGAGATATCGGCCCAGAGTATACCTTCTGCCACCTTGCGGAAAAGCGGCGGCAACTCGAGCACCTCCGTGACACGCGCGGCGCATTGGCGGAGCGCCGCGTCGGGCCACCTGTTATTCTGCCACCGTGGCCAAAACTACCGACGATGACGTAGTTCCAGTCACGCCCACACTTTCGGCGCGTTCGCGTGGGCGGAGCAAGACGAACTTTTCTTTCGCGTATTTTAAAGCTCCTGCTGCCACAACAGCGAAAAAAATTACGCTATCGTCGACAATAATGTTGGTCCTTGTTAACAACAAAGTTTTACCGAATTGTAAAACCACTTCAGTATCCCTTTAAGGCTTTGGCTGTTCGATAGCGTCGCAGCCCTTGCCTCTTGGACTGCGACGACTAGTTTTCCTGGTCTCGTGCGACCGGACGAGGCCCCATCGGTGACAGTGAGTGGCGTCGTGGGGACGGTGAACGACGGGTCGATGGACCTGGGCGTGACGTCGGTGACATAGGCGGCAGCGGGTCATAATACGGGCGGCTGGACGGGTTGGTGACGGCTGATTCGACTCGAGGCGGGTGCACGCGGTTGCAATAGCGGGCGACGTGACCGGCGCAACCGCACGCAAAGCAGATCGGGCGGTTGTCGGAAGTGCGCCATCGGTTTGCCGGACTAGGTCCCATCCACGTTGCAGGACGCGAGGGACGGGGCGGCTGCTGATATGACGACTGCATGGTTGGCTGCAGTCGGGGCGTATGGACGATGTTGGCGTACGCAGCCGGCACACTCGCTTCGAAGGCCTGAGGCCTGGCGACGGCTCCAGCGTATGTTATCTGGGGCACCACAGGGAGCGCTGGGGGCGGCCTGGCTGCAAGTTGTGCGTAACTGAGCGGAGCAGACGCCGGAGGGGGCTGGTGGTATTCCGGCATGTCCTCCGCGATTTCCTGCTCAATAGCCCGGCGTAGGGGAGGCAGGAGTGTGGTCGACGACTGTACAATATCCAGCGGGTGGCAGAAGGCCACTAGGGAGAACTGGCGGGCAATTTACTCCCGCACGAATGATTTGATTTCGGCGAGTAAGACGGAGTGGTCCGACACGGCCGACAAGCCAGCGAGAATGGCGTCGCGTGATGGAGGCCGACGCGTCATCAGCCGCTGCCGGCGTAGCTCTTCGTAGCTTTGGCACAGCGTGATGACCTCTGCCACAGTGCGAGGGTTTTTGGCGAGTAGCATGGTGAAGGCATCGTCGTCGATGCCTTTCGTGACGTTCCGGATCTTGTCGGCTTCAGACATGGTTGCGTTGTCTTTCTTGCACAAGTCGAGCACGTCTTCAATGTAGCTCGTGAAAGACTCGCCGGACTGCTGGGCTCGTTCACGTAAACGCTGTTCGGCTTGTAGCTTGCGAACGGCAAGACGGCCAAACACGTCGATGATGGCGGTCTTGAAAGCGGACCACGTAGCGAAATCAGATGCGTGGTTGTTGTACCATAGACTTGCCACACCCGCGAGGTAGAAAACGAGGTTGCTCAGTTTGCCTGCCTCGTCCCATTTATTGGGGACGCTCACACGCTCGTAGATCGCGAGCCAGTCCTCGACGTCCATGCCATCCGCGCCGGTGAAGATACGAGGGTCGCGGATGCGGGGGACACCCGGACATGGCGTCAGTGCAAGAGGAGGCGTTTGCTAGGCGGCGTCGTGAGTCGTGGTAGCAGGCACGGTACGGGATCGAAGCTCCAAGGGCATCGAATGCGGACCGTAGTTGTTTAAAGGGCACAGCACTCTCCACCAAATTGTCAAGACGTTTCTTAACGGGCACTCAGCGACGGCGCACGGCAGCGACAGTCAAGGCGGATCCGACTCTCTGCACGAGGGGCGTGCTCTCAGAGAAGAACGACCCACTGGAAGGCGCTCGAGAGGACGACCCATTACTGAGTAGGAACGCTTCGCTACAGTAGATGCAAGACAGAACTCCAGACTCTTGAAGTTTAATGGGTGTTCTTCGCAGTTACTACTCAACAAGGTTTAGTCGCCGTCAGCCGGCTAGCGGCAGTTCTTGCAACTGACAGCACATATCCGCTTGACTGAGCGTGCACGCATCCACACATGCCATGACTGAATTGCCGGCACACGCGGCACTGCCTTGACTGACTTCCACTCCACTGACTTCTGCTGACGATACTATTCGATGACTGCAGCAGGCGCATGAAGCAGGGTCACAATCTTTGCTTGTCGCTAAATTGTCAGGCCATCTCATGCGCCGACTGAATGGATTCGGTGCTTCCAGACCTCAGGTTGCGTAGGGACGCTTGATGCTTACCGAGACCACCCACACCATCACAGGCATTCTTCCCATGGCCGGTAGCGGAAAATGTCCACCTAGCGGACGTGCACTTGGTGCGGCACAACTCATACAGTTGATACCTCTTATTAAAATGGCTCGCTGCACCATCACTGAACTAGCTTACTTGACACTAGATGGCGCTTTCTCATCCAACATTTCGTGCACTCTGCCTAGGGCGCAACAGGCGTGCGCTGCGTCATGCTGCATGTCGTCACTTATGATGGCAAAACTGTGTGTGGCTTTCCTTGTCCTGGCGACACAGGTGAAGAAAAAAATCTACTCCTTATGCCAATGGTATAATCGCGTTTCGTTTGGGAGCAGGATAGTCCAGTTTTCAGCAAAATTGAAATGAAGGACAATGGTCCCACGTTGCTCGAACAGATTTTCTTCTGCGGAATCCATTTGGACACCCGTTTGACGAGCACATTTAGGAAAAGGGTTGGAGACAACGTCTTCTTTATCAAGTCGCCGCTTTCCCAAACAGCAAATGTGATCTCGCCCTCGTCAACCATTCCCAGATTAGCCAGAATAAGGCTTTGAGTCCATGGGCAGCGCTCGCACTCAACTAACATACAATCGGTGGTTTGGGAGCCGCAAAGGCATAGTTCATTGATGCATTCCAATGACATTTCTACACCACTTGCATTCTCAAGTTCGGAAACAAAAAGGTTTGTATTAACGAAATAAACGCAAACGCAAACATCTTGCTCCGGTGCCAGCACCATAAATTTTCGACCCAGGCTGTAAACCTTTGAGAGGGCAATGGCAGTTTCGGGGTGAGCGGCTTTGAAGATCTGGAAAGTCTCACGAATTGAACATGCCATGAACCGCTTTGAAACGTATTATTTCTGGCCTTTCATGATGACCGACGCAACGTCCTTCTTATTCGGGGTCTGCCGAGAGCGCTCAAGTTGGTCCTTAGTGAAGTAGTCGATCGCCGCCTGTACATCGGATGGGCTTAGCCTTGACCTCGTGTACCAATTAAAATCTGGCCATGTATCATACTTCTCGCGCCAATTTCGAGCCTTTCTGAGCATGTACATTTTGACCGCTGGAATTGCCTCTTGAACGCGTTTGTTTTCAATTTCTGGTGGCACAATGGTAAAGGGATGGAGACGGTCTCCACAGGAACTTGAAGCGTCGTACGCTTGCTCCAAGCTGTTTAACCATCCAGCGCACGACTGGCACTCGTTTACCGATGGTTCAGGTGTGCTGACGCTTCTGTATGCAGTTCTTAAAGTTCAACAGGTCTTTGTGACGACGACGGATTCAATCTGGACCTGTTCTATTTCTTTTTCGCAGGACCGCCTGCTGCGTTTTTGAATGTTAGATGGGGGCTCCAGTGGTGAAGCACCAGTAGTGAGGTGGGCGTACCTGTTCAAGTCGTCAATTACTTCTTCTCCCTGAAGAAATTTCTAGTCTGCATCATCGCGGTTCTCACTTGATGAAGAGGTGACTTCCCTGAGCCGCGTAATATAATATCTGGGGTTTAACGTCCCAAAACCACGATATGATTATGAGAGACGCCGTAGTGGAGGGCTCCGGAAATTTCGACCACCTGGGGTTCTTTAACGTGCACCTAATGCTAAGTACACGGGCCTCACATATTTTTCTCCATCGAAAATGCAGCCGCCGCGGCCGGGATTCGATCCCGCGACCTTCGGGTCAGCAGTCGAGCGCCATAACCTCTAGACCACCGTGGCGGGGCGAGCCGCGTAAAACAGTGCTGGCAGACCTCGTCGGTGTCACGAATGTCCGCCTCTGGCAGTAGCTTCCATAGGGACGCAACATCGAAAACGTTTAAGTAACGAAAATTTTTTCTCGACAATCATCTTCTTGTGAAGGCGTAAATAATCCGCACAGAATACCCGGACTGAGCTATGAGCGCCATGCATTGCGTACAGTAAACATCCACACCAAGTCGAGAAGTCTATACTGAACAGTGCCGCACTCATTCTGTCGCTTCTTCTGCGCTGCTGTTGTGACTGAATTTTCAGGAACGCCGCGCGATTTCTCGTTTTATGAAGAGGGCTGTCTAAAGTTTTCTTTGTGATAACGTGTGGCCCACGCTCATTGTCGAAGGATAAAGTCGCTCTGGCGCCACCTATGCAGTTCTCTATCTCTACCGCGAAGGTCGTATTTCGATGGTAGCAAAGTGCTAGAGGCCTATGACCTTACAGATAGGTGCACGTTAATTGACACCAGGTGGTCAAAATTTCCGGAGTCCTAAACTACAGCGTGCCTCATGATCAAATCATCGTTTTGGGACGTAAAACGTCACCTACATGCTGTTCTCGGCATGGAAAAGCACGTTAGCAACGTGCGGACAAAACATAATAAATTAGACAGCTTCTGGAGCTTCCGGAAAACATGCAGGACTTCAAATTTTCAAACAGTTGAAACGCAGGGGTGGAGGTCGAGGTAATACAGGAAAACGATATCTGTGAGTGACGCGGAAAACTAAATGAACGGCTTGGGAAATGACTGAGGTAGCTTTATCAAAATCTTATTTCCGCATGTTGTGCGTCGTCCTATGCGGTTGAAGGTCACCGTATCCATTGCGAGGGGTGGAAGAGTAATGGGTACTGAGAAAGCACCTCCATAAATGCACAACGGTTGATTGGAAGTCGTCACTTGCGGATAAGGCTGCCTTGGTGCCGTTTTGCTGCGTGCGACAGGCGGGTTTTGGCAAGGTCATTCAAAACAAGCGCTCGCGATGCTTCGCATGTCCTTCACAAGAGAATAATGTTGGCATAAGTTGAGGTTGTAGGCTGCGAACTGGGTACGCGTTATCGCATTAGAGGGCTGCAGTACACCACCCCGCGAACCAGAGAACATCTACCACTTTAGAGAACGGAAACTGTACCTTTGGCTGTAGTACGGAAATAAGGGTAGCGGCGGCGTACTGAACTGCAATAGAGCGAGGCGAGATGGCGCTGCAAGTACTATCATCATCATTAGACAAACGCATTTTTGCGGTTGGTTCGCCCTGGTCGCGCTACTGCGCTTTTTGATCCCTGTGGTATTTTGTTCTTTGTCGTTGCTAAATCGCGGTTCGCGTGTGTAATAGTTATCGCCAGGTGACCAAACTGGTCTCGACTGGCAAAAACAGCGTCAATCAAGTAAGGTTTGCATTGTTTATTGTGAGTCCCCAAGGTAGTACAAGCAATGTATACAGTCAGGTCCAAGCAAAACAAGTCACTCATACACGTCGAAAGCTTTCAGCTGACAAATATCTCCATATAACTGAACACCGAGATCGCTGAAAGAACGTTGCTCTCATTGTTGCGGCGTCCGAGTTTAACAGCCGCTTGCCAGGTTGTGTTGATCTTTAAGTGAGTGCATGGTGGTGGAGTCGGAAACGAAACATGCGCTACGCCGAGAGATAGCTAGCGCAGTGAGAGCTATGTAGTTTTTATAAATTTGTTACGTGAACTTTCGCGGATGCGTACAGTTCTGCATCTTTCTCGCTCTGCGTTGTCACCTTAAATGCGTTACAAATAAGGAATATCGCGTTGTGTCTACAGGGTAGGCGCGAATTTCTCGGCGAAATTCTCGGCCGTGAAGCTATACCATACGTATTACATATTCAGGTAATAGGTGGAAGAAAATATTGCAGGCTCGTTTTGTTCCTCGTTATAGTTCAGTTACACAATTTCTACAGCTAGAATTTCTTGGCGCTAGTAGTAATCGGACGGCTGAGTGTGCAGCGTAGATGAATGCTAAAGAAACAGACATAAGGCGAGTGCTTACAGATTCCAGAAGCACATTCTAAGAAAATAAGCTTTAGGCATGCAGTGTACATCTTTGTTGGTGTTCGCACAGAACACTAAACAACTGCTCAGCCACGAGCACAATCTCTATATCACATAGACATGTCGATAGAACTTGAGCACTATATTGCAAGGAAACACTCACGAAATCAACTGTAGGTCATGATGTGAACCTGTGCCAATGCTGGATAAAAAATGTCATGTATATATTGCATACTTGTTATTGTGTTATTTACTTTTTCAATATATTTGGGCTTGGAAGCTCAAGTATGTATTCTCCCTCCTACTTTTAGAATGGAAGCTCCGGCCTGAAATACTGCCACATGCGCTTTCTTTGTATGTTTTATGTTATTGGCCAATTGCACGTGTAGTTACTGTGTTGCGCAAACCGTGTCAGAATGTCTGGGAACATCCAGATTATTTTGGGATCTTCTGTTGGGCTGGAGTGCGCAATCGCGAACAGCTGAGTGCATTCTCCAACTGACGCAGTAATAATGCTCGAATGTTCGATGCCGCAGGTATAAATGCCGACGCGCCTTGCCACAGATCAGTTTATCGACGACCGACGCTCTGTTCGCCGCTACCAGTGTGCAGTGTGTATAGCTGTAGTTTGACTTTTCGTTTCCCGGCCACAAGTTCGGCCAAATAAAAAGTTTCATCTTGGACACATCGACTGCTGCTTTCGTCGACGTCACGACCCCGTGACAATACGTAAAATCTTGTAGTGTGGCTGTGGATAAGTCTAAGTTCATGTATGTTTTGAATTACCTCTTCGATTGCCTACGTTTTTTCGTGACAGTAGTTCACAGACTTTCACTTCATAGTGGTATGTGCTACAACTGTGACATGTTAATTTAATCAAACAGCAGAAGTAGGTGTGCTCAAACAAATTTGGGATGTTTCTCTGCTATAAAGAAAAACACTACCATATTCACTGAACACATTCTCACTCATCACGACAATGTAAACATGCTTGGTGAAGCTGTGCTGGAAGTGCTCGTCACACTTGTAATTTGTTTATTAGCTGTAAGTAATTTGAAGGAGCCCATTGAACATATGTGCAAAGGCTAATGTATATGAGCACGGCCTTGTAAAGCTTTGTCGTAACTTTTTGTAAACTTCTATGATCTGTAAACAGTTTTGAGCGTAGTTTGTAAATTGTCTCATAAGGCACAAATAAATGTTGCATTTATATTGCGAGGCGGATGTATTTTCGATGGAGGCGAAAATGTATGAGGCCCGTGTACTTAGATTTAGGTGCACGTTAAAGAACCCCAGGTGGTCGAAATTTCCAGAGCCCTCCACTACGGCATCCCTCATAATCATATCGCGGTTTTGGGACGTTAAACCCCAGATATTATTAGATGTTGGAAAGACTGTTAATTCCCCTCACTGCCGTGATGTTCGTTTTCTAATGCGATTTATAATTTAAAAAAACTACGTTTCGAGACCCGTTCGGTCTCTTAGTTTTCTTAAATTAAGAAGACTAATGATTAAATGTGGCTGGAGGGTCTTTTTATTCTTATAATCTTGCCCAGCCAGACAGACTTCTATATATTTACCTTTAAATTTATAATTTCTGATGATTCACATGCAAAGCATGATATGATTATGAGTCATACAGTAGTGGGCAACTCTAGATTGATTCTAACTGCCTGGAGTTAAACAAACGCAGTTGTAGCCTTGAAGAAGACAAGACTGCATGTCGAAACATTTGCTCCAGCGACACCTCTTGTTCACAAATTTTTCGTCTCTTCAGGCTTCCATCTTTCTCTGAACTTCAGACGCAGATCTAAGCACACGAGTGTCTTTGCATTTCGTCCCCAATGAAATGTGACCACTGTGGCTGGGTATAAAACCTGCGTCGTTGAGCTCAGCAGTGCCACGTAACGTAACTAATGCACGGAGCTAGTGTTCAATTTGAACGCTATTGCGGTGTAGATTGCATGACACAGTAGACAGCTAATGCTTGTGGACGATTGTAGGCTCCCCTCCACGAGATGCCTGGTAAACCATTCACAAATACAGCATTGCAAGCGTGAGGTTCAAGATGACCTGTTGTAGCAGACATTCACATGTATAGCCGCACTTGCAGAGTGGACATTCGGGGGTAGTCACCCTGTTGTTGCCTGGCAATCCTGGAAAAACAAGTAATGACATCACAAGATATTGATAAGCATAATCAACGAATATTAAACTTTGGAAAAGTAAACATATAAACATAGTGAACAAAAACAGCGGTTTGTTATACATATATGTAAACGTACCTTATAATGCATGTTGTATCACTCGGGCTAGCTTCTTTGCAAGGCGTGTCATGTAACAGGTGCCTTGCTCATTGCACACAGCTGTTTTCTTGTCAGGCCAGGAGGCTACAGCAGAAAAAAAAAGATTCTGATTATAGTGACGGTTTTTTATCACACTAAAGAGAAAGTACACTCATAATTATGTGAAGTTTTTGTTACACTAAATGTGTAGTAAAAATAACCTAAACTGACAACAGGAGAAATGAGACCTCTAAACCTGGCTTCTCAAATGCGACTCCGGCAAACTATAACTCATATGTTTTTTGTACTGATATACAGGCTAGTTACTAAGATACATGCGAGGCGTTGGTGAAGCAGTTGCCCTTCTTTATTGCAGTGGCCTGGTTAATGTTAACGGAACGATAAACTCAGCAACTCGCTCCCACATGAAGCCACGCCGCAAGGAACGCACGTTTTCTCATACAGAGTATGGCGTTGAAAAATTGAATATTGCAATGCGTCTCCTCCGTGTGACACCGACGCAAAGCCATTGGTAAAAAAAACTGAAGCAATGGGTTTTTACTCACCGGTCCGTATATTCTCGGGCTTGAAACGAGTGTCATCCGGTGAAAGCTTCAACGGTCCCTTCGTTCCCCTGAAGTCAGCTGAATGCACTTCGCGAAAGCATTTAACGAGTCAAAACGAACAGAACAAAAGCGAGTTTGTCGGCAGGCAGTGGCTCGAAACATTTACAGCGAAACGAAACAGCGCGAGACCCATCCCAATGCACCGCGAACCGTTACCTGCCGCCGTATATATTGAAATGAAGATAATGATGCCGATAGGCTGCTGACAACTACGAGTCTGTTGGAGCAAAAACTACTACAAAGGATTGATGACGCGGTAACTGGCAAGGCAAGGCCACTTCGTATAAACAGGAATTTGTTTTATTGAAGTGTAACGGTAAGCAAACACTAAACTTCCTTATTTCAGGAATATTTTGATTTGATGTTTGGCCCCGACGAGGGCGCCCCTACATAAAAAGTGAAATAGCGCGAATGGCGGCCTCCACAAGGCCGCCATGTTATCCTAACGCAGAGGTTAGTCGATCCACTCCCGGTGTTTAAAGCTGGAACTCGCCGCGGTTTTTTCGCCCTCTGCGGCGATCGCTGGAACTTGAGACTTTCCGGGGCCTGCGCGAACGCTAGACACAAATAAAACCTGAGTATACATTTTTGCTCGACACAAGCTACCAGAGTGAAGTTCTTATGCAGCAAAAATTGCAACTGTAGATTAAGGTACAATACAGGCTCATAGACAACCAGCTCGGGCAATGAGGCAAGCACGCTCAGGAAGGGCTACTTTGATCCGTTATATTTCGTGAACAAAGCAAATGAAGACACATAATATTGAAACCATGTTTTTAAATTGTTTTATGCCGGGGTCCACCACGGCTCCACTGACGTATTTCCGTCTCGGATATCACGTTGCGAAATATAGACTAACAGATGGCAAAGAAAAAAAAACTGGAAGGAGAAGTTCAGTAAACGGGAGTCGAACTTACGACCTCTGGTTCCGCAGTGTGCGGCGTGAAACGATTCGGCCACAGACGGCACGTTCTTTGGCTTGCTAACAGCGAGCTATTTTTATACACCATTTGCCGGTGGCGGTACTCAGAGATCGGTGGTACATCAGCCTGTTTTCGTTATCTCTAGCGAGATGACGCGAACGGCTCGAAGAGGCAGTTTAAAAGAGCGCACTTTAAAGGTCGTCGCCCCACGCGGATGAGCGTGTGCCTCCACAGCGCGTGGTCGCTCGTGCGCGCGCTTATGTAGTGATTGCGGTGGTTTGTACGTCTTGTGCTCTCACCTCAAGTTTGCGTTGAGAGCACGAAGCTCACTTCGCTCAGTGCAGCGGCCGCTTCTGCGAAAGGAGAGCGCTGTTCACACAAAAATAAGTTACAAGTGTGACAGTTCGCGCTTATCCTGTACATGTTCGTTCCGTGCGTCCTTTCTGCTTGAGCAGCGTGTTGCAAGGTGCGAGCGGCTTGCCGTTCTTCTCGTGATATTACTATTTGTTGCTGTAGAATTCATTCGTTCGCCCTCGTGCCGAGACAATGCACAACAAACGCTCAACTACGTTTCATTTTCGTGTTATACCGATTCCTATGACAATGAGAACAGCCATGTTTCTTTTATATTATTTTTTGAAAATGAGCTTTATTGATAAAACTCGCAACTTTAATAATATTTTTTCTATCTTTCACGCTTTCTCCAAGAAAACAATCTTTTGCAGGAACGTTCCATTGGCTTTTTTCTATATTTCACACATTTTAAAAATTTCTGAGTAAAATAGGAAACGCGCCAAGGCTCAAGGAAGGTAGCAAGCTTTTCCTATTTGGGCCGAGATTGCCATTTTTTGCAGATTTTTTTTCATTTTCTGCACAGCAGAACGAAAGCATGCATGTAATTCACAGTGGTGCGTATTAAACCAGTATAAAAATTTTCGCCACAAAGTTTATAGTGCGCATCAAATTCGCCCGGGAAATCGAGATATGTTGCTGTAAGCAATCGCGAGGCCGTTTGCAAAGCTTGATCGCAGGTCAAAGCTATTCTTGAAAGGTGAGCATGGAGGAATTAGCAGCCTTGGCATGGCGCGTGGTTATAGAGGGCGGAAAGTTGAAAGCGTGATTTGAGGAGCGAGAAACTCGAGTGCTTCAGCAGAGGGCTGCAGAACAAAGGGCAGACAAGGAGAAGCTCGAATAGGAACTAAGGGCTAAGAAGGAGCTGCTCGAATCGGAACAGAGAGCACTTCACCACAGCCCTGTTCACTTTCACCAGCGTTTTACAGCGGAGCTGTTCAAGCCGAGCTCAAATGGGCGAGGTATGTGCGGCAGACTAGTTTAAAATGCGTGAAGATGACAGCCCTTAAGAATAGAGAAGCACGCATAGACATGAAACACTTTGTCGAGCTAGTTGGTTGATAGATTCAGCAGACAAGGTTTACCTGCGCGAAAAAGAAAACACGCAAGAACATAGAAGAACGCACTAAGCCATACAAGCCATACTAAGCAAAGCCATAAATCAAATCAAATCAAATTTGTTTCAACATACAAGTGATGTCGTGGACAATTAATTAAAGCCAGCAAGGCTTGACAGGGTCCATTGCCCATTTTTCAGGTTGTGACAAAACAGGAAGGACAAGAAGTACACCGGAATTAAACTAGTAATACACCGCATGATATCACAGGAATACAAGAGTTACAAGAAACACAAGAAATAAACAAAAAATGAAAAAAATTGCACAAGCATTACACTAGCAATAAACCGCATCGTATAACAGGAATACAAAAATAACACAAGTACACCGCATTATAAGCACCAATACATAAACATTGGCATCGCAGTTGCAAACATGTTTTTTTTCTGGCAATATGAAGAGTTATATTACATTTTTGTATTTAAATGATAGGGCATTCTGTAACCTAGCATCTGATAGGCATAATTCGTTCTAGACCTCGCCAGTTTTCATATTTCGGAGCTCCTTGTATTGTCCATTTTATGTTTTGGCGTTAGATTAGAAATACGTTTTAGAGTGCCATTGTTTTTAATAGCATTCTTATAACTTCTTAATAATATGTTTTCGTAAATGTTAGGCATTGGTATCAAATTTAGTTTTTCGAATAGAGGACAAGTTGGCGTTACGTAAGGCACATCTAATATGCAGCGCACGGCTTTTTTTCTGCATTCCATGCAGGGTATTGATGTAAGTGTCGTAGTGCCCCAGACGAGATGACAATAGTTTACAAACGACAGGAACAGGGATTTGTACAGTAGAAGTTTAACACTTTCAGGAACAAAAAAGCGCAACTTGCATAGTATCTCAGTTAGCCGAGAGAGCTTACCTACTACCATTTCCACATGAGCATTCCATATTAAATGTTGCTCAGATACAACACCAAGACATTTAAAAGTAGCCACAATAGGCAAAATGGAGTTATTAAGCTGTAAATTTGTTGTAGTAGCAGCGTTTCAATTTTTCGGCCTAAAAAGTATGGCCTTTTTTTAATGACATTTATTTTCAACGAGTTCGCGGTGCTCCAGGATGATAATTTTTACAGCACTTAGTTGGCTTTAATCATGACATCCTCAGCATCTTTCGCGGTTACTAGAATTGTAGTGTCGTCTGTACATATAATAAATCTTACGTCATTAATAATACTAAGTCATTAATATAAATACAGAAAAGCAATGGCCCCAAAATAACTCCTTGGGGTACTCCTGCAATAAATGGTTTGAAATCGGACACGTGACTATTTAAACTACTTTTTGCATACGGTGCTGAAGAGATAATTTTATTATTTCAAACAAACACCTCGAAAGCCATAACACTTAAATTTTTCTATAAGCGTGGTATGATTGATGCAATCAAACGCCTTTTAGTAGTCCACAAAAATACCCAAAGTACATAGCTGACGTTCGAAAGAATGTAATATAATTTCCTTCTGTGTTAGAAGCGCAGTTTCATTAGACTGCCCTTTCGTAAATCCAAACTGCATATTTGTCATTAATTTGTTCTTAGTTATAAATGATCTAACACGGCTGTGAATTAATTTTTCCAGCGGTTTTGAAAAAATCGGTAAAACTGACACTGGTCTATAGTTAGTTAACGCGTTTTTATTCCCGCCCTTATGCAACACTATAACTTTAACAACCTGTAGGGCTTTTGGAAAGGTACCATCAGATAGAACTAGACTGTAAATATGGGTCAGTGCCGGAGTGATGGCATCTAATACGTACTTTGCAGGTCCGATTTCGAAACCATCTACATCGCAACATTTACTATTTATAATCGAGAAAAATGCGTCAGTTATTTCCTTAGGTGTCGTAGAAGCCGAAAATGCAGACTGGCTGGTCCGCGAACTTAAAGCATTTAAACAGTTGGGATCGTGAGAAATCTTTAGCAAACTAGTAAAATACTCGTTGAAAGCTTTCACTAATTCCTTTCCTGGCATTATAATGTCATGAATCGTAACCACCTAAATAGTTGGCAGCTGACCAGCTCGTAATAAGTTCACGTGCTACGTGACACCAACAGGCAGAAAAAAGAGTGTTCCACACTCGCCGTCATGGCTACTGGCGGCACTGACTGACGCTCTCACGTTTAAGTGTATATATTGCCACGCCCACTTCTTGTCTTGTTTTGATGTATTCGGGTTTGACCGGCAGGGACGGTTATCAACGCTCGACGCTGTCCGCGAAGTAGTGTTCTAGAAGCGTCGCGATTGTAGTAGATCGGTTTGTTAAGATTGCGCCCCACACGCGAATGTTCCAGTTTTGTCTAGAGATAACGCCGCCACTAGCGATAATGCTGGAAAGTTCGATAGCGCCTGTATAAAAGCCGACGCGCTTGATCGCTTGTCAGTTGATCGACGGACGACGCCCTGTTCGCCGCTATCATTGTACAGCGTGCACTGCTGTAGTTCTAGTTCTCATTTTCCGGCCACAAGTTCGGCCAAATAAACAGTTTCATCCTACAAACGCCGACTGCTGTGTTCGTCGACGTCACGAACACGTGACATCTGGTGGAGGTGCTGCTTCTTCCATGATCCAGACGCCCCCGCGAAGCGCTGACCCAAGCCCAAGCCGCGAGGAGGACGACGGCAAAGAAAACCCGGATCGTCGAACAAGCCGCAGGCAGAAGGGACTGCAGCCAGAGTACGGGCTCCTTCCCGAAAACACCAGGCAGCCCCAGGTCTCAACACCGACCGCAGCGACGATGACCGACCCCGTGCAGCCTGCGCTGGCCTGGCGTTTTTTTTGTCCTTGCTGCGGTCAAGGAAGGCGGGGACCGGGAGACTAGCCCTACCGGAGCCCCCCTTCCTCAGGCGGCGGCCAGACCTTGGGTCTTGACGGCGTCTTCGGCCAGCCGGACTGCCCAGAGTTGGTCATCCGGGCAGGCGCTGAGCAGCATAGCCTCCCACTGCTCGGGCGTGGTTACCTTAAGTATAGGGTTCTTGCTGTGTTTGGTGGTGTGTGTCGCTGCGGGACATGCCCAGATAATGTGGTCGAGGTTGGCGCGAGCCATCCCGCAAGGTTTGCACTGTGGTGTGTAAACGTCCGGGTATATGCGACTGTACAGCGTGGGTGTAGGGAATGTTCGCGTCTGTAATAATCGCCATGTTGTCGACTCTTTCTTATTTAGCGACTTGTCAGGGGGTGGGTACTTCAATCTTGCCCTATGGTAATGCATGACAATTTCACCATACGTGACCATTCTTTCTTTCGCGTGGCCGCACCAGGACTCGACTTCTTCGTCCTCAGCCTGCTGGGCTCGTCGGGAGGGTAGCTGCTCTGATGACGGGTGACGCGCCCGGTGGACGATTTCTTGGGCAGTGTCGTGAGCGGCTTCGTTCCTGGCAAGGCCCGAATGGCCCGGAGCCCAGAATGAATGAATTGGCCGTGACGAGATGGGGATGTGCTTGCAAGTATGCGGTTCGCTTGCGGTGAAATGAGGCCCTTGGTGAAGTTGCGGAGAGCTGTCTTGCTGCCACTAACAATGCAAGAGGCGGTAGTCGTCACGTAGGCTAAAGCGATGGCAGCTTCTTCGCCCTCTTCGGGTTGTGTGGTGAGTAGGGAGCTGGTGCAGGTAGTTACATGATTCTGTCCCGTGACGACAGCGAGCGCCATGGCCGGTTGTTGCGGGTACTCTGCTGCGTCGATGTAAGCTACATGCGCGGCCCCCTTCTAACTCTTGCTGATATGTTTAGCACGGTCGGCTCGCCGTTCCGCGTTGTAGACGGGGTGCATATTGCGAGGGATGGGGGGAATCAGGAACGTTTCTCGGATGTCCTTGGGTCCGGTCTGCGCAACGTATTCAATGTGAAGGGTACGGATGATGTGCTGCCCGGTCTGTGTTTGCGAGAGCCGCTCGTAGTGGGAAATGCGCTGAGCCTCAATTAACTCCTCAACTGTGTTATGCAGGCCTAATTCCATGAGCTTTTGATTCTCCGTAGATTGAGGGACGTGCAGGGCTTGCTTGTATGCTTTCTTGATAATTATGTTAATCTTGTGTTTCTCGGCGTTGGAGAGGCATAGGAAGGGCGCGACGTACACGATGCGGCTGATAATAAAGGCTTGCACCAACCGTAAAAGGTTGTCCTCTTTCATTCCCATGTGCTTGTTGGCGATGCGAGCGATGAGCCTTCCCATTTGAGTAGCGTGGGTCTTGAGGCATTCGATAGTGTCTGTGTTCTTACGGTTCTGTTGTATGCGGAGCCCCAAGACTCGCAGGCTAGGCACGCGCGGTATGGGATGTCCATTGACTTCGAGCATGATGGGATGCGTGCTCTTCTGACTCGTTCGACGATGCGTTGCTGGGCGTATGATTAGTAATTCGGACTTGCTCGACGAACATGAAAGTCCTCGTGGCTCGACATACTCGACCACCGCGTTGATTGCTTCTTGCAGGGTCTTCAATTTCGCCATCACTGCCTCCAGCAGTACAGAGGGTAATATCGTCCGCGTATAGGCAGTGATTTAGGCGTGGGATAGCAGATAGCTGCGTTGGAAGCCCCATGAGGGTGATGTTGAAAAGCATGGGAGAGAGCACGGACCCTTGTGGTGTGCCCTTGCATCCCAGCTTGATAACCTCCGACTGGAGTCCCCCTATTGTTAATGTGGCAGTGCGGTTGGAGAGGAAATGTTTATAGTAGCGATAGGTCTTTGAACGAACGTTTAGTTCTCAGAGTGCCTCGAGAATTGCACGGTGTGTGACGTTATCGAATGCTTTAGTAAGGTCTAGGCCAAGTATAGCCCTTGTGTCCGGTTTAGGTCCCTGTGGGGTGTCGAGTACTTGATGCTGAAGTTGAAGCACGACATCCTCTGTGGACAGCCTTGGGCGGAAGCCTATCATGGTGTGTGGAAACTTGTAATCCTTATCTATGTATTCAGTAAGCCGAGTGAGAATGACATGCTCCATGACTTTTCCCATGCATGAAGTGATAGATATGGGGCGGAGGTTGTCGAAATGTAAAGGTTTGCCTGGTTTGGGGATGAAGACTATCTTGGCGTGTTTCCACGGCGCAGGCAAGGAGCCCGACTCCCAGACGATGTTGATATGTTGCAACAGAGTCGCTAGGGAGTCGTCATCCGCATTTTGTAGGATCCGATTGGTGATGCAATTGTCCCCCGGCGCCGAGTTGGGTCGCAGATTTCATGCCGTTGCCTGCACTTCCGCCAGGGTGATAGGGGCGTCCAGGGAGGCGTTATCCTCACCTGTGTAGGGCATCTGCGGTTGCGTCACCTGGTCACCAAGGTACTTGTCGACAAGGTTACTCAGGAGCTGCTTGTCGGCGGCCTCCGTTCGATGTAGAAGTTTCTGCATATTGCGTTGTTGAGTAGTTTTGCTGGTTCGCGCGTGTAGTAGGTGCCGCAGAATGTTCCAGGTCTTGGGGATATTGGGTTGCCGCTGCATGCCGTTGCATACGGCATGCCATTGTTGATTGATTAGCTGCAGCGCGTACATCTCAATGTCCGTGTTAAGAATCCCGATTCATTTGCGGATCGTGCGATTCAGTTTTTGGGTCTTGTAACGTTATCTAAGCCCCGCTAGAGCCTCCAACATGTGTAGTAATTTACTGTCAAGCTGCTGGGTGCCTCCTTCTTCCAACACACATTTAATTGCCGCCTCCGCTTCAGCAAGAATGTCGCTGGTCCAAGTCTCGAGGTCGGGTGCACACCCTTCTGGGGAGGTACGTGCTGCCCTGCTGGCCCGGAAAGCATCCCAGTCCGTGATACTGAGCGTTCGCCCTACCCGTTTTCGTGGACCGGCTGCGATGAGCGTTTGCAGAACACAGTGATCACTACCGAAGTTTTGACCGGTATTGTGCCAATCTGTGAAGGAGGCTCGCTTGACCATCGTGAGATCCGGTGTGGTGTCCCTGTTGACGCTGTTACCAATGCGCGTGGGATGGGTAGTGTCCGTGACCACCGTATATTGTAATTGTTGGATATCTTCCCACAATTGGCGGCCTTTGTTTCTGTCGTAGGAGTAGCCCCATGCTAACGCTGGGGCGTTAAAGTCACCCACGACCACAAGAGGGAAGCCTTGCGCTGCCTTGTCCGCTGCGGCAAGGAGTCTATTAAATCTATGTTGGTGTTTGGGGCTGCTGTATACATTTAATATAAAGAGTCTGCTGCGCTCTTTCCGCGAATGTGGAATTATTTCGATGAAAACGTGTGGGGGTCCGTCCGAGAGCAAGTCATGTTGTAGTACTCCCATGTTGCGGCTCACTAGCGTGACTACTAACACCCTCTGATCAGTGTTTGATTGTTGCTTGTAGGCCACATATCCTGTTAGTTTTGCCTCCGTCATGGGCTCTTGAAGTGCAATGACGTCTGGTGGTTTCTCTGATGTGAGAGTGTGTAAGCTTTGCTGAAGTATTATGCGTTTCCTTGAAAAGCCTCGGCAGTTCCACTGCCAGATAGAGTAACCTGTAGAAATAGTGCTGGGAGGCGGATGCATCGTCAGGGCGGGGGTGTGCTTTCTTTGCAAAAGTTCCCTTGAACCTAACGGAATGTTCCTCTATTCCTGTCATGCGGCGCTCTAGTTTCTTGATAGACATAAGCACCTTATGCGCTAATTCTGAATGTTGCTTATTCTGTTCGTCTTTTAAGGTTTGGGTCATTGTGGCAACTGCAGTTTCTATCGCCTTGGCGATGGCGCCTTGCAGGCATTCCTCTACCGTAGTTCTAATAATATCTGCGTTTGTTTCCGGAGCGGAGGTATCCATGTCGGTGTCTGGTGCAGTTGCCTTACGTTTGGTTGGGTTGGTGGTAGCATCTTTTCTACTGACCACACCGACCGATCGCTCTGCCTCAGGCTTGGCAGGATGCTGCATTTGAAGCTTTTGTTTTAGGAGCGTATTCTCTGCGCGAAGTTCTTGAAGCTCTTGTCGAAGTGCACTAAGCTCATTCATGAACATGTGAAGAGCCTGTCCGTCCGCATTACTGTGTGTCTGTGTAGGCATTGGTGCTGTGGGTTTGTGTGGTTGCGATGTTGTCATGGGTGATTGTGGGTTCGCGCGGGAGACCATGACTGCCCAGCTTACATTCAATAGATGACTGGCTTTGGTGGGCTGCCTGGGGGCCGTATCGTTACAGTTGCTCCCAGGTTGTGAGGTCCCTCGGGCTTTCCTTCCTGATCTGCTCCTCGAACGGTTCCGAGATCGGCTCCTGGAAAGGCTCCTAGGTGTAGGTTGAGGATCTTCTTGGTGTTGCTGTTGCGAAGGTGTTGCGGCATATTGAAAAGTATGTCGTTGAGCATGCTCTCTGCGCCTTTGTAGAAGTAATCGTGGGGTCAGGTCTTGTCCCCTGTGGAGTGACCAAGTCCACAGAGAGCGCAGCCCAGCTGACACGTGTGGTCAGGTTGAAGGTCTTTCCTGTAGCAGGTAGCGCACCTGTTGCGTGGTGGTGATGGACAGACATCCACTCGGTGACCAACCAAACCACAGGCGGTGCAAAATTCCGCTTTGTTTTTGTGCAAGTAGCATTTGTATTCAGCTCCTCGATAATAGACTTGGTATGGGACTTGATAACCATCAAAGACGATGAGCACCCAGTCCATGCTGCCCATACGGCGGGCCTGGATAATCGTTGGATTTCGCTTGTTGACTAGGCTGCTCGTGATGACTTCAGCGGTGTCGTACGAAGGGACGTTGTGTGTGACTCCTTTAACGGTATTATCAGGCGATGTAGAGTATGCTGCAGCTGAAAACTTGTGTTCGTCAATCTGTAAGTGTGTGGTCTTGCAGTACCTTTCCGCGTTTTCCATCGAGGGGGTGCTGACCAGAACAATGTTGGAAGCCGGGTTCGTCCTGTACGTATCTGCATCAGTTTGCTCGGGAGTGAGGCCAGTGACGGCAAGGATAGCGTCTCTTATTTGCGCCTCGCCCACCATGGCAGTATTAAAGCCGTCTCGGAAGCGCATTACGACTTTGATATCGTCTTCTGGTAGTTTCGGAGGTCTTGGGGCTCGCGCGCGCACGCAAGGGTGCGGAAGAGCCGATTTCTTCAGCATGGATGTGGCTTGGTCGACTTGTGTTGGCTGCTGCTGGCGCTGTTTGTATTTATGACTCACAAGCCATCCGGATTCCACGGTGCATTCTTCAGGAGAGATGCTGGTTCCCTCCACTTCGACGATTTCCATTACGGTAGTGCTAAGCGTAGTGATGGCGCTGATCGGTGGCCGAACACGTCAGGCACACGCGTGTCTAAGATCAACGGCCGCCTGTCCGCCGGTGTTGCCTTTAGGGTTGGCAGAGCGGCAGCTTGGCGCGGTGAAGAAGTCGTAGAATAAGGTACTTGCTCTGCTTGGATTTTGATGCAGGTGATCTCTACGAAGTGCTGATACCTTCCTGAAGACGATTCCGGCGTTGATTTGGTTCTCGAAGTGCGTTGAACGCCCCAGGAATGGTAAATTCACAGAGCCCATGCGAAGCAATCTCAGTGAAAGCCAACTTCTTCCCTCTGCATGGAAGAAGCGCACAATCGCGCAAGGCGATGCATAACTCCATCAACTGTTTCAATGCAATCTTCGTGTGTGAAAAATGTTGAAGTACACACGCATGTGAAGACCAACTTCACATTTTTTAGATGCGAAGTATCTTAAGGCGGAGCTCAATCCGGTGGTGGTGGTGGTGGTGTGCGGCGTGACCACCCTTACTGCGCATGCGCATACCCTCTCCACACACCTCCTCACCACTCACCCTCTCCCCTCCCCTCTCCACTTTCCCTCTCCAATTTCCCTCGCCCCTTCCCCTCTCCCCTCTCTCCTCTTCCCTTCCCCTCTCCACTTTCCCTCTCCACTCTTCCTCTGAAACGCGGGCTAGACATGCCGAAATTCTCTCCTGCGCAACGCCGCGATGAGCTCGAGCGCATGCGCGTCCCCTCCGCTTGTCTCTCCTCTCCCACGCTGACCCCCTCTCGCCCGCCTGTCGACCGCGTTCCCCGCTCGCCCTGTGAGAATTAACGGCCAGGCTAGATGGAAGATACGACGCGCGTAGCGTCCCTCTTCGCGTTCCACGACGCGAGGTCGGTAGCATGCCCAACGAACGCCAACGGAACGCGATCGTGCAAGTGCTCCGGCTTCGCATCGCCTCATGGTCTCCTTTAGCGGGAGATGGTGTAATTTTGTACTCCCATCGGCTCTCACAGTGCTTGCCGTGTGCCTTGCAAACTAAGCACAGCCTCGAGGGATTCTTCTGTATCTTGTTCGGCAGGTGTCACGACGAAAATGAGCCAATTCGTCGATTAGTAGGTGCTATTGGCGAGGCCATCAAACTTGAAAAGCCGGGATAGTGCACCCAGCCCCGCTAAGAACAATCACACACACACGCAATCTTACAAACAGCTCCAAAAATGGACAAATATGTCCCTCTAGCGGAAAACATATAAAGCAAACAAAAAACATTAGATAATGTGCTGTCATCTGTGAGACATTGTGAAAAGCATATCTCGGACTGCAGCAGAGCCTATATGGTTCCGCCGTTCTAGCAGAGGGAAGTCGCGCGCCTGTTTGTATCTGTATGTGTGTGTGTGTGTGTGTGTGTGGGCGTGCGTGTGTGGGTGTGGGGGGGGGGGGCGTACGTGTGTTTGTCTGTTTGTAACAACACACTAATAATTATGCACTTAGCGGTTGAAGTGCGCGCTAGGGGCCGGATTTCGCTATCGCGTTCAACTCTTAAACGAGGCTTTAGGGTCCCCCAATTTTTTCATCACTTTTGCAATTAAGAGTGTACGAGTGCAAAGTAGAGTGCAAATCTCGCATATCAGCGTACATGTCTACCCCAATTTGCCCTTGGATAAACGAAGAAATGCTCAAAGTTATTACATTAAGACAGCATGAAGCAAAACAGAGATAACGGTTATTATGCAGAATTATACAGAGACGCGCACGATCTGTCGTTGTCGATGATAAGAAAAAGGAATATTACAGTAGCCTTATCAAGAAAGCTAACAGTAACACAAAATTCGGCGCATAAGAAAGGCAGCTCTAAGTCCGGAGTCCCAACAACCTGTTTTAACAAACTTAAGCATCGTAGATTGTAATGGAATGGAACTAGCAGAACTATTTATTGATTACTTCGTAACCATAAGAGAGCAGTCGGCAACCTGTACAAACCAAAAATGTCTCTCACCGTTTCCTACTGTTGCCAAGGATACTTTCAATTTCCGAGAAATAACTGAAGCTGAAATTATTCCAGTTGCACGTCAGATGTCTTCAAACAAAGCCATGAGACGTGATGAAATACCAGTCAAAATATTGAAGAACAACACTGAAACCTTAACTCTAGCTGTTATTTTCAACCAGTCCTTCACGGCAGGCGCATACGCCGAGTAGCATAAGAGAGGAAGGGTGACAGCAATCCACAAACGCGAATGCCCAGACCACATAGCAAATTACCGCCCCATAACGATTCTCTCCTGCGTGAACACTTTTTTGAGAAGCTTGCTGACAAAAAAATGAGTAACTTTATTACAGAATGCTCTATCCGAACACCAAATCAATATGACTTTAGAAAAGAACAGAGTACGGCTACTGCGGCAATATTTGTAGAAGAAACAATACACCGCGCATTAAATGCTCAACAATTCGTCATAGGTGTCTTAGATATAAAAGAAGCTTTCGGTTCAGTGGACCATAGTGTATCGCTAAACAAACTCGAACGCTGTGCATTTAGAGGAATTTCATCAAAGTTCTTTCGCAGTGATTTGTTGCAACCAGGGCTGGGCAGAGATACTCAGAAAAGTATTGCGGAATACAGATATCGAAATACATGAACTGGAAGCCTAAAATACAGATACTGAGATACATTCGCCTTTAACGTAACGGGATATTTCGGAGATACTTTTGCAGTAAGAAGAAAAAAGTATTCCGGAATACACTTACAGCGATACAGATACTGGAATACTTTTTTATTTGAAGAATGATCATACTACGCAAAGACACTTATTAGTGCAGCATAATGTTGTAATTAAAGTTACAGCACATTGAAACGTTCAGTTCATTTATTTATTTATTACAGTACCCTCAGCGCCATTAAGACATTGCAGGAGAGGGGGTGGACAAAGTACATAATTAGTAATATGACATAATTACAGGTATCAATTGCAATAAAAGTACACTATTTCACCGTAACAGTAACAAGGATTGGACACCGAAATCGACATACTTGGCGAACAAACTAAGCTATGCTAGAAATAGCACACTTTAAGCAAATCACTCGAATCACTAATGAGCACCAGTTAATTGAGAAAAAGCGCACATTTATTTTGAAGACCTGCTTTGCTGAGAAGGTTGCTGTGTAGGCTTCTCAAATGAGCTGTCTTCTAACAGCTTCGGTTCAGCCTCAGCACAAGACTCACGAATGAAAAAGTCTGTCTACCGCTGAAGGCGAGCACAAATTCGTGTTATAGTGAATAAATACCGCCTTCATAGACGGATTGCCCTGCAGCGTGGCGATATCTCTTCTCGGGTCATCTAGATACCGAAACACTTCCGCCCTCACTTGGGTTGTTGTGACTGTTCAGAATCCGAAGTCGGTCCCCATCGACCTTGTCGGCTTCAATGAAGCTTTCACCACCACCGACGCTACCAGCACCTATTTCAGAAAGCCGCAACAGGCGAAGTCGGCTCCGGCGGTGGGGGAGCCTGCTACCACAAAAGACCGTTTCACGCATGTAATCGATTAGGAACGCACTCTGACGTTGGAGAGGTGGCTGAAAGCGCGTCAAAGATAGCCATCTTCTAGTCACTTCCGCCGCGACTACGGGAACTGCTTTTGGAAGTGCCGCCGCTTTGAGAACTGAACGCACGCGAAGCATTGCAAAGCCTGTTCCAAGGCGGTATCCGCGCGGGGGGTCGCGATGTAATGGCTTGCCACCCGAAAAAAATTAGGCGTGCTGCACTGACCTTGAGAGACAGCGACTTTCGTCGGCAGAGGCCGACAACACTGCCCCCGCGATTCTGCCGTCTGCGGCGTCGCGCGCTTTACCACATGGACCAGTCTGTGCTTCAGGGGAAACCGTCGCCGCTCTATCTGTCGGTGACCGGCGGCGCGCCTTTGCTTGTCTTGGCACAAACAAGAATAAAAAAAAAACGCCATTCCCCCATTGCAAACACGCCTCAGCTCATTTCCGACACAAGAAAACAATGTAACGAGATACCCGTGTCCTGCATAGTATCCCGATATAGGCGATACATCGTAAATGTATTTCACTACTGAGATACAAATACATTTTTCAAATGTATCTCGATAGAGAAATACACATACTCAAAGTATCTCTCAAATACCATCGCGATACCCTTGTATCGCGATACTGCCCAGCCCTGGTTGCAACGCACTCCGTATGTACAAATACTCGGTAACAAATCAAACAGGAAACTCGTTGAAACAGGTAAAGTTCAGTACTTAGATCGTTTTTGTTCTCCCTTATCTATATTGTTTACCCTCTATCCTTACCCGCATGCAAACAGCTCTATATGCAGATAACGCCGCCTTACTTATAGCACGTCACTCTCTTAATGAAGCCAAATCGCTCGCCAATAAAGATCTGCAAGTGATTTGAACAAAACAATTTATTACTAAATAAAAAAAACAAGTACGCTGTTTTCGCCTCTAACCGAGAAGTGATACCTGAAACCACGGAGAAAGAAGCATTTGAGGAAGGGAATCTCCTAGGCCGCGGCGAGGGCGCGAGGGCGGCGCGATAGCGTCGCGGAGGAAATGAGGTTTTCGCCGCGGCACGATATACCACAATTCTGGCCTGCTGCCACCGTTTGCATGCTCTTCTATGAACGCGACACACAAAAATTGTGATACTGCCTCGCATATTGTAAAATTTCTCAGATTTCTTCATGTAACAGCAACTGTAGATTTGGCAGGTATTTTAGCTACAGCTACTAAAGATGCAGCCCGAATTACAGGCCGTACAGCGCTTGAAACGAGCAGCTTGTTGCGGCCCCTGAGCAGACGACGTCTGCCGCATGCATGGGCCCTTCGCTCCTCTCTCGCATGGTGTGCGCAGGCGTGCGTAGATTGAAGTTGAAGCTGAAATTTATTTGCAACAGCACAATGCGGGAACGCTTGGGAAAGAAATGTCGCCCGCATCTTCCCACGGGGGGAACCCGAGTAAATGCGTCGCAGAGTGGGGGAGGGGGGATATCGCGTGAATGTTGCGTAATGGGGGTTCGCAGAAGCGTGAGGAGCACGAGAGGAGTCGAGCATGCGAGGGAGGGAGAGGAGAGGCTTGCTGCCGGCAAGAGACGAGCCTAGCATGCGCAGTGAGGGTGTGGACGGCGGCCGACGGCGCAGGTGCGGCTAAGCAAAGCTCCGCATTTAAAAGATGAAAATCAATTCACTTGAGAAGCGCCCGAGCACCCCTATACATGGCTTACAAAAAGGGCTACAATACACAATAACAAGGCATTCAATTGTTTAACATTGCACTAGAACGCCTAGTCTTATACATTGTAATATAAAAGGAACAGCTTGCAATAATTAGAAACGTAAAAAATACCGATAACAGTGGAAAAAAGTACTGACATCATGGAGTGAAATACTCTCGTATTTTATGTATGCTGCACTTTTCAACATACATCCCTTAGGAAATTATTCTCTTCAACATAGCTGCAAGTGCACGGCGTCATATTTGCCGCCCATGTTCAGTATGCATAGGCGGCAAGTTCCCCATTCGGGAAAGTTCCCAGTTCTGACGAGCAAGCTGTCGCGCGTTCGTTTGCGATTCGCAAGCTTTCTGTCTACTAAGCGCACTCAGTGGCTGCCGCATTGAGCCGGCGGCGCTGGCTTCTCAATATTTGCACGCGCTTTTCACGCCGAAACAAAGGAGAACACTTTGGAGATATCCATCAATGCTTCTTTAGGATGGGGCGGAAATGTGTCGTACCAAATTGCAACAGTGGGTACGCATCCTGTAAGGAGAAGGTTCTTTGAAAGTTCCTTGTGACCCGGTGAGATTGGAAGTGTGGGCTCGTGCCACACTAAGAAAAGATCGAGAGGTTGCCGCTCGTGACCATGCTTGCGAGAAGCACTCCTCGGAGAGTAGGTCCCATCATTCCTTGAAAAAGCCCACTGGGTCCCTTACGCGTTAGGCTAATATGACTCGAAGGTGAAACCCATCTTCTTTTCCTTCTTTTTCTGCAATCCATGTATCTCTCCTGCCCCACTACCCTTGAATAGCTTTCTGCACCTAACATGGTTTTGCACTGCCTCAAGGATCGGAGGCATTTCGAGCTTTCTGCAACACACCTGGTTTTACACTGCCATTGCAAAGCGACGATGTCATGAGATGATGTCATCATATGACGTCGAGTCATGTGACTGCATCATGAAGTGGTGTGCCGTCATGATGACGCCGCAAATTTTGGCGATATGGGACGTCATGATAACATCATATTGTGACGTCATCTCGTCATGATCTGTTGCACCACTCATGTTGACGCCGCCGACGCAGGACGCCGACGGTTAATTTTCGCGTTTAATGACGCATCTAAGGCTTTAGCTTTAAAAATGATACATAACATCGATTTTACATTATAAAACATTTTAGATTTCGCGTTCTACATGATAGATCACTCTGGTAATCCTGTATGTGGCGCCACTTTTCCCGTTAACTTACCGACAAATTTCGAGCCGGCAAGGACGCACAAGAGACACTCACTTGGGCGTAAAGCACGAACGGCCAATCAGCGGAGTATGGTCTTTAAGCGTCGAGCTTTGTTAGAGAGCACGAGGTGCATGTTCTTTCTTATCCGCTGGCGGACTCTCACGACAGAGGGCGTGTCAGTGCTGTGCCCGATTTCGTGACTTTATTACGACGGCCGAGCGAGCGCAGTTTCGCCTCCTCAACAATTCTCGCTCCTTGGGTGGGGCTATGCGTAGTACGTACCTGCTTTCCATATAAACGCTTATGTACGCACGTTATTCACTGGTATGTAAGCCAAGACACTACACACATGTTCTTCATTTTATGCAAATATCGATGCAGCCGCAATAAAATAATTTATTGCAGCAAGTTTGTGTAATCAGCGTTTGAATTTCGCTCGGCCTGTATGCGGCAGCACTAACCTACTAAAGTAAGTATGGAAGATACTTGTGAGCTTGTAGTGAGTAATTGAATACAGTGTACATTATGGAGACGAGATAAATTCAGGATGGGTGGAGAGGGGACTGCCGGAGCGAGCAGAAACAGACGATGACGGGATCGTCTGCTTTGCGGAACGCCAGCCGCCATACCAAAGCGCCTTTGTGTGTTTATAACTCAGTTCATTTTATACACAGCTATAAAATCTACAAACTATATTCGTATTTCCTAAAATTAAATTGCATGTTATACATAACAAAAACTTATTATGTTGAGAGCAAGATAACATTTTTAATTGTTTTTGCCACTACCGTTAGAATCAAGACGGCGCTACCACTGCGTCCAAATTTTCGTCCCCATTGGCTCTATGTGAATGTGACTCCCTTGAGCGGGCTCCCCGCGTCTGCCGCTGCGGCACGGCAGCTCGGCCGCGGTTCTGTAGGTGGCGCTGTCACGACGTTCGTCGCCGCTCTCCAGCGTGACACTATGACGGCGCGGGAAGCAGCTGTTTTCCCCTCCTGTCTGTTCTTTCTCCGTGGCCTGTATGTTTGTCTGTCCCGTCTGTCTGCCTCTCTGCCTATCCGTCTACCTGCCTGCCTGACTACCTGAATACCTCTGTCTGTCTATCTGCCTGTCTCTCTGTCTTTATTGTGTGGGTGCTGGGATGATTCCTCGCGATAAACTTAAGGAACGATGGTTTTCAATTTAATGTAGAAATACGGGACATTCTGAGAGCGCACTCAGAAGCAGACATTTATTCTTTCACGTGGCTTGACCTACCATTCCACCACTTTGGTCTGACGTTTTTTCCTCTTTCCCTTTGCTTTCTTGGTTTGATTTGGTGATTTGGTTGAGCTGGGGTGTTTATCCTTCTTCTTTTTCGCCTTTCTCTTGCTTCTTTTAGGAGGCTTGGTAGGATTCTCCCCCACATCATGCGGTTTCGTAGGTTTGTGTTTTGGGATTTCGACATTTTCATCATCATCAGGGTAACAGCCTGTCTTTCCTTGAGTAGTCTCTTTACAGGTGCCGCTGCCTGAACCATACTGCAAAAAGGAATATTAGATTATTTTTGCACGTCATCAAGGAGCGTATACTTAAAATACTTGAATGTAAATAACATCACTCGAAGAACTTTCACGCGACAGTCTTATTAGGTATACTGGGAATCTATACGGTGCACACATTTTATCAGAAAAATTTAAGCTAGAATAGCGGCCGTTCTTGAAGATATATTTGTTGCCCTTAGAGATATTTGCCGAATATTATTGGGTAGTTGCCGCTCCTAGTTACTGATTATTAGGGGCGAGCGATTATGACGTTTCCAACTTCGAAATACATTCAAACAACGAAAATCAGGGGCGAATGAAATAGAATATTTTTCGAGTATTTTCGAGTGATCTTGCTTTAGTCTTATCATCATGGATAATCATCTAGCCATGCTGTCTTTAACGGAATGATCAATAACTGATTGGTACCATATTCATTGCGGGTACTTCATACTGGGATAACGGTATAATTTGGGTACTCTATTGCAATGATGGGGTTTGCCTCATACACAATGTGATGCTCTGCCACAGGACTTGAATACTGGTAAAGCGTTTGTAAAAAAAACCCACTTGGGAGATGATGCGGCACATGAAATTAATTTGCCTGCTTGTGCATAATCTTTTGCAACATTGAGCGCAGATAGGTAACAGCAAGTATTGATAGTACTTGCTGTGAAGGTTTCTAGTATTGGAATATTTCAAATTGTGAATGTGCATTGCAAATCCAATTCACTACCGATCTATTCGAACTGAGCTTTCGATGTTTCAAATATTCGCACATGCCACTGCTTATAGTTTGTAATAGCTACTGGTAGTTATTTACCGCAAATAAGTACTGACGCAAAAGCATCAAGCGACCCATTGAGCGCAAGAGCGTCTTCCACCCAATCAGATGGTATTTAAATTTATTTTGACTGTGATGGCACGTCCCGTGCGCGTCTCGACGAATGAAATCGAGGTACATATAATAATTCCTGGCACGCTGGCGCACCGGTTTTGAAAGAGGAGAAAAGGCATCGCGTCTACACCGCGTCACTTTCGCAAGCCGCTATCTTCGGCGCATTGCTTGGCCGCGCAAGGTCTCGGCTGCGTTTCAGCTTCGCCTACGCTGAGCCACGCTCCCAACTTGGACAGGAAAAAATAACTTTTCTAGGGGTTTGCGGACATTCTAAATTTCGAATTATTGATTCGGATAGTTTAGTATTCTCTTCTATTAGTAAGACGATATTGCTATTCAAAATATTCGAACACCCCAAAATTTCATAACGCGTTTGAAGAGCGCAGAAAAACAATAGAAGTGTTGCATTGCCCGAGTCGACGAGTAATATCGATGAGAAGACGACAAAAACTCCGTTTCGTGTTATTTCTTCTTCGCGGCGCGCAACATTCGAGAAACTTCCGCGCCGAACACGTTGAACGCTGCCGCAGCCGCACGGCTGAAAAGCGCATTTCTCCTCGATATTTACCGCTTCAGCCTAACCTGCCCAACCAAAAGAAACGCGCAAAAAGCAACACCTTGAAGATCGTTCCTAGCTTTCAGATTAGCCGCGTCCACAACGCTTCTCGATTGACCTGGTGCCCTCTCTGGGGAAGCGGCGTTCATATGCGTTGCTCACTTCTTGAGTGTTGACGCAGTCGGTCAAAATGGGCGCTGCATAGTTCCGTGCACATTCACCTGCCGTCGCCGAGGATCGACAACCTTAACAGCGCATCAATTTGGCGGAAGTAAGTCGATGTCTTATATACTAAGAAGAAAGAGGAATCATTAGATTACGTAGCAGGACGCATCTGACACGAACACTCGCGGCCGACCATTGAATTGACTGAATCTGAATATCCTAATGCGTACGCTCCCAACCGGCGTGGCGCGAGCCCTCGTTACGGTGGATTCACCAATCTAGTCTCGGTTCGAGTACTACATTGTGGGCACGGCTCTTGCGTACGGAGGCGTTATGATATAAAATACACATTTTTGCGCATGTGGTTTATCCGAGTACAGTCGAACCCGCATATATCCAACTCGCTAAAGGACTGGTCTTCGTTCACTATACCGTTAAATTCGATATAAACCTTTCAAATACTACCAGTATTTCGGAGCGAATTTCGGTGTACAGGTTGGACTCACGTCACTGATTAGCGACGTCGTAAGGAAGGTGGCTTGCGCCAAAACGTGGTAATTTATTTTGTTTTGCTCTTTCCGCGGTTTTAGTTGAGAATGCCGGTTATATGCAGGCGTGGGTTGTAGGAGAGAAAATAGAGTATCGATGTAAATAGCGACTCAAGATCGTAACACGCTTCTGCGTGTTCTCGTCGGGCACCGGAAGCCTCTGCTCTGCCTTGGCATGGATGTTCGCGTTGTTTTTCAATACTGTCACGTGGTCGTGACGTCGACGAAGACACCAGTCAGCACGTCCGAGATGAAAGTGTTTATTTGGCCGAACTTGTGGCCGGGAAACTGAAGGTCAAACTACAGCAATACATTAATAGCGTCGAACAGAGCGTCGACCGTCGATCAACTGACTAGCGGTCAAGCGTGTCGGCTTTTATACAGACGCTATCGAACTTTCTAGCGATATCGCTGGTGGCGGCGTTATCTCTCGACAAAGCTGGAACATTCGCGTGCGACGCGCAATCTTAACAAAACGATCTACAATGATCTGGAATCTTCGCGAACAATGTGGCGCGGTTTGCGCTGAGAGTTGCTGACAGTCTTGGGGGGTATAGCTTCAACTCATGAAACATAAGACACGCGGCAATGCCCCCCTCTGAAAAAGCATCGTCCCGATGCTTAAAAACAGAACATGAATACATGCAATACTAAAGAAAACTAATAAAGAAAGCAAACATTAGAGTCCTCAGGTGCGTTAACGTGCATAGTACGGTTTAAAGCGCACCACATCCACGACCTCGGGTCGAGCTCGGCGCCTCTGAGAGTTCGTGATGCCGTAGGGGACAACCTCGTAGTCGAGTGCGCCGAGACGTCGAAGTACCCTGTACGGTCCGAAGTATCGACGCAGAAGCTGCTCGCTCAGTCCGCGTCGTCGTATTGGTGTCCAGACCCAGACACGGTCGCCAAGCTGGTACTCCACGAAGCGTCGTCGAAAGATTGTAGCGACGGCTGTCGGTGTCCTGCTGGGTCTTGATGCGCAGGCGGGCGAGCGGTCGAGCTTCTTCGGCACGCTGTAAATCAGCGGCGGCGTCGAGATTTTCTTCGTCGGTGACGTTCGGTAGCATGGCGTCGAGCGTCGTCGCGGGGCTCCTTCCGTAGACCAACTTGTGCGGCGTCATCTGCGTCGTTTCTTGGACGGCCGTGTTGTAAGCGGAGGTCACGTACGGAAGGACGGCGTCCCACGTCTTGTGCTCAACGTCGACGTACATGGCGAGCAGGTCAGCGATGGTCTTATTTAGACGCTCGGTGAGGCCATTGGTCTGCGGGTGGTAGGCGGTGGTGCGACGGTGGCTAGTCTCGCTGCATTTGAAGATCGCCTGAGTGAGGTCCGCAGTAAAGGCGGTACCTCTGTCTGTGATGAGGACCTCTGGGGCGCCATGACGCAATACGATGTTATCCACAAAGAATTTGGCTACCTCGGCCGCACTGCCTTTGGGCAAGGCCTTTGTCTCGGCGTAGCTGGTGAGGTAGTCAGCTGCTACGACGATCCACTTGTTGCCGGAAGTCGACATCGGAAACGGCCCCAGTAGGTCCATCCCGATTAGCTGGAACGGCCGGTGAGGTGGTTCGACTGGCTGCAGAAGTCCCGCTGGCCTAGTCGGCGGTGTCTTCCGTCGCTGGCAATCTCGGCAAGTCTTAACGTAGTGGGTGACGTCGGCAGCAAGGCGTGGCCAGTAGTATTTTTCCTGTATTCTGGCGAGCGTGCGGGAAACACCAAGGTGTCCAGCCGTCGGGTCGTCGTGTAGGGCCTGGAGGACTTCTGGTCGCAATGATGAGGGCACGACAAGAAGGTAGTCGGCTCGAAGTGGCGAGAAGTTCTTCATGAGAACACCGTTCCGCAAGAAAAACGACGGCAGTCCTCGCTTGAATACCTTCGGAACATCGGCGGTCTTGCACTCGAGGTACTCCATAAGGCCCCCAAGTTTCGCGTCGGCTCGTTGCCTTTCGGCGAAGTCATCGCCACTCATAATTCCGAGGAAGCAGTCATCGTAGTCGTCCTGCGGCGGCGCGTCGACGGGGGCACGAGACAGGCAGTCGGCGTCAGAGTGTTTTCGTCCGGACTTGTACACGACGGTAATGTCGAATTGTTGCAGTCGTAGGCTCCACCGTGCGAGGCGACCTGAAGTGTCCTTCAAGTTAGCTAGCCAACACAAGGCGTGGTGGTCGCTCACAACATTGAAGGGCCGGCCGTAGAGATAGGGGCGAAACTTCGATGTAGCCCAGATGATGGCCAGGCACTCCTTTTCTGTTGTGGAATAGTTGATTTCTGCCTTTGATAGCGACCGGCTAGCATAACTGATGACGCTTTCCAGCCCGTCAGTCTTCTGCACGAGGACGGGGCCGAGTCCTACGCAGCTTGCGTCGGTGTGGATATCCGCATCGGCGTCTTCGTCGAAATGCGCCAGTATCGGAGGCATCTGAAGGCGTCGTTTAAGTTCTTGAAATGCTTCGATTTGCGCCGTTTCCCACTTGAATGGCACGTCGGTCTTATTGAGGTGCGTTAGTGGCTCGGCTATTTGTGAAAATTCCTTGACGAAGCGTCTGTAGTAGGCGCACAGGCAGAGAAAACGGCGCACGGCCTTCTTATCGGTGGGTGGCGGGAAGGCAGCGATGGCAGCTGTTTTGCGAGAGTCCGGGCGAACACCATCTTTGCAGATCGCGTGACCCAAAAACAAGAGCTCCTCGTACGCGAAGCGGCACTTTTCAGGCTTCAGGGTGAGTCCCGAGGTCCTGACTGCTTGAAGTACAGCTTCAAGGCGCCGAAGGTGTTCGTTGAAGTTTGATGAAAACACAACGACGTCGTCCAAGTACACGAGGCACGTCTGCCACTTCAAGCCGGCCAGTACTGTATCCATAACGCGTTGAAATGTCGCAGGTGCCGAGCAAAAACCAAAGGGCATGACCTCGAACTCTAACAGGCCGTCTGGTGTTATAAAGGCAGTCTTTTCACGGTCTCTCTCGTCGACTTCGATTTGCCAGTAACCGGTCTTCAGGTCCATCGACGAAAAGTACTTTGCGTTGTGTAATCGATCCAGGGCGTCGTCTACCCGGGGAAGGGGATACACGTCCATCTTCGTCACTTTGTTCAGGCGACGATAATCGACGCAAAAACGTAGAGTTCCATCCTTCTTCTTCACTAGCACCACGGGGGATGCCCACGGACTCTTCGACGGCTGGATGATGTCGTCGCGTAGCATTTCGTCGACCTGTTTCTTAACAGCCTCGCGTTCTCCCGTCGAAACTCGGTACGGGCTCTGACGGATTGGTCGGGCACCTTCTTCTGCTATGGTGCAATGTTTCGCGACTGGGGTCTGTCGAATTCTTGACGACGACGAAAAGCAGTCCTTGAATTGCAGGAGCAGGGCTTGAAGCTGGTCTTGCTTGTGCTTCGGGGGGCTCGGGTTGACGTCGAAATCTGTTTGGGGATCTCGATCCTTCGAAGCAGGTTCGGTAGCATCGAAGAAGGCGAAAGCATTGCTGGCGTCCACGAATTCGTCGATGTAGGCGACCGTCGTACCAATGTTTAGGTGCCTATATTCGTGACTGAAGTTTGTCAGCACTACCTTTCCTTTGCCATCGCGCAGCTCGGCTATGCCTCTTGCGACGCAAATGTGACTGTTCAGAAGCAGGTGCTGATCGCCCTCGACGACGCCTTCCAGGTCTGCTGATTTCTGAGTGCCGACGGAAATGATGACGCTGGAGCGAGGGGGAATGGTGACCTGGTCTTCCAGCACATTCAAGGCGTGTTTTTCTGGCGGCGTATACGGCGGTAGTGCTTTTTTGTAGATAGTGTTATCGACTTGGATCTCAGATCGATGACGGCACCATGAAGGCTTAAGAAGTCCATACCAAGAATGACCTCTCTCGAGCAACGCTGCAGGACTACGAAGTTCGCGGGATAAATCCGGTTGTTAATGGTGAGTCTCGCTGTGCAGATTCCCTCCGGTGTTACTAGATGACCTCCAGCTGTCCGGATTTCGGGGCCTTCCCAGGCTGTCCTAACTTTCTTCAGCTTCGCGGCGAACGGTCCACTGATGACAGAATAGTCGGCTCCGGTGTCGACGAGAGCTGTGACGCTGTGGCCGTCGATAAGGACGTCGAGGTCACTAGTTCGTCGTCTTGCATTGCAGTTAGGTCGTGGCGTCGGGTCACGGCTACGTCGGTTTGTTCCGCTGCTTCCCCGTTGCGTTATCAGGTCCACTTCGGTCCGCGAGGCTTCGTCGTCAGGGCTGTCTGGTTCGCGTCGGGTCTTCAAGGTTTCGTCATGGCGTCGTCGTCGGCGGCGGAGGATCTTCGATGTTTCGTCGTACAGCAACCACACCTCCATCGGTTGCTGCCCTTAGTTTTCCGGGTACGGGCTAGGCGACCGGCCCCGGAATGGTCCAGTGTACTGGCGGCGTTGGGGAGAGGCGTAGCGGCCTGGCGACGGCGATCGGGAAGGTTCTCGGGGGGTCCACTGCGCTCCTGCCAGATAGTCGGCGATGTCACGTGGTCGTTCACCCTGCTGTGGACGCGGCGCGTCGATGGCAAACCCGCGCAGTCCCATCCGTCGATACTGGCAGCCGCGGTAGGTGTGGCCGGCTTCTCCGCAGTGGCAGCAGAGTGGACGATGGTCGGGGGCGCGCCAAACGTCGGTCTTCCTCGGCGTGTATCGCTGGCCCGTTGGCGGGCGGTATGGCGTCGGTGGTGGCAGCGGTGGTGCCTGGCGGCGGAACTGCTGGGGCGGCGCGGCGTCTTGACGCGGGCGAGGAGGGGGGCATTGCGTCGGGCTGCAGCAGCATAACTCATTGCTTGAAGACGCGGCGGTGCCGGCTGAGGAACACCAAGTGACTCTTTGATTTCCTCGCGGACAATGCCTGCGATCGAATCCACTTGAGGCTGCGGCGAAGGTAACAGCTTGCGCAACTCCTCCCGCACGATCGCTCGGATGGTTTCGCGCAAGTCTTCGGTGGCTAGTGAGTGCACTTCGGAATAGGTTGCAGACAGCGGCGAGCGGTTGTACTGTTTCGTCCGCATGTCCAGTGTCTTTTCAATAGTCGTAGCCTCGATGAGGAATTCGGCGACCGTCGTGGGCGGGTTGCGGACAAGTCCCGCGAAAAGTTCTTGTTTGACACCTCGCATGAGCAGGCGAAATTTTTGTCTTCCGCCATAGCAGCGTCGGCCTGGCGGAAAAGTCGAGTCATCTCTTCCGTGAAGATTGTGACGTTTTCGTTTGGCAGCTGCACCCGGGTCTCCAGCAAAGCAGCGGCCTTTTCCTTGCGGACGATGCTCGCGAAGGTATTGAGGAACGTCGTCCGAAAGAGGTCCCAGGATTGAAGGCTCGATTCATGGTTTCCGAACCACGTCTTCGCGGCGTCTTCTAAGTAGAAGTAGACGTGGCGCAGCTTCTCTTCAGTGTCCCAGTGGTTGAAGGCGGCGACTCGCTCGTACGTCTCCAGCCAGCTCTCCGGTTCTTCAAACGACGATCCACGGAAAGTTGGTGGCTCCCTTGGTTGTTGCATCACTACCGTTTTAGGTGGCAGGGAGTCTGTGATCGTCTCGGTGGTAGATGTGACGGTCTTCGGCTGCCTGGCGTTTTCGGGAAGGAGCCCGTTCTCTGGTTGTAGTCCCTTCTGCCGGCGGCTGGTTCGAGGATCCGGGTTGACCTTAGAGTCGTTTTCTTCGCGGCTTGGGCTTGGGTCAGCGCTCCGCGGTAGCATCCGGTTCATGAAGCAGCACCTCCACCAGATGTCACGTGGTCGTGACGTCGACGAAGACAGCAGTCAGCACGTCCGAGATGAAACTGTTTATTTGGCCGAACTTGTGGCCGGGAAACTGAAGGTCAAACTACAGCAATACACTGATAGCGTCGAACAGAGCGTCGACCGTCCATCAACTGACTAGCGGTCAAGCGTGTCGGCTTTTATACAGACGATATCGAGCTTTCCAGCGATATCGCTCGTGGCGGCGTTATCTCTCGACAAAGCTGGAACATTCGCGTGCGACGCACAATCTTAACAAAACGATCTACAATGATCGGGAAGCTTCGCGAACAATGTGGCGCGGTTTGCGCTGAGCGTTGCTGACAGTCTTGGGAGGTGTAGCTTCAACTCATGAAACATAAGACACGCGGCAATATCATATTCAGCGCACTTCTTGGGATGCTGTCCGCCGCGCCGACGTTAGACTTCTCTTCTGTACTTTCGACTGTGTTCATTACCGCCAGCTTTGCGGAAAAAAAGCACATTCTTTTGTTTTACGGCAAATATTTTGTAAAGAAAGAGAGCTGAAAAGCGAACGGCGACCCCGCACGACTGCTGTGACAAGAAATCGCCGTACTAAACAGCGTGAGGAAACAAGATACAAAAGGTACCGAACTAAATACGCTAATCTGGGTGAGTTGGTATATTAACATCTTCGGGTATATGTGCAGCGGGGCACAGACGGACGACACGAGCACTGACTCTCAAGTGAAAAATTCATTTCGTGAACAAACAGAAATGCGTTTAAGTCACTAGCTTGTTCCCGCGCTTCTCCTGTTTATCTGGGAATCACCATGTGACCTAAAGGCATTTCTGTTTGTGCACAAAATAAAATTTTCACTTGAGAGTCAGCGCTGGTGTCGTCCATTGCATGTATGCGTCCTTGTTCTTTGTCTGTGCCGCGCTGCACATTTTCCCGTAGACAAAAGGGAAGAACAGTACCGAACGAGCACTGGGTTATCCCTTTTGTTCTCCCTCTTGCCTCTAGTCTTTTGGCTCTCTATATGATCATGAAAACATACAAACTAGCCCAGCTTACCACACTCTTTTGGGCAAGAAATTATCACGCGATGCCAAGCGATAGTTTTTACTCGCTCTGCGCTAGGCCCTCGAAATCACACCACTCACTCTCCCAAATAAATGCGGAAAAGTCCTCTTCCGTTAGATAAGGCCTACTTCAAATGAGGGAAGGCCAACTTGTTGGGGCGTATCTACTGCCCTATGTTCGGTATATCAAGTGCCGTGCTATTTTTGTTCGCTGTAGCCGTAAATTTTCCCATTCATTGGCTTTGGTATATTATTACGGGGATAATTTATTCAGTAAAAACTGATCGAGTTAATTTAGCACAGAGCGGACAGGATCATAGGACAGGATCATGACTCAAACCCACAGCAACAGCGTTGTCGATTTTCACAATTAGGTGTCATTTCAGCGCCCGTGCCTGAGTCGCCTTTCCATACCCGTGACATTATCCCGGCCGCCAAAGCACCGTCCCGGTGCCTGTTATGGTTGGCACCATTGTAGGGCTTTAGACGAGAAACGTGGACTATGTCAGTTCTGGATGTAGCAGTCGTTGAATTGGCCGTCGGAGAGATCTCATAGGTGACGGGTATCACCTGGCGCAGGACTCGGTCGGGCCCGACGTATCGCGATAAGAGCTTCTCGCAGAGGCCAACACGTCGAGATGGGAGCCACAGTAGAACGAGAGAGCCCGGAGGGAAATCGGCATCCCTATGTCGACTATCATAGAGGGCCTTTGTGCAGTCTGGGGCGACGAGAACCGAGCGCGGGCAACTGTACGTGCGATGAGAGCACGGGTGATGTCACCTTCAGCGTATGAAGTGGTGGATGGTAGGTCAGACGGAAGCAGGGAGTCGAAATGTAGTAACGGATCACGGCCAAAAAGATGACAAAAGGGTGAGTAGCCTGCTCTTTCATGACGCGACGAGTTGCAGGCGAAGGTGACGAACGGGAGGGCAAGTCCCAATCGGTGTGGTCGTCAGATACATACGACGAAAGCATGTCTGTCAGGGTGCGGTTGAGGCGTTCCGTAAGTCCGTTAGTTTGAGGGTGGTAAGACGTGGTGAAGTTGTGACGAGTAGCACAAGATCGAAGGAGGTCAGCAACCACACGAGACAGGAAGCAGCGACCACGGTCTGTGAGTAGGTGACGAGGAGCGCCATGCTGGAGAATGATGTCGTAGAGGAGGAAATCTGCCAAGTCAGTCGCACAGCTGGTCGGTATCGCTCGAGTGTTGCATACCGAGTGGCATAATCCGTGGCTACTGCATCCTATTTATTTCCATTTGTCGAAGTTGGAAAGAGACCTAACAAGTCCAACCACTCCTGATAAAACGGCTCGGTTGGGACTTCAATAGGCTGAAGCGACCGGCAGGGGGAGTCGTAGGTTTCTTTCGGCGCTGGCACAGGTCGCAAGCTGCAACGTAGCGGCGAACGGAGCGATAAAGACCTTTCCAGAATACCCGTCGTCGAACACGGTCGTAGGTTCTGGAGACGCCTAAATGTCCGGAATCGGGGCATCATGAAATTGTTGCAGGATATTCTTGCGCAGATGGCTTGGGACGACAAGTAAAAGCTCCGCACCGTCGGGATGCAGGTTGCGGCGGTACCAAACGTTGTCTTGAAGCAAGAACATGGTCAGTGAAGGGTCGGTATTGCCGGAATGAAGGTGGACAATGATGGAGAGCAACGATAGATCTCGAGGTTGTTCATCCGCCACGTGTAGAAAGTCAGTGATGGCCAAGATGCAGGCATCGACTCCCAAATCGATGGAGTTGGGCGGATCAACAGGGTGTCGGGATAAGCAGTCGGCATCACTATGGAACTTGCCCGATTTGTACACTACCGAAAACGTGTACTCCTATAATCGCGATGCCCAACGGCCGAGTTTTCCTGTAGGTCCTTAAGTGTTGAAAGCCAGCAGAGAGCATGATGGCCTGTGATTACTGCAAATGGGCGTCCGTATAAGTACGGACAGAATTTCGCCACCGCCCAGACGAAAGCTAGGCATTGTCGCTCAGTAATGGAATAAGTCTTTTTCCGAGTGCCACAGAAGGCGGCTAGCGTAGGCTATTAGATGGTTTGTGCCATTCTGCATCTGAGCGAGTACCAATGCCATGGTCACTTGCGTCGGTGCGAAGCTCTGTTCGAGCGGCTGGGTCAAAATGAGCCAACACCGGTGGTGATGTAAGGGTGGTAATCAGCGACGCAAAGGACTGTTCTTGGTCCTCACCCCAGGAAGAAGCCACGTTCTTTTTGAGGAGATCCGTGAGGGGCCGAGCAATGATTGCGAACTTGATGACAAAGCGGCGGAAGTATGAGCAGAGCCCAAAAAAGCTGCGAACTTCTTGTGTGGAACGCGTAACCGGGAATTCGCGGACAGCGCGGACTTTGTCAGGATCGGGTTGGACACCAGTAGCGTCTATAAGGTGGCCTAGTCGTTTAATCAGCCGGCGTCCGAACGTGCACTTCGACAAATTGAGGTGGAGGCCAACAGAGCGAAAAACGTCAAGAATGGCCGAGAGACGAGGAAGGTGGCTTTCAAAGGTGGGCGAGAAAACGATCACATCGTCCAGGTAACAAAGGCAGGTCGACCATTTGAAACCGCGTAGGAGAGAGTTCATCATGCGCTCAAAAGTGGCAGGAGCATTGCACAACCCTAAAGGCATGACCTTAAGTCCGTCGGGTGTGATGAATGCCGTCTTCTCACAGTCGCGGTCATCGACAGAAATTTGCCAATATCCAGATCGAAGATCGATCGATGAGAAATACTTGGCACCTTGGAGGCAGTCAAGCGCATCATCGATTCGAGGTAGAGGATAGACGTCCTTCTTGGTGATCCGATTGAGATGGCGATAGTCGACGCAAAACGCCAGCTGTTGTCCTTCCTTTTAACTAACACGACAGATGATGCCCAAGGACTAGAAGAAGGCTCTATGACGTCTTTGCTGAGCATTTTCTCGACCTCCTTCTGTATAGCTTGGCGCTCAGCGTGAGACACACGGTAAGGGCGTTTGTGAAGTGTACCGGCGTCACCGGTGTCGATACGGTGGGCTACGACAATTGTGCGCCCCAGGGGACGGTCGTCGACGTCAAAAATATCTAGGTAAGAAAACAGAACACCGCGGAGTACTTCAACTCGGGAAGGGAACAGGTCGTCGGATATCATATTGTCCAGGAATGCCTTATTTTGCAGAGCTATGACAGGTTTGGCTACGGTCTTGGAGTCAGGGGTGAAAGATGAAATGGTAGATTCCTCCAATGTTGAAAGGTCGGCTAGTGTGATCCCTTGAGGAAGAATATGAGTCGACGTGGAGAAGTTTAGAACATGAAGAAGCGTCCTGTTGTTGGCAACAACTACTATGGTATGTAGAATTGCGATGTTGTGGGTAAGGGTCAAATCAATGAGGGGAGCTACCAGATAGTCTCAATCAGTAACTGACGGTAACGGCGGCCTAGGGACGTACATAGCAGCCTGGGGCGGTAGCCGTAAACACTCCATGGACCGTAGCCGAGTGCGACTTGTAGAGGAGACATCAGAGCACAAGGGCAACTCCAGCCGTAAAATGCCGGTAGCACAATCGATGAGGGTAGAGAGAGCGGTCAGGGAGTCAATGCCAAGAATGACAAGAATGGCATCGTCTAGGCAAGAGTCGAGAAATGCGAAGAGAACTGACGTGTGGTGACCGGCAACGGCAACATGGCCAGTGCACATTCCCAGAACTGACGTTCGACTTCCGTTGGCCACTAGCACCGTAGAGAACATAGCAGGTGTAAGAACTTTCCTTAGCCGGGAGCGAAGTGTAGAACTCATAACGGATAAGTGGGCGCCAGTGTAGATTAGAGCAGTAACGGCCAGGCAATCAATGAGCACACGAAGTAAATTTTGTCTTGAATTTGTGGTCGGTAGAAGATTTCCGGTCCGAGTCGTCAATGCAGCGCCACCTCCAGGAGCTGCCCTCGTCAGTTTCCCCGGAGGTCTCCAGAATAAGCCCGCGACGGAGAGCGACGGCGCTGAGGGGAGCGTGACTGGCGATCCTGAGGCGACGGCGAGCGGCTCTACCAATTTCTCTGGGCGACGACGTCTGCGTATGATGCTGCGGGGCGTGGAAACGAACGGCGAGGTAAAGGGTCCTGAAGGTGGTCGTCCGGAAAGTGGGCTGCGAATACTGTCTGCGATCCTGGCGGCGGTGATTTGAAAAACTTGGTCGAGAGTACCACTTGTTTCGGCAATGGCGGGAAATGTGCCCAACACGAGAGCAAGAAAAGCAGATCTGCCTATCGCCCGGTGTGCGCCACTCAGATGGATTGCGGTAGCGTGGAGTGAACCTAGGACCGGAAGAAGCAGCAGCAACAAGTGGAACGCCGCGGTGGTCGACGTTATGGGCGGGAGTGTAGATAGGCTGAGGCGTGTGGCTGTTGGTATGTACGCCCATGTTGGCAAACTCTTGGCGCACGATGGCTTGAATGAGCGCTATTGTTACCAAGTTGTCTTGCGCAGGGGATAGATAGGTAGCGCGGGCCATGGCTTCCAGCTCGTGGCGAACAATCCTTGCAATGTTGGTAGAAGCCGCGAGTGGGCGTGGCGTCACAGGATCTTCGCACGAGGAAGTCGGTTGAAGCGGTGTGTAATCCTGCTGCTTTTAGCCTGTTTGAACCGCCGACATTCAGATACGATGGAGTCGACAGTGGTGCAGTTCTTACACATTCGTACGTTAAAGGCGTCGTCAGCGATGCCCTTCAGCACATTGCTGACATTGTCCACCTCTGTCATATCTTTGTCAGCCTTACGGCACAGGGCTTGCACGTCTTCGATATATGCGACGTACGACTCCGTGGACGATTGAACTCGCGACGCGAGTTCATGCCTGACAGCCATCCGACGGGCAACTGGCTGCCCGAACAAGTCGCGAAGTTCCTGCTTGCACACGTCCCACCCGTTAGGTCTTCCTCATGCGTCTCATACCATGCACGTGCTGTACCCCTTTGGTAGAAAATAATATTTGCCAGCATAAGCGTCGGATCCCACCTGTAGTGCTTGCTGACGCGTTCGTTTAATACCAGCTATTTTTTGACGTCAGTGCTGTCCATGCCAAAAAACGTGCCAGGGCCGAGAAGATGTGAAGGGATTACAGGTGACGTAGCTGGCACGGACTGCGAGGACTGCGCGTCGTCTTCAGGAATCGTGGCTGGGCTAAGGTGGCGTCCGCTGCGGAGATCCAGAGCCGGGTTGTTGGAAGACCCGGGTTGTTGGAAGACCAACGTCCACCAAAAAGATGTTACGGGATGATTTATTGAGATAAAACTGATCGAGTTAATGCAGCACATAGCGGACAGGATCATAGGTCAATAGGGCTGCTCGTTTGTTTGTTTGTTTGCCTTAAGGAGACTGGCTCATCACACGAGGGGGATTGGCCACATTGACAATTATATAGGGAAATGTAAACCCTATGAAACTTCAAATAAAAATAATAAGCACTAAACGAGATGTAAATAAAAAATGAAAGGGGGCAGCTCCAGACTCAAACCCACAACAACAACGTTGTCGTCTTCCTCCATTATGTGTCATTTCAGCGCCCGTGCCTGAGTCATCGTTCCATACCCGTGACAATATTATCTTGTTGGAAAATAGTTCGATATAGAGGATAATTCTATTTATCCGAGTTCGATATAGTCGGGTTTGACTGTACGCCAGTTCATAGCGTCCCATTCGGTTGCAATAGCTAATATTATGAAAAAAAAAGAGGTAAACGAGAATTTCTTCTAACTGGTAAAAATGGATGCTATAAAGAAGGTTCTACACATCCGTGAACGAGGCTTGCTTGTCCAGTATAGACAGGGCAGCGATCCTGAGAGGCACCCAAACGGCTTGTTGGCTTGTCTTGACGCGCCTATGAGACGAACAGCTGCCGAGAACTCCCACATGAAGCTGTGGCATTTGTCGCAGAACATTTACACCGAGCCCTTTCTATCTGGTTTCCAACTCGTCAAACCACCGCCATATAAAACACAAGAGAGCCAGCCACAAAGCCTACACTTGTACTGTTGAACTTGCATTTTAACGAAGCATAAGCACCGCGTGAACCTGTCCAGGTAAACTTTCATGTGCGAAACATGTACTTATTCTCAGCCAGGTAACGGCGAACGCTATATATGCCAGCGAGGTAGCTTTCCCACAAACGCCTCAAGTAAAGAAAGATTGTAGGCGCTGTGCACAGTGCAGCCAGTATACAGTGCATTTCTTTATTGACGTGATAGACGGAGATGTCGAGGCACAAATACGGCGGTAGTTATTTCCTACTGCTCGGTTTTGGAAATGTTACACTTGTGATATACAGTGTTCGATACCTTACTACAAGTTAAGATAATATTAGATTTGTAAAAACAAATGTACATACAGTTTAGCTCATGACCGCGCACCAAATTCTGTAATTCTACGTTAAAGGCAAAGTATTCCTTAAACAAACAAGTTATCTTTGCCTGCGATGCAATGGCAATGAGCCTCAGTGATCTCGCCCTCAGCTTTCGCATACCACAAGCTGTCCGTCATATGCACACGCATAAGACGGGCATATGCACGCGCTGCCCGTCTTCATATAGACGGCTTCGACATCGCTCTCACCACGTTTTGTTCTCAATGAGCAGTGGTGAGGCTTCTTTGATTTGAATGACCACACCTTCGTCTGTAGCGTTCGAGTACAAATAATTCTAAAAGCAGCCGTTCGTCATGAAGCTCTTCGAGAAGCTCTGCACGGCCGTCCGGTGGGTGCAAACAGAAGGGATATATTGTTTCCTTCAATCATTACGGGCTAGCAACCAAAGGAATAAAGCATGCAGGAACGCATAAACCTGGTCGTATAGCAACGCAGAGCACGGCATCCTATCCAGCGTAACCCGTGTTTCCCAGCCAAAGCAAGGGTCTTCCTTTTTGCTGGAGGTGGCTCAGAATTTCGGAATCAATCAATTGTCCGTTGTGTATTACTGTCGAACACATCGCGCGCTGCATGCTGGAACAAGCACTTAAACATGTGGCGCATCAGTACCTCGCCTGCACGACTAGATACCTTCAGCCAGGGGTGTAGCCAGATATGTTTGTGTGTGGGGGGGGTGGGGGTGTTCAACCACACTTTATGTATGTTCGTGCGTACGTTTGTATGTGTGAGTGTATGTATACGCAAGCAAAATTGAAAATTTTCGGGGGGATTGAACCCCCCCTAACCCCCCGCCCTAGCTACGTCCCTGCTTTCAACGCTGACTCCACGGATAGCGCAACCAAGCGCATCAAACGACGACAGCTTAGCAGAACGGCCAGAAATAACGTACATCGGCCCTATTAGCGCCTTGACCTGCGTGAGCAAGAACATCGCACGTTGTATTATTTGCGGCCTTAGCAGGTCCTAAAAGCTTTCTAGTAATGTCAAAGTTTCCTGCGCTGAAGTATATCAAGAACTTGAAGGTCCTACTGGCACGACACGAAAGGGTCGATGCATTTGCGGTTTTACGGATCAGCCTTGGAAATCCGCGGAGGCATGATGGCAGCAGGCTGCAAGCGCGCTAGTGCGATATCATCATACAAACAAGGCAGTGTATTCATGTTTTGGAGAGTGGTGCGTGCCATCATGTGCATGTTCAAAGCCGTGGAAGGGAGAGGCGCACTGGCTGGTGCTATAAAGAAAACTACGGATACGGAGGTGGTCCTATTATATGAGCACGCGGCTACCGTTGGCGGGGTGGGCGGAGGGGGTGGGGGAAAGCACCAGCTCAAATATTTCGTTTCCTTGTTGTTCTTTTCAAGGAATTTGCATTCCATTACCTTTCGGCACGGACACCTTCCAGCAGGAATTCATTCTTATAACCGAGAATGTGGCATGGCGCCATTGCATTAACCGGGTTATTTCATGATAAAACCTACAAAAGTTGGCGGCGCAGCACCACGCTATTGTTATCATATATTATTACAGTCGTTGTTGTTGCAAGTGGGTTCGACCGTAGTTCAATAGCCTTACAGCACACAAGAGATCTTGGAACACAGTATCAAAAAATCTATTCAAATATGACTTGGCTCCTTTACTGCGTCTACGGAAAGGGGCTCTAACAACAAGGACTTTTTCTTGAATATAAATTCCAAGTAGTATGCCGGTTATGAGCTTCATGTGAACTATATATTCATTTATAACTCGACGAAATAATAAGTGCCCCTCCTTTGTGTACAAGATCCTGAACATCCACAACCCTAGGCAAGCAACTTATGATAATCTAAATCCCCCGAATTGCAACAAAGTGTGTGGGGAACGATTTCTGCAGTTTTTAGCTCCTGTAACCTAAAATGATGTGCCTATGAAGTAAAACTAAAAAAATGCTGAAGCGCACGATAAGTCGGGAAAGGCTTAAAAAGAGAAGCTGAACGATTCATAAGTGTAATCAATTTGCTTCTAGGCTGTTGCTAGGCTTTAACTAGGTGATGCTAGATTGTTTGAAGGCCGTTTCTAGGTTTCTGCGAAGCTTTAGCTAAGTGATGATAGGTGGTTTATGTTGCTTGTCAGCGCAGGGAGGTTCGAGTTTCACCATAAGCAGTCAGATGCATTACCTGGATGTTGAAACTCGAGAGACAGAAACTCGCACTGAAGCCGAGCGTTCGCATCTCCCATAGATATAAGGGCACGTCGTCGTTCGCGTAGGACTCTCACCGCTTCGACGTCTTCTCGCAGCCGCCGTTGCCTTTTCCATTCCCTGGTATTCTCTCGCTGTACGTACCGCTGAAGCACTCCGTACAGATTACTCATATGAGCTAGAAACTGCGCCCATGGTGTTTATCACTGTTTAATCGCGACGGTTTATTAAAGCTTTCCTCACTTACTGGATACGTATGTCTAGAAATCTTCATTGGTGTTTACCGTCCGTGTGCTGTTTTCGTCTGGATCATTGGTAAGTAGTTGGATTTGCGCAATTTATGCGGTACATACCCGTTCATGATCATAATGATTGTTTTGTACACAGCAATTTTTTACGGCTGGCCTAAATAGCCTCACTGTTAAAATTTTCATCTTGCATGTAGTGATTTTAACTTCTTAAAATCAAGCATTCTGCCGAACGTGTATGCGATATTGTTTGCAGATGAGTCATTCTTTGTTTTAGTTGCTTTTAACTTAGCTGTGTATTTTTAAGTGCCCTGTGGCGGACCTACAATGCTCTTTTTTTGCATTAGACAGATAGTAGCCGAGGATGCTATTGGTCCATATCACAAACGAGCGCCTACACCAAGCGCGCACTACTGCCTTAAAACGTCAGCACAAAATCAAGGCCCAACGATTAGCCTCATCGGAGCACGCGCATTAAAAAAAGAAAGACATTGTTGAATCCCCGTTCATAGTAATCGCTATAACACGGAATTGAACCGTGTCTTCACAGGAGGAGTTGATTTTTTATTAGGGCGAAACCCTTAGATGGCCTCATGAAACGCGAAAAATGACCGGCGGCGTCGTCGTTCCGCATGAGCGGCGCCACAATGAGTCATGCGAAAATCATCACGTGATGACGTCACCATATCACGTCACAAACGGCGAAAATTTGTCACGTCATCTCGGCATCACCTAATCTGACGTCACAAGGTGACGCCACCACATGACATCGTCACTTGGTGTAAGGTGGGCGCTTAGTGGCACGTCCTAATACCGACGACTAACACCCATGATCATGATTTCACCCTTGTTGCAGCTGAAGTAGCTAACACACACCTGGACTAGGGCTGGCCAGAGAGGCTCAGAAATGTATATCGAAACACATGCCGAGATGCATATGCTGGAAACTTAAAATACAGATATTGAGGTGCATTTTCTATGACGTAACGGGATATTTAGATACTATTGCAAAAGGACCGGCATACAGATAGAGGAACACCAACATAGGAATACGGTTACTTTAACATCTTTCTTATTTCGGGTTTGCTGATAATCCGCAAATACATTTTTAAGTGGAGCATATTACTGTGAATATTGTTGCAGTGCAATGAAGACTGCAAATCAAGCATACCACTGGAATCGCTTACGATCACCAGTGAATTAAGAAAACATATGTATTTATCTTACTCACTAGATCCGGTCTGGTGAGAAGGCTGTTGCGGTAATTGCACTTAAACAGCAGCAGCTTCTTAAATAGGCCGTCTTCTAGACAGCGCCGGTTCGCTATCAACCCAAGACTCGCGAACAAGAATAGTTTCTACCGGTGCAGATGAACACAAGTTCGTGTTATAGCGAATAAATACCGCTTCCATGGCGGAATGCACTTGCAGCACGGATATGAGAGATAGCGACTCTCGTCGGCAAACGCCGATAATGCGATCTTTCCCATTCTACCGTTAGTGACTTCGGGCGCTGTATCATATATGCTTGCATGAAACCTTCATCGCCCTTCAATGTGTCGGCGACCGGCGCCGCGAGATTGCGTGGCTTAGCACAAGAAGGACTTCCTTCCCCCCTTGGAAACGTCACCTTATTTCTGACAAAATAAGTAGCGACATATTCGTGTCTTAAACAGCATATCGCTATCATTGATACTTTGCAGCATGATTTCACTACTGAGATAAAAATGCATTTTTCGAATGTAGCTCGATAAAAATATACAGATACACATAAGCACCTCCAAGATAATATTGCGATACTGCTGTATCGCAATGATTCGCAGCTCTCACGTGGACAAAGTATATGGTGAATTCTGCGCAAAGGTGGCATAAACGAGCACATGATAACTATTGGTACTCGATAAGCACTCATTCGCAGCGTCATCGTTTGTGTGAGAATTGCCAAGGTGTCCACACCTCAGTAATAGGGTAACCGACGCATGTGCTCATGCGTGTACCATACAGCCCTTCTGCAAAGCGAGAGGCAGAGTTTGTAGCTTGAGCCGTCAGCGCGGGAAGGCGTTCTGTTTTCCCCTGGCTTATCTTTTGCTGCACCAAAGGACTCACTGCGCGACATTCGCACGTCAACGCTTTTCAGTGCAGCTTGTTGCAGCGGTTTTGTTAGACGGCGCAACCGCACTCGAAGCACTAGGCGGAGGAGAAACACCGTTGCTGCATGTGGAAAGGACATTCCTCTGGTGACGAGGCGTCACACGCTAACATGACGCGATACAGACTAGCTGCCACAGGGCGCTGCACCCTGTAGATGATTTAGAGCCTTGTACCTTGTACAGGTTTCAGGTTCCGGTACTTTGTACAGGGTAGAGGATAACGCACATTGCGGCCGTACAGGGCACAGGGCCCTGTACAGGATGCAGGGTACCCGATACCTTGTACCCTGAGCGTTACGCAGGCTTAGCGCTAGCCCACTCGCCATTATTCATGAGAGAAGATGGAATTATACTACAGCACTTACCTGGCACTTCGTTCCCTCTGGGAAGTATGTGTTGATCCAGTCACTTCCATGAGGGCAGTAGTAATTACAGTTTTGAACAGTTACACCCTGAAAACAAGACAATTTTGTCGATGGTTTCAAGACATGACGACCATATATTTTATATGTTGCTAGCTGAGAGCGAAAGCAGGTTTCTCTATTTCTATGAACAGGTCGAGAGTGCATGAGACACCTCATTGAAAAACGCGAGTGTGTACCTAACCTAATTAGGGAAACATGGACGTTCTGAAAAAATGAATCATAATTTCTGCGAACGAATACGCATTTAGGTAGGCGCGGGGTTGGAAAACTTACTGTCTCAAAAACAAAACGAAGCTTGTCAGAAACTTCGTTCTCAGAATACGAATCAGACAATGACATTCCTTTAGTGTTTGCACTATATTAAATTATACAAAGCGGATGTATGCATTGGTCATTGACAGTAAACAGTGTTATCGCATAAACGTTGATTGCTTCTCTATGTAAGTCCAGTTATTCTTGACTGTACAAATGACGATCAGAATAAGGATTAAAGTGTTCCGTGGAGATCTCTATATTCAGGCTAGAACCAGCAGTTTTAGGAAAAATTCTATAGTAAAAAACTAATAAAGGTCATCATCTTTCATATCTGAATCATCTGCATGCAGCAACACTAGCGGATGATACAGATGGTCGTCTGAAGATATGATGATAGATCACGTATGCTTAAAGCGCGGAGATCTCAGCCAATGAACGTGACTGCGCCACTCGTGCGCCAGTCGAGATTTCTTCTCTTGGCTGAATATTTTCACAACAAAAACACCTCGTGCTGTTCAGTTTTTCTCAATGGAATTTCCAATAAAACGTCGCTGACTATGTATGGTTCCATCACATCTGATACATTGACAGCGTTGCCCCGTAGGGCTGTTATGTGCTTTTATCATGTAGCTATCTGATTACTACCTACTAAGTTTCGGTAGTAATCAGGTAGCATTGTAGGCTTCAGTGACAGAAGCTCACCAGTATTGTTAGTGAGTTGAACACAATGCGTTGGGGAGATAGTTCGTGTGAAATTATAATGCTTTTTTAGCGTGTAATGCCACGACAAGAATATTGTCCTGTGTTCTTTCTTGTGGTGTAGTTTCGCGCTAAAAGAGCACTATGAGTGTTTAGTACTCGGTTTGGCGCTCTTATAAAGTTGTTAGGTAGTGAATGAATGGCTGGAGTGCTTAAATCGCTTTTGCGCACTTGTTTCTGAAACAGTTTACTCCAGTACTGAAGAATTTGTTTTCGAAGCGTATACACACTTAAATTTATGGAAACATTCAGGGGGAATAGACATGTCTGAAGATTATCAGCATGGTGGAAACACAAGACCAGCATGCATACCAGGTGGCAACACATGACAATGCTTCCCATTTCTTTCCCAACGACGGTAGGCAAATAAAAAAAAACATTTATCGATGGAACCAAAAGGCCCAGAGAATTAGTGGGGTCATATCCCACGTGAGCCTACCGACGAAATGTGAAAAATTGTTGATGTACATGTGCCAAATTCAGCTATAAAGGGAAGTCAATGCTATTATAGCTTAATATAGTATGCGACAGAGATACATCAGAATGGCTGCTAATGTGGCGTGTGCTTGTACGTTCATGATGGTGAAGCGCTACAAAGAACGAAGAATTTGCAAGGACACTTGCTAGTAGCGCCTTGTCCTGTGTGCTTCAAAAGTCCCCGTTCTTCCTAGCGCTTCACCATCATGAGTTTCTTCACTACTGCTACTCACATAATGCAATAATATATTAAAGCATGGAGAGATGCGCGCCAATCATAGACGTTTAGCTTACTGGGTTGCGGGGATCACCATCGCAGTTGCCTTTCGTTACGGGTTCTTCACCGAGCACTGTAAAAGAAACATGTGGAGTTTCGATTTATGTACGAATGTACTGATTTATCACTGCAAGCCGTTGCATCATTATACAGTATTTTGCTAAATCTTCAGTCAACGCTAACTACCAACAAAAGTCGACTTGAGGGGAAACATTTCTACGTAACAGGGATAGTGTCAAGTGGCTGCGGCGATGGAGAGCCAAGTGGTCAAAAGATTGAATTATTTATCAGACGAACTTGTGACCATCAAAAGGAACACGCTGAGTGAAAATTTTGTGCAATTTTGTTCGAAGCTACTTATGTCCAAGTAAATTATTATGTTTACGTTCAGTAAAAGGGCGTGTCTTTTGGGCGGGGCATCGTGCTTTTCTGGAGCGGCCTGTTTCTAGCAAACCTGACAGTCTTACAGAAGCGGTTCCCAGGAACCGAACTCCGAGTCCTGCATTCTGAGTTGTCACAATTTCTCGGATTGTTTCACGAATGTTTGTCCACCCTTGTCATACTATATGTATTTCACACTAGAATTCCGTGCCATTATTTGATCTTGAGCTCGATTTCAACAGTGATCATGGTTCTTGGATGTATGAGCAACGTGCGTACGCACTAATAGTACTGTTCTCACCTGCGCACAGTAAACTTTTTAAAAGAGCTGTTGTTCAGGCTTGCTTCTCCAATGAATTAAAATAGTCCTGTTGCGACAGAGTAGGCTCCAGCCTTCAGGCACAGGACACTCTTCTGTATCACGAGGGATTACTAATCTCAGTCACTGAGGTAATCCGCAGAAAAGAAAAGGAGGGTTTCCTGGGCATACATTGTTGTGCATGTGGCTGCACCCGTGGGTTTGCTAAGGCCGAGGTGATTTTCTCCTACCCGGACTAGCGCACCCACACCATTGTGGAAACAGCTTCCATGCCAAGCAAAGAATGCCCATGCATAACATGCCATCGTCAGCCTAATCCAAACAAGTGATGTCATTCCTGGAAGACGACGGCACGAACGGTGGGCGATAGGGGCCCTTTTTATATCTACCGTTTTGCAATGCATTGTGTCTCTCCTTTCTGTTTGCTCTCTTCCTGTGAAGTTACTGTAGAAAACAATACAAAAGCTCGAGTTCGCCGTTGAGCCACGCTTTCGAAAACATGTCGTGCAAGCATTTATTCAGCGATGACGAGAAAGATATAATTACAGAGCTTATGCAGCAGTACGAGGCATGGATTGAAAAGGACAAATCGGACCCAGTGTCACTGACAAAGAATTGCAGAGAAGCACCCTTTCAGTGTGAGTAAAGGAGACACTAAGGTTGCCCTAGCGCTACCTTAACTTGAGATACCACAAAGGAAGGAATCAGTGAGGAAACCTCAGCAAGTAGCATTTCAGTACACGTGATGAGGCGTCCTGAAGCAGTTAACGCATTCTCACTGAGGTGGGGAGGGTTTAGGAATACGAGCCTAAGTTTGTAAATGAGTACGTCATCTGAAACAGAGTCCAGTGCTTTAGCGTAATCAAAATATATGCAGTCAGTATCAAATTCAAGATCTGCGTTAATGAGTCATTCGTTAGTAAAACACATGAATTGGTTTTGCATAAAACTGTTTTACGGTATCCATGCTCATAAGTACTAAAAATGAATTAGGCTCAATGAATTCAATGAGGTATAAGTATATCGTGTGTTCTCTGACTGGGATAAATGTTGATACCATCGGGCAGTAGTTATAAGGTAATATACATCTACAGATATTTGCACAGGGACGTATCATCTTCCTAGTTTTCCAGAAGACAAGCTACGCGATGTTAGAATACAGTTCATTGCGTTACCTTGGTCAGTATCTGTTCTGGAGCGAGATCGCGAATCCATGTGCTTTCGCTCTTCGCGCTAACTTATTTATTGGCTTCTTTCGTACCGCTTTGTTTCGTTCCAAGATCAATTCAAGGCGAATTCGAGACCTTAGCACCCAATGGTTATAACATTGTACATTGTCAAGCACGTCCACATCCTGCAGTATGCGAATTTGTGCCCACAGTATGAAGTCTATTGCATTTTAGTCTCCATTTTGGGGCTTCTCCACGTCCACTTCCGGTTCTCTAGTTTTCGGTAGTTGGTGTTCAAGATCCGTAAACTATTGCGTTCTACGAATTGTAGTACACTTGAAACTCGATTTCTTATTGACATGATGTAAGGAGATGTTGGCGCACAAACGAGGTGCCGGCTACTCCCTAGCTCTTAGAGGTGTCGAACATATAGCATTCAGGGTCAAAAATTTCCGAACATTATAAATCCGCAGCACATAGAATATGTAAGAATACAACCGCCACAAAAACAAAGAATAATCTCCCCTTATGAAGTTATGAATCCATATATCGTCTATATGAATTATCAGCTAAAGAAATAACAAAATAATCAAGGCAACATAGTCAATAATCACATATATGTATATGCACGGTGATTTTAAAATAAAACGTAACATATGTAACATAACCTTCAAGACAAATATATTCAACAATCACATAAAAATACACTGTGACCTTAATACAAAAGAGAACTTAAATGCGTTAGTAACGGTCAAGAACGCCACTTTCTTAAAGGGACACTAAAGGCAACTAACAATTTATGTCAGAGTTAAAGCCCAATGTATGACAAGTTCTAAAACGGCAATATTATCAACAGCAGTGCCTTACTTACCGAGAAATTAAGCTAAATGTATCACATGTTGAGCGCCACGAGTGGGACATTTTCGAAGTGATCCCGATGACGTATGGAAGTCGGCCTACAATAAATCACTAGAAATCAAACTAGCAGCAGTAAAAAAAGAACATTCCGAGGATCAAAAGACGTAATAAAATGCTGTTTGCTCGTTTCCGCTTGATTCATGGAAAATAAAACCTCTGTGGCGTTGCCATGGAGAACGGCGCGCGTGGTTGAAAGGTTCCGTTTTCGGCGAACTGCTCCTCGCCCTTCTCAGTGGTAGTTTCGGGATCGCGTACTGCCGTGCGTGTTTTGCGCGATCGTGAAAGACGCTCTGACAGAAAGTTCGACAAAATGCCGCATGCGTGTGATATTGCCGGATGCCCGAATGGTGCACAACGCCAGTGCTGCAGCAAGGAATCTACTGGGTGCCGCGGAATGAACCCTTACGCTCGAAGTGGCTTAGTGTCATGCCAATGCGCCAATGTGCTAAACACTCAAAACCTCTGCGTGTGTGCTCGCTGCACTTTCGTACTGAAGATTACGAGGCCAACCGCAACTTGGTGAAGGCTTTGAATGTGCCCATCCGAGCAAGTCTTTGCCGCAGCACCCGTTGTTGCTACTGTGGGTCCCGCTACTTCCGCTCGGCTGCTACTAGTGTCGGCGACCGCGCAGTAAAAGCGGGCAACGTTGGGCACGGCAGCAGTGACATATGAAAGATTTGAAGCTAACGCAATGCGGACCACTAAAAACGTGATTTTATTTCAAAATAAACACTTCCTTGGCACAAAAGCAGCACTACGAAGTTTCTGGACCGCTATTTCAACAATCAACGTCGACTTATTACTTGCCTTTAGAGTCCCTTTAAAGAAAGAGGCAACATGTTCACCGAAGAGCTGTAAATTTTTCCAAGCTTTTTTTTCATTGAGTTGAATGTATACAGTACGTACTACATAATATGATGCCTTGTTTTTGTAACATGTATATTATAACATCGCCAGCACATTTTTTTCCCTTCTTACACTAGTATTGGCATACTTGTTTTATTTGTAGTGCACGGCAATATATTTATTTTATATCATTTTTCTCGTTGCTTGCGAACTTCTTGCACTTTTAGTTGTTCTTTTTAATCGTTCTTTATTTACCCTTCCGTAATCAGTTCATTTGCCAACATAGTTCAGCAATATTGTATTAAACACCCACATCCCTAATTATTTCCGAAAATTCCCTTACGCAGCTTGAATAAACAAGCATGCACAAATGAACAATAAATGCATGTAAGAGAATCTCTAACGAACTGCCGTCAAACAGATAATTTTATAAAGATCGGAAAGGAACATATCATGCCGTACAGCACTACGTAGCAGAAGACATGGGAAGACAGATAAGAAACAAGAATTGTTGAGATAAACATACATTTCTTACTCACCTAGGTGCACAACCAGTGCGGAAAGCGCCAAGAGGAGCATTTTTACGGTGCTTCCAATAGCAAATTCACCTGTACGATCTGAGAAAGCTTGTTTTTATGCAAAGACCATGTAACTCATGACCACTGACGTCAGGTATCAAATGTCAAGTCTGGCAATGGACAAAGTTTACGATGTCCATACAAGTAAATTTTACTAGTACGTGACATCTTCAATTTCAACACACTCTGTTCATTGCCCTTACAAATGACCTGGAAATGACCTAACATTTTTGGGAAACTATCAAATGAAGGCCGCGAAGACAAGGCCCAGCAAAAAGTGATATTAAATAAGGGCATATACATGACTGTTCCCTTAAACATTTTGCTGAATGCGCCTATAAGTAGTGCGTACTGCCGTTGGTAAAAATGCAATATTAAATACAAGGAAACATTTGCACTAATATTTACAAACGTGTGCGGTGGCTAACAAAAATATATCTTTCGTTAATGAAAACAAGGTCTGAATTATAAACTAACTTGTGATTATTCTTGGTTTGAGAAAATATACCACATCCGGCTGGTGAAACTACCTAATTGGAGCCACCTTTAAGCAACGCATGCACAGCGTTTGCGAAGCCTTGAACAGTATTGGGACTGTGCTACTACTGACACAAGGCATTTTCACACCCTTAAGGGTGTTGAAAAGTTGTTTTTAGAATTTACACGCTCAGGTACATCTTTTAACCACCTATTTGCCGAAATATACGTTCTTTGTGGGGTGTAAGGCGGTAAATAGGGCTGAACTTTCTGTCACAAGAGTCTGAAATCAAAAACGAGGAATAAGCAATTATAGTAAGGTATGTACGCAATGGGCGTTAGTGTTTCCTCAGCTTGGCATGTTCTTTAGTATTTTGCCCCGTGTTGCGTTTTATTGCGATAGCAATTATATGGACATTCTCAACGGGTTTTTGCCATCGTCGTTGCCGTCGCCGTCATGTCCCTCCCGTATGAAGTCCAAATTGATAAGATCCCCCGCACATCGTATGTTCTACCGCGGGTAAAAGCGCGCGAATGGGGGCGACGAACGCGGCCAAAGCAGAGATCAAACGAGCCGGTCCATTTCCGTCGCTCGGAGGGTGCATGCGATAACATCTCCCAGCTCGGGAGACCTACCGTCGAAGCAGACGAGAAACGTCCCGCCCCTCTTTAACGAGCATGGAAAGACGCATGCACCCTCCGTCACTCGGAGGGGGGTGGAGGGCGGGTGTCGCGCGAGAAACAACTTTGGACTCTGAATCTAGTGGCGCGGTCGCGGTCACTAGCGCGCGCTATCTCGACAGCCATCACAGCGGGCGGCTCGTCTACCCTTCTGCGTGCTGCGCTCTCAACGCGAAGTGACTATGCGGAGAGCATCTCTCCCTGGAGAGGCCGTATTCTCTTACACCAGCGTTTTGTAGTTACGCGAGATCGGATGCAAAACAGTTAGCTGCGAGCCGCACTTGGTATTACACTACATTTTGTTGCTATCGCATTCATTGCTTCGCCCTTGCGCTGAAACTGTGACTTTTTTTGACGTTCTGAATAATTCGAAAGCGCTACACAGCTCTGCTTGTGACACGTGTTTATTTTCTCTAGATTAGTGAAACACGGTTTCGTGTCAGTTAATCAAGTCTCCCTTGTGCAGTCTTCATTAATAAAATTATTGCATCACGTGGTGCAGACTTACTCCGTCAAAGCAGTCAAAGTAACGCACGTTGTGATTTGTGAAGGTGCCACCAGCGCGAAGATTGGAGATACCTGCGTGCTCTTGCGACGCAGCACTATGTAAAGTGCGACGCACTTTCGCTCGTTCAATGCCTACGTAACGTGAAGTTGTCAAAGTTACTCGTAGAAAATGGACAAAACGTGGTTAGAAACTTGAAGTTAGGGCTAGGTTGGGTCCTTCAGATCAGCGAGTATTCACGCGGCACACGGACGTTATCTTGCGAAAGCTTCGTCACTCTCGATTTCAAGTGTTGCCGAAGCTCTGTGAGGTAGGCTGCAGCGGATTGAAGTGAGCTTTTATAAACTGTAAACACAAGAATGTAGAGCTTTTCTTTTTTTAATGCGACCGTGTCAAACTCCCGCGGCGTAGACGGCCTGATTGTAAATAGTGCGATCGGCGTTGGCTCAAGTCCCGCTGCGAGACTGCAGTTTGCTAGTTGGTGAGTTTAAAATTTGTGCAGTGTCAGAAGTCTAGGTAAATATTCCGTGCCTGAATAAATATTCTCGTGCTCCACTGTATGAGGTAAGGGCCCTCGCTTGAATAACAAATACAGCTAATATTGCTGCGTCGGCACGACTGTAATCATCGCAGCCTTCATACTAAAAAAAACGCGAAAGTTAGTTCATATGCAGCTTTTCTGGACACCAGCGGCCTAGTTCGCGTGAACGACACCACGTGGCGTATCGACCTTAAAGAATTCAAAAGTCCCGCCAAGACGTATGCAGTGACGCGGCACTAAATAAAAGAGAATCAAAAGGAACGGTGCACACGCCCCGAGACTGTCGCTTCACCGCTCAGGAAAGAGAGCGCTGTGTGTCGGCGTTATCTCGACGGCGACGACTGGCAATGAATTGGCAGTTTTTCTAGATGTGCCATGCCGAATGTCTGGCCGTTATAGACGCGCCCGCGATGCATCAAGAGAATCATGCTATTTCTTTGTTTGTTTAGTTTCTTGCGCTGGCCTTACCAGCGGGATATTGGAGCAGCATGCTGCTTTCCGAGTTTCTTTTTGAGCTAGTGGGAACCATTATGTTTGTGTACGAACAGGATATTGTGGTTGCATAATGAGCGAATTACCTTTGGTGTACCATTTAGGTGTTGCTCGTTTGCTCCTTGCGTTACCTCAAATTAGAACTGGATAAGTTTGAGGACGCTAGGAATGAGAGTAAAAAAAAACCAAGTTAAAGATAGTTTTTATTTGTTTTCAATTAGTTCTTATCGAAGTGTGGCTGCCACGGCCAGCTTGGCGCCGTGAAACCGGGTGTGCAAAAATGATACAGTCGTTGAATGATGATATTGTACTCAGGAAAATGCGAACTTGGTAAGCTTTTTTGTTAGGAATGTACGTGTAGTAGAACACATATGACCGACGTGTTGTGTAATAACATCCAGATCTGCCATCTATGACACCAAAAAAAGGCACCTATCTATCATATTGCATTTCTTCTTTTTCTTTCTTTCTCTTTCTTTTTTTTCCACAGTCGACTAACTCATATGCTGCAGGTGATTGTCTTGAATCCTGTTGGCGCAGCTACACCACCAGGTTACTCTAATGGGCTGGCAGCTCTCCTGAAGCACTCCTTTCACGTTCTGTGTAGGCGCAGTCTGTTTCAACATTGCACTTCATCAAGCACAAAGTCAATCATGAATCATCTACTGGTCCAATCGTCCACTTTGATCAGCACAAAGAGTTGCAGAAAAGCGAATTTTGGCGTTTTTGCGCTGACAGCAATGATTGTTAATGCGACATAATATTGTAACTATTCCTACAATCTCTGAAAACCACTTCTTTATTCTGTATCACTCGTGATGTAGAATATAAAATGCATTTGACTTGCTCAACGACGGGTCGCAAGACACAGCAGAGAAAAGCGAACCCTTTAATTCCCCCTTCTTTCGTTCACTCAGCATATGAAAATTTATTAAGCTGTGAGCGGAGCTCCTTCTGTTGCCATGAAGATGTGCAGGCGTTCCAAAGGAAATATTATGCCTTTCTTTCCAGGAGATTCCCTTAAGATTCCCTGACAGGCAAGCCTTCATAGTGCACGAATGAGATGTGCAGAATGCTGTACGCAGTGCGCTGCTATTTACTAAAGAAAAAAATGCGTTTAAAATTAATACGCACGTTATTAGGCATTCTCGATTTATTCTGTGCTTATAAAAGAGTAAAAGAAGTTAAAGTTGAGAGAGGCGTTGCCTTCGCGACTGATAGTGAACGCATGTCGAGCAACGGCGCATGCGCGCGGCGCTTTCTACATTGAATGAACTTCTAGGTGGTACACATTAGAAGCGCGAAAAAATGCATTCAATAACGTTTCGGCTGTGGCACGGGCTGCACAAGACTCTGACGAAGGCGGTGTCATGGCTGAAACGATAGTAAAGGCATCTTTTCTTTTTTTTTTTAGTGAGTGCCACCCGCAAGGTATTCTCTCTAGACACACACTCACACATTATATATATATATATATACATATCTATATATATATACATATATATATATATATATATATATATATATATATATATATATATATATATATATATATATATATATATATATATAGCTTGCTTGCGGGCCCAATGGGAAGTATGGATCCCCGAGAGCAGCCTATGGCGTTGTTGGCACAATGTGCTAGAGGGACGTCTGCATATATATATATATATATATATATATATATATATATATATATATATATGTGTGTGTATATATATACAGGGTGTCCCAGCTATCACGCAGCACGATTTAAAAAAGAGGAACGGCGTTACGCGAGGCAAATCTATATACTAGAGCACTGCACGGGCCGGATTTTACGGCCCCGGGCCCAGCCCGAGCCCGGCCCGGGCGTACTTGACCATACCCAGCCCGAGCCCGGCCCGGGCCCGGGCGTTCATTACTAAACTAATCCAGGGCGCGCTTGTTCATGACCAGGCCCGACTCAGGCCCGCTAGAGGATATTAGTTGTTGATGATGATTAATAATGATGCCGTGCGCTTTGTAGCGGGCGATCGGACGGAAAATGCGGTGTGTACATGCATCGAAATGTTGCTCTGCCCGCGGTGGTAGCTCAGCGGACAGCGGTTAAGCTGTTTCGCTGTTAAGTCCTAGGACGCGGGTGCGATTCCCGCGGCCACGGCGGCAGCAATTTGGTGGGGGCGAAATGCAAGAACACCCGTGTATATACTTATCTTTAGGTGCAAGTTAGAGAACTCGAGGTGGTCGAAATTGATCCGGTGCCACTACGGCGTGCCTCGTAATCATATCCTGGTTTTGGCACGTAATACTAAGGAATATAAATGAAACGTACCGTATGTGTCAACCTGGAATAAAAGACCGAAATCTTTATTCCTCCCATGGGAACAACCGTGATCTCGCCCATTGTTAGTGCCGTTGATATACAGGGCGTTTCAAGAAATGTGTCCTACCTTCTCAAAAAATCAGGAAAATGCGATATTTGATTGCTGCCTTCAGAATTGGTTTTCCTGTAGTGGCGGGGATTTTAAGATGGTTAAAGAAATGAATTGGGACTGTAATTAAAAAGTACAATAATTAACTTTTTCATTAGTGGAGTTAGGTGGTTGTGTCAAATGAGAGAATTGAAGTTCTTCATGCCAAAAACCCCCAACCCCACTTTGAGATTTCGAAAAAGTGGCATCTAGTAATAATTACGAATAATGAAATTCAACAAAATTCAATGGCGATATCTCAACAGAAACATGGAAGAACGCAACTGCCATATTCTTCTGAGACGTCCAAAATGAGTGAATGGCTTTTTCTGTAGCGCTAGGCATCTTAAGATGGTTAGAGACATGAATTGAGACAGTAATTAAGAAAGGTAAATCAATTAACTTTTTAATTAGTGGAGTTAGGTTACTGTGTCAAATTAAAGAATTGAAGTTCTTCTTGCCAGAAACCCATCCCAGCATTGAGATTTCGAAAAAGCGGCCTCTAGTAATGATTACAAAGTAATGAAATTCAACAGAATTCGATGGCTTTCGCTATTGAAAGCCGTGGCATTTCGTTGAATTTCATTGCGCCACAACAATTACTAGAGGACGCTTTTTCGAAATCTCAAAGCTCGGATGGGTTCCTCGCATGAAGAACTTCAATTCTCCCATTTGACACAATCACCTAACTCCACTAATTAAAAAGTTAATTAATGTAACTTTCTTAATTACTGTCCTAAATGATGTCCTTAACTACCTGAAGATTCCTGCCGCTAACAAAAAAGCAATTCTGAAAGCCCCGAGCAAATATGTCATTTTAATGATTTTTGAGAAGGTTGTTTATTTATTTATTTATTTATTTACAAATACTGCTATCTCGATAGAACGAGACATAGCAGGAGTGGGTACATAAGTAAATAAAACTACAAGCATACAAAACATTGAATCATACAAAGCACAAGAGGGGACACGAGTTACAATGCATGATACTCGACGTACAATAAGGCATCATTAAAGCATCACAAAATGTGGTTCGGCAATTCTTCCACAAACTGTTCATTTGGCCTTTCCCGCAAGAAGCCATCTAAGCTGTTCCAAATTTCGACAACGCTTGGAAAAAAAGAGTACTTAAAGCAATTTACAAATGGCTGAAAAGGAATAATATTAAGTGGGTGGGATCGGCGCGTGGCACGCCTAGTGGAATGACTGAAATGTATCGGCGCTTGGATGCGACTGTGGCCGTGTACAATCTGATGAAGCAGTGCGATACGCTCAAGCATGCGTCGATGAGCCAAAGGTTCTAACGACAAAGCGCATGCGTGAGCAGAAGGAGAAAAATCGCGGTCATATCTGCGAAAAATGAACCGTATTGCTTTCTTTTGTATGGCCTCAAGCTTATTATTGTCAACTGCAGTGCAGGCCTAGTAACGGCCTGACGAGGGATTTGTAAGCAGTTAATTTGCAGTCCCTGGTAGAGTGCTTGAGGGTTCGTTTCAGGTATCCCAGTTTCCTAAGTGCCCTAGCACAAATGGCTTCAATGTGCAGGTGCCAATTTAGATTTTCGGTGAAGGTAATTCCAAGATACTTAAATGTTTTCACAGAGTTAAGGTAGTGCCCATGGTAACTATAGCGGAAAACTAGCGGCTGCTTTTTGTTAGTAAACGTCATTTGTACAGTCTTTTGGTAATTAATACTCATTTGCCACGCGGTGCTCCATGCACAAAAAGATGAAAATACATTGTTGAGACCCTCTTGATCACGTATGTTAGTTACACAGGTATAAAGCACGCAATCGTCAGCGTACAACCGCAGTCTCACCGGTGTGTCCCTAATGACCTGTGCTACATCATTAATTTAAATAATGAATAGCAAGGGCCCAAGAACCGAGCCCTGCGGTACACCGGAAGTAACCGCGGCCGACGGTGACTGTGCGTGATTGAAAGTGACAAATTGTGTCCTTAAACGTAACCAATCAGCTATCCAACCTAGTATTTTCTCGTTACTAATAATTTTGCTGAGCCTAAAAACAAGTTTTCTGTGACCCACCATATCAAATGCTTTTTTGTAATCTATAAATATGGCATCAACTTGACCTCGATTATTCAGGGCTGAAGCGATGTCATGGGTGAATTCAATGAGTTGGGTAGTTGTGGAAAGGCCAGGGCGGAAACCGTGTTGATTCTGCGATAGTATGTCATTTTCAGAGAGGTACCGAAGAATATGCTTATGAATTATGTGCTCTAAGAGCTTGCAACAAGTACACGTTAAGAAAATAGGTCTGTAGTTGGAAATTTGTTGCTTATTACCCGATTTAAAGACAGGAATTACATTGGCGATTTTCCAAATTGTCGGCACTGTACATGTGTCTAATTATTTACGAAAAATTATCGCTAAATAACGAGCGTTCCATTCCGCATAACGCTTCAAGAACATATTTGGTATTCCATCCAGTCCGGCACTTTTATTAGTGTAGATGCTCAAGAGAAGGTTATAAATGCCGGTACAACTAATTTCAAGTTCTGGAATCGGACATATTTCCGGGTTATCATCAATGTCAGGGGTAGTACCGCTATCATCTCCAAATACAGATTTGAAATAGCCATTAAATGCTTCCGATATTGTCGAGGAATCTGAACAGGACACTTCATTTATTACAAAAGATGACGGGCAGGAAGTAGTGGGATTGATGGTTTGCCAAAACTTACGCGGATTGGTTTTCATAAAAGAGGTTAATGTGGTATTGAAATAAAACTTTCTAGCTTTAGTCATTTTTGCTTTCAGTTCAGACTTGAGCAAGTTAATTAGGTGTTCCCCTTCCGTGTTGTGTACATTGCGTCGTTTCCGCAGGCGCCTAACGCGACGTTTCAGTTGTATGATGGGCCTGGTGTACCATGGGTGTGTAGCATGACGTTTTATAGTTTTCTGAGGGACAAACTGTGCAATGCACTCTCTAGCTATAGTATAAAAATGGTTAGTCAATGTCTCGACACTACAGCGATCACTACAAGACATGAAATCATCAAAACATGTTGCCAGCACACATTTCTTGAAAGACCATATATATATATATATATATATATATATATATAATATATATATATATATATATATATATATATATATATATATATATATATATATATATATATATATATATATATATATATACGTGATTTGGCGTGTTTATAAGGAAACCCACCAATGTACTTGTTACTTTCAGAAAGTCTGGTCCAGCAGAGGCAACGTTAGCGAAAATATACAGTGCCAATGTATATCTATACTGGTGAAAATAAATAGCACTTCAACTGTTTTTCTGTTTTTATTGCTAAGCTTTACTAAGAGCCAGCTCTTTGCGCGTGTCACTTGAGCTTGGCACAGTATACCTTAGACCATGCAATGTATTACGTTCGCGTGTGCTCGAAGGCCCGACTTACGCCTTTTAATGAGCGGGACCGAGTCCGGCCCGGCTCGGCCCGGCCCGCAGCCTCAAGCCCGGGCCCGGCCCGGGCCCGTACTTTCAAGCCCGAGCCCAACCCGGGCCCGCCGGAAAACGCTTCGGACGGCCCGGCCCGGCCCGCGGGCCTCCCGGGTCCGTGCAGTGCTCTACTATATACTGCACATTATTCCGAGCACACTGGAATAGCCACTGCTATTTTTTCGTTAATGAGGTTTGATTAACTAGAAATAATTATATTTGTAACTCGACAAGTACTCACCTAATTGTCAAAATGTCAATGAGGCGTATGTAGGCATGTTCAAATGGCATCTGACTGCGCTACTTTCAGCAACGTGCTAATTGCGCGCCCATTTTTTCCAGTTGATCAAGAAAGCCCGCGAGGTTTGACTAACGTGTCGCTGCTGCACCATATATATATATATATATATATATATATATATATATATATATATATATATATATATATATATATATATATATGGTGCAGCAGCGACACGTTAGTCATAAACCTGAGGCGAACAAACAAGGCGAGCTTGATCTGTTCGTATAGCTTGATCACCCATTATTGTGACACAGTGAGGAGGACAATCTAGTGAGCATCGAATATGTGGCTCATTGAATCGGTAAGCAGAACTGTAGTGCGAAAAGCGCTTGCTAGTATTGAAGTCTTCTTCCTGGCTGTTTTCATTCGCTCTGTTGTAATTGCTGCTAACATGAGCATCTGTTCCGGGAAAGTCAGCAGTATAGACGAAATGCATGTGTCCATGCCTGAACGTCCCTCTTAGTGATTACTCTTACAAGTGCGTAAAGTGGCGTTGCTACAACGACAAAGGCAGTGTGCCATCTGCTGATATTCGCGATGAAATTGCCTATGCCGATCAGGAAAGCAGCGTACACTAAAGAACGTGTTGAAAGGGTGTCGTTTCGCCTCACAAAAATAGTCCTGATATCTTGCATGCTTCTCGATTGCATTATCGCCGCGCGCTCGGCACTTCCAGGTCACGAATGGCATGCACGTTATGAACGTGAGACAGCATTCTTCATAGGAAAGTGGCAAGCGCTGAGAATTCAAGAAAGGAAACGCAAGCCAGCAGCAAAGCAGCCGGTGGAAGATCTCTCCGTCGTTGCCATGGCAACGGCGCGCGGCCGCGCTTTGTCGCGTTTCTGCGTCTGCTTGCCTACAGTTTCGCCGTCTGTTCCGCGCACACCAGTCCCCGCCGCCGTCGCCGCCGGCCTGCGGCAGTCAGCGAAGGGCGAGGGGGTGGGGGGTGGAGGGGGCACTTGCTGAAGGCGTTGACTGAGAAAAATACCTATTCTCATTATTCTTGTCAGTAAAACACCCCCTCCGTCAAACTCTTGGGAGGAGAGGCGGGCCCCTAGGGCATACCCCCTAGCTACGGGCCTGGGCTCTGGACTCCTAGGTGGCCCCGGTCGGTCTATGAAGCTTCTTCCGAAGTACCACGGCCCGTACCGCGTGCTCTAGCAAACCTCGTACTTGATATACGTTGTCAAGTCGCTTGAGACTTATTGTAATCAAATAACTAGGCATGAGATCCTGCATATGGACCTGATAGAGCTTCGCTGTCACTGTGCAGCTGTCCGTAATTAGCCAGGGTGGCTCTTTTTCGGAGGGGTAGTAAATGTAATGCAATAGAGCGGCACTACTTCCAGAAGCAGAGAACGCTGCTCCCTTAGAAAAAAAAGGCGACAATTCGACAATACAAGCTTTGCGTTGGTTGCACTATTCCTGCTTACGTTTCTGCGTCTGTCAGTAATAGTAGAGTACTTCTTCAAAACGCTTCCTTATATTGTAAATGGCTGCCCTCATGCTTGCCTTGGTTTCGTTGCGTATTGCCTTCTTATGGTTGAGGTTAACTAAAATCTGGGTTCCTTTTGATAGTTATTAAGTAATGGGTTGCGTGGTAATAAATAATAAACATGAGAAGTTTACTTGCTCCATTTACAGAAGCGAAACCGAAACTGCAGCAAATATCTTGGGTAAAATGGTCCAGCGAGAAAACAAGAACTAAACATTCAGTAGCATTGCACTTGTAATAAAATTTGCTGGAGTTTACGTGCCAGAACCATAATATGTTTATGAGTCGTGCCGTAGAAGAGGGCTGCGGAAATTTCGACCAGTTCATGTTCGTTACGTGCATCTAAAACCAAGTACACGAGCCTCTAGCATTTGGCCTCGTTCGAAAATGCTGGAGCCCCCCTCAAACCTGTGCCCTTTGGGTCAGTAGCCGAGCGCCGTAACCGCTGTACCACCGCGGCAAACTTAAGCAATTCTGAGAGAGACAGAAAAGTGAGCAAGAAAAGACCGCATTCTGATTCGAAGCCGCGCCCTAGCGATTACGCGCGAACAGCCAGCACGGACGATCAACCCATTCAGCCACAGCGCGCGGCGGCTGGCACGTGATACGATAGCTATTATCAAGATCTTACGGTCAAACGCTCCTTGCAAGGCTTCTTGCTAGTGTCCCTACCTTCCAAAGAGCAGGAACGGAATGCAAAGTGAAAACGGCTGTTTCTGTTTGCGCTGTAAAAATGCGCTGAAGAGCATAATTCGATATTTCACACCGTAAGAAACGAGGATGATATTGGAACACACACACAGCGCTGAACTTACAACTGGCTATATTTTCAAGCTTACAGCCATATATATACGCTTTTCACCAGAAAAGAAAAAGAATAGAGCAAGTGAAGCATGCAAGAAATTCCAGAAATATCGTAGAAGACCAAGAAATTTTGAAACGCGATAAAAAAGTGCATGAGTGCAGCTTCGCTTGCTCTTTTGAGCAATGAAAGTTAATTTCTCGTGATCGTGAAACATATGTGATATCGATGATGGGTTGTTGTTTCCTGTGACTACAATTTTTTGTACACCAGGCCTGCAATTATCGCATGACTAAAATCACGTAACATCGCACAACATCTCCTTACGTGACTATAATCACGTAACAACTAGTCACGTGACTTAAAATCACGTAAAATGAAGTAATTAGTCTCGCCACTAAAATCCCGTAACGTCACGTAACTACTGACGTGACGTATTGGCGCCAAAAACTTCGGAACAACCGGGTGGCGCGGAGCAACCTCAGCGTCTGCACTGGACTCTAATAAACATGTACTTTCTCTCTCACGTGACTAAAATCACATCACGTAACTACTAGTGACGCGACATTTCCCCTTCAAAACCACGCAACAAGTGCGTAGTGTGGGGAACCGACCGAAACCTGAGAAGAATAGACGATCCAAGCCTAACGACATCATAGTACTACTAGCAAAAACGTTGCGCCTCTAGCAAAAGCTTGGTGTTACTAGCAAAACCTTAGAAGCTAGATCGAACACTAGCTCCGTTGTCGGTTCCAGCCTTACGCAACTAGTACAAGCTGCGCACATTTTTATTTATAGATGTTTAAAATGACTGCGGTACGTTGAGGTCGGCTGCGAGTGCCTGAGAAAAGCGGTTGAATCACAGGATTTTCGTTTCGTAAATGGCAACACCAGTCCCTGGACTACCACAAAAATTTGATCCACACGGACCTATCCGATGCAGCGCACAGTGTTTTGTGATGTTAAAGGAGAAGGCATGCCGGTCTTTTTCTCTTGACGTAGGACGATAGATACGACGAGAGGTGAATAAAAACCCCAGTTTGACCGCAAGGGCGATGCAAAGAGTGCGATAGCAACAAATGAAGTAAGGCTGGACGCTAACTCTCCTAGATCTAGCCTCGCGTAACTCTGCAAAATGGCAGTTTAAAAGAAGACAGCCACTCCAGGTGGGAAAGGGGATTTCGCACAGTCTCTTTGCGTTGAGAGCGCAGCATGTAGGTATACGAGCCGTCCGCTGATGCCTATCCAGATAGCGATTTTGATTTCTTAAAACAAAAAATCAAATAATCTTTCCTATTCCTTGCTTGGAGTAATGATCTGTTCGTTTCATTAGTTGTGTCTAACAAGGAAAAGAATCCCTCGAACGATTGCCCTTCTTTCGTTAAGATTACGACAGACACTTGCCTTAGCCCTAAATTAAAAAGCAACTGCAAAAACGTCTAACATTGTCATTTCATTACTACGCCTCGCTTTTCTAAGCTTACTTCGTTTCCTTTACGTTGCTGAATTGTAGGTACCTCACAATATAACAACGAAATCATGAGAACGGAGAAATAAGTTTCCACCATAATACGCGTACGAAAGTTCCAAAGAGCTTTGTTCACCATAACTTGAGCGTTCGTTCTGTTCCTTAGGACGTTTATAAAAAGGATAAAGTAAGAATTACAAATGTAGATCTGAACGATCTGATACGTGTGGAGTTTTTAAACATACACTAAAAAAGTCATAAAATAAAAAGAAAGGGAAACGGCAGCTCAACATTGCAGTCAAAAAACCGAAACCGAAACGAAAGCTCTTTTGTTTCTGCGGCGACATCTTGAGGGATGCTGTGAAACTAAGTCACGGGTTGGAAAAAAAAAACAGCTTATCTTACGCTAGGAATCGAACCGATGACGGCGCGGTGATGTCGCGCTTTAAAAGTGAACGATTAACTCACTCGGCCACGGACGTCACCGTACCGCCGGTGATAAGCAAGGGTTTATCAATATACCACAAGCATTTGAAGGACCGCGTTTCAAAAAACGCGTTAGGGAACAATGTTACGCCAATTGCGAAAAGTTGAGAATGGCTTCAAACGAAAGCTGAGTGTCAGGACTACATATGATTTCCTGACCATTAACATAACTTGCTTAGTTTTACCACAGTGACCGTTTTTGTCTTGAAAAACGGGCCACTTTTTTCGCCGTTTCCATAGACTCCCATTGTACAATCTTTAACTGCTCTGGGAACAAAATTGAAGCTTACTGCAACATGATCGCTGCAGTCCTCTCGTGCGTTTAGGTTCCCAGAAGCGCTCTGTGGTCTGCGTTTTTCAACATACTCCCTCTACACTTAATTATTCGGGAAAAACTCACCAGTTCCATTGAAAACGCGCTAGCTTCGCGCCGGGGCCACCAGGGGCGCTGGCTGTGATGTGTCCACAAAAGCTGGATATGTTTTCGCACGCGTATGCAACAACCGCATTTTATATCATGTGAAGTATGAGTGGTAGTTGAATTATTGTGATTTGGTGCAAGATAGACCATTGCCTCGAACCGGAGTAGCATTCACCCGAGCGGAGCGCGCGCGCACGAATGCCCCCGCGTTGACCGCCGCGGCCCTAGCGGCCGCCCGGGCCCCTGTATGAAACTGCGGGCGGAGTTTCGTGACCAGAAAAGCATTGAAGGACTCTGGTATTATCAAAGATAACAGAATTATATTAGCGCTTGAGTACCAACAAAATAATTCGTGGATATATTGGTGACAGTTCCCTACAAGTTACTCTTGACGTTCTTTTGCACGTACCTTAGAAAGTATAAGTGTATGCGCAGTGGCCAGCACCCACACATGAGAACTGCATAACTTATGCTAGGAGTGTTGATGAAATAACTGTTCATAGGTTTATATAAGGTCAGGACATTGAGTGTACTTGTGAAAAAAAAAACGACAGCGATCAAGAGCCGAAGTAGTTACAGTCGCATCTAACACTACATTATAGAAATAGAGGCTATGAACCCTGAAGATTATTGACAAATCTCTGCTCTTGTAAAGGAAGGCTGCTACAACGAAAGAATAAAAGATTAAAAGAGGTAGCTATCATGAAAGGCTCAAATAAGTAGCCCCAGACTCTAATAAATAGTGTATGTGGCCGCTCCTTGCTGCCATTTGTAAAACGCCATGTTAACGCCTGTCATCATCATCATAGTAACTGCGTTGCTGTGCCAGTTTTGTCAGTGACATCGATAACCAGTATAGAAAATTTCTTTTTCAGATGCCGTCAACAAAAAATATTTTTTTTTACTGGAAGCATTATGGGCAAGCCAAAAAGAAAAAAAAATCCCCCGCACCTCCCCGAAGGGTATCGTGAGGAAATGCGAATGCATTTGGGTGCAAGCAATGAGTGTGCGATTAATTAATGTAGAGAGAGGAGTTGCACTGTGTTACACTTCGTCCTAGTGGTATCATTGCCGCGAGAGATTCGACTTCACCGACTTCCATCGCTATCAAAACACCAAAGCGCGCGCTCCCTGCATGATATATATAGGCCCGAGCGCGGAGAGGAGGAGCGCCCGAGCTCTCTCTCTGCCGAGCGAGCTCCGCGATGCGAGCGCCCTCACCGGGTACACTCCTCCTCTCCCTTACCCTCCGCCGCTCACCACCTGCTCCGGTTTATAGGCGCGGCGCAGCTGTTGCTAGGGGCGAGGAGGAGCGGCGCGGAGAGATCTGTGCGCACGCCGGCCAGGGACGCAGGACAACCCCCGGCTAAGAAATGCATTCGCGTTTAAATGTATAAGCAGTGCTTTTTGCAGCAAAGAATGTCGGAGTAGTGAGCACGGTAATTATCCTGTAATAATACTAACTCGGGTTTAACATCCTAAAACCAAAATACGATTACAAGAGACGCCGTAGTGGAGGGCTCCGGAAATTTTGACCACCTGGGGTTCTCTAACGTGTACGTAAATCTAAGTACAGGGGCCTCAAACATTTTCGCCTCCATCGAAAATGCAGCAGCCGCGGCCGGCCGATAATTATTCTGAGACTGAGGCTGCGGGATCGTGAGTTCACGAAGTGTCAGAACGGAAAACCACAGAAAAAAAGGGAAACATGCAACAACTGATGCGATCACCTGTTTCGCTGCTACCATAAACGAAATAAGTGTTGTTACCGTTGTCCAAAGAGTCACTGAAGACAAAGCTCCGGCACCGATAGAGAATATCCTTGTCGTTTATAAAACGTATTATGGAGTCCAAGTCATTTAATATGTGTTTTGCAAAGTCGGTCTATATTCTGTAAGAAAAATGGCAGCAATAACTGGATTTAAAAGTGTGTTTCTACGTAAAATGCTTGATAGCCATTTGCGAGTAAAATTAATGAAGGCATCGACTAGAAGCACCTCAAATCCCGTTGTTAACATACAGCAGAATGCGCCTAGTCTTCAAGCCGCAGCTTTTTAACTCTATCTTGAATGCGTCGCTTACCTCACTTTACGACTTCCGATGTAGAAAACTTTTCGATCACTTGTAATATTTGTGCCCACACTGTTTTCGATGGGTGATACTTAAGCAGCCTCCAGTTTGCTGACCTTCACTCAATGTTGTACACGTGATGCCGCAATCTTTTGTACCCTTTTGAAAAAAAGCACCCGAAATTTCAATGACGCTTAACTTCCAAGAATTTAGTTACGTGGCAATCATGCTTATGTATCGAACTGAAATTAGAATTCATCGCTGTACTGCGTTTAGAGTGATCCGTGCTTTCACCTAGACTGTGCCTAACAGTTGTTGCTGGAGTTTAAGAACTGTTGTGATATTTTTCGTGTGATTATGTGGTCGCGCAATATTTCCAATAAAATATTCTATGAACGCCTTGTTTCCTGCTGGTCTTTAGTTTTTCGCGCACAACTGCACAACAGAATATGGCGGAGGACAAGATCCCGTATAATACGGAAAAAGTCAGCAGAGAAGAAGAATGTGTTTCCCAATGCGGGCGGTTACGTGTGGACTTCAAAAATGGTATTTTCGTTATTAATTGAATTGTGAGGAGGCCAGTGCATTTAAGTCGCAGTGAGGGCACTTCGCGAGCGTTGTTTTCTTCTTATTCGATATGGTAGAAAACAAAGCAGTTTACCAGCAAATATATGTGACAGTAGTTCCGCTAGAGGGCACCTGCGTTTCATTCGCCTCAAGTTGTGTTTATATGGTGTGGTGCCCCAATAGTCAGCTGTGGGATAAGATGAACTGCAGCTGTTGTTTTATGGTGGAGGTCCATAGGCAACCTGTCCAAGGTTGTCATCTTTCAATTTTCAGGAAGAAAGGCAGGGTTTTCATGTCTTGGAGACTTTCAGAAGCTGCCGAAGTTGCCGAAGTTGATCGTTAATATTTTTGCTGTTGAACTGTGCAAATAGAATGAGTTGTGGATCGTCAAGAGGAATGTGAATCTCGCAACCACCAGCCAAGTTAACTTTTGGTTGGCATCAACTTTATTGCTCGTCCTGCAGAGCTTTTGCCGACCGGGTCTTAGTTGTTCCACGTCGGGACGTCGAGGCCTCACGCGCATGCTGGCCGGCCCAAAGATGGTCGTCGAGTCTGGGGCTGCGCAAGGCCGCGGCCGAACGTGACTGCCTGCAAATATTTTTCATAGAAGATGTGGTGAGGGCAACAGCTTGGCTGTCTACCGCAGCATTGTGTAATGTGGTTGCGTTGGACTTGTTGGACAGGTGTTTCCGCGAAAATTACCGCATGAAAGGGTAGTGTTTCTTATGCCTCTGCAGGCTTGCACTTGAAGCAAAAATATGTGACGAAACTTCGCAACTTTTATGACCAAATGAGCAGGCGGAAACTGAAGGCGCCTGGCGCTAGAAAATCGTGTTTCTTGAAAAAAGTCACAGATTCGCCGCAACGGCGAAGCAATGAATGCGATAGCAATAAATTGGAAAGGACGCACGAAAAGAACGCACACAGGACGAGCGCGAACTATCATGCGTCACAGCTCGACACTGGAAGCGCACTGCTCAAACATAAAGCAGGACGCACGAAACGAACGAACAGGTACACACAGGACGAGCGCGAACGAACTGTACCAGTCGTTACTTATTTCCGTTTGAACAGCGCACCTCTTTCGCAAACGCGGCCGCTGCAGCGTCGAAGCGACCTTCGTACGCTCGGTCACTTCAGCGCAGACATCGCCGGGAGAGCACAAGACATACAACCCCCCTCTGCCCCGCCAGCCGCCCCCTTCTTTCCGCAAGATAAGCGCACGAAGGCGACCACGTTCGCAGGAACGGAGTCACGATCTTTAAAGCGCGCCACGCGCGGACATCGCGCCATCTACGTGGTAACTCAGACAGGATACTGATGTAAGAGGTGTATATAAACAAGACGAGCGCGAACTAATTGGTACAGTTGTTACTTATTTCTGTTTGAACAGCGCGCTCCTTTCGCAAACGCGGCCGCTGCAGCGGGCGAAGCGAAGCACTCCACCGGCCGCCCCTTCTTTCCTTGAGATAAGCGCACGAAACCGACGACGCCCTGTAGAGCGAACAGCAACGGCGTTCGCAGGGGCGGGGCGACGATCTTTAAAGCGCGCGCGCACGTCGCGCCATCTATGTGGCCACTAAGAAAGCATCCTGAATTACATGGTGTATATAAATAGCTCGCCGTTAGCAGGCTGAAAGACTGTGCTGTCGTGGCCTAACGCCTAACGCAGCGGGCTGCAAAGCGAGAGGTCGCCCGTTCGATTCCGCGCGTCGGGAAGAATTTCTTAATTATTCTTATTTGTGGCTTTTCTATTTATATATATATATATATATATATATATATTGCTATCGCAATAAAATCATATTTCTTGAAATCGTGACGCTCTGCTCTGCACCGAGGGTTGACAAATAACGTTGTCGTAATGTAGCACACGTTTTGCGCTGCAGACTCTTCAAGTTCTACCGATGTCATATTATTCTCCATGGAACTGCAGAATGTAGAGAAGGGTAATATTGGGAAGCACAAATGCTAAATAAAGCACGTATAAATCATTCCCTCTCCTCGAAAATGGCCTGGTGAACGGCGCCGCGTTAGCTGAGCGGTAAGAGCGTCGCATCCGTAATGGGAAGACGTGGGATCTCCCCTCAGCTGCGGCGAGTTCTTTATACGTTCACTGTGATTTCCCATTTCATATGTTCAATGCATGCCTTCAATACATCTTGGTCACGAAATCATTGCGTACATTATGGAACTCAAACCAATACCCGGAAGCACTGCCGCTCCGGCGTCCCAAAGAATTACGTCATGATTACGTCACCGATACCATCTTGAATATTTTGCTAGTTCGGCGGGCTTTTAAAAGGGGCCGTAACTGAAGGCGAAATTGGCGCTAGTGTTCATGGAGATTCAAAATTAAAGCAGCCCATGGCAGCCTGCCGCCGTGCCGGCAAAGCCGTGCGCCCCGCGCCGGCCGCGGAGGCCATGCGCGCGCCGCGACGCTAGTTTTGAATTCCTCGAAAGTTCCGTTGTAGCACGAAGCGAGTGTTGAGAGCGGGCACCAGGCCGACCAGCCTGGCCGTTCAGGCAGGCGGACACCTTGGCGGACACCTGCAAGTCTCCCGTTGTGGTTGGCGGGTCATTGTTCCCTCTTGAGACTTATCGGAGTGGTCGTTACGTCAGCCGTGCTCCGTCGCCGCCATACAGGAGCCCGTCGTAGTCGCTGGCCTTGACATGAAGTTTCGTGATGTTCCGTTACATGAAGCGAGCTTTGGCCGGCGTGTGGAGTTTTTGTGGTGTTTGAGTGTTGTGCGCTCTTGCCGCCTTGGCGGTTAACGGCACGCATCATTCGTACATCATGCAACGGTGCACGGATACTCCAAGACCGGCCGAGTTCCGCTAGGTTCTTCGAGGTTCCGAAAAACTAAAGGTGAGCATGCGGCTTGCGTTCGCAGCCACACATGTACGAGTTGCAGTTGGACAACACAGTTATTGTTTTTTTTTTAAATATGGCTTAATCGTGAAGAGCACGATGTTGCAGTCAATATCGCTGTTCCTAGAACCAATGAAATTAAAGCACTTGAGACTCATAGTTTAACTTTTGCGTCTATGACAGAACTGCGTGATGGAAGTGCGTTTTGCTTTTTTTGCCTGTTTATCACTCGCCATCGTTTAAATACGCGTTTCTGAGGCTCAACAGGCTGTTTTAGAAGAGCGTACGAAAAGGTTTGCGTTGGCTTTTCGCTCAACTGCGCATGCGTCGTACGCTAACCGCTTGCGGGCTCCCGTAGTGACGGAAATAGCGAGCCGCAAACGCTAACATCGCGTACGCTATTCTAAAACTGCCTAACGTATCGCAGCTTGCACTGAGCCGAGACGACGAAACTACGTTTGCCTCATGTGACAGCGTAATTTGTATCGTTGGAATTAATAGTTTTCAATTGCTTTATTTCAGGAGGGAAACGTTTTCGGAGTATTCGAAAAGGCAAGAACTGATGCGTTTGCCCAAGGAGGGGTTAACAGCTGTAGAATCAGCTCTCTGCGAAGTCTCGATCCGCAACTCAAGTGGACCAGCTTTCTATCCTGCCCCCAGTGCTTCTTCTCGGTGCGTGAATATGCTATGTACTTACGGCTGAAGAAGCAGTCTGCGTGTTTATATATTGTGTCTGTCATTACCTATGGAAAAACCGCTCTAAGGATTCATGTGTAGGCATGAGACATGTCCTATATGCAGAATTTTACTGTTTGTGTTTATCACAATCAAGTGCTCAGTGTACCCGACATGACGTCCTCCCTTCAGTGGCGTTATATTCAGCTAGGCATTGTATTCGCGGTGAAAGAAAAGCTGCCTATAGGCTTATTTTACCTGGTCGTTGAGTAATACGCTTTTCTTCGAATGTCATGTGCTGCTGCATAAACTGACCATGGCCTGCATCCCGTTGCCACCAACTAACTTTCAAGTAGTGTTCAAGTACCATATATTGTGTCTTGCTCTTTTTAGCGCAATGTACTACTTACTGTGCTAAATCTTATCTTTTTCATTTTGTTTATCTGGTGAAGGTGTCCAGCATTTCATGTATATTTGTGCAAAATCTGAGAAAATATGCAAGTGGTTGTTTTGTGTATCGTATCATTTTAACGGTTAATAAGTAAATCATTGCAATATTATTTCATATTTACATATTTTGCGCTTCGTTATGTTTTTGTCATGCACTGACATTTCTTTAAACTACATGATTACCTCTCATCAGAGGCTCCTCTGCACTTTGCTCGGTATTGCACCAAATGAAAATCGTGTTTCTTATATGTGTGTACGTCAAAGGGCCTACACTTTTCAGTGTGTTCGATTTTCTAATTTTTAAATTTTACAATGAACTTTTGTGTTTAGTCATGCCACACGGTGAATTGTTCCCTTCTGTTCTCCTGAACTTGTATCGCGCTTTTGATTGGCCGCAGTCCTCCCGCGAGCAAGCGACGGCGACCGCTTGAAATAAACAAACAAGACAGGCCCTATGAAAACTAAGCTCACCTTATCACGGGCCCGTACGTCTGTGTCAAGGCAAACACTTTCTGTGGAGTCAAGTTTCCCAAGAAGGCTGCGACGTCTACAACCAATGGCGAACCCCGCGGACCTAGTGGAAGACATGCTCCTTGCGGAATGCGGACATCCACGCCGAAGGAACAGCGCCAGGAAAATAGTGCTAATGCCACAGGGATCACCGATGCCACTGTGACTGCTGCGGCCCACACCAAGTCCAGGTTTCCGGTGTTTTGTTGTTGAATGGTGTGGCCCGCGGGCGTTACCCCCTGACGGGGCACTCGTCTTCTCGGGACCAAATAAAGTTATCTGTCTGTCTGTCTGTCTGTCTGTCTGTCTGTCTGTCTGTCTGTCTGTCTGTCTGTCTGTCTGTCTGTCTGTCTGTATGTCTGGTGTACTATGTGTCAACCCTCATCGGTGTCTGGTTTCGAACCTTTGTTCACGCAAACGCCTTAAACACTAATACGCGTGTCAAGCGGCCAAGTAAAGTGCACTTATGGGGAGTACGCTTTGGAACCCTGCGTGACACTTTAGGGTAGGCGGTGCTGAACGGGAAAGCAGGACGCAATTGAGAGAATTAAGCAAAGGCTTCAGAGTGCGAGGGCAGTTTTCGAAGATGTCACTAATCCCGTTAATCGGGTTCGGCAATCGCCGGGCGGATTCTAAGGGCTGGCGTCAAGGCCCTCCGAAAACGCACCACTAAAGCGCGGACAATTTAGAGTTGGTCCTTTGGTGCGCCAGCGAACGCCGGTTGTGGTCCAAAGATCGAGTCAGAGCCGAGAGTCGATAACACAAACGAAAACGAAATATATTCTCAGTTAAGGCAATACAAATAATAGAAATACCTGCACACTCGGCTGGTACCAGTTACAACTTCACAATATAACTCAGATGGTGTTTACACAACGGGAGCTAAACAAACAGACCACACGCTATGAATGCAATCGCATGCATTACAACTATTCAACGACAGTTAAAGTCCTGAATAGATAATGGCGTATCCAGTCCACAATACCTGGACGGTAATCGAATGCTTCTCTTCAAGGAAACACTCACGCCAGCTCCAGCGTTGATCGTCGTAGCTCAACCGTCGTCGTGACTTGTCACGGCTCACACAGCGTAGTCATCCAATCCTTCCAAATTGACGATCGGCCGACCGCACACCATCATAACCACGTCTTCTTCGGTTAACGGAGCCACACTTCGCATAACTTCACCATCACCGGGCCGACTGACTCGCTCACTCCTTCGCTGACTTCTCGACCGCGCACTGACTGCACTACTCCCTCGACTCTCTCACTACTACTCGACTCTCGTCGTTTGCACGCTTTTATCCCTTCTTCCCCGGTTTCTAGAAGCGTCGGGAGAGTTCTTCTGCGTGCAGTACAGCTAAGCCTGGGGAAAGGGCGAGAGCTTTCTCGTAGGTTCGAATCGCGGCGGCATCGCTCGCGAATGCGTCCCCCCTTCCTTCTAGAAACATCCAGGATTTGCCTGGCGTTTGATCGTGTCGTCTGCGCCTGGCTCGATGGGGTGAGGAGGATGCGGCGCGCCGGCGTCTTTCGATGTTTGTTTTTTCTTTTCGCGCTTCTTGGCGAGCGGTTGGCGCCGTTCTGTCTCGTAGCAGTTTGAAAGCGGCCTCACGCGCGCTTTATAACCCGCTAATTTGTGACAGAAGATATAGCTGAAAAAAAAAGGAAACCAGAAATTTTATTGTTTTGGTTGAACATTAAATAAAAACAAAGCTAAGGCATTTTTTCATTCGCGGAAAGCGCAGCTGTCTTTTATACAAGAGTTGCAAGTCAATAACGGCCGATACGCAGCAAAGTGCGTTCACAGAACGCACTCCGATCGGAAAGCACGCTTCAGCAAGCGACACTTCACTTGCGTCATTTAGGTTTGGTAAATCACACCTGAACCGCAGCGCATTCCCCGTAAGTGCATTTACCTTCCGCACTGGACGAGGTTGTATTATTGAAATAACAAGATTTGTTGCAATTTCTGAATAAGTTTGTATTCCTGACACTGATATGCCATTGAATTCAAGGGAAAAAGTAGATATTATACTTACTAATCAAGAAAGCACTGCAATGTGCAGGTTTGGGCTAGCTGGTAATCTATTATTTCTGCTTTAGCGCAAACAGTTTGGAAAAAACGCCAGGCCTGCTCTGAAACCGCAGCATTGTCACAGCGAAAGCTGGAAGAGCGGCGTTTCTAGAGCCCGTTATGCTCTATTGGGGCTACAATACAAGTACACTAGAAAGGTACCCACTAAGCCATAAATCACAATTTTTGTGAAGCTGGGAAGCACCTACTAAGCCATTATTCGTCATTCTGCGGAGAAGCGAGGCACCACCTACACCTCTGTAAGGCATTATGTGCACTTTGTTGACGTGACGACTGATGACGATGAAGAGTTACGCCTCAGCCCTTTGTAATGGGTTGGAATATTTAAACGCACCACCAGTTATGTAATTTGCATTGGGTGACGCCCGGTCGCTATTTCCCCTCCCGTCATGCTGTATAACATACGTTGACGTGGGAGAGAGACGGGGGGGCCGAAGAACTTTACTGAGACGCCGAGGAAATGGATCATGCGCTTATGGGATTCCTTGGCCACCAATACAAGTGCACTTGCGAGGAACCCGCTACGCTATAAATCATTGTAGTTTTACTGAAACCCCGAGGAATTGGATCATGCGCTTATGAACTTCCTTGGCAACCAATACAAATGCACTTGCGAGGAACCCACTACACTATATATCATTGTAATTTTTGAGAACTAGGGAAGCTGGCACTGTGCCATTTTTCGTCATTCTACGGAGAGCGTTGGTATCTGCTAAACACATGTAAGGCATTATGCGCACTTTGTTGATGCTGTGCCTGATGACGATGAAGAATTACGGCAGAGCCCTTTGTAATGGGTTGGAAGCATTCAACAACCTACTCGTTGCGCAATTCGCATTGTGTGACGCCTGGTTACAGAATTCGCGTTGTGCGACGCTTGGTGCTTATTTTACTCTTCTACCACGCTATATTGCATATGCTAATGTGGTTCCTTCCCGACATGAAGCCTGTATAGGACCTTTTTGCAAAGCCGTTTCAAGCACCGGCATGGCTCAGAGGTTGAATACTGGGCTCCCACGCAGAGGGCCCAGGTTCGATCCTCGTTCCATCCTGGATTTTTTTTTCTTATTTCGTTTTTTTTCTTATTTCGAGCGATACTGGTTACGCACACCGGCGGCGGAGGCGGCGGACAACTACAGCGCCAAAAACGGCCGGTGAAATGATCTCATAACAGCTTTCGCTGTAAAAAGTGACGAAACGAGGATGTGTGTTGTGTTTTCCTTCGCCCAATGTTTATGAAGTTTTTGCGCCGAAGAAGAAATGAAGCACTCAAAATTAGGCATAAATTAAATCGTTTTTGTTTGACGCAGACCACTACATTACGTTTGATATAAATGCGAATTTAATTCCAAGATATATTTCTTCTCTCCTCGAGTTGTTCGACAAAACTTACAAACATAATACACAAACCGCGATATATTCGACAGATCTTGCCAACATTTGCCCAAAAGGCAAATATACCATTTTGTCATCGCATCACATACAAAAGCTCTCGCAGATACATTAAAAAGAATGCACAGGTTTTCCGACAAGAAACACCGCGTTGTTAAGGAAAAATGCATTCATGAGAACTTATTCATTTCATGAAATAGCATGCGGGACCTATGAAAATGTGCCCGCTAAGACGATATGGTCATACACTTATATAATTCATCTTTATTAGCATACGTTTTCCGTGTGTTCTTATTCATGGTATGCAACCTTTGTCGAACATAACTTTCAATAATATATACACCTTTTGACATGCCGATCGTAGAAATATTTTCTTTTGAGGTGTTTAAAGACCTTTGCAATCTATTGCTTCTCTTGATGCGCGTTTATGTTTGTGTGCTGCCTTATGTTTCTATCCTCTACTTTACACTAATTCGTGGCGTTTGTTTTACTAGCCTCCCGCACGGCAGCTGTGGGGCTGTAATTAAACCATCTACAGTAACGATTCATATCGCAACGCACAATATACCTATGTGCTGGCGTAAATAGCTGGACTGAAATTGACATTTACAAACATCATATGTTGCTCGCTGTTTGGAGCTGTTTTGATGGAGGAACGACAAGCTGCTCTGTGAGCGTCAGCCGAATCGGCCGATACAATCGACGCCTTGGCATGCGTTCACTATTATAATTCAACTTCAGTGCGGCCACAATACTTCTTGTTTTGAAAGTCGACCTTTCAGCTGCATTTATTGCAGCTACCTCAACAGTAATCTTTTTATCTTTCTCTCTCTCTCTTTCCTCTTCATCTTTAAATCTCCCCCACCCTGTCCCCATGTGTAGGGTAGCAAACCGGTTGTCCTATACTGGTTAACCTCCCTGCCTTTCCTTCTCTACTATTTCTTCTCTACCTCAACAGTACTTCAGGTGTATTTCTGAACATCGAATATAGTGACCCTTCTCTAGGCATTTACGACGGGCACACACCTGTCCCACATATCATGCTAATGAGGTCAATCTCTCCGCTACATTTACGGCTGTTACATAAATGCATCAACCATCGTCAAGGTTTACGTTCGTATCTGAGATAGAGTCATCGTTTTCTGCACATGTGGGTCGTGCGCGCCTGCTTTACATGGAATGTATTGAACATGAACCTTCCAGCTGGACGGATGGGTTTAACATAATGCCATTGTGTAATCAGCAGAATCATAATGCGTACACCTGCAATAACAACATCGCATACAAACGCCTTCACAGCACAGCAAGAAGGAAAGAGTGCGTTTAGCAAAAGAATTTATTGGTCTTTGGTAGCCATAAACTACATTTTCTCATTTGTCACAGATGTTTTACAAAACGCTGACTTGATTATCAAGCCTGCACTGAGGCCGTCATGAAAATTGCTTTTTTATTTACATAATGTAAAAGGAAATGTTGGCGCACAAATAAAGCGCCGGCTACTCCTTAGCCCTTTAGTGGAGATCAAGCATACAACACAGAAATAGCTTACAAACAGCAGTACGTGTAAAATAAGCACACGAGCACCCAAAGGAAAAAGACACTCACACACACATTCAAACAACACCATCGTAACCTAAAATTGGGTTGAATTTTATGCGCTCATTTCTCATCATTTCATGCCGCTTAGGTGCGTATCACTTGAGTTGAGCTTGCTTTCGATCGCGGCGACTGTCAAATCGCGTTCATGCACTGTTAACTGTTGTGTAAGTGAAACTGTGCTTGTTATAATTTTTACATACCAGAAAGAATGGGCTGGTAGATGCACATCTGTCAGTGATTAGGCATGTCATTAAAATTACAAGATATTGCATTTTCTTATACTGAAACAATGTTATTTATATTTATTTGAATGATGAACTTTCATGTGCCAGAACCACTATATCATTACGGCGCACGCCGTATTGGTGGATTGCTCGATAAATTTATCAGTCAGCCGTTCCTTATTATTCACGTATATGTATGCTCATGGCTGTTTTCGCATTTTGCAATTAGAGAACGCGCGTCCCGCAGCACAACTATAAGATTTATATAACCTTTATTATTTGTGTCAGTAGTGCTATTGAGGAAACTACCTGCAGTCTTCTTTTTCACAGTGAAAGCGGTTATGAGGTCTCAACAAAAGCCGTTTTTGCGGCCGTAGTTGTCCGCCGTCGCCGCCGCCGGTGTCCGTAACCGCTATCGCGCGAAATAAGAAAGATAAAACGAAATAGGGAAACATATTCAGGATGGAACGGGTTTCGAACCTAGGCCATCTGTGTGGGAGCCGCTATTCTACCACTCAGCCATGCCGGTGCTTGAAACTCCATTGCAAAAAGACCCTATAGAGGCTTTATGTGAGGAAGGAACCACATTAACATATGTAATATGGCGTGATAGAAGAGCAAAATAAAAACCATATGAATTGCGCAACGAGTGGGTCATTGAATGCTTCCAACCCATTACAAAGGGCTCAGCCATAATTCTTCATCGTCATCAGGCACAGCATCAGCAAAGTGCACATACTGCCGTACAGATGTGAACGGGTGGCACGCTTCTGCGCACAATGACGAATAATGGCGTAGTGAGTACCTACTTCATGAAAGTTCCCAGAGTTTCCCAGAGCACAAGTGCAACTTTTTCAACGCGTTAACACATCGATGGTGTTATTCTGTGATAACTCTAACATGCAGCCAAATGGCGACCTTAGACTATGGTCACCGAGAAATCAGCAACGCTTATCTGGCTCTCACATTGTTTTCTTTGATTACTCCCTCCTAGTGCGAACGGAACAAGCCTGAGCGATGGCGCACTGCCGTGGCCAGTGGCGGCGGCCATGCTTTAAATATCCAAATGCATCACAGCTGCCTAAGTGGCGCTCAAGGTTTTAACGCGAAAGTGTTTTATGCCGGGGTCCACCAAGATTTCAATGACGTCTTTCCGTCACGGAAATGGCGTCGAAAGTACAAATGATCAGACGGCAAATAAAAGCTACAGAAATAGTTTCCATGAACGGGAATCAAACCCACGACCTCTCTTTCCGCGTCAAAAGATGCCGGGCATGCTATCCATTGCACCATCGTCACACACTCTGGAGGCTTTGCAAACGCGCCTTTTATATCTCACACTTTCCTCTCGCAGTGCTCTTGGTTGACAAGGTATTGTCAGGATAGATATGTGGGCTAGTTTGTATGCAATTACAATATAAAACGTTTAACGCAAGAAAACTTCTTCGTCCTGCGTCGTTTACTTGCGCTCAAAACTTTATATCGTAATGGGGTGGTGTCGCCGTCTGGGAACGGTAAAATGAAGTAATGCATCATGACCGTGGCCTTCGAGATTGGCTCCTGCAACGTGTCATTGGTACGCGTCCGTCCATTTGGCGCGTTTTCAACAGAGGAAATGCAATTTTGTCAATCCCTTAGCATACTTTTGTTATTTTCCTCTTTCCTTTCGGCATAGTGCACTGTAGCAGGCCAGACAGTACTTGGTGACGCCTACCTTTTCGCCTCCGTCTGATAAAATGAGGGGATAGAAAACATGTTTTTTTTTTGTTCATTCAATACATCGCTCAAATACGTGGCTTGGTATGCGCAAGTCAGCAGTTTCGTGACTTTGTTGCTAGAAGAGTGCGCATATTGTTGATTCGGTCACCGTCATTTGTCCTGCTCTTCTGACATCATGGATACCGAAAAAATTTTTGCCTTCCAAATAGGTGCCTCTCGTTTCACTTTCTCTTTTTTTCCTCGCGCAAATAAAATGCGGAACAGTTTGCCTGACGCATTTGTAGGTAATGATGGTTGCGCCGATATTAAAAATGCGCTAGATATCTGTATACTTTTGTAACAGTGCATAACAAATATTGTTACTGTGACGTGGTTTATCGACGCGTCTTCCGATAATGTCGACAGATGTCAAGAGTAGGGCGTCGGGAACCGGCGGGCGTCAAGCAGCGCAAATCCGGGCAAGCGCGAGCTGGTGACCCCTGCTACTATTGACACTGCGTCTTGCTTGCTTGCTAGCTTGCTCGTGTGCTTCGTCGTCCTCCTCTCTTCACTACATTGGCCCCCGTGGAATAGCGGAGCCATCCTTGCGACTTCAGGCATTGTCAAGAAAGCGGGGTCATGGTATGGCTTGAAGCGAGAGACGCGGACGATTTCTCGACCGCGACGGCGCAAGTCGTCAGATGGCGTCAAGGGCTTGATCACGTCATCGACGGGATATTGACCCAGTAACTTGGAGGAAAGTCCAAGAGTGTTCGGCGGAACCGAAAGCCAGACGAGCGCACCTGCCTTGAACGCAGCAAGAGGTCTGTCGTCATCGCGCCTAAGCTTCTAGCGACCTTCATCTTCTGTCGTAAATGAACGGGCCAACTGTCAGCAATCTTCTGCGTACCTGGCAAAGTCGGTATAAAAGAAATAACGGTAAGAATCCTGTGGTCGCTTGCGTAGCAGTGTTGTATACATATATCACGAAATGAAGGACGGTGTGCCAGTTTGTCTGGTCTGATGCTGTGTAAGTGTCAATTTTTATGAAAGGGAACACGCGAACGCATGACCTGCACTCTGCGACGGCTGCCTTCAGCTCCGTCAACCGACAGCTAACGAAAGCTCGCCCGCTTTGGCGTCATCTATTGGCAAACAAAATAACAAATCATGGCCGGTTGCGAAGCGCTTTTAGATAACGCTGCATCTCGGCTCGTGTCCCTTATGAAAATGTGAGACGAGTTCAAAAAGAAAGTCTAATGACTTCTGACATTTCAATCATTTGACGCTCTAATGTGTCCCTTTAGAATTTTGTAATGTATTTGAAATGCCATTCAAAAACATATTGGCCAATTATTCTGATGCGTATTAACATGTGATAGTCTGATGCGGATTAACATGTGATAGTCCGATGCGTATTAACATGTGATAGTCTAGTGAGCATGAAACGACCTTTGACATCAACACTAATTTGATTCTCTAATGTATTTCTTCAGAATTGTTTTAATGTACTCATAATGTCATTCAAAAACATATTGGCCACCGTCATTCTAATGTGTCCTTATGAGTGACTTTCTTGTGAGTATGAAACATCCTGTTTGCGATGACCCTCGGCCAAGCTTGTGCTTTGTGGCCAATGACATTCATAACCTTCCTGAAACAGAACTATTACAGTGCATCATAAGATTTATGATATGTCCGGATGATAGTACGGAATCACATATTAGTTGTGCCTGACAATGTGTTTGCTGGTTGATACACATGCAGCCAAGCATCATACAAAAGTGCATGTATGCACCTTCTACAACACTTGTGCTGTACAAAGACATTTCTCAACAAAAGAAAATGGATAAAAACATTTATTGACTGGGAAACATGCAGAGGTTAAATGAAAGAAAAATATGGTGTACACCTGTCATATCTTCGTTTCGTTTAATCTGTCTACTTAAGATTGATGACAGATTGCTTTTGATGCGCAGGGTCCTTGTAGGGAATCCATGTATGTGTATCCATGCATGTGTATCCTGCACGAAAGATCGCAGTAAATATATAAGAGTTGCAAAGAAAACTTTATCCAACACATCGTGCACCTTAGAACACTTAGATCTACTGCCAAGGCCCCGTGCAGGTAGTTGACAAAAACACTTTTGTGAAGTTAGAGTTAGTCAAAATTGCATCTTATATCGCATTTCCAATCGAAACTTTCAGCAAATCCTGTTAGAAAACAGGAAAACAACACAGAAGGTCAAGTCCAGCATCAAGTATACATTAATGGAGTTGCGTCTAGGGTCTTGTTTCTTTGATCTTAGAATTCCCTCAAAAAAGGTGCAATAGGTTCATGAGCAGGCGCAACATGTCCAAGCTTTTTGTAAAGATTGAAACAAATGCCTACCATAAAATATAAACTCGACCAGGCTCACAGGTAGAACGCTCCCATCTTCTTCTGCAAGCTGTCGTCTGCTTCAGTTCCACGAACAGGTAAGATCACCGGGTACATATGTAAAGGATACCAGAAAACATTCATGAGTTGGCGCACCACACAGACCTTACAGCTCACACACAATACATACAATGTATTCAGGCAAGTCTATGTTTATATACCAGCAAGGGCCTTGAATGATGGACTCAGATTGCGCTATAAGAACAGGTATAACCTGAGCAACGGCTCATGGCAGACAACTGTAATGGTGCCATTGCAAGCCGAACTTTCAGAAAGTTATGTACTTAGTAAACACTATGTGGTTGGAGAACGCAGATTACCATATAGGTCATTTTAATGACGAAAATTACATCAGCTCTGCTACACAATATAAAATGCATAAATTGATAAAATAAGAGTATGTGTGGCCCATGTGCACACTCCATAATACCGAGCTTTACATATTGTATTATATGATGAATTTGAGCCGTTTAGGAAAGTAATTCTAGTCGTGTTAAAGCCAATCAATGCCTGGAATATCGGTTTGAATTTGTAGTGCTGCAAGCCATAAAAAAACCGTTAACCACTTTTGTCAGCCTTCTCTAAACTTCTGCACACATAGTTACATATGAGAATTTAGATTTGTTTCCCCTAATAATTACTTCATAAAATTCAAGTAGCACTCTCACAAAGAATGCTACGTCTTAGTCGCACAACCTGCAAATAAGAGCGCTTTTTCAGTTCCATGCTCCCTTAAGAAAAGCTCACAAAAGAAACATGAACTTTAGATAAGCACATAATTGAGGTGTGCTGTTGCCACCTCAGCACAGTGGATAAAAAGCTCTTGGAACAGTGCTGCTTAACCATTACAACAACTTATGTTAATATAAACCAGTATGCTTCAGGAAACAATATAACGACGGGAAAAATATTTCACATCATTTTTCTCAAACACAAATATTGCAACAAAAGGCACCTTGCCAAACGCAACTAACTGGCATATTTGTCTAGAATTGATAATTATAAACATCTTGTGCTACTTCAAATTAATGTACACATGGTGTTAGTACCAGAATATAACGTAATTCACTGACTTGTATTATCTTCAAGTGGGTTCACCCAACGCAAGTTCGTTTCTCGTAGCAACGACCTTGCACAGTCAGATTAAAATCCTAACCATAGTGCAACTAACTTCTAACAAAAACAAGCGCGGTGCAGTAGTCGCGGAGAAAGCCACAAACACACGCCACTGCAGAGCACCGCGCGCGCATGTGCAGCCGCAGCGTGTTTTGATATCTTCCTCCCCGCGTACTACATGCCAATTATTACTGAGTTTACTGAAGAGTTACTTCATTTGTACCTGCATCATGAGAAGGCTAGGCGATGAACGTTATGTTTAAAGCAGTTTTATTTCCGAAGTGATAAGCCATCGTACAGGTAGCTTCAGGCGATGATCTCGTGCAGTATACAGCTGTAGTCGATTTCAATAATTTTCGACGACGCTAAGAAGTTTAAGGGGTATTCAGACGGGGGAGAAATGCTCGGGGGGTAGAGGCGGAGCCTAGTGACGTCAACTCGCGAGGAGAAGTCTCCGCAAATGCCCCCCACTCACACGGACGAGGCAAACGGAGGGGGAGACCAGTGTTACTAGACTACATCAGGACCATCGCTGTCCCAAAAGTATTCAGGCGAGGATTGGCATCATTTTCCCTGAAAAACAACGTCCTCGTAAAGAAGAACTCTCCGGCCCGAGCCAGCTACCTTATCGTTGTACCTTCGGGACTGCGACCAGAAATTCTGCATGCCCTGCACGACGACCCGACGGCTGGACACCTCGGACTTTCCCGAACGCTCGCACGAGTACAGGAAAAGTACTACTGGCCGCGCCTTGCAGCCGACGTCACTCGCTACGTAAGGACGTGCCGAGACTGTCAGCGACGGAAGACACCGCCCACAAGACCAGCAGGCTTCCTTCAGCCGATCGAGCCTCCTCGGCGACCATTCCAGCATATCGGGATGGACCTCCTGGGGCCGTTCCCAACGTCGACTTGCGGAAATAAATGGATCGTCGTGGCTAACGACTACCTCACCCGCTACGCCGAAACAAAAGCCCTGCCCAAAGGCAGTGCCGCTGAGGTAGCAAAGTTCTTCGTTGAGAGCATCGTCCTTCGACACGGCGCCCCGGAGGTTCTCATCACCGACAGAGGTACGGCGTTTACGGCTGACCTAACTCAGGCGATCCTGGAATACAGCCACACAAGCCACCGCCGCACCACCGCGTACCACCCACAGACCAACGGCCTCACCGAGCGTCTAAATAAGACCATCGCCGACATGCTGGCCATGTACGTCGACGTCGAACACAAGACGTGGGACGCCATCCTTCCGTACGTGACCTTCGCGTACAACACGGCCGTACAGGAAACGACGCAGATGACGCCGTACAAGTTGGTCTACGGACGGAGCCCGGCAACGACGCTCGACGCCATGCTACCAAACGTGACCGACGAGGAAAACATCGATGTGACCACCTACCTACAGCGCGCCGAAGAAGCACGACAGCTCGCCCGCCTACGGATCAAGAACCAGCAGACGACTGACAGCCGCCGCTACAACCTTCGACGACGCCACATGGAATACCAACCCGGTGACCGTGTATGGGTATGGACGCCAATACGCCGACGAGGACTTAGTGAGAAGCTTCTTCGACGATACTTCGGACCGTACAGGGTACTTCGACGCCTCGGCGCACTCGACTATGAGGTTGTCCCTGACGGCATTACGAACTCTCAGCGGCGCCGTGCGCGACCTGAAGTCGTCCATGTCGTGCGCCTTAAGCCGTATTTTGCGCGTTAGCGAGCCTGGGGACTCTATTTTTTTTCTTTCCTTTGTTATTGTAATTTATTTGTGTATGCACTTGTTTTTTTTTCTCTTCTATGTTCTTTCACAAGCATCGGGACGATGCTTTTTCAGAGGGGGGCAATGCCACGCCCACTTGTCTTGTTTTGATGTATTCGGGTTTGACCGGCAGGGACGGTTATCAACGCTCGACGCTGTCGGCGAAGTAGTGTTCTAGAAGCGTCGCGATTGTAGTAGATCGGTTTGTTAAGATTGCGCCCCGCACGCGAATATTCCAGCTTTGTCTAGAGATTACGCCGCCACCAGCGATATCGCTGGAAAGTTCGATAGCGCCTGTATAAAAGCCGACGCGCTTGACTGCTTGTCAGTTGATCGACGGACGACGCCCTGTTCGCCGCTATCATTGTACAGCGTGTATTGCTGTAGTTGTAGTTCTCATTTTCCGGCCACAAGTTCGGCCAAATGAACAGTTTCATCCTGCAAACGCCGACTGCTGTCTTCGTCGACGTCACGACCACGTGACAATACTGATAGTGTGTATTAATCTTTACGCGAACAGCGTAGCAGACGGCGCTCACGCACGAGTGTGCTGTCTGGTGTTGAGCAGTTACTTGTCGCATATATTAGGCGCTACCAAGACCAGGGGTCAGCGCACGCGCTATATTATTAAAAACATTGCAAGGATACACATTTCAAAAACGCACAGTTGATGGTCCAGCGCTCATCCGTGTATACGTCTCTATTTCTACGCTTACTCAACGAGAAATCTGGTGCGCTACGTTGAACTTGAAAGTAGTGTAATACGGTACATCTGCAGGGCAAGATGTAAAGCCGGCATGGAAAATCTTACACATCGGGAGAATTCCAAATTTGCGAAACATTGATTTCAAGCACGCGTTTCGGTGGTAGCGGGATGTGCGTGCTACAGGGCCGTTTCAGACACTGACGATCGCTGGAAAGAAAATAAAAAGCGTCATGTCGATGCCTCTCGTAACACCGTTGTAGGGAAGGGTACAACCAGCGAAAAAAAATTCGAAGCTTGCGGAGCAGAACACTACTCGCAGAGAGATTCTGCGTGAATGTAATTCTGTGTACGTCTCCTTGTGTATTCGCTATGCCCACGTTTCCAAATTTATGCACAACTAGTCCGAGAGTTAGCGATTATACTCTAACAGTAACTCCGATGTTATTTATAGCCCTACTTTGTGGTAACACACGTGATACCGGTGAGCAACCTTGAACCGAGATACGTGTAAATAATCGACAATTTGGAGCAACATTCTTATGCCTTACTGCGTGAACATACGCGTGCCACGACGTAGCGCAGAGCTGTCACTCCGACATATTCTATAGATTTATATTTTACCTAAATTTTATATTACAATGTCACAATTACAGCATAGCATAGCATGTTCCCTAGAGGTAGTAATGTCTACACCCCCGTCACTTACGCGAGCGCCAAAATATACTAACCCTGACACGCGTGGTAGTACGACAACGATTAATAACTCTCACATATTTATATAGAAGTTAAACGTTAGCGAAATGCGACAACTTTGACATGCGTGCAGTGTGTGCTGCATTTACTAAAATTTGCACCTCTTTATTTTCATTAGTGTACACCGTGTTCGTGAATGACGCAAGAGGCAACCCAGTTCGGAGGGCTTCCTGCCTAACAGAAATAGACTGTCTGTACTGGAACGACATATATCCACTGAGTTTCAACCACATCATCAATAGTTGCCTATTCTTGCTGCTCTTTGTTAGATATTTTAGAATAGTCGGAGATTGTGCTGCATAGGCGTTTTGCAGGTCATTTGCGCGCTAAATATTGGCTAGAAGTTACAGTTCTTCTCTAGGTCATTGCCTTCGATACGGCCAATTTACGCAGGAAAAAAAAAATTGCGCGTAGTACATTGGGGTTCCATATACAACTAGATTATTACATCTGCTGAAATTCCTGTAGGAAAAAGTTATTTCAAGACCGGAGCTGTTTACGCTAATTGTTAGTCCATGCAGAATGAACAGAAAACTATCATCTGAACCATCACGGGCTCTCTTCGTCCTCCTCGGCATCTTGTGCTTCCCTCCCAGATCACGTGCGCCGATTTGTCCCGCGTGAGATGCAATAACTCTGGAGGGCGAGAAAACGAGCACAGAGAGTGAGGAGAAGAAATAGAGAGAGAAAGAGAAATTTTTGGAGAGAAAAGATTCTTGGCAAGGCAGGATTCGAACCCGCGTATCCGTGATCCGAAGACGAGTCGCAATCACTCGGTTATCCATACACGCCAGCAGAGCATAGCACAGCCTTGTATTGTGGAGATGGAGCCCGCGCCAGACAGAAGCGAGCTCAAGGGGGAAGGGGGTTGTCACTGGCGGCCAATGAGAACAGGCGTTGCGGACGCGTGCCCGCGCGCCGGGAAGCCGACGCATGGCTCGCACCAGACAAAGAGGCCTGGCGCTGCCGCCGTGGTCGCCATACTGCCAATTAACGGCGGTCCCCGGCGCTCGAGCCGCGCGAGCCCAACACGCGCGCTAGCTGGGGAACGAGGCGCCAAAGGGGTGGGCGCGCTCGATTCCCACAGTATACGCCTCGAGATCGGGCTACAGGTGACAGCACCGCCACCGCGTTATTGTGGAGAGGCGGTCAGCGGCGCGTATACAAATGTACACAGCGGCGCTTCGCTGTGAGCGGTTGGAGCCGATTGTCGGCAAATAAAGCGCGTTGACTACAGCCTAATGGTGATATATACGCCCTCCATTGTCTCATTATTGCTGGAAGCCGGCCTAACGTTTCTATTACGTGTGAGAGCAGCGCAATCTGCTAATCAGTTGGAAGGCGGCCGTCGTTGGCGGTCGTGTTTTGCACTGCGTTCGATGTTTTTCTTGTTTTATTTGTACTTGTTTAGCTTGTGTTCTATCTAACTGCAATATAAATTGTGTTGTGCGACTGAGCCAATTAAGTATTTACTTCTTGCTCTAGCGGCTACCAAAAAAATATAGAGCGTGCATTTCTGCGTAAATGTTTGGTATAGAACATTGTGCACTCTACTTTTCTATTTGCGTGTATACCTGTACCGCTATCGAAGTGCGTGGCTTGAGGCCTTTTTTACTGCTAACCGGCATTTGCAGACGCTAGTTCATGTTTTCCAGTGTCACAGGTATTTTGAAATTGCCAACAATTCACGAGACGGTGTCGCTAATATTCTGCATTCACACATAGACATTTAGTACTTCTTACGCTGAGGACGACTCCAAATGTACAATGTGAGCTTTTTGAAAGACGAAGTGGCACCCACATTTAAATAATATTGGCGAATGGACGGTACGTTGTTAATACGTAGCGCCATACCGACACGTGCGTGCACTCTCTTGTAAGCGTGCAAACAAGCCCCCGAAGGCGAAATGCCTGTGTATATCGTATAGATATACGTACAGACATACGTACAGGCATACGTACATACGTGGACATCAGAACGCTCATGATGCTCGGACACATGCTAAACGATGTGGCTAGCAGACCAGGCAACGAGCTGTCCACACTAGGGGGTTTTCTCGGCTCGCCGCTCCGTTCGATCTCGAGGTCAATAGTATAGTCTAGCAAGGGGGTGGGAAAAGGAAGTGAGGGTAAGGAGGATGGAAAGGAGGAGGGCAGAGAGTAAAGCATAACATAGAAAGAAAGAGAGATAGAGAAAAGAATTAGAGATAAGCAAAGAGTGAAAAGATTATGAGAGAAATAAAGATAGAATGAGAGAGGGAAGCAGAAAGGCAAGAAAGAGAAAGATAGACATAGCGAGAAAGAGAAAGAAATACAGAAAAAGAGTGAGAAAGAAAAAGAAATAAGCACAGACAAAAGAGACATAAAACACATGAAGATGCTAGAAAAAGAAAGAAAGAGAGGTAGAAAGAAGGGAAGAATAAAGAAAAAAAAAAAAGGCCGCCCTGCTCCGCACTTCCTTTAGGCTTTGTACAACTAGTGCGAAGCTGCCTTAAATTTTTCTCCTGCTTGTGTCGATGAACCACAAATCCAGAGATGCAAGCAAATCGAAAGCACCGAAAACGCAGTTTTCTTGTTTCGCAAGCGGCTTCAACCCCACTACTGGGGTGAAACTGTGCCTCTCCTTGTTTACGCGAACTTTCAACCTCTAACTAGGAAAAGAGCACGCACAAACTATCCCCGCAGGGGCGTCTGCGCAAGCAGGCGTTTGGTGTGTAGCGACACCACGGACCCGAGCTAACGGGGGGGTTTCGACCCCTCCCACGTCTAGCCGTGCGTGGCTTTGCCGTGTCCGGGGAAAAGGGGATCCTGGGGGTTGAGCCGACGCCGGGTGACTGGACCTTTAAGGCCCCCCGAGAGAGGCAACACACCCCTTTGGCCCCGGCTTCACGCAGACGGCACCCTTGGGCTGACCCACCCAGGGGAAATCGGCAGTCGCCTTTTCCTGTCTCTCTCCCTCCACATCTTCGTCTTTCTCACTTTTAATCTTTCCTTTACTCATCTCTTCTGTTTACTTCCTCTTTTCTCGGCGGCAAGGGTTTACCTGGTGTACATGTCCAACCTTGGATATATATATTAGGTTATAGTAACGGCGTACTACTGGCGTTGTGCAGACCTGTTTACATGCTCTGCCACGTCCCTTGTTGGGCTCCGTGGTGGGCGGTAGGCGTCGTTGCCGAAAAAACACATTTTCCCATGGGATCACCAAACCCTTTCTGTTTTGATCGCCCCCCTAAAAGGGGGCGCACCGATGCAAACGCATTCTCTCTCTTAAAGGGCCCGTAAACAGGCTGCGACTTTTTTTTTACACCCGCCAAACAAGCTCGCTAATCCGTACAGTAGACCGCGGCGATCACGTTTTCCGAATATTACAGCGCTGCGCGCCGCGCAGGCCCTTCATTTCGAAAAACAATTCCCGCGCTTCTTTCCTACGCCTGACCAATCCTCCTCGTACGCGCAGTGACGTCAACTCGGCACTGAGCTCGTCGATTGGTCTAAACCAGGTCTCAACAAACAATTGTCAAGTTAACGTCAGTTCCTGTTCCCACCCACCGCTACGAAACTGCGCCTTGTTTTTTGGCCCTGCGGTGATGCGGTTTCGGCCACGCAGTTGTCGCGCGTATATTCCTCGCACTGCATAGCACCTGCACGCACTTCGCCTTCGACATGAGGCGAAGCGTTGTTCAGTTGCCGGCTGCAAATCGAGCGGGGAGAGGGGAACCTCCGGTAGCTCGGACGGGTCGCGCTTGCTCGCGCGGCAAGCGGGGTTCTCCAGGCTTTTCTCTCGCGCCCCTTCGACGTTTCGGAAAGCAAGCACGCATTCCTGCTGCATTGTGAACTGTCACAAAGGTTTTAAAATAGTGAAGAGCTGAAAACTGCCCGTCAAGTTACGGAGCACGTGCGGCAATATAAACAATAAACAACCAGGAGCCGCAGCAAGCGGAAGTGCATTGCGACTGATCGAGCTCGCCCATGACGTCAATTGTTGACGTCGTGTCACGTTGTCGAAGTAGGCGGAGTCACGACGACGGGCTACGCCTTTTCCTCCATGTGGCGGAGAAGAGTGGCGAGGCCGCGCGAAAATTTAAAACCAGCTGAAACGGATGTTCTAACCCCTGTAACTTCCTTATTATAGCACGTACTCGCAAAATTCTTGCGGCAGCATGTTCACATAGCAAAAGTGCGCATATTTCTTTTCATTACAATTTTTGGACATCGGGGTTGTTTACTGGCCCTTTAAAAAAACAAGACCCGTTCCCCAAGTACCATGTTATCCATTGCGAGAATCCAGACAAGAAAGCCCGCAACATCTCACCGTTCCTTGTGTCCAGGTGTCTCATAGAGACCATCGGAAGTGGCTACAAGGCCACCAAGATGGCCAGTGGGGACATTCTGCTAGAGGTTAAAGACAAGACACAGTTTCTGAAATTGGCAAACCTTGTATCATTTGGGGACAAGCCCATAACTGTCACGCCTCACCGAACGATGAACACCGTCAAGGGTGTCGTGTCAGATGACGACCTAATGGATCTATCAGACGAGGAACTCCTTACTGGATGGAAAGATCAGAACGTCGTACAGGTGCAGCTCATAAAAATCTGACGTGAAAACAAAGAGCTACCAACCCGGCACATCATCTTAACCTTCGCCTCAAGCACTCTACCAGATGAAATTGAGACCGGCTACCTGAAACTACGCGTGAGACCATACATTCCAAACCCGCGGCGCTGCTTCAAGTGTCAACGGTTCGGACATGCTTCGCAGAGTTGCCGAGGGCAGCTAACCTGTGCAAAATGCGGCACAACGGGACACTCTACCGATGATGATTGCAAGGCCGAGGTACACTCCGCCAACTGCGACCGTGACCATCCAGCATATTCCAGGTCCTGCGCTGCGTGGAAAAAAGAAAAAGAAATTCTAACAATCAAAGTCACACACAACATCAGTTTCCGTGAGGCAAGACAGCGTGTCTCGCCGCACATTGCCGCGAAAACATCTTTCGCCGAAGTGGTGCAACGGGGGGCAGCACCACAACGGCATGAGGCGGTTGCCGAAGCCACGCGTAGCGTGCCGAGGCTACCGCCATCAGCCCCCACGGTGGGAGCAACCAAGGCTGCCCTGCCTTCCTCTAAGATGGCCATGCCACAGGCTTCTTCCAACCATGGCACCTCGGAGGTCAAGGAGCTCCCTTCGACCTCCATGTTGGCCGGGCCAAAGGCTTTGTCTTTGAAGGCAAAGCCAACACTGCGCGCACACCGCTCGCTGGAACGCTTGTCCGATGCCTCGCACGAGGCAATGGACACAACTCCAAGTGGAAAGGCGCAGGCAGCGCCAAAGGAGCGGCGAGAACCTCTCGACCGCTCCAAAAAACACAGTACCCTAATTACAGGGCCTGACAAAGGCTCTGTAAAATAAGTCACTTTCACCTTTTGCGACACACAGCACACGTACACTTTCAACATGGACACAATATTACAATGGAACGTCAGAGGACTATTACACAACCTAGACGACATACAGGAGCTCCTTAGTAAATTGTGTCCAAAAGTGCTGTGTGCACAGGAGACACACTTAAATCCCAGACACACAAACTTCCTCCGCCAGTATGTTGTTTTTCGGAAAGATCGCCAGGATGCTCTCGCATCTCCTGGCGGGGTTGCTATCATACTTGACAAAAGCGTAGCATGCCAGCACTTTCCACTCCGAACGGCACTGGAGGCAGTAGCCGTTCGAACTATAATTGCAAACAAACTCATAACTATCTGCTCAATATACATACCCCCACAGTACCAGCCACACAAACATGAATTTCAATCTTTTATAGACGAGTTGCCGGAGCCCTACCTTGTTCTAGGCGATTTTAATGCACACAGCAGCCTGTGGGGCGACCCTCGCACCGACGCGCGAGGCCGCCTCATTGAAAATTTTCTCTTTTCCACGGGCGCATGTCTACTTAACAAGAAAGAACACAGGTTTTTTAGCCTTGCGAACAAAACATATTCATCCATCGACCTTAGCATCATTTCCCCGTCTATTTTACTAGATTTTAACTGGGAAGTGGTTAAAAACCCTTTTGGGAGTGACCACTTCCCAATACGCCTCAAAACACAAAGAGCAAATGATTATCCACCCCAGGCTCCTCAGTGGAATCTTGACAAAGCCGATTGGGAGAAGTTCCATAAGCTTACTAATATCTCGTGGGCGGACATGTGTTCTTTTAGTATTGACAGTGCTGTTGAGTATTTTACTGCTTTTATAATTAACGCTGCCGCTCAATGTATACCGCAAATAGCCAGGGCCACAAGCAAACGTCGTGTCCCCTGGTGAAACGACGAGTGCCGTAAGGCTCGGAGGAAACAAAACAAGGCGTGGACGCTATTGCGTGACTCCCCCACAGCTGAAAATCTAGTAATATTTAAGCAAGCAAAATCCCAAGGGAGGAGAACGCGTCGGCAGGCTAGGAGAGAAAGCTGGCAGGAGTTTCTATCGGGAATAAACTCATACACCGACGAAGGTAGAGCCTGGAACCGGGTTAAGAAAATAAGAGGGCAACATACATTTTCACTTCCTTTAGTAAACATACAGGGCGACACCCTGGAAGACCAAGCCAACTCTCTCGGTGCACATTTTGAACATGTTTCCAGCTCGTCTCACTATTCGGAAACGTTTAAAAGGTACAAAGGAATAATTGAGAGACAAAAGCTTGAACGCAAATCCACAACAGACGAACCATATAACAGACCATTCTGCCTAGCAGAGCTGGAGGCGTCGCTCAATTGCTGCAACAATTCTGCGCCTGGCTCTGACCGAATAGTGTATGAGATGCTGAAACATTTGCCCCATGAGACACAGAAGACTCTCCTCAGTCTCTATAACACTATATGGTTTTCTGGCGAGATGCCCTCAGCTTAGAAGCAGGCCATCGTAATTCCCATCCTGAAACAGGGTAAGGACCCATCTCTTGTTACGAGTTACAGGCCTATAGCCCTAACCAGTTGTCTCTGTAAATTATTCGAAAAGATGATAAACAGGCGGCTGCTACATTTTCTAGTATCCAACATTTTTCTCGATCCATACCAGTGTGGATTTCGGGAGGGACGATCTACAGCTGATCATTTAATACGTATCGAGGCAGCAATTCGCGATGCATTCCTCCATAAGCAATTCTTTCTCTCAGTATTCCTTGATATGGAAAAGGCTTACGATACAACATGGCGGTTTGGAATACTGAGAGACCTCTCACACTTAGGCATCCGAGGTAGAATGTTGAATATTATAGAGAGCTACCTGTCGAACCGCACATTTCGTGTCCGAGTGGGAAATGTTTTATCAGATCTGTTTGTCCAAGAAACTGGAGTACCACAGGGTGGGGTGTTTAGCTGCACTCTTTTTATTTTAAAAATGAACTCTTTGCGTCTTTCCATCCCGCGCAACATGTTCTATTGCACGTATGTGGATGACATACAGATAGGTTTTAAGTCGTGCAACCTCGCAATCTGTGAGCGGCAGGTACAGCTCGGCCTAAACAAGGTGGCTAAATGGGCAGACGAGAACGGGTTCAGCCTCAATGCATAAAAAAGCACCTGCATGCTCTTTTCTAGGATAAGAGGCATACACCCCGATCCCGAACTTGATCTGCAGGGTCAGCGTTTACCAGTAAATGCAGAACATAAATTTTTAGGCTTAATTCTGGATTCAAAATCAACCTTTGTCCCACATATAAAACATCTGAAAAACAAGTGCTTGAAAACAATGAACCTCTTAAAACTGCTGTCACGCACTACGTGGGGTAGTGACAAAAATGTCTGTTGAATCTGTACAGGAGCCTTGTACGCACGCGTCTCGACTACGGAGCCATAACGTATCAGTCGGCTTCACCAAGCGTCCTAAAGATGCTCGATCCTGTCCATCATTTAGGTATTCGCCTCTCAACAGGTGCCTTCAGGACGAGTCCTGTAGAAAGCCTGTATGTGGAATCTGACGAGTGGCCACTTCATTTGCAGAGGTCATACCTATCATTCATGTATTTTTTAAAAGTTAGTTCGAACAATGAACACCCCGCACACCCTACCTTAAATGATTTGTCCAGCTCCACCCTCTTTTATAACCGTCCCCGAGTGAGACAGCCCTACTCTCTGCGTGTGAGAGGCTTGGCAGAGGAAATGGGTGTTCCACTTCTTGAACACAACGTGATGCCTCCCGCAATAGAGCTTCCACCGTGGCAGTGGCAGACTATCGACTGTGACCTATCCTTTGTAGAGGTTACTAAACACGCCCCACTTGCACATATCCACACGTATTTTCTTGAATTACAGCACAAATATTCCTGCCCTGAATACTTTACAGATGCTTCAAAATCTCACACTGGTGTGTCTTATGCGGCGGTCGGCCCATCATTCTCCGATGCCGGCGTTCTGCACCCTAATACAAGTATTTTCACCGCAGAAGCCTATGCGATATATGCTGCCGTTAAACACATTAAGCAATTACAATTACAAAATTCAGTCATATACACAGATTCATTAAGCGTCGTAAAGGCATTGAAAACCCCCAAGAAACACAAAAACCCTGTCATCGTCTCGCTGTATTCACTGCTATGTAACGTTTACTCACTCAAACAGCATGTTGTAGTGTGCTGGGTCCCAGGACACCGTGAGATAGAAGGCAATGTTATGGCAGACAAACTAGCTGCAACCGTCCAACAAAGCGCTGCCGATACATCTGTTGCAGTCCCTGCATTGGACCTTAAGCCCGCTCTAAAGAAATCATTAAGGGCACACTGGCAGCGCTTGTGGGATAGAGAAACCAAAAATAAATTGCATGTCATCAAGCCCCGTCTTGGTGCCTGGCCACCGGTGTCAAAGTCACGCTATACAGAAGTCCCACTTTGTAGAATGAGAATAGGACACACACATAGTACACACGCACACCTTTTGTCCGGCGGTGACCCACATGTGTGAGAAATGCGACGCGCCACTCACTGTATTCCACATCCTCCTTCAATGCACCCATCTTGATGCCATCAGAGAAAAGCATTTTCCATCATACCGCCGACATCTCCCACTCCATCCCTCAATGTTCATAGGCAGCGAACCTCTTTTTAAGTACCCCTGGACAACACTATAGAGAGCCACGCCCGTTCTCTGGGAAACCTGGAGAGGACGTCGAAGAATGGCTCAAGCACTACCGGCGGGTGAGTCTTTATAACCACTGGGACACTGCCAGCCAGCGGAACAATGTACCACTTTTTCTTGAGGGAACCGCGTTGATGTGGTACGAGAATCATGAGGAGAATTTGACAACGTGGGCAAATTTCGTCGACGAGATCAAGAAGTGCTTTGGCGACCCGACCATGAAAAAGAAGCGGGCCGAGCAGACGCTGAGCCAACGTGCTCAAGTCCCAGGCGAGACGTGTACCATGTACATAGAGGAAGTCCTCAAGTTATGCAAAAGTGTGGACCCAGTCATGAGTGATGAGGATAAGGTGGGGCATCTCCTCAAGGGAATTGCTGAGGATATCTATCACTACCTCATCGGCAAGGATGACTTGCAGTCGGCGAATGACATCATCCGACACTGTCGGACGTTCGAGGCCCTTAAAGCTCGACGTATTTCGGCAAAGTTCGGTCGACTCCCCAACGTCACCACTGTCGCGAGCATCGACGTGGGCCCTCCGTCCAGTGATCTGGCGTCCACTATACGACAAATAGTACGCGAAGAACTCGATCGACGGGACGCTGCTGCTACTTCGATAGCACATGTCCGTGGTCCTTTCACGCCGTGCGGCCCCCTTCCTGTATCCATCAATGCTGCGGGCTTCGACGACGCAAGGACGCCGGTACAGCCGCGTCGTCACACTCATATTTATGAGCCGCCAAACGACGGCATCAGGAGGTCGCCCACCGACATCACAGCGTGGCAAGATCATCCCGCTGACTGCCTTCAGCAGCGTGTGGTGCGTGAAGCGCCTGTGTGTTTCCACTGTGGCGTTCGTGGACATATAGCCCGCTTCTGCCCGGAGCGACGTCGGGCGCCTCTACCGCAGTATGAACGACGACCCCCTGCATCCTCACGTCGCACAAGTACACGTGGTGACTATCGCTGGCCACCGAACGGCTACTACCGAAACGACATCCAACAGAGCTACCGCAGCGATTCGCCTGCTTCTGTGCGGAGTGTGACGCCACCAACCTCCCGCCAGCGTCGATCACCATCACCAGGTCGTCGGCGTCTCACCTCTCCTCCGCCGGGAAACTAGGCGCCGCGGCCGATGGAGGTGAGGTCGCCGGACATTTTTCACTGCACGAAGATATGCCTCCGCCAGTTTCCATGTTACAGAATAAGGTCCGTGTTCTTATAGATGGTGTTCCCACTTCAGCTTTAGTCGACACGGGAGCAACTGTTTCCGTTATGAGCAGCGATTTTAAGACTCGGCTCGGTCAGAAAGTGATGTTCTCTTGGGGAACCAACACAACGTTTCGTGCAGTGAGTGGGGAACCATTGCGCCCAGTGGGAGTGTGCACTGCAACTGTTACTTTTGGCGAAAAATTGTTCCAGGCAGAGTTCGCAGTTCTTGGGAATTCTACTCATGACGTTATCCTGGGCATCGACTTTCTGAAAGAATGCGGAGCCACCGTGGACTGCGCTGCCGGCGAGGTTTTACTGTCTGCTTTTTGTGAGGAGGCCACGCGCAGCCAACAGACAGTTGCAGTCGTTGATGACCTAATTCTGCCGGCGCAGTCCATAATTGGAGTGCCTGTTGACGTTTGTGGTGTCGCAGCGGATAAAATTGATGTTATTGTTGACCCGATCCAGCTGAGCTGTGCAAAGAAGGATGTGTTGGTACCGCGTTGTGTGATTTCTGCGAGCAGTGGAAAATCCGCGCTATGGGTGATCAACTCCTCTTTCGAGCCGGTTGTACTGCCTAGTGGAATGCGGCTGGCTGTGTTTGAAGTAGACCCAAGAAGTAACGTCAACATCGCGGTCATTAGCGACGACAACAAAGATGCATCCCATGTGGCCCGCCCCAGTGATGACATATTTATGGGCATGGTGAACAAGTCGCTATCGCCAGAGAAGAGACAAGCGTTAGTTAGGATTCTCTCCAACCATGCATCCGTCTTTGATTTCGCGCTGAATGGCCACGGAGTTTCTGCACCACCTTCACGCACTCGCCATGTGATTGATACTGGTTCCGCCCATCCCATCCGCCAGAGACCGTACAGGGTATCTCCGTCTGAGCGTAAAATTATTGCTGAGCAGGTGGAAGAAATGTTAGCAAAGAAAGTGATTCAAGAGTCATCTAGCCCCTGGGCGGCGCCTGTTATACTTGTAAAGAAGAAGGATGGTTCCTGGAGATTTTGTGTAGATTACCGGCGGCTGAACTCTGTCACAAAAAAAGACGTATATCCGCTTCCCCGAATTGACGATGTTATCGATTGTCTGCACTCTGCTTCGTATTTTTCTTCTGTAGACCTGAGATCTGGATATTGGCAAATTCCCATGCACTCTGCCGACAAGGAAAAAACAGCATTTACAACTCCAGACGGCTTATTTGAGTTTAATGTCATGCCATTTGGTTTATGTAATGCTCCTGCCACATTTGAGCGCTTTATGGACACAGTTCTTCGTGGCTTAAAATGGGAAATATGTCTTTGTTATCTTGATGATGTCATAATTTTTGGCCGCACGTTTGAGGAGCACAATCGTCGACTTGACGTTGTTCTCACGTGTCTTGAGAAAGCAGCACTTACCTTGAATTCAAAGAAATGCCATTTTGGTGATCGTGAGACTATAGTTCTTGGACATCTCGTAGACAAGCACGGCGTTCGACCTGATCCCCATAAAGTCACCGCAGTCAGCAGCTTCCCTCAACCACGCTCGCTACGAGAACTTCGAAGCTTCTTGGGCCTGTGTTCATATTTCCGGCGTTTTGTTCCTAACTTCGCTGATGTCGCTCAACCCCTTACTCATCTGCTCAACAAAGCCGTGCCTTACCAGTGGACGAAAGAATGCGAGTCATCGTTTTCTCAGCTGAAGTTTCTACTCACTTCCGGGCCTATACTTCGCCATTTTGACGCATCAGCCCCAACTGAGGTGCACAGTGACGCCAGTGGAATTGGTATCGGCGCAGTCTTAATTCAGCGTCACGGAGCTGTCGAACATGTCATTGCCTACGCAAGCCGTTGTTTGAGTAAAGCTGAGCGCAATTACACCGTTACAGAGCAAGAATGCCTGGCGGTCGTCTTTGCCGTGCACAAGTTTCGCCCGTACATCTATGGCCGCCGGTTCGCTATCGTCACAGACCACCACTCACTCTGTTGGCTCACTGGTCTCCGTGATCCTTCCGGCCGTCTTGCACGTTGGGCCTTACGTTTGCAAGAATATGACTTTGATGTGTGCTTCAAGAGTGGCCGCCGTCACGCGGACGCTGACTGCCTGTCGCGACTTCCCCTTCCCACGACTGAATGTGACGCCGACAATTTAGACGACTGTCTGGCAGCTCTTGATTCGCCGTTTCCAAATTTGGCCACCTTCCATGCTGAACAACGCAAAGACCATAGTCTGGCTCCTTTTCTCTCATCTGCCACCAATAAGCCGCATCAGTCCCCTTTCGTTATACGGGATGACATTCTTTACAAGCGAAATTTTGCTGCACAGGGGGCCCGCCTACTTTTGGTTGTCCCAAAGGCTTTGCGACCCAACGTGCTGCAAGCTATGCACGACGACCCAACATCCGGACATATGGGATTTGCCAGGACCTATCGCCGCACACTGGAACGTTTTTACTGGCCACGCATGCGTCAAGATACAGCTAAATACGTCGCGAGTTGTGAGCATTGCCAACGATACAAACGTCCAACTAGTGCGCCGCCGGGACATCTCCATCCCATACCGCCTCCGTGTTTCCCCTTTGAGGTCGTCGGTATTGACTTGATGGGCCCTTTTCCGCGATCGATCTCTGGGAACCGCTGGATTATAATCTGTGTTGACCACCTCACTCGTTATGCTGAAACCGCAGCCATCTCTGCCGCAACGGCCGATCACGTTTCGGACTTCATGCTACGCTACATCATCCTCCGGCATGGGTCGCCTCACGCGATTATCAGTGACCGTGGCCGTCAGTTCGTCGCCGATGTCGTAGAAGAGCTCCTCCGCCGGTCTGCTTCCCAGTTTCGTCACGCCACTTCGTACCATCCTCAGACCAACGGACTGACTGAGCGCGTCAACAGGACGCTCGTTAACATGCTTGCTATGTACGTTGACTCCAAGCACAAGAACTGGGACGCTATTTTACCTTTTATGACTTACGCTTACAACACTGCGCTGCATGAGACCACCGGCTTTAGCCCGTTTTACCTCCTCTACATCCGCCCGCCACGCACTACTCTTGACACCATTCTCCCGTTTTCGGATCAGGAAACGCCACCTCTTGCAGAGACCCTCTGTCACGCAGAGGAAGCAAGGCGCATCGCACGTCTCCGGACTTTCGCATCCCAAGACCGTTCGAAGGCCCGCTACGATAAGCGACATCGACATGTATCGTACAGTGAAGGAGATATGGTGTGGCTGTGGACTCCATACCGCAAGCGTGGCTTGTATCAAAAGTTTCTGGCCCGCTACACAGGTCCCTTCGTCGTTTTGTCGCGCCTTAGCGACGTTACGTACGTCGTCTCACGGCTCACATCAACCGGCCGTCGCTCCAGAAGAACTGACGTCGTGCATGTCGCACGTTTGAAGCCATATCACGCGCGACACTGATTGACTCGCCCGGTGGGCATCGTCTGCAACGGGGGAACTGATACTGGACTTTCGACGAAGGGTGAAAGAGAAGAAGGAAGAAGTGGAGTTGGATTCTAGGCTAAGCCTTCCGCGACCATCCATCATCCCGCCTTGTAAAATAAACATCTCTCACCGTAACAATATGATTCACTCCTCGGTTTTCTCAAAGATGTACATAGTTTTAATGTTATATTTCCAGGCAGCCGCAGCACGGCTTCTCAACAGAGGCCGCTGCTGCGGTAGTTCTCTCAAAGAAAAGCACTTGCCTCCAGGCCTTTGGACACAAAGGACTTGAGGAGGCACACATGCTATTCACTCCGTACGTCATCGCCATAATTTCATTGTATATATATATATATATATATAGATCTATTCACACATTTTCATGTCACTCCCATGATTTTAATAGATATATGTTTTTACCCGCCTTTAGGGCGTGGAATTTTAAGGCCCTTATACAGCCACTTACCATAACCATTGCTCACATCTTTTTGTCCCACGACCTGGCGCTCTTTGGGCATTAATTGGCCCTTGCGCCATAAAACATCGCATATCATCATCATCATCATCATCACGCACAAACTATAGCAGTAAATACTTGTTGGCGTAAGCCAGCAACAAGGAGCGATGTAGGCTCCGCCAGGCAAATTCCGAGTTACATAGAGACGATGTCGTCACCATATGTGTCCTGTGTAGTTGGCGACCCTATGAGTCTTGTACACCAGATATGGCTCTTACTAAAGGCTCTAGCTGAACAGCTGATCTTCCACACTTCCCCAGTGTACTGTTTCTTGCGAAGGCGGTGCCTTGTGGGAAACACAAATATACGCACATTGGCAATTTTTCTTACAGAGGAGCTGAAAATGCAGACCTTGGTTGCGAGGCTTCTGTCCGTGCATCCAAGAAACGTCTAGCGCCCTTGAGGGCAGTGCTGTATTTTAAAGCATTATAGTAGAACCCTTCACGCCTTCGTTGTAGTGGCTAAGAAAGCTAATGCATTAGAGTGCAAAAAACTTTTTTACCGGTGGTGGGCTTGAACGCGGGCCCCCAAATTACGAAGGCAAGAATCTTAACCACTGATCTACGAACCCACGCTTGAAAAATGTGAATATATCACAGCCATATCAATTCATTTTACCCGCGGTTCAAAACAAATGTAAAATATTTTCTGCAGAGGCTGCATATATTTTGCGGTAGTGGAATTAAAGCCGTAAGCAGGACAAGATGTAAAGGCCATTGTTGCCCTCTAGTACCTGTTTAGGCACATCAATGCAATATAGGTACGGCGTCGCATAGTCATCCATGCCAAGTAAGGGGTGTATGTGTCTTGTGAGAACGGCTGAGGAACAGCGCGCTTATGAAGCACAGTGATGAGAGCAGATACGGGGATTCGCCGGTCAGCTCCTCTGATCACCCACCTTCATAGCGGCAAATTGCCTACACTCATTTCAATAAGTTCAGACACTGCTATACCATCTCTAGCATACATGTGTCTTTAAAGAGTACTGATCGTTCACTCAAGTTACCATTGAGTTAGTGGTGAAGGAGTCACCTATTCTAAATATTTCTACATTCTGTGTTTTCGGCAAAAGAACGGTCACTGCACGGCATGAAACAACACAAACACTGACATGGCTTAGCTTTAGATTCATTATGTATTTTTCTGAGGCATCGTACATTCGGTGACTCTGCAGTGGTGCAAATTTCCCGATGCTCATCTCACTGAGCAAGCAACAAGCACCTCGTGTGACTGTCACAAAAAGCGCAACTGGTTCCTTTTTCTCTCCACCGCGCTCAGTCAAATGGAGTTCAGTGGTCGAACACGAACAAAAATCGCGCTCTTTAACTCCTAATACACGCTAATAAATATTTGCGATGTCCCATTTTCTGCCTCACACCGGCGATGATATCATGGCAAGGAAGGCGCTCGAGGCAGGCAGTGGAACTTGTGGCGTCCAGGTTGCATCATGTGTTTGTACGGAATGCTAGCATCGAACACAACTCCCTCCTCCGGTAGAATAAAGAATTTCTGCATCAATCGTGTCAAGTATATGTAGATTTCAACTGAAGCGAAAATCTCTGCAGGACACATTCTTTGACCTGCAAAATAGATAAACGAAACCAAACATTTGTGAGGAAGCTGCAGGCTTCTTCTGCTGGCGAATTCATCGGCTATTTATTATTATTGCCCACTGCAACGAAAAGAGTGCTTGCAGTTGTTGTAAATTGCTGTTACAGTTGCCTTTACCTCGTCCGAGCACTGCTGTATCCTTACGGCCCGAAATAATTGATTACTAAAGCTAATGGCATTGGCTAACCGCTTTGTCTTCTTTCTTTGGGGTGAATGGTGGTCAGACTTCAGCCGTCGAATAAAGAGTTCTGGTTAAATGTAGCTGTTCGGTCTAGTTGATACTGCATCATTTTCAGCGTTGAGAGTTAGCTCTTCTCGTCGCTCGTTCTCTACTCTTGTCGTTTGTCGTGCGTGCGCGCTATTACGCTAGTGATCGTGTCGATGACGATAGAATGTGGTCAGCAAAACGCGTTTGCTTTGCAGGCTACTCTTGATACATTCCACCAGCACTTATAGGTCCTGGGGACGTGTGAGGGTATGCTGCAGCAGTTGCAACACTACTGCCAATCTTTAGAAAAACAAATCGTAAGTAACTATTGCAAACGACGAAAATTACGTATTTTTTATAATTTTCTGTGCCGGACAGCTTCTTACGTGCTCATACAACTTCATCCTGACTTATATATATATATATATATATATATATATATATATATATATATATATATATATATATATATATATATATATGCCAACAACTCGTTGGCACAAGAAAAATAATCCGCACATAAAACACAGCTCACCCAACCAATAAAGCCGAATTTTAACATGGCTGGTATCCCTGCATCGTGCACCAAACTTGCGTAAAGAAACCGAACTACTTGTCTCACTCACCAACAGAGAAAGGGATCAGTTTCTCTGCTTTCTCCCATGCCATCGAGCCATCTTCTTTCAGAAAACGGGCTGGGTTAAACTTTTCAGGCTCGTACCAGAGCACAGGGTCCTTATGCACAGCCCAGATGTTAGCAATGATCGTAGTGTCCTTAGGCACAAAGTGCTTGCCTATGACAACGTCCTTGAATGCGCTGCGTGTAGAACCGTGCTTAAGTTACAAAAGCTGTCATTGGAGAACGAGTTTCACAACTTGATTGAATATTCTCATCATCATCAACACCAGTATTACCGTCATCATCTGGACCACGCCTACTGCACAAAAAAGGTTTCTCCCTGGCTTCGCCAATGAACCCGGTCCTGTTCTTGCTGCGGCTATGTTATCCCCGCAAACTTCTTAGTCCCATCTGCCCACCTAGCTTACTGCCTCCACCTCGCATGCTTGCCTAGCCATTCAATGTGTTATCCTTAATGACCAGCGGTTATTTTATCTAAAGCTACATGCCCTGCCTATGTCCTTTTCCTCTTCTTGATTTCGACTAAGATGCCGTTAACACCCGTTTGTTGCCTGACACACTGAGCTCTCTTCTCATCCCTTAAGGTTACCCATATCATTTTGCTTTCCATTGCTCGCTGGGTCGTCCCTAATTTAGGCTGAACCTTCTTTGTAAGCCTCAATGTTTTTGCTCCGTAGGTAAATGCCGGTAAGCTGCAGCTGTTATCTACACATCTCATGAGGGATTGTGGTACACTACCATGCATGTTTTGAGAATGTCTGCCAAATGCTCTCCAGCCTAATCTTTTTTCCTCTAGTTACTTCAATCTCATGGTTCGCCTCCGCGATTACTACCTGTACGAAATAGACACATTCTTTTACCGCTTCCTGTATCTCGCTACTTGAAACAAAGCGCTGTTCTCTTCCGAGTCTTTTGAACATTACTTTAGTTTTCTGTGTATTAATTTTCAAACCTACCGTTCTGCTTTACTTGTATAATTCAGTAATCAAGATTTGTATTTCGTCCGCTGAGTCAAATTGCATTGAACAATATCATCGAATCACAGGTTTCTAAGGTTCTTTGCATTACTTGAACATTATTGAAACAGCGCAACGACGACGAGTGCGAAGAGGAAAGAACCACCAACCACAGCGCTGACTCACAACTGAATGCTTATTAAAACACATGAAAGAAGAAAAGAAAGAAAGACTACAGATTTAGTTGCAAGTAAGTGCTGTGGTTTGTGGCTCTTTTCTTTTCGTCCTCGTCGTCGTTGTGCTCTTTCAAGAATGTTCAAGTACGGTCACCATTTAAGTCCTCCTCGTTTGCTCTAATTCGTATCCCTAAATGTTCAAATCTAGAGCCCTAAAATATTGTAGTTCCCTAAAATATTCAGATCGAATACGTGGGAGGTAGCCAGGAGCACATATGTGCGGATAAATTATTTAAGCTTCTACATAAAGTGTAGAAAAGCAAGAACAAGAGCCGTTGAAGTAAACGAGGTGCATTTAAAAAAAAGAAAACGATGGCTTGCAGGTATTATTGGGGTGCTTCCTTGCAGAGAGAACCCTTTTTTTTTCAACATATTTGACACTGCGCTTATGAATATCCACATGCGTTACGCGTAACTCAGCGCACTGCTTTTACAGCTTCATTTGTTTTAACAGCAGGGATTTTCATGTGTTCGCCGTGCCCCCCTCTCATAGCTGTAAAGCTTGCAGCTGAGATTCCGATCGCATTTCCCATAGGCTTTCCGCGCTGTGTTAAAGCCGCCACCCCGCCTTGAGTTAAACGTTGACTAAATTACTCTTCTATTGGAAACGCGCCGAATAGGAAGGCCATAAGAGCGGCGCGTCGCCGGCGCTAATCGCAGAGACCACGCATTGCTTCGCTCTACCGCTTCACGCCCGGACGGCGACACCACCCCACGAATAAAGAGCACTGTGAGAGGAAAGTGTGAGAGATGAAAATTGGGGGACCTTTAAGCTTCGCCATTAAGAGTTGAACGCGATAGCGAAATCGGGCCCCTAGTGTGCAATTCAACCACTAAGTGCATACTTAATAACGTGTGTTGTTACACACGCACGCAGACACACACACGCACAGGTTTTCGATCTAAAGCACTTCCCTGTGCTGGAGTCGAGACATATTACTCACAATACCGCACAGATGGCAGCACATTACCTAATGTTTGCCGTTTGCTTGATCAACGCCTCCTCTAGAAAGGAGGCGTTGGCTTCATTACAAAATATTAACAGCGCATAGAACGATTAGGAAGGGACGAGACCACAGAGTTAAAGAGCGCGTTGGCTTGATATGTTTTCCGCTAGATGGGCATAGTTGTCCATTTTTGAAGCTGTTTGAAAGTTCGCGTGTGTTTTTAGCGGCGATGCCTGCACCATTCCTGCTTTTTTCGACGCATGACGTCGCGCTAAAAACGTAGTTTGATGGGGCCTCGCCAATGCAACTACAAATCGCCGAATGGGCTCATTTTCGTCGTAACATCTGCTGAACAAAATGCGTGATGGAGACCCCTTCCACCACATGGCATTTATCAATCAATCAGGTTTTATTCTTAAAAAAATTAGTACAGTGCTTAATATTTATACAGTTGGGACCCCAGAACTCGACGTGAGTTGTGGAAGGGGTCCATTTGACAGATGGTGCTATTTGTATCCGTGCAAAAAGATCTTTATATTATGTTTTTTTCCCGTAGCAGTAGCAAGTAACATAGTGGCTTTGTGGTAGGACACCTGCTTGCCACGCAAACGGCCCGGGTTCGATCCTTAATGAACCCAAGATTTTGTTTATTTTAATTGCATCTTTCGCGATTTTTCGCTCACAAGTGACGCCGACACCGACGGCAGTATTTCTGTGAAACGAGCTCTCTAACGCTATCGCGTTAAAAGGCGCGTTCGTGTAGCCACCTACGTGTGTTCGGCGGTAGCAAAGTTTGTTGAACGCCCGTCAGCCATCGTCGCAGACCGAGAGGCCGTGGGTCTGACTGCTGTCAAAGGAAATTTTATTCCACTTTTTTTTCTTTGCCTTCCGATGGCGTTCACTTTACTGACGTATTTCGTGTCGGAAATACGTCGTGAAAATATTGGTGGACGCTGGTGTAAAACAATTCCGTGTTAAAAATAAAGACGGCGCGCTTCAGACGATCTTTCCCGCCATAGATTTCGTTTGGGTGGGAGCTTTGGGTGCGCTCGCCGGTGCCGCCATGCCACACCCGCCCCAAAAACATACGATACTTACTGTCGAAAACGCAAGCTTGCGCAGGCGCGGGTATTCCAACGCGCGCTAAGAGCGAATATTCCTTCACTCCTCGCTGAGCAATCAGCAGCGCTACGCTAACGAAAACAAGCTCATTCCGAGCTTAGGGTGACAAAAGCGGAGTTTCAAGGCAAGCGTAGAACCGCAAAAAAGAGTCAAGAAGCGGAAGATCACTGCAATAGTGAATACATGCGAACAACAGAGAACATTACAGCATAACCACAGCTGCGCTGTTACTTCGGATTTCCCGTGCATGGAACTGGTTTTAACTTTTTTTGCTTGCATTAGCTGAAAGTTCTTTTGCTGGTTCATTTTTAGCAATTAACTAAAAAGTGGTATAATCTGTCTCAGTTTCTTCCTTTCCAAAACTCAAAACGCAGTTGTGCTTGCCCTTGAATTCTTTCTCTCTATTTGCGTCTTTTTTGACCTACCCAAGACACTCGTAATACACCATTTGTGAGTGTATAAGAAATTCGGGTAAGCATTACCGTCTCGGAGCTCCAAGAGGCAGAAGCGTGTTCCATCTGTGCGCCTCCCAGATTGTGGCAAGCGTATAGGGCGTGAAATGTCTGTCCTCCCAGGTCGGCTGGCGTTCGCTGCCTATGAAATCGTCAATCTCCCGGTGGATGCGATCCTGCACTGTGTCGACGTTGGTGGCGAGCAGCAGCAACAGCCTCACAAGCACCGCAGACACTGCGCTACCTCCAGCCAAGACCAAGCTTCCGGCGTTGCCAATTAGGGATGACACTGCAGCAGGAGTTGATACACGACACTTTTATCATTGGCCGATCTGATTATCCCAGCATTAATTTTCTGTCGTACAGCACAAATGCCATGACCTTAGTTAACGCAACCTTCAAGAATATTCACTTGATGGAGGACTCCACTTTGCTTAGAAATTAATTTGATTCCTCAGGGTAGCGGGGTACGCATCCAAACGCCCATTTCCATTTATGTTAACTTGTATTTTTTACTTGTTCTGCCTACCTTTTTTGTGCTCCTCTATAATTATCTGTGTTATATTCTAGTAGCTCATATTGCGATTCTGTATGCATTCAGGTCATAACAATTTACTATTACGTGACTCTCGAAATGATTGTTCTTGCTCTGCCGACTGTGTATTAGGGGAGTTAGGGTAAAGTAGTGAAGGTAATTAAACATACGTTTAGTTCAGTTATTGTTTCCCTTAATTCTTGCATGTCAATTTATGCAGCCTAAGAAGTGCTGTCGACGTAAAAGTTAGGAAAATGTGCTCAACGTTTACGTCAGCATTTCCTGCTTGTTAGTCTGCTTTATTTCCTAATGCACTCACAGCATACAGTCGCCACAGATACCTCTTCAGAGTGGGTTTGGACATAACTCCCCTTGCTACTACTCAAGCGGCAATTGTGATTTCAAGAGACAATGTTTAGAGGAAATACTGATTCCAATTCGTTGCTTTTTACCTAAACAATCTGAAATTCAACATAAAAACGAGCGATATTACAAACGATATACCAGTAGATTTATTCGCTAACATTTTTGCCTTGATAGGTGCTCAGCCCCGCCACGGTGGTCTAGTGGTTATGGCGCTCGGCTGCTGACCCGAAGGTCGCGGGATCGAATCCCGGCCGCGGCGGCTGCATTTTCGATGGAGGCGAAAATGTTTGAGGCCCGTGTACTTAGATTTAGGTGCACGTTAAAGAACCCCAGGTGGTCGAAATTTCCGGAGCCCTCCACTACGGCGTCTCTCATAATCAAATCGTGGTTTTGGGACGTTAAACCCCAGATATTACAATTATTGATAGGTGCTCATTGATCTGTGTAAAATACCATTATTTCGTGCTCTAGATTGTGGATGATGCGGTCGATTACATGGCGCGGTTTTCACATCGAAAAAATGTTGCAGTGGCTTAGCTCGGCTATACCAGGATAACGTAGCGTTAGCTAAGGTTCAGCTGATTGTTCCTAGCTTTCTTGATTGTCTAGGATTAGCTTGATTATCATGCTGACTGCTGCTCCAATGACACACACGTGGTATACATCTTATGTGGCATATGTATATTTCTTTTGCCAGGAAACTACTTCGGGATCCGCTGAGTTAAGCTTCTCCGCTCTTCTGCGCCGCTGAGCAGCATTTGCGCTCTCCTTCTCCATGGCTAAACCACACTGGCAAACACCAGTCAGAGGCGCTATCAAGCGGCTCCAGCGCAGTGTTAGACGGCGACGGCACAGTTAAGGCGAATAGCTGCGCGCGCGCCGACGCCTGTACGTCTACCTCGGCTATGACGTCACTCCAGCGGCGGAGTGCGCGGGAGGTGCCGGCTCCGATGCGCCAGCTGTGTGACATCAGTGATCCTGGCGCATGCGCAGCACGGCTCTTGAGGAAACACGCGAAACTGGCTAGGCTAATCTGGTGTAGCTAACGCTACAAAATACGTAACTTGTCGACAGCACAAGCGCTAAGATCCATGCTTGTGCAGTACTGTGTGTTCTTCGATTTCGTATACCTAATTTGGGCTCTGCAGTTTAGTATTCTGAACCAACTAAACCAACAACAAATTCTCTCACGCCATTACTCGTGGGCTCGTCAGGCATACAAAATGGTGAGGAAGGAAGCTACAAGTAATTGTTTTGGGTCAATTGATCAAAATTAGCTGCGACCAAAACTCTTTAACAACTGTTTCAATTCTACTTTTGGAAGACTTCTCCATGCAAATGAACGAAATCAAAAAGAAAACCTTCGTATCTTTTTTCTTATGCTATAACGTCTGACATTTTAATTTCGTTCTGGTGCAGGTGTCTATTCGGCCGCAGCATTGCTTTAAATGTTTGCTTGGTGGAGGCTTTCGTTTATTTATTACCTAAATTATACTGACACTATTCATCGTCTTAAGAAGAAGGATTAGCAATGCATTATTTAAGGGTGTAAGCACGCCATCTGTGTTTTTGAATGACAAAGAGGTCCAGTTTCTTGATAACGATACTCGCATCTAGTGTAGCGTGCGTTTCAGTGTTGTTGCTCTTGTCAGAGCACATGCCCATATTGATTTGTTGTTCACGTTTTCTTCGAATTAAAGTCATTTTATAGTCCAGCATGTTTCCTGTTCCTGTCTCTTTTTTCTTGTCTTGGTTCCTTTCCTGTTTCCTTTTGGTGCAGCTGGCATTCGCTTATACTAGCATTAATGCAAGTGCTGTGAAAATTTATGACGTCTTTATAAATAACGTGGAGAATTTCTAGATATATCGATATTCAAGTTTTGGATTTGCATATCGCGGCAACAAAATATTTTTGCTATTTATGATTCTACTGCCACTGCTTACCACGTGTCTTATTTTTTATCTTAGGAGTTTTAAGGGGGTCATGAAGCACCCCTTGGGCTTGTTGAAAAAACACATCTTGCGGAAAGCTGACATGGCTATGAACTGCTCTGCAAAATATTACAGCCGTAAAGGCCACAAGCGGAGCGCGAATTGCCGTTTCCTCAGGCGCCCTCTTTTCAAACAGAGGCCGGTTCTCACTCTCGTCGGTGGGCGGGGCGTCTGCACGTTGACGTCGCGGATCTGCCAGTTTACGTCGCAAGAGATATATCATGCTTATTGGCCGATAGCCGGATGAGATGCGCTTCTTGCCACGGGGTGCCGCCACTTGCCTGCGCCGCACTCCTCAGTCTGCTAAATTTACACGGTAGCCGCATTCCCGCACGCGAATCACAGCGGGTGAGCGATCGCGTTTCATGACGCGCGCTGATGTAACTTCTTACCCCCGTGCCATCCCTCCCTGTCTAGCTTCCAGTGCGCTCGTCGGCACGAGAAAAGAGAGAAAGCGCTGAGAGCGTGCGCCAAACCCCCGTAACTCCGCTCATTTTTGACGGATTCGAGGAATTTTTGCGGCAATCGATTCGGGAGGCAGTAAACTCCGATACTGAGGTCATTAGATCATTACTTGGAAAAGTGGTTCATGACCCCTTTAGGTACCTTGTACTTGTCTGAGAAAATAAAACCATTTATTCTATCTAACCCGTTCAATTTCCAAATTTTTATTTGCACTAGTTTTAGTTTTGCCCCCAAAGCACCTATAATGTTCCAATATACAGGCATAGAGGAACATACAGTCTCAGAGGAGCAATTTTTTGGACACCGCAGGGCTCAGTGCCAGTACTTGTGATGAACGGCTACTAGACGTACCGGTGCTTCGCTGTGAAACTTCCCTGCACCTCTACTAGATGGCGTCGCAATCGCTACCAAAGTCACGAAACACTTGGAAAAAGAAGACGTAGCTGTAGCTGGCTCGAAATAGGCACGTGGAACGTAGTGGCCTAATTGTCGGAGCATTGGCCTGCTGTGTTTCAGGCTCCTTAAGGGTACAGACGTTCTATTCCTTGGCTGGTCGCCAAAGCGTGATCGATTTTGCAAGGCAGCTGCTGCAGCACCAGCCACCCTCTCTTAATATCAGAGAGGTTCCCAAAAAAAGCAGCGGATTAAACAATTTAAAAAGCAAGAAAATTCGGCATATCTCACGCTTTGTGGGAATTGGTTTTATGCGAAGCAGTCAGCGAGTACTTCTATGCTGTATTTTACGACTTTGAGCCAAGCATTACGAGGTCGATCGACGTGTTTTTGTAAGTGTAGCAGCTGTATACACATCGTTTATAGGGTACCACCTGGTGCGACCTAACGTCGGCCCTCACGTGAGAGTAAATGCGTCAGTATTATCGATACTAAGTGCACTTTATGGCGCAGTCATGTGAATATCATAGGAAATTTTGTTAATGTATTCTTCCGGGGTCGCAGCAATGCTTCAATATAGCTTGCTGAATCCTAGAAATACGAATGTAATGTTTATTAGACTGCTATGAAATCGATGCCGACACTAGAACCACCAATGTTAATCTGATATGACGCCTGTATCGTAGAGTACACATGTAGTGCTTATTGTTTTCTTGTAAAATTAGGTAGCCAGCACCACAACCACAATCCACGTTGCACCGACATTACGCCTGCATAGGCTGCTTGTCCAAACCCGTTTATAGACCTGACGTGACTCTGTGGTAGAATACCCGATTGCCACACAGAATGCTTGGGTTCGATTCCTGCTGGGATTCTAATTTTCATTCTTTCCATTCGTTGGGTCAACGGTGCCGATGTCGGTTTATCCTAACGCTCTCGCATTTAAATTACCAATGTCTGTTCTCGCCGTTCCTGGGTAGATATAAACTGCCAGTCACCTGTGGCGCATACCAGTACACCGCGGCCCGTGGTAAACGGGTATGTGCCAATAGTGCCTGGAGGAAAAGGTTTGACGACGTACTCGACAGGATTTTCACGTTATTCATCTCATGAGCCGATAGTCATATTCGTCAAACCCTCTTACCCTCTTATGCCAATTTTGGTCTACACCACTTTATGGAGGCGGCGATGAGAGCACTCAGGCGTAGGAGGCTAGATAGATAGATAGATAGATAGATAGATAGATAGATAGATAGATAGATAGATAGATAGATAGATAGATAGATAGATAGAAACGCTCAAAGTGCCAACGGTTCACTAAAAATGCTTCGCATATAATAAGAGTGGTTTATGACACGATAGCGAAGATGAGATGTAACTTCAACCAGCCGTGACGTCTGCCTCAGCATCTAAGAAGATACAGCAAGGAGTCGCTACTTCAAAACTTTTTTCTTGATTTCCAACTGACTCCGGGGTCAGCAAAATGCACGAATGTTTGAACTTACCCAATGGGACCAACCTATAATCTTTAATTGGATCATAATAATTCAACGCTATGCAATGTGGTAAATTTTAACCTTTCACTTGTAGCGCTTCTGATGCCATGTAAAATCTAGAAATATAAGAGTTTTTTTTTCTTTTCCAATGTTCTCATTTTCCCCCTCCTCAAATCAGTAATTATGCGTAGACCCCCTTAAAATGCCACGTACTCGAGTATCGAGGCTTCATGTCGCGGCCTCCTTCGTCGCAATTTCTTAGGTAGGCGTCCATGAAATCCCCCACGTCTCTATCCCTGTATGTCACCACGTGATACGGAAGGTGGCGACTGCAAGAAAGCAATAAATATTGACAGTAGACAGTCAGGCCATTTACACAGTGCAGGAATCGCACACATTCATAGCATCGACGCAATCACGATTTCTTATCATATGTCGGTCGTTGGCGTGACAGCAAACCTTTCTTAGTTCAATAACACGGAGTTAACCTTTAAAAAATGTGTTTGTACAGTCTATAGGCTGTCTAAATACACTTTTTTAAGGGAAGTGTCATTGATTCAATTGAATGAGTCGTCTTCTGTTATATGATATCACAGGCTATCACTGGCTTTTCATGCTAAATCACCTGAAGGCCGGTGCGCACACCGGCTTTTAGACGACGCAGCCTGAAAACCGAAAATTATGCTGAAGAAAAAGAAATGCGTGTCAGTACCTTATGCACACAATGTAGCGCATAATCTTGGAATGTTGGTAGCAGGTATCCCTTGAAAGTTGTTTTTTCTGCTCCATAGAAACCCGAGAAAGCGTATGCCACGCTTGATCGCAAAAGTTCGAAGAAGAGAAACTGTTTTGTGTGCACGAATAAGCATGCTTGAAAGTTGGTGGGATGTAGAACTGGGGTGCTATGCAGGAATGCCCGAGTTTGACGAAACTCTGGATCTTTCCGAGCTCTGGAGACACCCTCTTTTGAACGAGCTAACAGTACGCGAAGGTGAAATCCATCCCTCAGCGATGCGTTCCATTGGTTACGATGGATCATGGCGTCACGTCAAGGGCGGTCGAGAAGGTTGGGTGGTGTCTTCAAACTAGTGGCACCTTCTTTCATTTGTTTGTGGTTCCATTGAGTGCAGAAGTGCACCCATGCAAGAAAAGTGACAGAAAGTTACTAACTATATTTCTTATGTGTGCGCGGGCAGTTTGAATCCATTTTCAAGCGTTTAATGTCTGTACTAAATACCCTTTAGAATAATCAGCGCCGTGGCCTCTGAGATTAGTTCTGACCCAGCACCTTACGGCACCGTGGCTAGAGCTAATCGCTCCACGTGTATAATCACCATCGTCAGCTTCTACATTCTAGCGCGTTGCCCGGCCGGCGCGCGCCCTCTTCATCCTCTTATTAATCGTCTGCTCGCTCCCCGAGCAGGTGCGCCAGGCTAATTAGCTAAATGGCTAGGCGGTACACGTAGCTAAGTCAGGACATGGTATGACGAAGCTGATTAAGCCAACTCATGCTAAGGCCGAGCTAATTAAGCCACGTCTTACTAAGACCATGCTAATGAAGCGGTGTAAACTATAGCAAACTAAATAAGATCATGCCAATTAACACGATGCTAGTTAGGAGCACGTAATTAAAAAAGGTAATCGAGACCTTACCGAGATCGTGTTCATTAGTATAATGGTAATTAGGATTACGCTAATGACATCTGTACTGAATTATTCAGGACCTTGCGAATTAAACCGAGTAGTTAATGTCGTGGTAATTAAAATATTAAGAATCAAGACAGGACTATTCAATAACATGTTAGTTAAGGCCGAGCTAATTAGGGTTATTCAAATTAAGACGGCACTAACTGGAGCACGATAATTCAGACGAAGCTAATTAGGTACTTTGTCACCAAGTGCGCGGTAATTATGATCACTCCAATTAGCATTATATAAGTAGATTCTCGCTAATTAGGACCTTGGTAATTAATTCAAGCATTACCAATTAAGACAACTTTTCACTGCCATGTAAATAAGGCCTAGCTAATCAATAGCACCAATATTGAGACCGAACTGACACGGTCATTACTCCGAAGCAAAGCAAGCAGACTGAGTAGACGAGCCACGTAATAAGCTGGAAGAAACTATGCGATCACAAGATCCCCGATGGCCCCAGCCTTGCACAATTAGTGCAAGTTGACAAAATTATTTCATATGCAAAGAAGCTGCTGAGTAGCGTCCACCGCCTGAAACACTTGACAGGCAGGCACGCCGGCACTATGACAGTCACGAGTTGAACTGGGGCCTTCTCAGAATCAACGAGTTTGTGCCCGAGTTCGCACGTCAATCAATTTGATTGACAAACGCCCGCGGCAAAGATCGGGTTCGTTCACCGCGTTTACTCTTGCCGAGGAGCAGTGCTCACGGCGCAACGCCAGCGAGCGGCATGATTCATCTATCAGCTTAATCGCATTCACTATGCACACTCGCACAAAAAACTAAAGGATATATCATCACGTGGCCACGATATCTCGCATTCAATTGCACCGCTCCCACGACACACCACTCACAGCCACGGAGCAAGCGCCCCTGCTGGGATTTGCGGCGAGAAATGTTATTATTTACGTTTTGTGGAGACATAGTTTCTACCGATTCGTTACTACAGAAAAATCTTCAGACGTGTAAGGTAAGTACAGCAGTAACCTGTCCATTTATTTACCTGTAATATTCCAGACTACCGAAACGAGCTGCACCAGAGTGCTGCGTATGCGCCCTTGTTGCCTTCGAGAGTGGAAATTTCCATGCTGCAGGTTGAACGAAATAATTTTCCGAAAGAGGACAAACGCCCCCGAATACGGCCCGTGGAAGGCTCGGTGATCAGTTGGCAAAAAGATAGCGCGACAATCACGCTGACGTCGCTGCACTGCCAAAATGTTGGCTGAGTGGCGGCGCTGACTCGTTGGCACGCGGCGTTCCTTTGAAAACCGCCGCAAATGCCGCACGTGCGTTTGTGACACCATGCTCGTTCTTGTAGTCGTTTTTATCAACACTGCTCGCGTGCTCCGCACTGTCTTCCTGGCATGACCGCCGTAATGCGAGCTCGGAGTAAACTCGTGTGCCCGAGAAGCTCGGGCCATCCTGCATAGCATCCCGGCTGTAGTGTACTGCTTGTCTCAACCATGTGGGAAGATGTACTACATTGGCAAAAGGGACCACTGTGTTAACACACCAGTGTTAGTCACAACGGAACAACGTTCGTTCGCGCATCAAAGGACATTACTCAAACGGAGTACAAACAGTGAACAGAAAAATTTTTCAGTTACAGAGATCAGCTGTCTGCTGACCTGAGAAATTGCCGAAGAATTTCATATCAACAAGCGAAAAGAGAATTCCATCAGACAACTATTGATAGCCCTAAACGATTGTGGGGTTTCGTTCTTGGATGAATAACGCAAAAGGGTATAGATTTTTCAGTGCTACACGCTTTGTCTGGTTACTTCACTGCTACACGTTGTACGTAGGTGCGTTGCATATTAACCGCTTTTTTTAATAAAGTGGATGTGACTACAGCCGTGGCCTAGTCTAGTTGTTTCCTCCTTCTGTGCCTTGTTTCTATGAGCGGCTTCGCCCGTTCACGTAATTCACAATTTCATGTAACACACAGCCAGTAATTGCTTGCTCTCCCCAAGGCATAGTGTTTTACGCTATAGTAAATTATGAAATTTTATGTTCCTAGGCAAACTACACAACACGCGCAAGTAATAGGGAGTAGCCATCTCGCGGGCCGCGTGTCGCCCAGTGTAGGTACAGAGAAACCCCGCTGGAAGGTGCTGGCACCGCGCACATCTATAATAATCCATTATCATGTTTTTCTTGTCGTCACGTTATCTAACCCTTTCTAACTCATGTACACTTGTGGGAATGCATGTACCGCAATGTCTGTACAGGCTTTAAACCTACTCCTGTCAAAATCCCTTAAAGAATTCACAGTATCAAAAAATAAATGAATAAATTAATATTGCGATTTGAAGTCCTCAAACTACCATATAGTATAAGAGAGGCCGTAGTGGGGGGGCCCCGGCAATTTCACGCAGCTGGAGTTCTTTAACGTGCGCATAAATCTAAGCGAACGAGCCTCTAGAATTTCGCCTCGATCGAAATACAGGTGCCGCGGCCGGGATTTGATCCCGCAACCATTGGGTCAGTCGTGGAACACCATAATAATCAGACCACCGGGGCGGGCACCGAAACACACCTCAACCAGTCGTAGTGGCTAATGCGGTCGAAGACAAATGAGAAGAAATGAACCTAGTGAACGTGTCTTTTTCGGGCAACATTTTTCTTTCGATAAAACACAATAGGCGAACAGCGAGTTCTGCTACAGTCATCCTCCAACACCCCTTCCTCCAGCCTCCTCCCATATCACCTGCTTCATATTCAGCTTCCCGCACGTTAGGACAGTGGAAGAAAAAAAAAGACACGTGTCTCGTGCGATAACTTTTGATAGCCCATTTCCACCTATTACGTGAAATCTGTTCTGCATGTTATTTGTGAAGCAATACAGACTAATAGTAATGTCATATTGTTATAAATTAGAAAGTTGTTAAATACCGTTCTCGGCTGCCTCTTGCTTCAACGAATCGCTATAATTTGACATTACGCGACGCCAAGCACGCGCGGCTTAATTTGATTGGTGAGCTTTTGCACATGCCACAATGTACCTGCGATGCAGGGCGCCCGGACATGGTGGATGCTCAGCCGCCAGGTGGACAGCCACGTGCAGTCGCGTCAGGCGAGAAGACGCACACTCGCTTCCTGTCACCGGTTCTCTACCCCACAGCCGGTTAAATCACTGTGTCACGCTGCTCCTTCCCTCGAGCGCTTTTTCCACGTGACCGTCAAATTCTACGCATAATCGGAAGAACTTTTGCCGTAATACTTCATAAAACGGGGCCCTCAATTGGATACGCCGCTTGCTTTTGCCTTTGATATGCACTCGTCGCATGGTGAAGACCTAAAACAATTAGTTAATCGTCAGTCCATCATTCTTGTTGCTGAATGTTTCCATATATCACTTATGGGTGAACAATTCGGTAGATCCCACGCCTAGTGTGTATAGGGGAACCATGTGAAGCAGTTAGCAAGTACTTTTACGCTACATTTTATGGCTTTGAGCCAAGCTTTACAAGGTGTGTCGACGTGTTTTTTGTAAGTGTAGTAGCTGTGCGCACACCGTGCGCGTACCAGGCACGTCGAATACAGTGGCGTTTAAAGGGTAATTTATGGTGTGACGTAACGTCAGCGGTGACGTTATAGAACATACGTCAGTATTATCGAGACCTAGTGCACTGTAAGGGGCGATGATGTGAATACCATACGTAATTTTCGTTACTCTATTCCTCTCGGGTCGAGCAACGCTTCAATCTAGCTTTCTGAATCAGAGTAGCACAAATGTAACGTTTATTAGGCTGCTATAAAACCGGAACCAACACTGGAACCACAGACGTTACCTGATATGACGCCTGTATCGTAGGGGCACATATGTAGTGTTTTTTGTTTTCTCATAAAATGAGATAGCCAGTAACACAACCACAATTGACTTTGCACCACCATTACGCCTGCATGGGCTGTTTTTCCAAAGCAGTTTCTAGACATGGCATGGGTGTCATAGTATAGCTGAATGCCACGCAAAGTGCTTTGGTTCGATTCCTTCTGGGATCCTAATTTTCATTCTTTGCATTCGTCGGGTCAATGCTGCCAATGTCGGATTTTCTTAACGCTTTTGCATTTACATTACCAATGTATGTTCCCGCCGTTACTGGGTAGATATAAACTGTCAATCACCTGGCGCATACCCGTACACCGGGGCCCGTGGTAAACGGCTATGCGCCACACGTGTCTGGAGGAAAGGATTTGACGACGTACATGACAAGGTTTTCACCTTATTCATGTCATGACCCGACAGTTATATTCCTCAAATCCTCTTACCTTCCCATGCCAATTTTTGTCTACACCAAGTTAAGGAGGCGATCACGAAAGCACCCATACGTAGGCGGCTAGATACAGAGATAGATAGAGAGCTAGGTGGATAGATAGATACGTAGACAGAAACGCTTAAAGTGCCTAAGGTCCGCCAGGAAATGCTTCGCATTTAAAATATGCCACGCACGAACACCTTAGCGAAAGCAGCATCGTGTTTAAAGAGACGATGGGCGTAGCGCCTTTCGGCAAGAATTTCAAAACCTCTTTTTTTAACTGTTTGAGAAAACCTCGCCGCCAGCAGATGTCTATCGCTTGTAATTTAGACCGTCGTTGAATTTGGTTTTTGAAGAAACTAGCGTAATTGACAGTGATGTAGTTACATATTTACTTACGTATTAAATGCAATTCATCGCAATAAAATACACTATATGATTTATTCTAACGCTTCCTCTTGCGTTAAATTTTGTTCCCAGAATTTTGCCACGCAATTATGTATATTTTACCCATTTATAGAGTCGACCGTAATGTGTGTCGCAGACGGGTAAAAGAGGATCTTGTCACGATATAAGTTTATATAAAACAACAAGGCGGCACCAAACATTCGCCAAGCGTTTTTCTATAATTGTTGTACGAAGAATAAATCTTCTGCTAAATGAGCTCGTCGCTGAGGTTGCATTATTCTTTTTATGATTCTTTAGAAAACTGTCCTATGTCGGTTATGTTAAACCAGAGGTGAAGTAGCTACGGTACACGTTGAAGCGTCAGCAAGCGTGGCCACAGGCGTGCGCACGAATAGGGCAGGGGGACCGGCCGGCCCTTCTAGTCACCTAGATGGGGGCGCGAATTTTGTGCCATACAGTTACTGAATCTGGACTGTCCCGTCATTGCTTAAAAAGCAGTGTTATGGCCACGCAGGTTATTGCCGATAAATGGCGGACACTTACATTCCAAGGAGTGTTTACTTCACATCGTTACTCCCGGAAAGACAGGAACCGGAGGCAATTCATTGTGACAAGGAAGTCATCGGTTCTTTTTCATTTTTTCATCTATCGTGAAGCATGTTGTCTATCGCACTCGACAAACGGGATGAGGTGGCTGTGGTGGAAGTTGGCCTCCCCCACCCCTCGATGGAAAACCCTGTGTACGCCTATGAGTGCGGCAATGTTGCACTTGCGACATGCACCCTCAGCTAACAATGTTACAGACTGAAGTTTGAACGTTGCAAACGCGTTGGCAAAATACTAGTTAATAGAAGACAAGAAAACACTCCTTTTCCCTTCGCTGCCGTATTAAACTGCATAGCAATCCGTACCTTACAAATGCCTGAATAGACCGCACAGCCGCGAGCAAATTGGCCGCGCGAGTGAATGGAACCAGCCGAGCCAGCGTTGTGACAAAAGCAGGCAGCGAATCCAAAGCGCTTGGGTCTCGGCTTGCGATGAACTCATTACGCAGAGCTGTGCTCAGGTACTTGTGCTCGTGGTGGCCAAAACTGTAGCGCCTACCGAAGACAAACATCCCGATGTTATCGGATACACTTGTCAGGATCAGCTCGGAGAGGTCGATGGGGTGTCCTTGTGACTCCGCAATCCGATTCAGAAGCCGGTCGCACCCTTCCTGTAACACAATGCCTATAATATCAGTTTTATGAATATTTCAATATATTTGCCATGCAACTTTAGATGTAGGAGTTCAAATCTCGAATGTCCTATTCATTAATGAGGTAGGATTAAAAAATGTCTCGATTACAAGTATAGCCCTCACCTGAATGCTGGCGCCACCCATGTTTTCACTAGGATAGTTCACTCCTGAGCAGAGTCCCCTCTCACTAACATTAACATATTAGTGAACTCACACAACATAACATGACAACGCAATAGTGGCAGTCATCATATTTTTCTTCTTTTATGTGCACACAGAAAGTCAGTGAATGAAGGGATGTCAAGATGGATAAACAAACTTCGTCCAGCCTGGTGCCCTATACATAGAAAAAAGAACGAGAGAGGAGTAAATAAAAAAAAAACATTCTAAGCCATTATTCATAACTCGCATACATGGTGAAGCCCAGCTGCGGACAAGAACGTAGTTCAGTTGCCTCGAAATATTGCAGCAAAGCAGGCGCAGCTTTCAAGGCTGATGCAGTGGATATACACCAGGCTCCTAAGGCTCACCGTGTAATGTAAGATCATCATCACTCCTGCCAAATCTTAACCGGCAGCTAACAGCTACTATCTATTAATTAAGGGGTTGCAAAAACAGCTCATTTTAGATTTTTGGCGCCGAACACCCGGTGCGAGTACCGAATAACAAATTAACAAAACATTTTCGGCTTAGTGCTATTTACTAAATACACTGCAGACAATACCCGGAAACAGATATTCCCTTGTCGATTCTCATACGCACTGAACGCTATTTCCAGTAACGAGCGAAAGTGCGCTCACATGAGTCCCATTCTAATAATGCGCGTATGACTGTTTGGGCAAACGAAAAAGCAAACAGGAATCTCACTTGGAAAGCATCTTTCATCGCAGCTTTGCCAAATCCGATGTCCCGAAGCACCTTTAGTGAAAAACGCCTATTCTCATCCCATAGCTTGCCTTCGTACCTTGCAAATCCTGCGCACATAAAAGAGATGAATATGGGTCATTCCATGCCAAATCACCCAGCGTTTTTCCGACCATCACAAATATGGACGAAATAATTTCCACGTTTTTCTTGAAGTTCAAAACTCGTTCTGCTCGTTTATTTGTGTTGCCAAAAATTTTCCCGCCTTTTGTGAGAGTCCGTAGCTTTGCGCCGACTGAGCTAAAGGGCATCAAACAACAATTTTTTTCAAAGGGTGTTTATAGGATGCACTCAATAAAATGGTATTTCCGGCAAGGTAATGAAGTGATGTAACTGTAAAAATAATGACTTATTTATGTATATCGATTCTACGAGGGCTTTTCGCACGAGCAAAATTGAATAAAGTTGCAAATTTTGATACTTTGCCAGGAACAAGGCAAACTCAAAGGGTAGAAATTAATTATATACTGGAAGCCTGTTCGACATACTACAAAAGAAAAATAATTTAGTCGCTGAAGGTGTAGCAAATCGTCTGAAAAAAAATTGCGAATTTCACTTTTTTTTTAGAAAAGCTCTGTATTCATCGTCAAAAAACTTGCCTTGGTGGTTGGAATAAAAATATTCACGATACTTCATTTGAAAGCTCTATGTATTAGCTATACATAGACAAAGTTGCAAAAGGGTATTATTTTTTTAACTTGAGAGATATTTTTTCGAAATTTTGTATCTCCACCAGCTTTTCGCCGACGTATCTCAAGCGGCATGAATCACTCGCAAAGGCAGTCTTCAGCCCATGCCCACTGACCTGGGATGCAGACGTCAAACATGGTGCTGTCTATAAAGTAATGGAAAAGGAAATGGGGTTGCTTTACAGACAGCACCATGCTTGACGTCTGCATCCCAGGTCAGTGGGCATGGGCTGAAGATTGCCTTTGCGAGTGCTTCATGCCGCTTGAGTTACGTCAGCGAAAAGCTGGTGGAGATACAAAATTTCAAAAAAAATATTTCTCAAGTTAAAAACATAATATCTTTTTGAAACTTTGTCTATGTTTAGCTAATACATAGAGCTTTCAAATGAAGTATAGTGCATATTTTTAGTCCGAACTCCAAGGCAAGTTTTTTGACGATGAATACAGAGCTTTTCACAAAAAAAGTGAAATTCGCAATTTTTTTCAGACGATTTGCTACACCTTCAGCGACTAAATAATTTTCCTTTGTGGTATGTCGATTAGGTTTCCAGTATACAATTAATTTCTACCCTTTGAGTTTGCCTTGTTCCTGGAAAAAATATCAAAATTTGCAACTTTATTCAATTTTGCTCGTGCGAAAAGCCCTCGAAGGATCGATATACATAAACAAGTCATTATTTTCACACTTACATCACTTCATTAGCTTGCCGGAAATACCATTTTATTGAGTGCATTCTATAAACACCCTTTGAAAAAAATTGTTGTTTGATGCCCTTTAGCTCAGTCGGCGCAAAACTACAGACTCTCACAAACAGGCGGGAAAATTTTTGGCAACAGAAATAAACGAGCAGAACGAGTTTTGAACTTCAAGAAAAACGTGGAAATTTTTTCAGCCATATCTGTGATGGTCGGAAAAACGCTGGGTGATTTGGCATGGAATGACCCATACGGTAAATTTTACTTCACTGTTATGGCCTATGTACTGCGATGCACGACTCGCTAGCAAGGAATGGAATGTTGGTTTCCTTTCACAGTTTTTGTTCTGTAAAAGAAGGTAAACAATGTACCCCCGCTGATGGGATTTCTATAGTCTTGAATGCTTTCAAGTGTGGAGCGGCCTCACTGCAGCGAAACATAATGCAGCTCCCAAGCACCGGAAGGTCCATATTTGTCTGATATTTTTTAGTCTAAGCGGAGATGGAATGATTAAAATAATGAATGCACGCTGTGACAGTTAAATAACTATGTTTGGTGGAGCGCGCAAACGACGAAGACAGTGTATAACAGAAGGGAAACGGATGAGCGTTGGCTGGCAACCAAAAAAAATTTAAAGAGCACATGACAGTCCAAAATGCGTATCAACATGCACAGAAGTGGTAAAAAGGTTGGCAAAAGGAAACATTACGTATCACATAATGGCACTGTAACTCTTGCAGTTCAGTCACTGCAACGCTGCTCTCCGTAAAAGTGGAAACGTTAATGACATCGCCTTCGCTGCCAGTTTTTGTTACGCATATGCGCCTGCGCTGCTGCCGTCAAATCACTTAAACGTGTTAGCAAAGAGAACATAATTACAATAGCGCTTGAGTACCAACACTTTAATTGGTGGATACATTGGTGACAGTTGCCTACAAACTCACTCTTGGTGTTATTTTGCGCATACCTTAGTAATTATAAGTGTATGATCAGTGGCCAGCAACCACAAATGAGAATTGCTTACTTACGCTAGGAGGGTTGATGAAATAAAAAAAAAACGAGGAAGCGATTGAGAGCCGAAGTAGTTATAGCGCATCTAACACTGCATTAGAGAAATAGAGGCTATGAAGCCTGGATAATACTGACAAATCTCTGCCCGCGATAAAGGAAGGCAGGCTGACACAACGAAAACAGGAAAAGATCAAAAGAGGTAGCTAGCTTGGCAGGCTCCACTAATAGCACCTGATTGAATAAAGAAGGGTATGTGGCCATATGTTGCTGCCATTTATAAAAGACAGTGTAAATAGCAGTCATCATCATCACGGCAACTGCGTTGGTGTGTCTGTTTTGTCAGTAACATCGATAACGAGTATAGACTACCTTTTATTTCAAATGTCATCAAGAAAAGATATTACATTTTTTTTACTGGAAGCATTATGGGCAAGTCAAAAAGTGAAAAAAGATGTAACAATGCTTTTTGCTCCAAACAATAGTAGAGTGGTGAGACTGGTAATTATTCTGAGAATGAGGCTGAGAGAGCGTGAGTTCACGAAGCTCCAGAACCAGAAAGCATGGATTCAGAACGGCGCAACAAGGAAGACGAAAAGACGAATGATCACACGATGTTGCGCCGTCATGAAGCCATGCATCTGTACCAACTCGCCCTATTGTCAGTGCAACGGAACCAAAAAGCACAGAAACAAAGAGCGACGGAAACATGCGAAAACTAATGCGATCATCTGTCTCCTTGACGACATAAATGAAATAAGTGTTCTTACCGATGTCCATAGAGTCACTGAACACAAAGCTCCGGCACCGATAGAGAATATCCTTGTGGTTTAAAAAACGTTTTATGGAGTCCAAGTCATTCAGTATTATGTATTGTGCAAAGCCGGCCCTTATTCTGCAACAAAAATGACAGCGGCAATTCGATTTCGAAGTATGTTTGTAAGTAAAATACTTCATACCCATACGCGAATAAAATTTATGAAGGCATGATAGTTCCACAGCGACTAGAAGCACCCCAAGTTTCGTTGTTAACATATAAGAGAATGCACGTAGTCTTCAGGCCGCAGCTTTTTAACTGGGTCCCAAATGGGCCACTTCTCTCATAATACGCCTTCCGATGTGAAAAGTGTTTGATCACGTGTAACACTTGTGTATACATTGTTTTCTATGGCCAGTACCTAAGCAGCGCCCATTTTGCTCGCCTTCACTCAACATGCGATGACGCTATCTTTTGTACCCTTTTGAAAAATAACATCGAAAATTTCAACGGCGCTTAACTTTCAAGACGCTTTTGAAAAATAATACCCAAAATTTGAACGGCGCTTATCTTTCAAGAATTTAATTACGAAGAAATCATGTTTCTGTATCGAGCTGTGATTAAAGTTCAGCACTGTAGTGCGATTTGAGCGATTCGTGCTTTTACCTAGACTGTGCCTGACGGTTGACCTTTAAGTTTAAAAACTGCCTTGATATTTTTCGTGTAATTATGTGGTCTCGCCATATTTCCTTTAAACTATTTTATGACCGCCTTGTTTCCTGCTAGTCTTTCTTTTTTCACGCGCAACTACACAACAGAACATGGCGGAGGACAAGATTCCGTATAACGTGGAAAAAGTGCGCAAAGCACAAAATTGCGTTTTCCGATGTGGGCCGTTACGCGTAAGCTTCAAGAATGGAATTTTCAATATTAGGTGAGTTGGGCGGATGATGGTGCACACAAGTCGGAGTGAGGGTACCTTGGGAGCGTTTGTTTTGTTCTTGTGTGATATGGTGAAGAACAAAGCATTCAACCAGAAATATGTGACAGTAGTTCCGTTAGAGGGCTCCTGCGTCTCATTCGGCTCAAATTGTGTTGTATGATTCGGTGGCCCACTAGTCACCTGTGGGATAAGATGGACCGCAGCTGTTTTATTATGGCAGAGGTCCGTAGGCAACCTGCCCGAGGCTATCGTCTCTCAATTTTCGAGATGAAAGGCAAGGCTCTCATTTATATTTTGGAAAATTTCAGAAGCTGCCGAAGTTACCGAACTTGATGGGTATTGTTTTACAGCGAAAGCTGTTATGAGATAATTTCACCGGCCGTTTTTGGCGCCGTAGTTGTCCGCCGCCGCCGCCGCCGCTGCCGCCGGTGTTCGTAACCAGTATCGCTCGAAAGAAGAAAAAAAAACGAAATAAGAAAAACATTCCAGGATGAAACGAGGTTCGAACCTGGGCCCTCTGCGCGGGAGCCCAGTATTCAACCTCTGAGCAATGCTTTACAAAAAGGTCCTATACAGGCTTCATGTCGGGAAGGAACCACATTAACATGTGCAATATAGCGTGGTAGAAGAGTAAAATAAGCATCAAGCGTCGCACAACGCGAATTCTGTAACCAGGCGTCACAGAATGCGAATGGCGCAACGAGTAGGTTCTTAGGGCCGTAATTCTTCGTCGTCATCACGCACAGCATCAACAAAGTGCGCATAATGCCTTACATGCGTTTAGCAGGTACCACGGCTCTCCGTGGAATGACGAAAAATGGCACAGTGCCTGCTGCCCTACTTTTCAAAAATTACAATGATTTATAGCGTAGTGGGTTCCTCGCAAGTGCCCTTGTATTGGTTGCCAAGGAAGCCCATAAGCGCATGATCCATTTCCTCGGGGTCTCAGTAAAATTACCATGATATAAGCGTAGTGGGTTCCTCGCAAGTGCACTTGTATTGGTTGCCAAGGAAGACCATAAGCGCATTTTTCATTTCCTCGGGGTCTCAGTAAAGTTCTTCGCCCCCCCCCCCCCGTCTCTCTCCCACGTGAACGTATGTTATACAGCATGACGGGAGATGGAAATAGCGACGGGGCGTCACCCAATGCAAATTACATAACTGGTGGGCCGTTTAAAGCTTCCAACCCATCACAAAGGGCTGAGCCATAATTCTTCATCGTCATCAGTCGTCACGTCAACAAAGTGCACATAATGCCTTACAGACGTGTAGCTGGTGCCTCGCATCTCCGCAGAATGACGAATAATGGCTTTGTAGGTGCTTCCCAACTTCACAAAAATGGTGATTTATGGCGTAGTGGGTACCTTTCGAGTGTACTTGTATTGTAGCCCCAAGAGAGCTTACAACGGGCTCTAGAAACGCCACTCTTCCAGCTTTCGCTGTGACTGTGCTGTGGTTTCACCGCAGGCCTGGCGTTTTTGCTGGTGAACAGTGCAAATGTAATGAGTTGTAGATCATGAACAGGAATGGCAATCTCACAGCTACCAACCAAGTTAACTTTTGGTTAGTAGCAACTTTATTGCTACTACTGCAGAGCCTTCGCCGACCGGGCCTTAGGTCTCCCTCGTGCGGATATCGAGGCCTTGCCTCACCGCCGAATCTCGGGCCTGCTGGCAAAGTTGGTCGCCAAAGCTGGGGCTTCGCAAGGCAGCGGCCCAACGCGACTACCTGCGAATAGTTTTTGAAGAAGATGCGGTGACGGCAACAGCGTAACTGTCTGCCACAGCATTGTGTAATGTGGTTGCGTTGGACATCTGGGAAATGTGTTTCCGCAAAGAGTAGTGCATCGAAGGGGGTTGTTTCTTATGCCTCTGAAGGCTTGCAATAGCGAATATTTCAAACGATGTGACAAAACTTCGCAACTTGTATGACAAAATCAGCAGGCGGAGGCTACAGGCGCTTGGCGCTCGGTAATCGTGTTTCTTGTCTATGCGCGGCACTGTGCTCATAGGGTTGCCATATAGTTTTGTCGTAATGTAGCACACGTCTTGCGCTGCAGAAGCTTGAAGTACTACTGATGACAACGCCGCAGAATGAGGAGGGCTGCATAATTATTCTCCATGAAACTGCACAGCGTAGAGAAGAGTGATATGGGGAATCACAAATGATAAATAAAACGCGTAAGAATATTCCCCTTTACTTGAAAATGGCCTGTGGGACGGCGCCGCATTAACAGATGGGTGAGAGCGTCGCATCCGTAATGGGAAGACGTGGGTTCTGCCCTCATGCGCTGCTAGATGTTTATTCCTTCGCTGTCATTTCCCTTTTGCAGCGAAAGCTGTTATGAGGTCAAAACAACGGCCGTTTTTGGCGCCGTAGTTGTCCATCGCCGCCGGTGTTCGTAACCGCTATCGTGTGAAATAAAAAAATAAAAAAATGTCCAGGACGGAACGTGGTTCGAAACTGGGCCCTCTGCGCGGGAACCCAGTATCCTGCTTTTCAATAAGACCCTATACAAGCTTCATCACGAGAAGGAACCGCATTAATATACAGCGTGGTAGAAGAGTAAAATAACAACTAGGCGTCACAGAACACGAATTCTGTAACCAGGCGTCAAACAGTGCGAAGTGCGCAACGTGTGGCGATGAAGTGGATGCGCTTGAAAGACGAGGACGAAGAAGAGACGGGACACACACCGTCTCTTCTTCGTCCTCGTCTTTCAAGCACATCCACTTCATTGACACGCACAACCAACTGGCCCAACTACGTGCAGTGACAGCGCGTGGGTTGCTGAATGCTACCAACCCATTACAAAGGGCTCTGCCATAATTATTCATCGTCAGCAGGCCCAGGATCAACAAAGTGCACAATGCCTTACAGGTGTTTAGCGTGTACCATGGTTCCCCGCAGAATGACAAAAATGGCATAGGGGCTGCTTCCCAACTTTAAAAAAATTATGATATATGGGGTAGTGGGCACATTGCTAGTGTACATGTATTACTAGCCCCAAGAGAGTTTATAACGGACTCTAGAAATGCTGGCCTTCCAGCTTTCGCTGTGACTGCGCGGCGCTTTCCGCGCAGGTCTGGCTTTTTTATAATGTTCATTGTATGCCTTCATTGCATCCGTGGAGTTCGTCACGGAGTTCGTCACGGAAATGCGTACATAATGGGACTCAAACGTCCCTCAGCGGCCAAGCTGACCGTTAACTTCACTTCACATGAGCTATTTACTACGTAGCCGGGCTTTCCACACGGCACGTGCCGCCTGCGACAATTAAACAAATCATACTGTGTGAAAAAGTTACGTTTACCTTGGCACACGCATGTTGCCACTGAAGAAGGCAGCGCTCAGACACGCTAAACATTGTTAATTTTAATGAAATAAGCAAGCAGCCGCAACAGTATGGTAAACGAACGGTAATATTCTTTCATATTTACCTATTACAGGCGTGATATTATAAATGAAGAATTTTTTCATGAATCCTCCCTGGTACCATGCCACATTGAATTGTGAATGCGGTTCATTTCAATGTATTTATGCTGCACGTTTCATTTGTGTCTAAGTGTCATTCTGGATATTGAAACATGTAAATTAAGAAAAGCTATCCGCCTTATTATTTGAAGTGATAATCTTCACGTGTCACTACGTAATAGGTCGGTGTTAGGCAGGGGAGGCTTGAAAGTGACGTAAACACTGGCGAGGACAACATGATTTCCGCATAAATAAACATTAACAACATAACTGATCATAACAACATAACATAATGAACATAACAACATTCTAATTTAGATAGAAAGCCTCTGGGAAACAAATCTCAGTCAGAATAATGCGTCAATCTAATTTGATGCTCGCTAAGTCGCGTTTCGCAAACTTTTTCCCGGCCTTTATGTTCCTATCCAAATTCACTTGCAACAATTCAACTTGTACCTATGCACTCTCTTTTCTCTAGACCTAGCTGACAAATCCAACAATCATGCTATTTGCTTATCTATGTCCTGCCTAGCACCACTCAAACTTTAAGGAAGTGCGGTTAGCTTTCACTACAAGGCAATATTACGGTCAAACGCACGAAAACACCCGCTATCAAAATGTATAATGTGAGGTTCACTGCAATGGCCGTCAAACTTCTTTTCTTTTTTTTGGCAAGGCCGCACTCATCCCAGAAAGAAGCGGCGCGACCGTTTTAAATAAACAAACAAGACAGGCCGTATGCAAACTGAGCTCACCTTATCACGGGCCCGTGCGTCTGCGACCAAGCAAATCCTTTCTGCGGAGTCAAGTTTCCCAAGAAGGTTGCGACGTCTCCAACCAACGGCAAACCCCGCGGACCCGGAGGAAGACATGCTCCTTGCGGAATGCGGGCATTCACGCCGGAGGAACGGCGCCAGGAAAATAGTGCCAATGCCAGAGCGATCACCGATGCAACTGCGACCGCTGCGCCCCACACCAAGTCCATGTTTCCGGTGTTTTGCTGTTCATTGGTATATTATTCGTGTCAACCCTCGTCGGTGCAAACTGGAATGCCTGGTTTCGAACATTTATTCGTGCAACCGCTTTAAACACTAATACCCGTGTCTAGCGGGCACGTTAAGTGCACTTACGGGAAGTACGCTTTGGAACTATGAGTGACACTTCAGGGTAGGCTGTGCTAAACGGGAAAACAAAGCGCACTTGTAGCAATCAAAAAATGGCTTCAGACTGCGAGCGCGGTTTTCCAAGATATACATGAACAAGAAAAAAAAAACAAAAATATGATAATTTTACGTTGAATAATAAATACAAACAAAGCGTATTTATTTTCTTATCACCGAAAACGCAGCTGTCTTTTATATAAGAGTTGCAAGTCAATACCGGCCGAGGCGTAGCAAAGTGCGTTCACAGAACGCACTCCCAGCGGAGTATACTCTTCTGCAATCGACACTCCACGCGCGTTATTTTGTTTGGGTAAGGCGCAGTTTAACCGAGGCGTGTTCCAGGTAAGTGCATTTAATTGGCCCGCTCGACAAAGGTGTATTATTAACAATAACAGGACTTGTTGCAATTTATCAATCAGTTTTTACTCCTGAAAATGATACACCATTCATTTCACGGACATAAGGAGATACAATATGCATGTCATACTTGCTACTCAAGAAAGCACTGCTATTTGCACTTACTAGCAGTTGGTAATCTATTCTTTCTCCTTTAGCACAAAAAATTTTTGAATGAATGACGAAGAGAGGGTGTGTGTCATATTTTTTTCGCCCATTGTTTAGGAAGTTTTTGCACTAAAGAAGAAATCCCGCACTGTAAATTAGGCACAGATTAAAATGTTTTCGTGCAGGGCGGACCGCTACACTACGTTTCATATACATGCGAATGAAACTGCAAATAAGTTTTCGTCTCTCTTCGAGTTCTTCGAGAAAAATTATAAACATAATGCACAAACCGCGATGTACCCGACAGATCTTGCCAGCATTCGCCGAAAAGGCATATAAACCATTACGTCCTGGCATCACTTAGAAAAGCTCTCGCAGATACGATAAAGAAAATGCACAGGATTTCCGACAATAAACTCCAAGTTATAAGGAAACAAGCGTTCACGAAAACTTATTCATTTCAAGAAATAAGATGCGTCGCCTATGAAAATATGCCCCATCACGATATGGTCATACCTTTATATAATTCATCTTTATTGGCATACTTTTTCCGTGTGTTCCTATTCGTCCTCAAACGTGTGCAAATTTCGTCCAAGTTACCTTTCGATTGCTTTTACACATTCTGACGTGCCGATCGTAGAATTGTTTTCCTTTAAGATTCCTAAAGTCTTCAGCAATGTATTGCTGCTCTTGATGTGCGTTTATTTTTGTGTGCTGCCCTATGTTTCTATCCTTTACTTTACACTTATTCCTGGGGTTTGTTTCACTGATTTCCCACATGGTAACTGTGGGGCTGTAATTAAACCCTCTACAGTAATGATTCACATCGCAATACACAATATACCTACGTTCTCGCATAAATAAGTGGTCAGAAATTGATATACAAACATTATATGCCCCTCTCTGTTTGGAGCTGCTTTGCTAGAGGAATGACAAGCCGCTCTGCGAGCGTCAGCCGACTAGGCCGATACACTTCATGCCTTGTCATACGTTCACTTAATTATCATTTTACTTCAGTGCGGCCGCAATACCCCGTTTGTGTACACATTCCTTAGCCGTCTTATCATTGTCAGGAATGACTCAGTATGAAGAATACAAAAGTACAGCGCAAAATAAATTATCAAAACAAAGATTTCATTCACCGCTCATCCACAAAACCACTTCTACATGCACAGCAGTTGCGAATATGTACCGAGAGGAAGCAAGACCGTGTCTTTGTAGTTATGACAGGGGCCCAAGCGCTCGCTCAGCGGCTACGGCACTAAGCTACTGACCTCAAAGGCACGGATTTGATCCCGGTAGCCGCTGTCGGGTTTCGGTGATGGCGAACGGCTAGAGGCCTGTCAACTGTGTCATATCAGTGCACGTTAATGGACCCCACGGGATCGAAATTATCGAAGCACTCCAATGCTGCGTCTCCCATAGCCTGATTCCCTTTGAGACGTTAAACTCCATTAACCAACCCGCCGAGCAGTTATGACCGGCGTACGTCCATTCTTACACATAAACTAAAACAAGTCAGCTTTTTGTTATTGGTCTATCCGGCTGCAATAATAACCCCGTTTTTATTTTCAACAACGGAAAAGAACGATCGTTTAATACGCAGCTGCGACATGGACGATTGTCGCATATGCCATGCAATGGATGTCACTCTCCCCGCTACAATTATTTGTGTTGCCTATACCTCAGCCATAGCTCAGCAGTATCGTTTTTTTTTGTTTTTTAATCAGAAATAACATCATCCTTTGCTAGCGTAAGACGTGCGCACGCCTCGCATATTTCATGTTCTGACCATCGACCTTTCAGCTGCATTTATTGCTGCTGTATGTACCTCAACAGCAATGCAGGTGTATTGTTGAACATCAAATATAATGACCCTGCTATAAGCGTGTACGAAGGGCACGCACCTGTCGCACTTATCATGCTAATGAGGTCAATGTCTCAGCTACATATACAACTGTTATATAAATTCGTCAACCATCCTCAAGGTTAACGTTCATATCTGAGATAGAGTCATCGCTTTCTACAGATGTGGGATCTGCGCGCCTGTTTTATATGGAATGCAATGAACGTGAACCTTCCAGCTAGACTAATAGCTTTTAGTATAATACCATCTTTTAATCAGAAGGGTCAACGCGTACAGGTACAGTAAGAACATCGCATTCAAATGCCTCCGCAGGAAAAGAAAGAAGCAAGAGTGTGCTTAGCAACGGGATTTATTGCAGTTTCGTAGCCATAAACAACATTTTCGATGTTGTCACAGATGTTTCACAAAATGCTGACTTGATTTTCAAGCCCGCACTGACGCCGTCATGAAAATTAGGTCGAATTTCATTGGTGCATTTCTTATCATTTCATGCTGCTTAGGTGCGGATCACATGAGTTGAGGTAGCATTCAATTGCGGCAACTATCAAAACGCGTTCATGCGCTGTTCACTATTGCGTAAGTGAAACTTTACTTGTTACAATTTTTACATACTCTAAAAAATAGGCTGATAGATGCACAGCTGTCAATGCTTGGGCAACTCATAAGACTGGCAAGATATTGCGTTTTCCTATACTGAAACAAATAATGTAATTTACTTTAAATGATGGGCTTTCATGTACCAAAAGCACTATATTATTACGGCGCACGCCATATTGGTAGATTGCGAGACAATTTTATCAATCAGCCTTTCCTTATTATTCACGTATATCTATGCACATGGGTGCTTTCGCATTTTGCAGTTACAGATCTCACTTTCACCAGCACAAGCATAAGATTTATATATAACCCTCATTATTTCGTGTCAGTATTGCTATTGAGAAAACTATCTCCAATCTTTTTTTACAGCGAAAGCTGTTATGAGATCACAACAGCAGCCACCTTTGGCGCCATAGTTGTCGCAGCCGCCGCCGGTGTCCGTAACCGCTTTCGCGCGAAGTAGAGAGAGAGAAACAACATTTATTGAAAAAAAAATGTGGTTCATTGCGGGTGGCGCCCTTCTTCCAAGGCTCCACTGGCTATAGCGGCTCGGCGGGCCTGACTTAGGGTTGCCAGTTGGCTTCCCAGAGTCCGTTCAGCGAGTCGCGCCTCCCACGACCACGTGTGTATTAGGTGCGTATGTCCTGTGTCGACTGTAGCCGGTCGCTCGGGACAGCGGTAGGTTATGTGTGTGAGAAATGAAACGAAATAAGAAATATCCAGGAAGGAAGGAGGTTCGAACCGCAGCCGTGTGCGCGGGAGCCCAGTTTTCCACCACTGGGCCATGCGGGGACTTGAAACTCCGTTGCAAAAAGGCCCTATACAGGCTTCCTGTCGGGAAAGAACCATAATAACTTGTGTAATCTAGCGTGATAGATCAAAATAACAACCAGGCGTCACACAATACGAAACGCGCAACGAGTGGGCCGTTGAATGTTCCGAACCCATCACAAAGGGCTCAGCCGTAATTCTTCATCGCCATGAGGTACAGTATCAACAAAGTGCACATACCGCCTCACGGATGTGTAGCGGGTACCGCGGTTCTCCGCAGAACGACGAAAAATGCATAGTGGCTGCTTCCCTACTTCACAAAAATATGGTGAGTTGTAACGTAGTGGGCACCTCGCAAGTGTATTTGTATTAGTTTCCAAGGAATCTTTTCCATCCCCCCGAAAAAGTAGGCAGGTGTGCTCATGTAGGTGGCAGTTCCTAGCTTGCTCTCTCCCTCTTTTCTCTGTGTCCCTTTGTAGCTATGCATTCAAATCAAATAAAGCTCATAAGGACCCCATAAGCTATTTCCTCAGGGCCTGAATAAAACTCTTGCCCCCCTCCCTTCTCTCTTTCTCACGATAACATAAGGTATATAGTGTCGTAGGATAGTGAAATAACGATAGGGTGCCACAAAATGCGAATTACATTAGTAGGTCGTTTAAAGCTCCCAACCTATTACAAACGGCTCAGCCACCAATATCCATCGTCATCAGCCGCCGCATCAACAAAGCGCACGTAATGCCTCAAGGTGTATAGCGGGTACCTCGCTTCTCCGCAAAATGACGACTAGGGGCGAAGTTGGTGCTTCCCAACTTCCCAAAAATTGATTTTTGGTGTAGTGGGTACCTTGCAAGTGTACTTGTATTAGTAACCCCAAGAGAGTTTACAACGGCCTGTAGAAATGCTGCTCTTCCAGATTTCGCTGTGATTGTGCTGCGCTTCCCGCGCAGACCTGGCGTTTTATTGTTTTGTATCCTTTATGGGGCAGGAAGTGAGAATGTACTCATGTCTCTGTCGGCATCACGCGAACGTTTCGGTGCACTCTACATATAAACGCTTATGCGCATAAAAGTAATAATATTACGGAATGTGCACATTTTACTTTCTTGACTCCAATAATATTTAACTATTTTGGGAGCCAGCAGAATCTGGGAGTTCTGTCTCGGTGATAGCACTGTCTCAAAGATTTGCTTCCTACAGTGAGATGGTTATTGATGTGTGGACGTATAAATTATACACCACGTTCTGCGTGAGTAGTGCCGTTTCCAACAGTCCCAATGAATGAAAGTCCAGATCTTGGCAGAAAACGTAGCACGGTCACAGCGTCAGCTGGAAACGAGCCCTCCTTCAGCCCGTCGTAAACTCTTTAGGGACATTAAGTATAAGCACTGAGCGTAGAAAGCAATCATTTCATGGGCAAATATTCACCGAAGCACTGCAGGTGTTCTTTGTTATCCGAACGTAGGTTGCCGAAACTTCGTATTTTATAAACACAATTCCAAAAAAGAGACAATGGCATGATCACGGCAAAGAGGTCACAGAAGCCTGTTGACTGATATCGAGGCTGTGGAAGCACTGGAGCTAGCCGTGTCATAAAGCCATGGAAAGCCCGCGATGTTCCTCTATTGTGGCGCAGCCTTTGGTGATGGTCGGGTAGCCTAAAGCCCCCACATTTTACGCTATTCGTACGACGAGTCGTCGAGTGCGGTATAACTGCCAAATAACATGGGAAGTTACGTAGCTGCACACGGGACTCAACGCGCGATAGAATATTGCCGTTTTTGATACGACTGTTGCTGAGGATGATGATTTGTGTGCTGACATTAGGGTAGACTTGTTTAGAAAAAACAAGTCAAAACAAAGCCATGCCAAAGAAGCTCCGTCACACGCGGTGCGCTGCTATCGAAGCTCAGAAAGCGCTCGTCTTTACCAGCCCTTCGTAGAGGAATCTATTGCCGGACTGGTGATGATAAAATGTCGCACAACCCATTGGGGTTAAGCAGCTTTAGAGCACCCACCATTTCGCGAATGACGCGACGTCAGACACTGCGTTAAACTATGTGCAAAGTAACGTTCCCGATGTTCTTGATGCCAATAACGATGAATCGTGGCTGAGCGCATTTGACGGGGTGGGCCGCTTTAAAGCACCCTCTGGTTTCGATACTTTGTCATTTTCGAAAGTCTGTCCTTAGGCATAATAATTATTGATTCAAAAATACACATACAGATTTGCTTCGTGTATGAAGTCAAGTAATGAGCGGTGGTGAGGTCCCTGAGTCCAGCGGTCAAGGTCGGGTGGTCGGCCACGCCTGAGGCCTGTTGCATGGATGTGACGACGACGGCGTGATTGTAGGCCCGAGCAAGTCCACAATAAGTGTATGGCAGTTACATGGCAGATTGGGGCGTCGCCAAATTGGCCCGATGTACCATACGGGCCGCGGTACGTTTGCGCCAAAAGGGTGGTAGTGGATGGGGTAAGCGCAACACCAACACGAAGTCTCCGCATAGTTAGAGTGTAACACTTGATGCAATACTACGCGGCTGCCACGCGATTATTGCAACAACGTAGACCCACACGGGCCATCGTGAGCAATCCGATATTGATTGTATAAAATCATATTGTGCGCCATTTGCAAGCACTAGCTCGGTCAGAGTACACATAGGCAGTCTTAGTCCATGTACGGAGAAATTTATGTGCGGACAGGCAGCAATCTATGCGCCGAACAGTTCTCCTTCCAAGTAGAAAAACGTTTTGTGCAATTTACACCTTGCAAGCCTTCCTTTGAATTCTTGACCTGAAAAAGGGGTTGTTTCTTTGCGTGTCTACGATTCCTCAGTTGTCTAAGAGTATTGAAGAAAAAAAATATTCACCGTTTTGGTTACTCTAATGTAGTATTATACTCTTTCGGCAGATTCTGCCAAACCACTTGGCAATATCCCGTTGTGAACCACATTCAATTTGTCTTCGACCATTCGAAAAACGACAGAGCTGCGCGCAAAGCGCAGCACAGTCACAGCGAAAGCTCGAAAAGTGGAATTTCTAGAGCCCGTTATAAACTCTCTTTTGGGTACTTAAACAAGTACACTAGCAACGTACGGACTACGCCACAAATCATAATTTTTGGGAAGTTTTGAAGCACCCACCACTACATTACTCGTCATTATGCGGAGAAGCGAGGTACCATCTGTAAGGCATTACATGCAGTTTCTTGATGCGAAGGCTGATGACGATGTAGAATTCTGACTGATCCTTTTGTAATGGGTTGGAAGCTTTAAACGACCCAATAGTTACGTAATTCGCATTGTGTGACGCCCGGTCGTTATTTCACTCTCCCACCAGGCTTTATAACATACGCTAACGTGAGAAAGAGATAGAGGGAGGGAATTAACTTTATTGAGACCCCGAGGAAATCGATCATGGGAGCCTAATGGGCTTCCTTGGCAACCAGTAGAAGTGCACTTGCGAGAAACCCACTACGCTATAAGCCATCATAATTTTTGTGAAGTAGGGAATCAGTACTATGCAATTTTCGTCATTCTGCGGAGAACCGTGGTACCTGCTAAGCACCTGTAAGGCATTATGTGCACTTTGTTGATGCTGTGGCTGATGACGATGAAGAATTTTGGCAGAACCCTTTGTAATGGGTTGGAAGCATTCAACAACCAACTCGTTGCGCAATTCGCGTTGTGTGAAGCCTGGTTACAGAATTGGCGTTGTGTGACGCTTGGTTGTTATTTTACCCTTCTACCACGCTACATTACGTATGTTAACGCGGATCCTTCTCGGCATGAAGCCTGCATAGGGTCTTTTTGCGAAGCAGTTTCAAGCACCGGCAGGGCTCTTAGGTAGAATTCTGGGCTCCCACGCAGAGGGCCCACGTTCGAACCTCGTTCAATCCTTGAATTTTTTTTAATGCGAAGCATTTTTTGACGAACCTTTGGCAGTTTGAGCGCCTCTATCAATCTATCTATCTATCTAGCCGTCTACGTCTGGGTGCTCTCATGATCGCCTTCCTAACTTGGTGTAGACCAAAATTGGCATGGGAGGGTAAGAGGACTTGACGAATATGACTGTCGGTCATGGCATGCATAACGTGAAAATCTTGTCGTTTACGTCGTCAAACCCTTTCATCCAGAAATGTGTGGCACATACCCGTTTTTCACGAGCGGCGGTGTACGGGTATGCGCCACACGTAATTGACACTTTATATCTACCCAGGTGCGGCGAGAACAGACATTGGTAATTTATATGCGAGAGCACTAAGCAAAACCGACATCGGCAGCGTTGACCCGAGGAATGGAAATCAATAAAATAAAAATTACGTTCCCAGCGGGCATCGAACCCAAGCATTCAGCGTGACAATCATGTATTGTACCATAGAGCCACGCCAGGTCTATAAACTGGTTTTGTAAAGTAGCCTGTGCAGGCGTAATGAGGGTGCAGCGTCAGTTGTGGTTGTGGTGCATACTGGCTATCTAATTTACAAAAAAGCAATAAACCCTACATACGTACTCCTACGATACAGGCGTTATATCAGATTAACATCTGCGGTTACGGTGTTGGCTCCCCTTTTATCGCAGTCTAAGAAACATTACATTTGCATTGCTATGATTCAGCTAGCTATATTGAAGCATTGCTCGTTCCCAGCGGAATACATTAAGAAATGTTGCGTATGATATTCACATGATTGCACCATAAAATGCACTTAGTTTTGATAATACTGATGTATGTGCTCTAACTTGAGGGCTGACGTTATGTCGCACCATACGTTACCCTTTAAACACCACTGTTGTCGACGTGCCTGGTAAGCCCACGATGTGCACACAGCTACTACACTTACAAAAACACGTCGATCCACCTCGTAACGGTTTGCTCAAAGCCATAAAATTCAGCACAGAAGTACTCGCTGACTGCTTCGCATGAAACCGATTCCCAGAACGCGTGGGATCTGCCAAATTTGTTTTGTTATTTCGTTTTTTTTTTTCTTATTTCGAGCGATATTGGTTACGGACACCGGCGGCGGCGGCGGCCGTGGCGGACAACTACGGCGCCAAAAAGGGCCCTTGTTCTGATCTCACAACATCTTTCGCTGTAAAACCTCTGTAGCACACCACATAGGATGTTCATATTAATTCGCGTGAATATGTCGCAGTAGAATGTGCGATAGATGCGAGGAAACACTACAAAGCTCTTCATCACTTTTTTTCTGGAGCCTTCTGATTTTGATGGGATTGTGTGTGCAGCGCGAGAAGTACCACACGACTCGGTGTAATATTTACACGGTGTTTGCTTTAATCTTCCTCACTTTCGAGTATATGCTTTACTCTGAATTTGAGCTTCGTAGGTGTGCTGGTGTCAAAGAATGTTTCTCTATCATGTAAGAAAAATGTTGAATAGTGGCGTGGCTCACTGGACGTCTATTCTTCTACGTAGTTGCCAGGCTAGATCCCTGCGGGAACTAGGATGCTTTGTTCGCTCGTACCTCATAGGTGAAAAGACCACTGGATATCACCAAAGTGAACTGGTGTTACGAGTCCATAAGAGCTTGCACTACAAAACAGAACAAGAGTCCTACCTCCTGCAGTCTTCTCTTTAACGGCACCGACACACGAAACAGCCTCCCTGGCAGTCGATTCAGCGGCCTTCTCAACGCCTTCGAAGTGGGAGTCACTGACGCTTGTTGCGGCGCATCAACCTGCTGGCAGCTGCATTACTGCACTACATCATTACTACAGCGTCTACAGCGCAAGGATTGCAACCTCCAAGGGTGCGTTTCGTACGCGAATGATACAACAACGTTGACTAGATGCCAACGGCAGTGGTCCCTCGTGGATGGAATCACGCTATCTCTGCAGAGACGGCGAAGTCTGCGTCAGCAGCGGGGCCTTTTTACCTGACGTCCACAGTGCGACGCAACGTCAAACGGTTAGAACCGAAAAACACATGCGCTCGAATTGACGTTCTGGCAGTTGCCTGCGTCATTCTTCCGTTCCGGCGTCGTAAACACGCCCTTTTTCTAGGAATAACCAAACGAAATTGAAGCAGCTGAAATGTATTTGTAATAATGAAAAATCCTGAAACAGCACTTTCAGTGGTTGGACTAGATGTATGTTTGTGTCAATACAGGCGCAAGGTATTACAACCCCCACGTGCCCAATTGTTTGCTAGTATTCTGTCAATGGTATCAAGTATTGGCAGGAAGTTCACTTGAGCTTCAAAACTAATTTAGAGTTTGATCACTGCGTACGTATCGCTTACGCGAGCGCTATAGGCAACATAGTGATGTATATCCTGCCATCATCATGAGCATCGTCATAATTAAGGTCGCTGTGTTTTCCAATGGTCTCCCGGCGTTCGCACGTGCGCTGATTCTGTTCAGTGCGTTAAAGGTTTCGTAATTTATTCAGATCACTTAACCTCCTGCCGTTTTTGCCTGCGCCCCGCGTCTCTCGGCACGCATACTATCACTCCATTAGACGGACGACCGGTTAAATGCCCTAAATATTATTTCACGTACAAATCCTTGCTATCCCCTATGATGTCATCTAGCATCTTGATTTTCACTCCTCTTTTACTTGTCTAAATTATTGCGCCTAACATTTTCCTTCCATTGGTCGTTGTGAAAATTTCAGCTTAAGTTTTACAGCAAAGCTGTAGCCATGTTAAAAAGCTGTAAAAATCTGAGGGATTTCAGTTGGTTGTGTCCGCAGTACAAAAAATGTAAAAATAGAACACGTTGTGTGAAGCCTTTCTTGACATTCGTGGTGGTGAAATAAAAGTCATATGCCGGACATTATGTAAAGCCATCATGTCAAGTTGTACACATCAGGAAGTTCTGGCGTCACAGAAATTTAGTGCCAAACATGCGTTTAGTGGTCGCGTGATGCGCCTTTCATTGGGTCACTCAAGAATAAACTAACGCCAGAAACAAGAACACGAAATGTCTGTGCCTGCCGATAGTAAATGGCCTCGTACTTTTGCTGAAATTTTGTGTCACGTCATTGTCGTGTGCTAAACAGCTTCACTAGTCATCCACATTCATATAGTGGAACGGTTTCTCAAATGTTTTGACATGTATCTGCCACACATTTCAGAACAAGTGGAATGCACCATTTGTACTTTTTTTTCCGGGAATAGAAGTACTCGGCCCGTCACAATTTGATAGCACTGCTTACGTTTGTCAAAACATTTTATTGTGATAGCAATTATATGGACACTCTCGGCTGATTTTTGCCGTCGCCGCCGCCGTCATGCCCCGGATGTGTATATGAATAAAACCAACAAAGAAAAATAAGTCAGAAGAAAAAAATTATCCAAGTGCGCCACAGGGATTAGAACCTGCGACCCCTCGTTCCTCAGCGCGCCGCTTTAAACATAACTCGGACACCGTCACCATTTGTGCGGAATAATAAAGGTGAGCTCTTTATATACATACTTTAACGCTGGCGGTATTTCGGAGGTGCTTCCGCGTGTGCAGTATCACCAGCGAGATAGCCCGCAGGGTGCGCTTTAAAGCAATGACAGATTTCACTTCTGTTTGAAAACTGACCTTGACATGCGCACTAAAAAGTGGCCCACTTGTGTACCCACACGCGATGTGGAACGCCACGTAAACGATGTGTCGATCGCCACCGCGCGACAGGAGCCGCGGAGGGGTCACTCCACGCACCGCAGTTTTCAGGAAAACAAAAGATATCTAATAGCGTTCGGTTGTAGCGCGCCGCTCAAACACGAATATGTCACTGGGACAGTTGTTGGTTCGCGCTCGTCCTGTGTATACATGTGCGTTCTTTTCGAGCGTGCTTCGTGATGTTTGGGCAGCGCAGCGCGCTGCAAGGGTCGAGCTGTTACCGTTGTTAGTTCGTGGTCATCCTGTGCGTGTTCTTTTCGTGAGTCGTATGCGGTTGATGGGCGTGCGGCAAGTATAGAGCTGATTGGTGTTCTTCTTGCCACTTTGTAATTAGTTGCTATCGCATTCATTGCTTCGGCTTTGCGGCGAAACTGTGACTTTTTTGTTCAGAAACGTTTTCTTCTTTTTGCGCTAGTCTTTCTATTGCTGCCTGACATGCAGAGAGTAGTGAGACTTAAAGCCCCTCTACTTCGTAAAAGTACCGCCATCGGTCCTCTTCTCCGCAGCCTCCTCTCCTGTGCGTCTTTCGCGTGCGACAGAGGTGGCCCCTCGAACGCACCACGCGAATGCGTGAAGCATTCAGGCCGGTTGGCTTTGTGCAATGATTCACTCTCCGTTTGTACGTTAATTCTCTCATTTGGTGTGGGTGTACGCATTATCTGCTTTCCTTTATGATATAGCGCGCCAGAAGAACTGCTGCAAGCCGTGTGCAGTTCTTAACGAATTGCACGTCGTTTACGCTCGTTTTCGGATTGTAGCGTATCCCTGTGCATCTGGCGCGGATATCGGTAACTGGCTTTACTTAAAAAAGGTTGAAACAAAGTTCTGTAAACACGGCGCGCTATTTATTGCATCGATAAGAATTATCTACATGGCAGCTCTGTTGTCAAGCCACGCCATTTGAGAAGAAACAGTTGGCGTGCGTATAAACTATCTGTATCGTATATAACTTCATGACATTTCGCCCATGTTGCTTCTCTTCGGCCTGCCCGCCGCGGTGATGTAGCGGTTTCGACGCCCGGGTGATGTCACGGGGGTCGCGGGTTCGGTCCCGGCCGCGGTGGTCCCATTTCGACAGAGGCGAAATGCTAAAGGCCCTTCGTAGCCACAAAAGTTACTTGCCGAGCAAGCGACCGCCTTGGTGAATGACAAATTACACAAAATATCGCGCCACAATTTGAGGAAGTAGTACACCACATATGTTGCACAGCAAAGCAAGACACCGGTCAAGAGTAAAAACGCACGAGCACTTCAATCATAAAGCCGCGTCGATCTCGGCTCGAAGTTGGCTCGACCTATTTGTGGAGCCAGACTTTCGACGACCTTCGTTCTCTTTTCCGCGTGGAATGCAAAAGGCTTTTTCCCTTGGGTGTCACGGTTATGGTAGCGAAACGCACAGCAACCCGGCATGCGACAAAACGAGCGAGACGCACGCGTGCACTTCACACTTCGTGCACTTGGCATCACCCAGCACATGGCACGTTGGAGCTTCCCACATGGCGCCGAGAGGTGGACGAAAGCAAATACCAAAAAAAGGGGCGTGCGCTACCACGTGACCACAACCGCCCTATCGGAGGCGTGGAGAGTAGGAAGCGGCGTAGATCAAGAGAAAGGAGAAAGCGGGACTTTTCCGAGGGTTGAGGGCCTTTAGTTATATTGGCTGCCCCATGGCAAATTTTCGGGTTCCTGGCAGGCTAGGAAGATTTCGTTTGTTTTCGGCGCCCTATTGTTCCTCCCACTTGACACTTCCTCTGATGACATCCTCAATCATTCGTTCCAATCCACCCATGCTGAACCGGACAAAGTCTGCTGCAAGGAGCACGTTGCTCAGATATTGGACATTGTCCTAGTGCACAACTGCTTCTTCCTTATATAATGGCATCAGCATAGTTTCCTAATATGACCTAGACGGAACTCTGGCGCTGCGATCGTTCAGCCACCATGGGAATGATGGGTAGTACACGGATTTGCCTAGTCTTCGTGCTTGTGGGCTTCGAACGCACTTGTGGCTTTGTTTATTGCTATGTTTTGGTTTTCTTTCGGATAAAAGAATGGATCGTTGTGAACTTCGTGACCAGATTTGAATCGGTGAGCCTAAAGAAGTTCAAGTGGTGAAGTGGAACTGCTGATTTTTGCTGAACTTCGTTTTGCGACAAAGCGGATGCAGGCGACGCGGAGCCAAACGGAGCCGAAAGAACGAAGTTTAGACAAATCCGTGTACTACGCATGATTCCCATGCTGACAGAAGCGCGATGCATTGCAGCTCCCATAGACACTAGCGCCAGAGTTCCCTCTAGTATGTATTGTTGGAAACTCTATGGGCATCAGTACTTCTAAGCGTTCAGGAAACCACATCTGAGGCATGGCACCACTTTGTCTTTGCTACTTCTTTATTTTTTGGCCGATTTCGTAGTGGAGAGTAAGGGCAAACGAAAATCAGCATGAATATATGTATACGTATATATAAGTCTAGAGGAATTTATGTTAATTGCATTAGCATGGACCCGTCAAGGGGCTAGATGTTTTTGCAAGATATTCTGAACTCAAAGTAGTTGAGCTACAATGCTGAAACCAACGATGAACACGCTGTCAAAGAACCCAACTTCACTGTTTTAGTTACAAGGAGATTAAATTATTTGGAGTTCATCCCTAACTACCGGCAGAGTTATTTGCGATTTAAACGTTATTGTCAAGTGTAGGTTGGTATACTGAATGCACAAAGATAGCACAGGGGTGCGCGTCGTCCGTGTATTCCGTAGTTCGCAATGAAGCTCTCAGCAATACCATATTCTGGACATTTGCTGTTATAGTCTGTCGCCGGCATCTGTCACCTCATGCCCTGCAACTTTGAGTCGCTTATCACAACATGACAGATAATTAGCAAATGCTCAAAAAAGGGTAAGTTGCATTAAACTTTCTGGTGTACTTCGGAGTGCACATAACCAATCAATAAACGGTCTCTGGGAGTGTGAAGTCCGCAGACGACAAGGAAACGATGAGCCCAAATCATAAAGAGTGCATTAGGATTTAGGAAATAATCCTTGAACAGTGTTTTCTTTTCGAAAGAAGAAGTGATGTATAAGGAGTACCTGTCGTGTAAAGCGCCATTTTCTGGCGCCCGCTCCTTGCACGCCTGAGGAGGGCAGAATAATAAATAAACTTAGGGCTGATATGTCGCGTACTTAAACCGTCTGAAATAACATGTGCAACATAACAATTAGGAGTTCCAAACATTCCATTATGAATTATACAGGAGCTCAACTATAGGTGAATTTAGTCTTTGATAGAGCTTCTCTCATCTCTGCGAAAACATTTTGGAACTCAAATTACTGAAGCCTCAGTTATCTGCAGAACTCCACCAATTTCATTACTTCAGAAAGTTTCTGTGACAAAGTTTCTCGTATAGAAAGCATTACGGTTGTGTCCTATATTAGCACTGTCGACACAGTGTTGAAGTAATAGAGCAGAATGGATTTCTTTGAAAGGCATGCTGAAGTAACCGACGAATACGGCGGAACTAATGATGGCTGTCTTCGTAACATCGCAAAGCTTCACGGGTATCTAATTATACGCCTTGGCGACCTCAGTTTTAATGAAAATCGCACCTCAATGTTGTGCCACTCAAGCACGCAATGTGCCGCAACAGATATCGGTATACACACGTGGCATTTGTGTGGGCGCGATATTATTTCAATGACGCTATTCATCAGAAGAGCTCTTGGGAACCATGTATACAATGGCTTTCCCATGCGCTTGACAGGGTGAACGCAAAAAATCGTCTTCAAGCACCTCCTCGAATACCTATCGGGTAAATTTCATACGGTGAGCTGTTCGACGATGACGCCGGCATGCGCACGAGTTCCAGGGGCACCAATATGGTGACTGACGTCATGCTTCAGAGGAAACAGGAAAATATCCTGGGCACGTCAAACCTGAGCATAAGCTGGCGCTAGACAGTGAATTCAAGGTTATGGTCGATGTTCAGAAAATGAGAATGCAATACCATGGGAGCTGTATGGTACCGTGCCGTTGTAGAGACGTTATTATAGACACAACCCAGAAGAGGAAGAAAGGGGATATTGTAGTCTCGCATCGAGAATGCGAGCCACTTTGAAAAGCAAAATTCTGACACACTTGGCCTTGATGACGAGCTCGTGATAAGGTCGCTCACCTATTTGAGGCGGTTCTTTGCACCAAATGATGAGCAGCAGCTCAACAGCTGTGTGGTACATGTGTTGCTGCGAGGCGACGCCGATGAGGAAGAAGTCGGCCTCCAGTTAGAGCAGTTACGTTCGGTCAAGGCGACAAGATTTGATATGGCTTTAGCCTAAGGTTGTCTTCATGAATATCTCAGCGCGCCGTTACCTTGATGCTCCACGTCCGGGTGGTGAATATATATGGAGGTGGAGGTGGCCAGTGCTGGCGGGCACAGCCACATTTTTCAGCGAAGCTGTCGATATGTTGGCAAATGCACACCATGCGCGCGACATAGTCAGCCTATCTCTCGGGAGTCAGCGTGAAACTCGCCCACGGATTATGTGGCGTGCGTTTCGCGCCGCCTGTGAGAGACAGAGTGACCACGTCACGTGTATGTCTTGAGCGCCAGCGGAAACAGAAGCATGGGTGCAATCACCGCCACCAGGCACAAATGACTGACGAAAACCGGGTCAACAATGCTAAGTGCAGAAGCATGGCCATTCTGGATCCTAAGTATCGTGAAGCCGAAATTGTCCGTCAGCGAGTTGGTTGCAACACAGACTAGCGCTTCAAGCGAGCATCGGCAGGCTTTCAACGGGAGTTGGTTGGCAATCCGTTTGGGTACCAGCGTGGCGTGCGCAATAAACTGTGGCTGGCTGAACATATTTCATCCATCTACGGAGTGCGAGACCAACTGCAGTGTCCAACCACAGTTAAACGACTACAACCAATCTCCCATATACCTCCCTTCGTTTCAGTCTCTGTTGGTTTCATTAGGTTTTGTCCAACAAAGAAAACGAGGCCTTGATCCACACCCCATCTTACCTTTGCTGATATATTCACGAAGACTGCCTCCCAGTTAGTTCTGGAGAGTTCATCTGAAAACTTGGCAAGAAAATTTTCAGTTATGTCATGACCAAAATTTCTAAGATGGCTTTGATTTTCAAATGATCAGTAAGTGAAATGTCGACTATGCTAGAAAATATGCCTTCAAGTTGTGGAATTGTAATCAAAATATCCAATAACGTGGCGCTAGTTCCTGCGCTACGAGTTGGTACAATTTCGTATCACACAGCGATTGCGTATCAAGAAGCATGAAGAGCTCAGGCTGCTCTTAGGCATTGATAAGTAGATGGGTGTTCTGGTCACTACCTAGAACTAAATATTTCATATGCATGTTTGCGCAATGCGGCATGCATTGTAAGAAAGACTTGTTTGAGTTTAGCAGAGGGGACGGCGTACCACACCGAAGAAAAAAGTTCGCACTTCAAATATATGACCTCAATATGTGATGTATTAAAAATAGGTCCTGTTGAAGTTTATTATTACCAATTTCTTTGCAAAAGATACGTACACCACCATCAATCTCGGTGGCCTCTTCAACAACGATGGATTATGCGCCCCTAAATACATATCCTCGTGCAGTAAGACAATATTTGTGTCAACACCATAAGAGAAAACGAAAAACAAAATTCACCTATAAATCTACAGAATTAATCTTCCTTCCGCGGAGTGAGTGCATACTAGGATTAGGAAAAGGTAAAACTGAATCGCTTTTCTTATACATTTTATACCGTAACAATGAAGGCCTACTGCTAAAAGGACTCATTGCAAATGCTGTAAGGTCCACCGGAAATTGTGCGTCCTGCTATTCCTATAATCCGCACATGAAATGGTCTATTCTTACAGCAATAAGGGACCAATGTACAGTCTATTTTATTGATCAAATTGCAGAAACGAACAGAAAATTAGGTGTGAAAAAGTTGAAGCAATGCAAGAGGCCGCATCATTCCCTCTGCCACATCATAGGGCGGAAGCGCCAAGTACAGTATTCGTAACATACCACAGGCCAAATATTGTTATTACATACTAATTTTTTTTCAGAAACGAACGTAAATATATTTGCATAAAAAGCGCGGTACGATATATTGTTGCACGTTACAGGTTCAAGCAAACAGAAATTATGTGATACAGTTCTCGTTTTCGGCAGTGCCATTATATTTGATCCTACAGCCTAAAACAGTAGTCCGATTGCACTGCATTCAGGATGAATCGCTTTTTGTTCACTGCCCTCACTGAATTCCATTTTGATTTTTGGATTTATTTAATTTGTGTTTTCGGATTTAATAATTTTCGATTTGGTTTAATTAAATGGTATATATCCATTTAATAAACGGCCGCGAGCGCCCCGGGATCATGACATGTAAGACAAGCTGTAGATGACGTGCGTTCTTCATACGTTCTTGTCTTGCCATACCAATTTTGGTATATACCAAGTTAACGAACCGACCGCAAGAGCACCAGTACCGTGGCAGGTAAATCATGATGTTCATGTCATGCACATTGTAATTTTCATCTTAGGACCTGTCCTCTAAACATGCTCGTCATATAGTCATGTTATGCCATACCAATTTTGATATACATCCCACCACGGATGTATACCAAACGGCCAGTAGGAGAGCCCAATGTCGTAGGCGGGTGGGTAGATGGGTAGATAGATAGATAGATAGATAGATAGATAGATAGATAGATAGATAGATAGATAGATAGATAGATAGATAGATAGATAGATAGATAGATAGATAGATAGATAGATAGATAGATAGATAGATAGATAGATAGATAGATAGATAGATAGATACGCTCAAATTCGCATAAGATCGCTCAGAAATGCTTCGCCTTTAAAATCTAGAAATCAAATCCACCCAAACCTGCGTAAAGGATGTGCAGCGTTTGTGAGCGCACGTGTAGTGTGCCGCCAACCTTGCTGCCTAGCGGGGGGAGCCGACGGTGCCCTCGGTTCTTCGGTTGTGTACGGGCAGATGACGAGCCAATGTGGGCAGCCAAAACAGCGTTCGCAGTCAAACTGCCCTGCCTGCCTTCTCACTGCCCTCGTTAATTATTGTGGATGCAAAAGCGTTACGAAGACATTTCTTCATTAAGAGCGAGCGCATGCTCACCCTATCTTGCGGTCCGGGTTAAGGCGGCACAAATGAAAAGAGAAGGGTGGTCTGACTTAGGTGCTTCAAGGCTAGATCAGAAGGCGCAGACTGTTTAAACCATTTTAAGAGGAAAAATACATTATTTGTGCGCAAAACGTTTCAGACAAGAAGTCAGATAGGACAGAGCGCACACTTAAAACCAGTTTATTGCTCAGATGGCGCGAAAATGTATACAATCATGAAGGCGAGGAGATGAGCGCTGTAGCAGCCAGCATTTGCCAAGTCACTGTGCCAAGTGTGGGTGCACCCCCATGTTTGATGATTGCCAAGTAATGGCAAGATACAGGGACAAGAGGGCACGCGAAATTCACCAAGCGTTTTTGATTAGCAAGGCAGGAACTGAGTGTGTAAGTGCCCCGTCTATCAACTTGTTCGACATTGAAAACGGGTATATTCTTAGTTGAAATACGATTTCAAGATGTATATAAGACGTTTTTGCTCGTGCCCCGTCACTTTCTCTTTCTCTGTGTCATCTCCTCGCCCTCATGAGTGTATATATTTTCGTACCATCTGAGCAATAAACTGGTTGTAAGTGTGCGCTCTGTCCTATCTGACTCAGTTTCTGAAACGTTTTGCGCACAAAGAACGTATTTTTCCGTTTAGAATGCAGTACCAACCAGCCCAAGTAACCACCCTGTTTAAATCAAGAAATTGTTTAAATCAAGAAAACACAAAAGGGATAACTATAACTGCGCTACCTGACACACACGTACGTGTGTGTGTCTCGTTCGCACGTGTGTGTCAGGTAGCGCAGTTATCCCTTTTGTGTTTAAGACAACACAAGATTTCTGAGTTTTTACAGTCGAGAATTTCTACTGCTGTGATGAGTTGCTGCAGCCAGCGCTGGTCGGAAAAGGATGTGCGTCACAGCACCGCTGACGTCAATATGTCGTACAGCGCAGACTGTAGCCACAAGCATCAGGTCACGAACCTCTGTACCAAACTCAGCCAGCAGAATAAAAACAACGCTATGAGGTTATTCGGCCTGCGACAAACCCCTTGTGAAGACAAAATGGGTGTTTACCTCTGCCAGCCAGCGTTGCGTGACGGTAACATAAAATTTCGCAAATGCAAAGCTGCCGTACACTCATTGGCTCTTTTTTGTTCGGCATTGTAATCCAACTCATTGACATGGCCGATGTTCATTGTCATAAAATCAGAATTGTAGTGGCGATAGTTGAGTAATGTAACACACGCGCCACATACTACACAATCCTAATTTCGGACAATAAAGAAGCGCTCGTTGATCTGAGGTAGTTGCAGTGCCTCACAGAACTATTGCGGAGATACTAAAACTCATGCTGAACTTCTGTCCATCAATCAAAGCTGCTTTTCAATTTACTCGCTCTCAAGAGAAGACACTTCCTTACAACTGGAAGCCCTTCTATGTCCTTAGTACACTGAAAACCGTATGGCGACAATTCCAAAGCGGGAAACACATACCAACCAAAGCACCTTCTCTCGGGGAAACCACATTATTCACCACCTATTGTCCGCGTAGGCCGCACTTTGGACTCAGCCTGTGACTGCCTTCCTAATTGAAGCTAGGATTTGGCAAAGCAGCAGACGTTTGAAATCACGGCCGGCAAAAGCGGGCTGTGGCCGTTTTAATCACCGTACATCGCAATGCGCGAACGTGAACAAATGTATACCCTAGCGAGCACGCGTTTCGTCTGTCTGTATGTTAAAAAGAATGCCTTCACACACTTTAGGACTGTTATAAAATATCGCTTCGCAATCATGGTTGTTTGCAAGTAAAATGTACATAGACCCGTTCTCGAATATTTCTCACGCGCAGATTTGTATTCAGGGTGAGTAAATTTTCCTACGGTACGCCAGTATAGCATTGCCACGCCCGCTTCTTCTTTTAGCGATATTGCTGGAAATTTCCATAGCGCCTGTATAAAAGCCGACGCGCTTGACCGCTTGTCAGTTGATCGACGGACGACGCCCTGTTCGCCGCTATCATTGTACAGCGTGTATTGCTGTAGCTCTAGTTCTCAGTTTCTCGGCCACAAGTTCGGCCAAATAAACAGTTTCATCTCGGACGCGCTGACGGTTGTCTTCGTCGACGTCACGACCACGTGACATCTGGTGGAGGTGCTGCTTCTTCCATGATCCGGACGCCCCCGCGAAGCGCTGACCCAAGCCCAAGCCGCGAGGAGGACGACGGCAAAGAAAACCCGGATCGTCGAGCAAGCCGCAGGCAACAAGGTCTACCGCCAGAGCACGGGCCTCTACCTGAAAAGACCCGGCAAACAAAGATCCTGACCTCGACCACAGCGACGATGACAGACGATGTGCCGCCCGCACCAATCCTTCTCCGGACGCTCAAGGAGCCGCCAACCTTCCGCGGATCGTCGTTCGGAGACCCGGAAAGCTGGCTCGAAGCCTACGACCGAGTCGCCGTTTTTGATGCCTGGACCAGCGAAGACAAGCTAGGGCATGTCTATTTCGCTTTGGAAGACGCCGCTCGGACCTGGTTCGAGAACCAAGAGCGAAGCCTGAAAACGTGGGACATTTTTCGCGACAGGTTTCTCACCACATTCACGAGCGCCGTGCGCAAAGAGAGGGCTGAGGCTCTGCTCGAGACCCGCGTGCAGATACCGAACGAAAACGTGGCGCTCTTCACGGAAGAGATGACCAGGCTGTTCCGCCACGCAGACCCTACCATGCCCGAAGAGAAAAAAAGTTCGCCTTCTCATGCGAGGAGTCAGGCAGGAGCTTTTCGCTGGGCTGATGCGGAACCCACCAAAGACCGTCCAAGATTTCCTCTCGGAGGCGACAACCATCGAGAAGACGCTCGATATGCGCACTAGGCAGTACAATCGCCGCGCATTCCAAGACAGCGCAGCAGTTCATGCCCTCGGCTCCGACGACTTGCGCGAAACGATCCGAGCCATCGTGCGAGAGGAGCTGCGAAAGCTCGCACCTTTCGCACAGCCCGAAGTGAAGTCAATTGCGGACGTTGCACGCGAGGACATCCAACAGCCACTGGGTGTTCCTCAGCCGGCACCGCCGCAGCTGCAAGCAATGAGCTATGCTGCTGCAGCCCGACGCAACGAACGTCAAGACGCCGCGCCGCCCCAGCAGTTCCGCCGCCAGGCACCACCGCCGCCACCACCAACGTCATAACGCCCGCCAGCCGGTCAGCGATACACGCAGAGGAAGACCGACGTTTGGCGCGCCCCCGACCATCGTTCACTCTGCTACCACTGCGGAGAAGCCGGCCACACCTACCGCCGCTGCCATTACCGACAGATGGGACTGCGTGGGTTCGCCGTCGACGCGCCGCGTCCACAGCAGGGTGAACGACCACGTGACATCGCCGACTATCTGGCAGGAACGCAGTGGACCCCTCGAGGACCTTCCCGATCGCCGTCGCCAGGCCGCTACGCCTCTCCCCAACGCCGACCATACACTGGCCCAACCCGGGACCGGTCACCTAGCCCGCATCCGGAAAACTAAGGGCAGCAACCGATGGAGGTGCGGTTGCTGTACGACGAAATACCGAAGACCCTCCGCCGCCGACGCCGCCGCCACGACGAAGGCTTCAGGACACGACGCGAACCCCTGACGACGAAACCTCGCGGACCGATGTAGACCTGACGACGCAACGTGGAAGCAGCGGAACAAACCGACGTAGCCGTGACCCGACGCCACGACGTAACTGCAACGCAAGACGACGAACTAGCGACCTCGACGTTCTTATCGACGGCCACAGCGTCACAGCCCTCGTCGACACCGGAGCCGACTATTCTGTCATCAGTGGACCGTTCGCCACGAAGCTGAAGAAAGTTAGGACAGCCTGGGGAGGCCCCGAAATCCGGACAGCTGGAGGTCACCTCGTAACGCCGGAGGGAATCTGCACAGCGAGACTCGCCATTAACAACCGGATTTATCCCGCGAACTTCGTAGTCCTGCAGCGTTGCTCGAGAGAGGTCATTCTTGGTATGGACTTCTTAAGCCTTCATGGTGGTCATCGATCTGAGATCCAAGTCGATAACACTATCCACAGAAAAAGCACTACCGCCGTACACGCCGCCAGAAAAACACGCCTTGAATGTGCTGGAAGACCAGGTCACCATTTCCCCTCGCTCCAGCGTCATCAATTTCCGTCGGCACTCAGAAATCAGCAGACCTGGAAGGCGTCGTCGAGGGCGATCAGCACCTGCTTCTGAACCGTCAGATTTGCGTCGCAAGAGGCATAGCCGAGCTGCGCGATGGCAAAGGAAAGGTAGTACTGACAAACTTCAGCCACGAATATAGGCCCCTAAACATTGGTACGATGGTCGCCCACATCGACGAATTCGTGGACGCCAGCAATGCTTTCGCCATCTTCGATGCTACAGAACCTGCTTCGAAGGATCATGATCCCCAAACAAATTTCGACGTCAACCCGAGCCTCCCGAAGCACAAGCAAGACCAGCTTCAAGCCCTGTTCCTGCAATTCAAGGACTGCTTTTCGTCGTCGTCACGAATTCGACAGAACCCAGTCGCGAAACATCGCATCATAACAGAGGAAAGCGCCAGACCACTCCATTAGAGCCCGTACAGAGTTTCGACGCGAGAAGGCGAGGCCGTGAAGAAACAGGTCGACGAAATGCTACGCGACGACATCATCCAGCCGTCGAAGAGTCTGTGAAGAGTCCTAGTGAAGAAGAAGGATGGGTCTCTACGTTTTTGCGTGGATTATCGTCGCCTGAACAAAGTCACGAAGAAGTTCGTGTATCGCCTTCCCCGGATAGACGACACCCTGGATCGATTACACAACGCAAAGTAATTTTCGTCGATGGACCTCAACACCGGTTACTGGCAAATAGAAGTCGACGAGAGAGACCGAGAAAAGACTGCTTTTATAACACCAGACGGCCTGTTCGCGTTTAAGGGCATGGCCTTTGGTCTTTGCTCGGCACCTGCGACCTTTCAACGGGTTATGGATACAGTACTGGCCGGCTTGAAGTGGCAGACGTGCCTCGTGTACTTGGACGACGTCGTTGTGTTTTCCTCAAACTTCGACGAACACCTTCGGCGCCTTGAAGTTGTACTTCAAGCAATCAAGACCTCCGGACTCACCTTGAAGCCTGAAAACTGCCGCTTCGCGTACGAGGAGCTCTTGTTCTTGGGTCACGTGATCAGCAAGTATGGTGTTTGCCCGGACCCGCGGAAAACAGCTGCCATCGCTGACTTCCTGACGCCCACCGACAAGAAGGCCGTACGCCGTTTTCTCGGCTTGTGCGCCTATTACAGACGTTTCGTCAAGGAATTTTCACTGGTCGCCGAGCCACTGACGCAACTCACGAAGGCCGACGTCGAATTCAGGTGGGAAACGTCGCAAGTTCAAGCATTTCAAGAATTGAAACGAGGCCTGCAGACGCCTCCCATACTTGCGCATTTCGACGAATACGCCAATACGGAAATCCACACCGACGCAAGCAGCGTAGGACTCGGCGCCGTCCTTGTGCAAAAGAACAACGGCTTCGAAAGGGTCATCAGTTAGGCTAGCCGGTCGCTATCAACGGCAGAAATCAACTACTCCACAACAGAAAAGGAGTGCCTGGCCATCATCTGGGCTACATCGAAGTTTCGCCCCTACCTCTACGCCCGGCCCTTCAAAGTTGTGAGCGACCACCACGCCTTGTGTTGGCTAGCTAACTTGAAGGACCCTTCAGGTCGCCTCGCACGGTGGAGCCTACGACTTCAAGAATTTGACATAACCGTCGTTTACAAGTCCGGAAGAAAACACTCCGACGCTGACTGCCTGTCCCGCGCCCCCGTCGACCCACCGCCGCAGGACGACATGGAGGATGACTGTTTCTTGGGAACCATAAGTGCCGAAGACTTCGCCGAACGACAGCGAGCGGACCCAGAACTCAGGGGCCTTGTGGAATACCTCGAGGGCAGGACCACCGTTGTTCCCAAGGTATTCACGCGAGGATTGACGTCGTTTTTCTTGCGCAACGGTGTTCTCCTTAAGAAGAACTTCGCGCCGCTTCGAGCCGATTCCCTTCTCGTAGTGCCCTCGACATTGCGACCAGAGGTCCTCCAGGCTCTGCATGACGACCCGACGTCTGGACACCTGGGTGTTTCTCGCACGCTCGCAAGAATACAGGAAAAGTACTACTGGCCGCGCCTTGTCGCCGACGTAACTCGCTACGTCAAAACCTGCCGGGACTGTCAGCAACGCAAGACAACGCCGACTAGCCCAGCCGGACTTCTGCAGCCTATCGAGCCACCTCGACGGCCGTTCCAGCATATCGGAATGGACTTACTGGGGCCGTTCCCGACGTCCAATACCGGAAACAAATGGATCGTCGTAGCTACCGATTACCTCACCCACTACGCCGAGACAAGGGCCCTACCCAGAGGCAGTGCCGCCGAGGTAGCGAAGTTCTTCGTTGAGAACATCCTCCTGCGTCATGGCGCCCCAGAGGTCATCACCGACAAAGGTACGGCGTTTACTGCTGACCTAACTCAGGCAATACTGAGATACAGCCAAACAAGCCACCGCCGAACCACAGCGTACCACCCACAGACCAATGGCCTCACCGAGCGGCTAAACAAGACCATCGCCGACATGCTGGCCATGTATGTCGATGTCGAACACAAGACGTGGGATGCCATCCTTCCGTATGTGACCTTCGCATACAACACGGCCATGCAAGAAACGACGCAAATGACGCCGTACAAGCTGGTCTACGGAAGGAGCCCGGCAACGACGCTCGACGCAATACTACCAACCCCACCGACGGAGACGATCTCGACGTTGCCGCCTATTTGCAACGCGCCGAAGAAGCTCGACAGCTCGCCCGCCTGCGCATCAAGAACCAGCAGAGGGTCGACAGCCGTCACTATAATCTTCGACGAAGCCACATGGAGTACCAACCCGGTGACCGCGTGTGGGTCTGGACGCCGATACGCCGACGTGGGCTCAGTGAAAAACTTCGGCGATACTTCGGCCCATACAAGGTGCTTCGACGTCACGGCGCTCTTGACTACGAGGTCGTCCCGGACGGCATTACGAACTCCCAGCGACCCCGCGCACGACCTGAAGTCGTCCATGTCGTGCGCCTTAAGCCGTTTTTTGCGCGTTAGCGAACCTGGGGACTCTACTTTTTTCTTTTGTAATTTATTTGTGTATGCACTTGTTTTTTTTTCCTTTCCATGTTCTGTTGCAAGCATCGGGACGATGGTTTTTCAGAGGGGGGCAATGCCACGCGCGCTTCTTCTTTTATTTTGATGTGTTCGAGTTTAACCAGCAAGGGCGGTTATCAACGCTCGATGCCGGCCGCGAAGCAGCGTTCGAGAAGCTTCACGATTTTAGTAGATCGTTTTGTTAAGATTGCGCGCCGCACGCGAATGTTCCAGCTTTGTCGAGAGATAACGCCGCCACCAGCGATATTGCTGGAAAGTTCCATAGCGCCTGTATAAAAGCCGACGCGCTTGACCGCTTGTCAGTTGATCGACGGACGACGCCCTGTTCGCCGCTATCATTGTACAGTGTGCATTGCTGTAGTTCTAGTTCTCAGTTTCTCGGCCACAAGTTCGGCCAAATAAACAGTTTCATCTCGGACGTGCTGACTGTTGTCTTCGTCGACGTCACGACCACGTGACAGTATACACAAGCGCCTCAAGCTGTAAGGATCCGTATGGATTTTCCTGTAGCTTTGTCGTAAGTCTGATGATGCCAATTTTCTCTTTCGCGAAATCTTTCTCTTCGCTAATTTCGGAAAAATAGCGCAAGGAGAGGAGGACGAAAAAGGCACATAGCCTGGACAGGCGCGTTTCTGTATCGTCATTGTCTTTTTGAGCTTCCTTTCCTTAATCATCTGTAAACCAGCTCGCTCAAATGAAGGTTATTGCTCATCCTTATGGGATTTAGCAGAACTTGTGATATCGGTGCTTATGTGCTTCGAGTAGTTGATAAATTCACCATCCTGCTACTAATTGCTGGTATTCTGATTAGCTCGTTCACTCGGGGAGTGACCACTCCGCAGAAACGTAGGTTCACGGATCGATTCCTGAACAAGAAGAAACTTTTTGTCAACTAAGAAGGTATGCTCTCTGAAAAATATTTGATACATTCATTTATGATTTGCGCCATAAATGAGCTCCATTCCAGTTTCTTTCTGAAAAAAAAATCATGCATTTTCTTTCAAGCTTACGCTACAAGGGTGGATACCAGTTTTCTCTTTTGCATGTAATAGCAATGGGAGGCAGATGATCTAAGATGCGATAAGTTGTTTTGGCATGTTGTGTCGTCCGGACATATTCGTCGCGAGTAATGTTGAAATATCTGTAAGCGTACTTAACAATTCTTGTGAAGTAAAGAGTCGAGCAACATCTGCTCCCGCCGTGTTGGCTTGGGAATCATGACATGAAACTGCTGAGGCCGGGCACCTGGGCTGGATTCCCGGCCACAGCAGCCGCATTTCGATGGCAACGGAATTATACCTATTCCTTAAATTATGATTATTATTATCATTATGATTACTATTATTATTAGCAAGCTTAGCACAATTTTAGGGCGACGCTGCATAGAATGCACACGACACATACGTCAAAGTTAGGCGACACGTTTTCCGGATCTACAATAGGAGGGTTAGTAGCAGTGTAGTTGTTTTGCAACCTAGAGACATTACTTTGCTCACAAATAAATGAAAAATGTTAACATCACCGGCTATCGACATGGCAGGTGCTGTGGCAAGCCATTACAAAACCCTAGTCCTTCCGGAACTACGAAACCTCTATAGGGAAACTTTGCTTAGGAGCGTGCAAGCTTGGGCGAGATTGTATAACATAATGGAATAACTTCACAGTGCCGAAAAAACAAAGACAGATGAGCAGACAGAAGAGCAGACAACACGAGCTCTGCACTTGAAACTGAGTATATTACAAAAAAAAAGGTGGACAAGAAAACCACATTAGATGCCGCACATGTGCGCACACTTGCGGAGACGGCTCACAATACGCCCACAAATAACAACAAATAAGAACAACAAAGTCAATTAAGTATAAAACCAGATTTCTGCTATAGATTAAATTCACTGTCCTGCAGACTCAGTGGAGCTTGGCTGACATGCCTCGCCTTTGGTTTCTATTATAAAGGCTTGTACAATTTCCCGTGTAAGTTTATTATCATGTCCGAAAATGACGGAAATGTCAGATGGCACATCTTCAAATCCGTAATCGCGGCAATGTAATGCAGAGTGAGAATAGGCCGTGCCTTTAGGCGAGATGTGGTGCTATCTAAGCCTTACCATCAAACACAGGCCCGATTGTTTAATATAACACCGTCCACACACGAAAGTAATGTGGTAGACAGCCCCCTTTTTACAGGCCACAAACTGCATGCGATGTTTTGTTTTGCATCGAGTGCGCTTTTCTATGCTCGTTAGTGTGAAAGCGCTTCTGTAAAGCAGGACCTTGGTTAATGCTATGGTGAAAAAAACCACATCGACGACGTGTCGGGCGGTCACTTTCTTCTGGCGGTGCGAAATTGCTTGGATATAAGGAATAACGACAGAGGGAGTTTTTTCGAGCGGCTCATTCCCCTCTTTCTTTTTGCCTTCCCCCTTGGCCAACTCTAGAGCCTGTTGGGCAACGGAGGCAATCACAGAATTAGGATATCCTGCCATTCGCAACTTGTGCACCTGGATATGGACGCTCTGTTGCGAGAGGTGCTCCCAGGACCGGTTAACAGCGGAGCGAATACACGACAAACCAATGCTCTTTTTCACGAGTTTGCAATGATCGGAGCTAAAATTGAGCAGGCCTTTCACAGACCGCGGTAACTACATCCAGCATATGTGAGTGTAATGAAAAGAAATTTCCACATCTAGGCAGCAATCCTGTTATCTTGTGGGATTTCAAAGGAAAAGTTCGGTCCTAGCCATTGCTCTCAAAATAGCTTCAGGACATTCACGACATTGCAGTTGAAGTTGTTGCTGTTAACAAAGACAAGGTAATCGTCTGCGTAGTGCATAATCTTTGCGGCAAGGTCAGTCAGTTGCTTTTGTATGGCCCGGCGGACAACACTGCGCTCCTGTTCTCTGCTCGTTTTCGTCTGTCCTTGTTTTTCCGAAGCTTTGAAGTTATTGAAACTTGGCTTGCTGCGACGCGTCCAGCATGCAAGAATATTATTGAAGCTTTTCTTCACAGACCTATTCAACTCGAGTAGTGCACCAGCATGAGACTCCTTAATGTTTCTTAATTTCGTAGACGTAATGCCTTCGTTCACGATTAATCGCCCTCAGCTGGAACTACAACATAGTGCATAACAGTTGATGTTCAATGTTTTTCAACACTATTGTAACTCATAGTTTTGGTATTATGTACACGTTTCTTTGGAATCAATAACGCGTCACTTTGCCCCTAGCATGTTAATCAGCAGTATACCCGCTGCTCTCAATGGCTTTATTCTGAGGATTGAAAGTAACCACAACTGCTTAATAATATCCACTTGAATAAGATACCGTGTTGCTGTAATAAACTCGAAATTTTGACACAAGAAATAAAAATATTGTGAATTTCTTTTTGTATTCTACATAAAACAGCACATGGCTGACCACTGATCAATCATTCAATTCATTTTATGTTAATATTTATGACAACAACCGTAGAAAGCCACATTGTACCGAAATCTGCGTATCAACAAAAGGGGGGTTTTTTTCAGCCAGCCTCATGTAAAAAAGAGTTTTTATTGTCGGTGTGAAGCGGTTGCGGATGCGACGTCAGCTGTGACTTATGTTGACTCCACTACCTTGCAGGAAAAGTAATATTCAATAGCGCGTTGTTGCGAAAGCATCCTGTCATATATTTTCCTAGTTGGGTTACTGACATCCCAATTGACGCAGACGCTCGCGTTAGTACCAGGATTGCCATTTCAGCTATTTAGAAAACACCATCATAAAAGTTGACTATGAATACCACGTTAGACTTATACGTAACGTATGTATGAGCATAATGTGTAAGCGTAATGTATGAAGCAGAGTAATGTGGAGGCAAGAATAAGGTAATGGTGACACCTGAAACGCTGGAAATACACGCAAAATATGTGAGGCCAAAAACATGTGGCCTAGCATGAAGTAAAACCATACTACACCTTGCTTTGCAGCGGGTCTGCAGTAGCTTCTGATGCGTCGTCATCACGGATGTTTTTGTATTAAGTTCAGACCACATCTCGTAGAACCAAGAGACTTTTGTAATGCCGGCACTTTGAAGACACCTCTAGCATTGCGATTAGTTCAATGTTTATTAAGCTGAGTGCTACACTCACAGTGCGCTGACACATCCTGCATGGGCAACCGTTACGATAGTGTGCGCTTCATTGACATCCCTTTTTCCCAGGTTGCTTGCCTTATGCACAGTTCCCGTCCCTACAAACATTCGACTGCACTTGAGTCGCCTGTAGTACAATCCTCGCCAGATAGCTCCTAGCTTGCGGAATGCCACAATATTATTGGTGCCCACGCAGCCTCACGGTGATGCATCTTCCCGTTTGTTCTTATGCACCTTATTGACCCTTTGTTATATGGGAGAGTATTTCTCTATTTATCATTATTTATTAGAACTTCATAAGAGTCCACGACCAGAAACTTGCTACATCACTGCATTTGATTGACACAACCTTATTGAAGACCAGCAGAGCCCTCGAATATTTAATTCATGCACTGAATTAAGAACGACAAGTGCTTAAAAATACCGCTGTATATAGCCTGGGTTATCTTGATGACAAGAGCGGAATAAATGTCATCACTCACGCGACCTGAAGCCGTGGTGGTTGTTTCAATAACATCGTATAAATCGGAATGAGCGCAGCATTAGGTGCATGCATGAAAAAGATGGACATGACATGACAGGGATGATCTATATTACAGGATACCATCGCGGTAGTTTTCATCAGTTGTAATATGAGAACGTGGAATTCATTACATATATTACTAGTCCTAAATGCAATGACCTGTGCCGTATTTACTCGTCTGATACCAGTCCTATAGGCTAACGTTTGTTAGTACGGGCTGGTGCGGTCTAATGTTGCCTAGCAATGGCTAACTATCGGTCCGTGCTGATAGAACTTGGCCGAATGTTCGTTGTGTTTGCTTGCACTGTTGTATATTGGCTAACTAGTCGTCTTTTGCTAGCAAGGACGTCTTAATATTTTATTTTTCCTGTCTATGATAGTACGACCAAATAATCTATGGTGAACGCTACCCTGTTGTAATTGCATTCACTTAGCATCCCGTCACACTGTTTATTTCAGCACGAAAGTGTTTTGCCGGATATGACGTTCATAAAATGGACGCCAACGTGTGAGAAAGAAAAAAACCAAGAAAGAAATTACACCATCTCCCACTAAAGGGGACCATGAGGCGATGCGAAGCTGGAGCACTTGCACGATCGCGTTTCGTTAGCCTTCGTTGTGCATGTTACCAACCTCGGCCTTGTCGCAAAGGCACCCAGAGAGCCAGAAACCCTCTCCTCAAAAGCAGCTTCTGGAGCCGGCAAGCAGCAGCAACCGGGAGGAATGCTGTACACAGCAGGACAAAAATTGGCCGCGTATCTGCGTGCTTGTTGCCGAAATGTCGCCGAAAGACGATAGATTAGCGCTGCGTGAGCTATGGGCGCCATCTGGCAATACGTCGGGAAGCATGAGTTTGTGCACATGGCCTCCGAGATGGTGGGCGCGCGGCGGATTTCGCGCCCGCCATCTCGGAGGCCATGTTGTGCAGAGGGCACGGAGGAGGTTCTTTCCTTTCTCCGTGGCAGAGGGCCTTCGTCTGCGTGCATATCGCATGTTCCGCGCAGCCGCATTGTCAGCGCACCTTAAGAAACTAGGGTCTTTAGAATTACGTATCTATGTATTTTCTATTAAAGGAACACACCACCTAATACTTCCCTAGTGATGTTGCGCCTCAGATATGCATAATGTTTGCTTTTTGATCGACAATGTACAGAAGTATGAACCTAGTCAGCAGTACAAGATGGCTGGCCCTTCGGCAAGTGGTTCAACTTTGACCGGGTGGCTGAATCGGGTGACAGACAGACAAACCAAAATTTCTGCGTTTATGTTCCCCAAGAAAGACTATCGCCTTTAAAACCCGTTCGCACCCCCACAGCAGGAGAGTGAGACGTCCCCCCCCCCTGGAAGCACACCGCGCCGCCCTCCTGCTCCCCCACCGGCTCTCCTGCGGGCAGTAGCCCAGAGGGATCCCGCTTGGCCGGTTCGCCTCCTGCGCATGCGTAGTGTGAGCGCGGACTAGCCCACTGCAGGACATACCCCCGAGCGAAAGATGTTTCACATCTAAAATATCGGCCGCTGGGAATCGAACCCAGGGCGTTGCCGCGCGACGCTAAACCTAGCAAAGCTAGCTTGGCAGATACCGGACACCTCACGAACGCGCCTTATATCTTTCACACATTCTCTCTCGCACGGTGCTCTCGGTTGGCGGTGTAGATAGGCAGGGCGGAGCGGGGGCGATGCCGCCGTCTGTGAGAGGTGAAAAGAAGTAATGCGTCACGATCGACACTTACTAGTGCTTACTCCGAGATTGCGCGCGTTATCGGAGGTCATGGTTAAATCGTCTCGATGCCAGCAAGGGACACTGGCCGCGCTGGCGTCGCCGACGCACCCTAGACGCAGTTACGTTCTCTGCCTTTCGCTTCGTGTGAGCCTGCGCCAGCTCATCGGAGTAGTGCAGCTTCCACATGCAACAATGGGATTTCTCCGCCGCCGACTATTTCGGGTTCGAGAGCACGACTAACAAAACTGCTGCATTACGTGTTGCAGAAAGAACACGATTTCGACCGGCGAATGTCGTGCCTTGGTGGAGCGAGACAGAGGCCAGCGGGACGCACGCGTTTGCGGCTCAAGCTAAGAACCTCTACGAACTAGCCGTCAACATGGGTGTATTCACGCCAATCGGTGCTATAGCTACGAAGCACGAATAGATATTGTACAAGCTCTCATATATCACTACAGAATAAGCACTACTTCTGTGTAGACACGTTTCACTTTCGTGTTTTACTGATTCCTATGATGGAGGGATAAGCCATGTTTTTTTAATGAGATCCCAATATATGCACTCACTCGTGCTAAGACAAATGTACCTAGTTTCGCCATTAGTGAAAGAGCAGAATAAGGTCAAACCAATATTGCTAAGCTATAATAATAAGGAACATCATGCGTTATGCGCAATCACGCAGGGACTGGCTTAAGTTAATACTCCTGCCGAAATATTTGAGAAATTACGGAGATTGAGGAAGCAAACAAATCACTATCAATAAATGTAAAGTAAGGTGTGATTCGACTGAAGTTATTATGTGTTTGAAGGATCTATGAATACCGTGTCAGTTAGGAGTTTTTGAAGACAGGGATAGCGCGATGACAAAGCACGGTAATATAGAGCCGGTCTTCTGTAAGGACATTTTAAACATCCCACATATGTCATCCTAGTTTGCTTAAAACATCACCGTGGACTTAGACACTTACGCAAATACAAACCTCATCATTTACGAGCCTAACCATCATATTCCTTTTGGCGCGAATGCAAGAATGAGCCTTAAAGGCAAGAAAATAATTACTGGCATTAATAATAATAATGATAATAATAATAATAATAATAATAATAATAATAATAATAATAATAATAATAATAATAATAATAATAATACCACGGGTTTAAATGACGAAACCACGATATAACCATAAGTGACGCCCTAATAGAGAACTCCTGAAATTTCGACCACCAGGCATTCTTTAACGCGCGCTTGAATCTAAATTCATGGACATCTAGCATTTCACCTCTATCGAAATTGCAACTGCCGCTGCTGAGACCGAACCTACGACATCATTCGGTTCAGCCGCCGCTCATCGTAACCACTGCACCTCCACGGCGGCAACTGGTGATGATACCTATCAAAATTAAAGCCGAGTGCTTTCTCCAAAAGGCGTACATGACTTTCTCCTAAGTACGGGCGCTTACTGACGAATACTACGCGATAAACACACGTGATGAGGCAGGAGCAACAGAGGGGCAGAAAAATAGTTAAAACACTAAATATTGACTCAAGTCCCCCACCGCTTTTTATAACGCACCGAAATACCACTTAATGCCACAAAAATTTGTACTCAAACGGCTAAATCCCATGTTAACATAAACAAGCCGGATATGTTCTCTGGAGCTCATTATTATCTGAAAGTTCGGTGACAAACGTAAAATTTCAAAGCTTGACGCAAAGACTGTGTTGAGCAGAAATGTTTCCCGCTTGCAAAATAATTGGCATATCGAGAGGAAAGACTGTAACAACATAATAAATCACAGAAACATTATAAACGTCATTCATAGGTTTTCTTCAGTGGTGTCTGAACTGTACCTTTCCGTTAGATCATATACGTGCTCCAGCGATGCGGCACGAGTGTGGAAAGTGCGCTTTAGGGTTTGTTGCGTTCACAAATTGTTGTGCTCTTGTCAAAGGAAATATTCCCGATTTGTTTGCTGAAAGCACACATCGCAGTTACATATTTGTATAGTCGTTTTTAACAGTCTTGTATACAAGGTGAGCAGTCTGGAAGGAATTGCACTAAATCACTAAACAAAACACTACTTTGTACAGTCAGAAAGTTGGTGAGCAGACAAACGAGTCAGTTTTGCTACCTGACAGTCTGGCAGACTACACGAAAAAAAAATCGTGTAACCTTTAATAAACCTTTCCAAGTTTATTGAATTTTGAAATGTGAGTTTAAGGTTATGAATGCCAGCTCTTCCACTATGAGTGCATTAGAGCACGTAGAAAACGTCTTGCTACGTGCGGCTCGTGCCCGCAGTGATGGCAGTGATGACAGAAATATTTCTCTCTCAAATTTCGTTTTGTTAGGGTTTTAGCAGCCATCCGGTATTTTATAGGTGGCCTCCCTATGAAATGACTGTATCATATGTAACGAATACAGCATAATGCTAAGTGCAATGTCCTATGCAATATTACAACCTCCTGGAAAATTCCAGCTGTGTCATCGCTGAGGTCCATATGCGCTTCCCGCTAGTTTATCCGTGGCTCAGTAAAGTTGAGAGTTGGGCGAGTTGGTGATAGTTCATCTTAACGTGTGAATCAGCGCACGGGAACACGGCACAAAATGAACAAAGCGACAGAACAACTACTGCACTCGCAACTAGTTTATTTCTTTGTGTCGTGTCTCCGTGCGCTGCTTGACATGTTAGCATTATCTGTGGCAATAATCAGCTGCGCACGTCCATGCCTTTGGACTGTAATAGAGGTCTTCAATCCCGCAACTATCTACAGTTTATTTTTCGCTAGGATGGACTGCAGGAAGTAAATTTTGCGTGAAAGTAAAATATTTTTCAGCCTGCGAATCGCATTGACTTTAAAGGGACACTGAAGGAATAGCGATGTTTCTCGTATTAGTAAATGACGTAATAGTAAATGTTTCAGTAAATTTAGTTTAGCCTGTGTGGCTGAAATACGAATAAAGCATGTTGAAATTAGTGACGTCAAATCCATGAGATTTTGGCGTTAAAAATAAAAATGAATTTTCGGCTTTGACTTTCTCTTCTAATAATGCGGTATGACGGTGAAATCAACAATAGAGTTCTCATAGTAAATTCTATGATTCTAAACTGATTCATTGTTTCACTTTAGTATCCCTTTAAAAGGACACTAATGAGGGAAAAAACAACCCTTTTTTTTAGTATTCGTAAGTTACCCTTTCAAGATACCAAAATCACAACTTTCTTCCCGGAAAGATGCTCCGGAAGTGAGAAAACGCGGCAAATAAAATGCAGGTGGTGACGTTAATTGTAGACCGCACAACGCACGGCGAGTACTAGTAGGCTCCTAATCAAAAAAACAAAGCTCCTAATCAGTAAAAAACATAGCTGATCCATAAAAATAATATCTGAGGTTTAACGTCCCAAAACCACCATATGATCATGAAAGGCGCCGTGGTGGAGGGCTCCGGAAAATTCGACCACTTGGGGTTCTTTAACGTGCACCTAAATTTAAGTAAACGGGCCTCAAGCATTTTCGCCTCCACCAAAAATGCAGCCGGCTTGATGGTTGATTTCTCCGTCATAGGAATCGGTATAAATAAAACTTCTCTTTAGAGAAATAGTTGGATTTTTGGGGTACATTGATATAAGAGTGCACAACGTCTATAACCTGGATGTGCCCACGTTGACGCTTGGTGGCACATCTCCATCCCGACGACTAACGTCCGTGTTCAATGATTAAACAAGCCTTTGCGGCGGCTGTAGTAGTTAACGATGAGAGCGTAATCAGAGGAAGCGGTGTGACAGCCAGAAGAGCGTCGCTGACTGGACGCAGAACTGGACATGCGGCATTCGGCCGCATTTTAAAGAGTTATCAGGCAGTTTTAGAATAGCGTACGCAAGGCTTTGCGTTGGCTTTTCGCGCAACTGCGCATGCGTCATACTCTAACCGCTTGCGGGCTCCCGTTAAGTGACGGAAATAGCGGGCCGCAAACGCTAACGCTAACTTAGCGTACGCTATTCTCAACTGCCTATTATCACCACGGCGGGACTAGAGGAAAACGCAACGCGCGTCATGTGTACCCTTAGCCCGCCCGCGATTTTTCTCGGGGCGAGCGTAAGCCGGGAACGCGGTGTTAAGGCGACGCAGGTATTGGCCTCGAGGCCCCCGACTGGAAACGCCGGCTCCACCGTCGGCGTGACGTGCTTGGCAGGATCACGTGGTCTCAGCGGCCGCCTCGGCTGCTTGTGTAGCGCTGCCACAGACTTTGAAAACGACTTTCAAATACCACATGCGCTGCGGTCTGTTCAAATACGGAAGCTTTCTCGCATTTTCTGCTCAATTGAAACCATTGTTATAGAGTGGCTGCATCCGAAGGCGACGAACATGGGGCTCTACCGCTCGGTGCCGCAGTGCCGCGCTTACGCAACGGAGTCCAGTACCAGCATGTGCCGGTAACCGCGGTACAAGAAACTGCGTGAAGCATGATTTGTAAAGCTAAGAACCGGCAAGTAGCAATCGGCTACGAGTCTTTTGTGCAACAAGCACTTCCGCGAAAGACTTTCGTTACTGCGTCGGGCCTGCCATGTTCGGTGAGTAGCAGACAGCGCGCACTTAGACGATGGCGCGCGCGTGCTTCCTGCCGGTAAATGATGCTTATCTGCCACAGAATGGAAAAGATACAGCATGGAAAGGATACCATCTCAGAACCCTCCCGTGCGACCTCTTGATCGTCGTCCCCGTGCTCAGCGTCCACAAAATCGGCTGCAGATGCGCAAGTCATCGTTTAGATACGTTGAATTAAAAAACTCACAGGGTCCCTATGCATTCGCCAAAGATGATTGGAAGGCGAAAGCTATCTTCTTCTTGTCAGTCGATGCATTGATTCTCCCGCGACCCCTTCCAAAAACATTCTGCACCTAACGCGGTTTTGCACGGCCTCCGTGACCGATCACGGAGATGCAAGGTGACCATGACGCGTGAATACGTCGTCATGTGACGTCACGTTACGTCACGTCATAATGACGCCACATATTTTGGCGATCTGTGATGTCATGATGACGTCATATAGTGACGATTATTTTCTGCATCAGTCGTCTTGTCGCCGCCGACGCGGGGCGCCAATGGGCAATCTCCCCCTTTGATGAGGCATCTAGGGGTTTCGCCTTCATAAGCTACAGGACGTTTTGCAGTGCCTCCGTGATCGGCCCACCGATCACGGAGGTAATGCAATGGGTCCATGTCGTGTGAATACGTCATCATGTGACATCACGTTATGCCACGTCATGATGATGTTATAATGAAGCGACAAATTTAGGCGATCTGTGACGTCCTGATGACGTCTATGGTGACGTCATCACGTGACGTATATTTTTTTGCGTCACTCGTCTTGACACCGCCGACGGTCCATCTTCCCGTTTGAAGAGGCATCTAAGGCTTTCGCCTTCATCAGCTACGCGACGTTTGCTGATGGACGTAAACAGCGAGAGAGTCAAATGCTGCGGCTGATGTGTGCTGCATATATGTTGGCAATTACATTTTTTCAGTCAACCTTGCGTTCCCTTGACGCAAACACTATGTGCTAAAAAGCCCAAATTTATTTGTGCCACTCTCAAACTCACGTTGGGCCTCTCCAACCCCATGTATTTTCTTGAAGCCTCATTTATTTACGTGGGAAAAGTGCCACCCTGTAGGCGTTAGACACGACGCTTCTGCCAAAATTGCTGGGGTACTCGCCAAATAATTACTATCCTGTTTTGCGGCTGCTGGATGCTGCAATAACTTCTATTTTATTCACCGCTATTTCAAGTCCATATGCGTCCTAGCTCACAGCCGACGTTTGCAGAAGTCCGGCGAGCATTACTGTATTTTCTTTTTCCTTGGCGTTGCATGCTACTTCATGCTTGACCTCGTAGACCGCTTCACCTTCCACCAGCCATCTCGAAGTGGTGAAGCTTTGGTTTATGAATCTCTTGCGGGCAGAGAGCGGCAAGTTCACTGGAATGCAAAGTGAACGATAATTAAAGAGCATTAAAAAAGGCGTCGCATTTGCCCACATTTTGAGGGCGACTCCGTAACTCCTCGTCGCCAATATCCTTTGAGGCCGATAGAGGGCGACTCCGTAACTACTCGCCGCCAATGTCCTTTACACATTCTCTCTCGCACGGTGCTGTCTGTTGGCGGTGTAAGCAGGCGGGACGGAGCGGGCTGGTGCCGCCGTCTGTGAGAGGTGAAAAGAAGTAATGCGTCACGATCGACACTTACTAGCGCTTACTACGAGATTGCGCGTGACATCGGAGGTTATGGTTAAAGCGTCTCGGTACCAGCGAGGGACACTGGCCGCGTCGCCGAGGCACCCTAGACGCAGTTATGTCAGATGGTTGTATAGGTGTTATCTGGTTACGTTCTTTGCCTTTCGCTTCGTTTCAGCGCGCGCCGGCCCATCGGAGTAGTGCAGCTTCCACATGCACCAACGGGATTTCTCCGCCGCCGACTACTTCGATTACGAGAGCACAGACGAACACAACTGCTGCAATACGCGTTGCAGAGATCACACGATTTCGACGGGCAAATGTCGTGCCTTGGTGGAGCGAGACAGAGGCCAGCGGGACGCACGTGTTTGCGGCTCAAGCTAAAAACCTCTACGAACTATGCATCAACATGGGTGCATCCACGCCAAACAGTGCTAAAGCTGCCCAAACACGAATAGACATAGTACAAGCTCTCGTATATCACAACACGATAAGCCCTACTTTATGTAGAAACTTTTCACTTTCGTGTTATACCGATTCTTATGACGGAGGGATCAGCCGTTTTTTTTTTTCTTAAATTAGTGCGCATTTTACCAACGTCATATTCATGAGAGCAATACCTCTGTGGAAACTTGGACAACGCCGGCATAAAATATTTCTGTGTTAAAAATAATCCGCCAGATCCCACGAACAGTGGGAATCAATGTAATGCGAAGCAACCAGCAAAGAGCAGCATAGAACGCAGTGGTTGGCTTTGAGGCAAATGAAGCTAATCATGGCATGACACCTAGTTCACTATACCGGGTGTTTTTTTTTTAGACAATATAGATTCTTTATAAAGATCCTATGATAGTAAGGCTCTTGTCGTTATCGCACACGCACCGCGCGTCAAGGCGGAAAAACTTTGCATCAGTTAAAATGACACTGTTACCACCAACAAAAACTCGTTGATTGTCTTTTTTTAATTATTGACGTGAGGGCAGGTGTTTACAATAGAAAGTTGTAGTGCGTGTAAATTTATTGCACACTCATATTTTAAAAACCACTAAAGCTGCACGTAGTTCGAGATATTCATCATCGAATGTCAAGGGCGAAATCGAAACTGATCGCGCAGAGCGCGCACGAAACGCGAACGTTCTGCTACGTCAGACCGGAACTACCCGTCACATAGAAGTACCATAGAATGCACTGAAACGTAACATGATGTTGACTTCTCATGGTGAAATTTAGCGGTTTTATTACATGTATAAAAAAAGACAAGCCTTTCTTTCAAGGACACAATAAATTACTTGTAGCGCCAGTTTCACGTCTGAAATGCTGTGGAGAATTGTGTTGGGTCAGAAGAAAAGAAACTACATCACGAGTGGCTACACAGTTTGCAGCCGTTGGTGTCCTTTGGTATTCGAAGCAGAAGCGAATACTTGTCGTCAAATGCGGTATGTGAAGTGAGGTAAGTGAAACAGTTAGCGACAGCAACCTGCCGTTTTATTGTCTTCAGCAGTGCACCCATACACGACGCAAAAAGGAAGAGACAATTCAACAGGACCCCCGATGCCCCGCAACTAGCAGCGGTGGTCCTCTTGCATGGTTTCTTCTTGTTCTGTCTTGTCTCCGTGCGCTGCTTCACAGGTTAAAATCAAGAATCACCAACTCGCCCCTACGTTCAGCTTTACTGAACTACCTGTCAGTATGCGTCTGCATAGCAGCGACATCTTCGGTAGGAATGTGTGCTTCGGGCAAATTGGCTAAGTCTCCATTACGTTTTATGTGATATGAGAGCAATTTCCACGCAGAGATGTGTACCACATTTCCGCTTCTCAGTATGATGTCACGGATTCAATTCCTGGTTGTGGTGGTTACTTTGGCAAGTGGTCGACCACCAAGAGTATTGTGTGTCGCCCATTGGGTGCAGTTAAAGTACGGCAGGTGGTAAACAAACATTCCGAAGTGTCCCACTATGGCGCGCTTAGTCATGTGATCATAATATCGGCGTGAAATGCGTGAATATGTCCTTCACAACGTCCATGCTAGCACGCTCGCTTCTTTCGTCAGA